>NC_057346.1:64679466-65279466 GCF_016509475.1 Prionailurus bengalensis
CTGAAGTCGGATGCTTAACCAACTGAGCCACCCAGGCACCCCTATCCCTACTTTCTTGAGGGTTTTTATCAAGAAAGGATGCTGTATTTTGTCAAATGCTTTTTTGCATCTATTGAAATGATCATATGGTTCTTATCCTTTCTTCTGTTAATGTGATATGTCACATTGATTGATTTGTGAATATTGTACTGCCCTTCCAGACCAGGAATAAATCCCACTTGATGGTGGTGAATGATTCTTTTAATGTTGACTTTGGTTTGCTGGTATTGTATTGAGAATTTTTGCATCCATGTTCATCAGGGATATTGGCCTGTAGTTTTCTTTTTTAGTGGAATCTTTATCTGGTTTTGGTGTCAGGGTAATGCTGGCCTCATAGAATGAATTTAGAAGTTTCCCTTCCTTTTCTGTATTTTGCAAAGAATAGGTATTAACTCATTTTTAATTTATTTTTTAAAACAATTTTTTCAGATTTTATTTTTTAGTATTCTCTACACCCAACTTGGGGCTCAAACCTACAACACTGAGATCAAGAGTTGCATGCTTTACTCACTGAACCAGCCAGGCACCCCTTCTCTTCTTTAAATGTTTGTTAATATTTGCCTGTGAAGCCATCTGGCCCTGGATTTTTGTTTTCGGGAGATTTTTGATTACTGATTCAAATTTCTTTTTTTTTTTTTTATGTTTATTTCTTTTGAGACTCAGACAGACAGAGAAAGAATCTTGAGCAGACTCCTTGCTGTCAGTGCAGAGCCAGACATGGGACTCGATCCTACAAACCATGAGGTCATGACCTGACCCAAGATCATGAGCTGACCCAAAATCAAGAGTCAGATACTTAACCAACTGAGCCACCCAGGTGCCCACTGATTCAATTTCTTTGCTGGTTATCAGTCTGTTCAAGTTTTCTACTTCTTCCTGTTTCAGTTTTGGTAGTTTATGTTTTCTAGGAATTTTTCCATTCCTTCTAGGTTGTCAAATTGTTGACATATAGTTTTTCATAATATTCTCTTATAATTGTTCATATTTCTGTGGTGTTGGTTATTTGTCCTATTTTATTTGTGATTTTATTTATTTGGGTCCTTTCTCTTTTCTTTTTGGAAAGTCTGGCTAGAGGTTTAACAATTTTAATGTTTTTTTTCAAAGAACCAGCTTCTGGTTTCATTGATCTGTTCTATTGTTTTTTAGTTTCTGTATCACTTATTTCTGCTTAATATTTATTATTTTCTTCCTTTTGCTGGCTTTAAGCTTTGTTCTTTTTCCAGCTCCTTTAGGTGTAAGGTTAGGTTGTTTATTTGAGATTTTTCTTGCTTCTCCCAGTAGGCCTGTATTGTCACATACTTCCGTCTTAGGCCCACTTTTGCTGTATCCCAAAGGTTTTGGACTGTGTATTTTGATTTTCACTTGTTTACATGTATTTTTAAACTTCTTCTTTGATTTCCAGGTTGACCCATTCATTGTTTAGTAACATGTTGTTTAACCTCCATGCAATTGTGGTCTTTCTAAATTAAAAAAAAAAATTTTAATCTTTATTTATTTTTGAGACAGAGACAGACAGAGCATGAAGGGGGGAGGGTCAGAGAGAGAGGGAGACACAGAATCTGAAGCAGGCTCCAGGCTCTGAGCTGTCAGCACAGAGCCCGACGCGGGGCTTGAACTCATGAACCGTGAGATCATGACCTGAGCCAAAGTCGGAGGCTCAACTGACTGAGCCACCCAGGCGCTCCTCTAAATTTTTTCATACAGTTAACTTCAAGTTTAATAGTGTTGTTGTCAGAAAAGATGCATAGTATGATCTCAGTTATTTTGTACTTGTTGAGGCCTGATTTGTGACCTAGCATGTGATCTATTCTGGAGAATGTCCCATGTGCACTTGCAAATAATGTGTATTCTACTATTTTAGTATGAAATGTTCTGAATGTATCTGTTAAGTCCATCTGGTCCAGTGTGTCATTCAAAGCCATTGTCTCCTTGTTGATTTTCTGCTTAGATGATTTATCTGTCCATTGATATAACTGGGGTGTTTAAGTCCCCTGCTATTATTATATTATTATCAATGTGTTCCTTTATGTTTGTTTCATTGTTTTATATATTTGGGTGCTCTCATGTTGGGTGCATAAATATTTACAACTGTTAGATCTTCCTGTTGGATTGTCCCCTTTATTATGATACAGTGCCCTTCATCATCTGTTGTGACAGTCTTTGGTTTAAAGTCTAGCTTTTCAGGGGCGCCTGGGTGGCTCAGTCGGTTAAGCGTCCGACTTCGGCTCAGGTCACAATCTCACTGTCCATGAGTTCGAGCCCCGCGTTGGGCTCTGTGCTGACTGCTCAGAGCCTGGAGCCTGTTTCGGATTCTGTGTCTCCCTCTCTCTCTGACCCTCCCCCGTTCATGCTTTGTCTCTCTCTGTCTCAAAAATAAATAAATGTTAAAAAAAATAAAAATAAATAAAGTCTAGCTTTTCAGATATAAGTATTACTACTCTGGCCTTCCATTGACATCCATTTGTATGATAAATGTTTCTCCATCCCCTCATTTTCAATCTGCAGGTGTCTTTAGGTCTGAAATGAATCTCCTGTAGGCAGCATATAGATGGGTCTTATTTTTTTTTGTACATTCTGACACCCTATGTCTTTTGACTGAAGCACTTAGTCCTTTTACATTCAGAGTGATTATTGATAGATATGTATTTAATGCCATTTTATTACTTGTTTTGTCATTTCTGGAGATTTTCTGTTTCTTTCTTGTCTTTGTTACTTTGGTCTGTCCTTTCCACTTGATTTGACAGTAATTTAAAAAATATTTTAAGAAGACTAAGACTTTGTCTATAAATAATTTTCCAGGTTGTCAAATTTCTTTTAATTTTATTTAATGGTAATTTATATGTATATGGTAATATACATGTTTTGGATTTTTAAGAAATTAAGTATACTGTTTTTCCTTTGTGTTTTTTTTTTTTTATTTTGTGCTTTGTGATTTCTTCTGTCTTTCATTCTTAGAAAACATTTCCCCTTCCTGGAGTCTGCAAAATACTCATTTATAGTTTATTCTAGTTTAATTTAGCTTACTTTTGTTGAGTTTTATTTTGTCTTAATGTTAAGCACATTACTAAGTCATTTCAATCTAGCTTTATTTTTTGCCAAATACCTAACCAGTTGTTCCAGCATCATTTACTGAATACTCCTCAATTTACATATTGATTAACAATGGCATTTAACTATATTTTAAATTCTGACATAGAAGAGTGTTGGTTTCTAAAACACTCCATTGACCAAACTCAGTTCTTGCCCTAGAGACACAGCATCTTGATAACTGAAAGGTTATTGTAGGCTTTATTATCTCATAAGAAAAATCTCTGTTCATTACCCTTTCGGTCTTGTTTTATTTTATCTTTTTGAAACTTTTTCAGTATTCAAAACTATATACTTTTAAAATGAGCTATATGATCACTTTGTCACTTAAAAATTGGAAAAACTCAGATTTTTATTGGAATCACATTAAACTTTTAAATTATTTGAGAAGAATTAAATAATCACCTTTATAATTTTTAATATTCCCATTCAGGAACATGGTTTATCTCTCCATTTATTCTCCTATTATGTCTCTCTGTTTTCTAATTTTCTTCATATAGATGGCACACAATTCTCTAAATTGCTTTTCACAGCTTTCTTATTACTGTTCTTTTAAATGTGCTTAATTATTTTAGATGACATAGAATAAAATAGTCTTACCATCATAATTTTGACTAGATTGCTACTGGTAAAAAGAAGCACCTATTAAGATTTTATATGTATGTTTGCATCTGAACATGTTCCTAACTTCTCTAATTAATTTGAATATTTTTGTTAAAATTTCTTGAGTCTTCTAGAACAAATCAGTAATTTGTAAAATAACTTTTTCTTACTTTAATAGTGGTACCTATCTCCCTTTAGCTCTTTTATTGTTTTGCAAATTTACAAAGTAATGTTAAATAATAATGATATTAGGGTTTTCTTGTTGTTGTTCCTGAATTTCAAAGGAAATATTTCTGTTGTTTCAGCATTCAGAATGTTGCCTGTAGATTTTTATATTCATTGTTAAGGACATTTTCTCCCTTGCTTACTTTCCAAGACTTTTTCTCAGGAATTTTATGGGATCATTTTAGGACAACTGTGGGAGTAATCATGCTGCTTTTCTTCTTTGACCTATTACTGATGGGCAATATTAATAAATTTGTTAGTTAGAAGTGAACTTATATTCTAAGAATAAAGTCTGCATACTATTCTGGGCATATAATTCTTCTAATATATTACTATATTATTTTCATTGGTTTATTCCAGATTTGACATGTACCTCTAAACTGTCATTTTGGAAATTGTTACCTGGCCACCTCCTTCGCCATACTCTGGATGCCTTTTATCAGGTGTTTCCCTTTTTAAAAATAAAAATAATAATAATGATGATGATAGGACCATCTAGCACATTATGTAATTAGAATGAAAACTCCATAAGAGCAGAGGTCTTTGTTTTATTTATACGATGCATTTAAGATCTTATAAATGTACCTGACACACAATTGGTATTTAGTGGAGTTTAAATTAATATTTCTTAAATAAATTAATGAATTATCTCTTTTATTGAAATTTACATTCTTCTTCAATCATTTTATACTACAAATTACACATTCTTTGATTTTTTATTTTGGTCTTGACCTGTTTAGGTACAATAAGATATAGAATTACATATATTATGCACATATTTTCTTTCTGTTGCCATCAGGATTGGAAAAATAGCTGAAGACAAAAATTCTTCTCATACACTTTTTTTTCCATTAAAATTGTCACATATTGTTCCATTACTTCCTGGTCCTTAACATTGCTGAAGAGTATTATGAAGCTGTCCTTAGTTTCTTTGTCTACAAACTTTTATTTTTGTTTAGTGCCATGATGCTTTATTCTTTTTTAAAAAAAATTTTAAATGTATTTTATTTATTTTTAAAGGGGGGAGGGATGGTGAGGGGCAGAGAGGGAGACACAGAATCCGAAGCAGGCTCCAGGCTCTGAGCTGTCAGCACAGGGCCCGACATGGGGCTTGAACTCATGGACCGTGAGATCATGACCTGAGATGAAGTCGGCTGCTAAACCGACTGAGCCACCCAGGCACCCCAAGGATGCTTTATTCTTAAATTTTAAATACACAAGAAGAATACATTTATTTATTTTTTAAAAATTTAAGTTTATTCATTTTTGAGAGAGAGAGAGAGACAGAGCATGAGTCGGGGAGGGGCAGAGAGAGAGGGAGACAGAATCTGAAGCAGGCTCCAGGCTCTGAGACGTCAACCCAGAGCCCGATACAGGGCTCCAACTCATGAACCATGAGATCATGACCTGAGCTGAAGTTGAATGCCTAACTGACTGAGCCACCCAGGCACCCCTGAATTATTTAAGAATATATAGACATATGTAATACATAAGGCAAAAATCCCTCTTACTACTTAGTCCTTCCATTCCCCTCTCACAGAACTCCTCCAAAATAACCTCACTCCTCAGCTGTAAATACTCTAGCAGTTGGCTATTTTTTTCTTCTAGATTTGTTTTCTATATATTTATATGAGTATAGAGTTTCTTCTTTCTAAAATGAGATCATATTCTTGTAACAAGGTGCCTGGAAGAGAATTTTAAAAATATTTTAGAAATAGAAGCTGCCAAATGCTTCTTTGTATAGATGGACACAGAAATTCACATTGAAACAAATTTTCTTGACCCACCGCTAGAATGCCCCTACTTGATTGTATAAATATTAGACGAGTAAGCACTTGCCACCCTAGGGATAAGGGACAATAGAAACTTTTGCATCTTTGTCACATCTGCCTTTTCTTTTAATTTTTTTTAATGTTTATTTTTTGAGAGAGAGAGAGACAGAGTGTGAGTGGGGGAGGGGCAGAGAGAGAGGGAGACACAGAATCCCAAGCAGGCTCCAGGCTCTGAGCTCTGAACTCTGAGCTATCAGCACAGAGCCCGATGCGGGGCTCAAACTCACAAGCAGTGAGATCATGACCTGAGCCGAAGTCAGATGCTTAACTGACTGAGCCACACACAGCTGCCTTTTCTGTGTCCCTAAGTATGTTGAGATATCTGGTCTTTGAGTAAAAAATGGGAAGTTGTAATAGGGGCCATGAAGCTGCCCCAGAAGACAGGTAAATGTTTCAACCCCTTGCCATTCAAAAATCAACATTACCAAAATCTCAGAAATGGATGAGGATGGTCCCAAACTAGCACAAGGATCCCAAAGTAAACAAATGAAGAGAAAAATTTTGAGTTCCTAGAATATTATGAAGAAATATGAGATGTATGACAGAGCTGGAAGGGGTGAAGAGACCCAACAACATATCAGCAGGTTAAGCTAGTCCAGAGTTTTCCAGCCAGTGAGAAATTTTTAATAATGGAGAATGGCTAATATATTTCTAGGAACAATTATGTCTGCTATCAAATTTGACGCTATTTTCTTTACTGACTATAGTTACCTATTAATATCTCTAAACCTTCCGTAGAAATCTGTTATCTAAAATAACCTAATGTTTGTGGTACTTTGTGAGTATGAAGGAAGAGGAAAAGAGTCTATACAGACCCGGAAACAAAGAAAACTTTTTAGGGGCAGGCCATGATGAGTCAGTGGGATTCAGGATGGAACATAACATCAGAACATAAGCCCTTCCTGGAAATCCAAGGGACAGTACCAGTGGCAGAGGTAGGTGTACTTTGTACAATAATAGGGTGACTGCTTGAACAATCTTATTTGGACAATATGCAAAGGATAAGACTTGAAAGATGGAGAATTTGGGAAGTACTAGGTTGCAGATGCTTGAGTATAAATAATTCCCAGTTGGAATGGCCCTGCTCTAAAGGGTGTAGTGGGCAGCCTCTAAGATGGACACCAATGATCCCCACCTCCCAATGTTCATGCCTTTGTGTAAGTCCCTTCCCTTGATTATGGATTAGATTTAGTGATTCACTTCTAGCAAATAAAATACAGCAGAGGTGATGGGATATTATTTCTAAGATTAGGTTACAAAAAGACTGAAGATTTCATCTTGGACATTCTCTCTTACTCTAAGGAAAGCCAGCTGCCATATTGTGAGCTGCCCAATGGAGAGGCCCACATGTCAAAGAATTGAAGGAGGTTTCCAGCCAGTAGTTAGCAAGAAACTCAGGCACTCAGGTTAACAGCCTGCAAGGAAATGAAGCATGCAAACAATCGCATACATGAGCCTGGAAAGGGATACTGTCTCCCCCATCTGTCTCTCCTCAAATGAGACCATAGCCATGACCTGCAGTTTGCCTACAACCTTATAAGAAACCTTGAGCCAGAACCCAGTTAAGTTACACCTGGATTCCTGACCTACAGAGACTGTTTGAAAATGAATGTGTGTTGCTTTAAGTTCCTAAGTTTTAGGGTAATCTGTTATGCAATAACAGATAATTACTTCAGTGGGAGAAATAATCAAGTATATGCCAGATAGCTGATAAATTTGGTTGAAGACTCTGATTTGGGATTCTGAATGGAATTAAATGTTTAATAGAGTCAGAGTGTAGGAAATATAATGATATGTTGAAGGATGCATCATTGTATAAAGCAGCATGCCACAATATATTATACCAAAACATCTATTTTCATGATTCCACTTGATTCTTAAGATATGTATGTAAATGTGTTTTAGAAGAGACAACTCAAAGGCTCAGGAGGAGCCTAGCAAGACAACCCTGACTTGTCTTCCCTTCCTTCCCAGTGACATACCGTGAAAACATGGAAAGTTACATAGGAATACTGTTCAAAAATCTAGTAGATACCAAGTAAAGCCAATCACAAAAGTGTAGAGAGAGCCTTAAGTGAGGAGAATCCAAGAGGTCCAGGGCATTCACCTACCAAAGGCTGCAGAAGAGCCACTCTCCTTGGACCTCTTCCCACTCCGGCCACACACAACAGTGTCCTCAGTAATACATCTCTTTCTGGATGCTTTTAGGGAATTCAATTCCCAGGACTCAACATAGCTGAGGGCTTAATATAGACAGATGGGGGAGCACTGTATCCAGAGATATGAGGTTGATAGTATAAAAGACTAGAGGCAGAGAAAGCACTAAAGCTTCCTTACTCTTACCAGTACATTTTTTAGTATAGCCATGGGTTGTTACAACACATTCCCAGTATTTCCCATCCTTACATTTGCCTTGTTATCATCCTAAAAATCAATCAATATCTAAATACTTAATGCCAAATTTCTGTTCTATTTTAAACTGTGATTTTATTTAATATTGACTTTGCAAGTCCATTTCTAGAACCTGGCTGTAACAGGGGCCTGGTCAGTCAGATAGTATGGTGTTGCAGTTAATAAAGCAGTCTCTATATATACTGGTTGGATTTGAACTCCAGCTTTCCTACGTACTGGCTGTGTCACCTTAGGCAAGTGACTTAATCTGTCTAGGCTTCAGGTTCTTTACTTATGAGATGGAGATAATAATAGCACCTATCTGATAGCATTATTTTAAGGATTCAGTGAGTCAATGCTTGTAAAGTGCTTAGAACAGCAACAGCTCCACAAATGGGTTTGCTCTCTGTTCGCCATTAGTTTTGTGATAAAACAGCAAATGATGGGGGAGGGGAGGGGTGTTGGTGGACAAGAAGAGAAATCTTAAGCTTGCTTGCCCGGTACAGAGTTCTTTTGCCTCAGGAGTCATCCTGACCCAGAAACAGAGTTAGTGGTGTGACATAAGGCTGTTTTGTGTTCCCTGAAAATCCCAGATTAATATTAACACTCATGGCATAGTCTCTGGAGGCCCAGACTTGGACCTGCTTACACTTTAGCCCTGTTGGCCCTTAACTCATACATATTCACTCAGACAAGTATGGTTTAAACTGGGAAAATAGTCAGCTTTTTGGGCCTTTGTTTTTTATTTTATGGTTATTTCTTTTGAACAACAGATGATTTATTCTCTTGCCCCTCTGGGAGCAGAGCAGGTCATAAACTGAAAACAAATGTCTGCAGAAGAAAAAAAAAACTTTCCAGACAACAGTTCTTCTAACAGACAGAACATTATCTATTCACTAGAGATAGCCAAGCTTGCTTGCTTACTATTTTTTAATACTCTAAAAAAAACCACCAACTCCCTGAGAGTGGCCACTTTTCCATGGTCATCTTTATCTAAAGTTGCACAGTGCATCGAATCCTACCCCCAAAGAATAGGGAATGGAGGCCCAAAGACTGACAAGCAAGAGGCATGAGCCCCCATCTCCATGGAACTTGTTCTTTAGGATAAACTCTGCTAACTTGGAGGGAGGCTTGAGGTGGGGCATGGAATTCTGCAAGGCATAAAGAACTCCCTTCCTCTACTGAACTAATCAACAGCACAAGTGCACACTGAGTCTCTCTCATACATCTTGCATGCACATTACTAAATTTCACATTTACTCTAAAGTTTTGTGTATATGTGTGTGCCTGTACACACACACGCGCACACACACACACACACACACACCAGTCACCTCTAAACACTCGCATCCTCAAGATACATTCACAAATACAGGCTCATGGTAGTCATTGTCCACCATGTTGAGTCAGAGAAGGTCATGGAGGGTGAGGGCCTTACATCAGTTTGGAAAAGGGAGCTTTTTGACAGATTACTATCAAAGTAAAACTGATCCAAAAGCCCTTCTCAAGCCTTTTGTCAGGATTCATGAGGGTAAGGTGCTAAGCCAGGAGTAGCTCCCTGAGAGCATTTATTATTTGTCTTTAACTTCAGTTATTTGAAACCTGTCAATTTGGGGTAAGAAATTTTACCCGATTCTGAGATACTAGAATAGGTGAGAAAGACGAATTTCAGTCTTCAACCAATCAACATGCATTTAACAGATGCCTACTATGGGCCAGACAACACCCTGGGCACTGGAACAGGATCTACCCCCTCGTAGTCATAACAGGGGAGATGAAACCACACACATGAAACAGACAATCCAAGGTCGAGGTTATGCTGTCAATGCCTAAAAGGACCTTGTGTTGTAAAACATGTTCATTTTGGCAATGGAATACCTATATCCAGAGAGGCATTTACTTATGGCCACACAACTAGATAATAGACAGATGCTTTTTGATATAGTTACTCTCTCCATCCATCTGCATTGTTTCATAATTCTATATTTAAAAAAAAACAACTTTAGCATGGTTCTATGTTTTATCTAGGTACCATGGTCTGTTCCTTCTCCAGAATTGGGAAGTCCCACAGGATAAGAGCTGATCTTATATATTTTCAAAGGTCACAGTGACTGACACAGTCATAATTATCCAGGAGGTGCTCAGTTCATTAGCCTGAACTGATCCTAAATAGTCCAGGTAGCTTTGCTGTTGGCCCAGGGCCCTATTTGTTGCACAAGAAAACAACACAGGTAATAGAGAACTAAATCTTGGATGCAGATTCAAGGTAAAATATTTCAAACTTGGCATAAAAATTACATACATGTTTCCAAGCCCTTCTGTTTTCTTATTCATTTTGACCTTAGGTCTTGTATAATTATATGGACAAAGGTAATGCATTTTTATTTCAGCCAGCAGGAAAAGGTCAGCATCCTCAGGGTGCTTTTGACTCTTCATATCCATAGACAGAATCTTGAAAGTTTTGATATATTTCTCCTAAGGTTTTTTTTTCCAAATTACACCAGGTCATCAAATCATCAAACATTTATTTCAACAAAAATTTTTGAAATCATCATGCCAAGTACTGGGTAAGTTGTTGGCTACAAATTTGCCTGGCTGAATTATTGAACACGTACTTTATGCCCAGGAAAAAAATAACAGCACAGCTGTTGTATTACCTCCCTAGGGCTACTATAACAAATTGCCATAACCTTGGGGACTTAAAACAACAGAAATTGATTCTTTCACAATTTTGGAGGCTGGAAGTCCAAAATCAAAGTGTTGGCAGGGCCACACTCCTCCTGGAAGCTCTATGAGAACCTTCCCTTGCCTTTTCCTAGCTTCTGATGGCTGCTGGCAATTCCTTGACATTCCCTGGCCTATAGCTGCACCACTGCAGTCTCATCTCTGTCATCTGCTCTGTGCCCTCTCCTCTTCTTAGAAGGAGTTCCCCCTAAATACAGGGTGATTTCACCCTAGATCCTTAACTCATCACATCTTCAAAGACTATGTGTTAAGATAAGGTCACTCTCTTGAGGTTCCAGGTGGACATGAATTTGGGGGATAGGGGATGCTATTCAAGAGCTGTCACTGCACTTTGCTCGCTTGGGTCTGCAGGGACAAGACTGACAGTAAAAGACATGGCCATGGAGGGAAGCTTCACTTTTTTCCCCATGAACCAGTTCCTCCCATCTTGCTTCTGGTTCTCCACAGTCTTACTCCCTGTCCTGCATTCACTTGGAATTCTCATCTCCTAATTCATGTGACTCTTTGGCATATGACACTGGTTCTTATGTGTTCCAAGCTACTGCCCTGTGAGTACCCTCGCCCATCTGGATTTGAGCGCTACCTGTCATCATCCACCATTTTTTCATTTAATGAATATTCCCTGGATACTTCCTAAGAGTCAGGCACTGTCCTGGATGCTGGATTCTCAGCAATGACAGACAAAGTCCCTATATCTCATGAGCAATGAGGAATGGAATTAAGGAAAAAACAAGCAAACAGATACTTGGCACCTAGAAGTTTCTGGTGCATAGAAGGTGTTCGATAAATATTTGTGATTTGGTAGAATTAGCAAGATTTTTTCTGATAGTGATAAGTGATATGAAAGAAATAGATTAGTGTGAAATAGGGCATTTAAATAGGGTCAACATGGAAGGCCTTTCTATGAAGGTGTGTTTAAGCTAAAATAGTAAGAAAAGGAAGGAGCCATCTGAGGACATATGTCTAAGATAGAGGAAGGAGCAAGTGAAACATCACTGAGCTGAGAACTGATTGTATTTGGGGGAAGAAGAAAACAATGTGACTGGGGAGAGCAAGGGGGAGAGTAATACAAGGTTGTGTCAGAAAGGCAGAGGGGATTCCACTCAGTTATGCTGGACACTATAGATCAAACAAAGGAGTTTGGATTTTTAATTTCCACTGCAATTGGAAGCCATTTGAAGTTTAGGTAATGAATTGATGTGATTTAACTCATGAGTTAATAGATCACTGTAGCTGCTCTTAGAAAAAAGGATTGTAGGAGGCAAGACTGGAAGAAGAGAGAAGAATGTTTTAGCACATAAAGAGGTTATAGGTGTAAAAGATATTGATTCCTTCAGTCCTTAGTGTAACCAGGAGAAGACTGACCTGGCCAAAGCCACAGAGTTGGTCTGTCTACAAACAGACTCATCTATTAACCTGAGCTTGCTGAATAAATAGCATCATTTTCCATGTCTGCCACAATGTGAAAAAGATTGGAAAGCACTGCACTTATGAACATTTTTCATGTTTTCCGACCATCAAGCTCCTTTTATACACTCTTACTGTGGAGAATTTCCCCCTGCGGTAACCAGTTTCCAAGATGGCTTCCCACATCCTGTTATTCACACCTTTGTGGAGTTCCCCACACTCCGTATAAGAGTTTAGTTTGTGTAACTAATGGAATATGACAGAAGTGACTATATCTCACTTCAAAAATTAGGTTATAAAAAGCTGTGGCTTATATCTTGGGTTCTTAGATATACTCTTAGATAACTCACTTTGAGGTAACCAGCTGCCATGTCTTGAGAATACCCAGCCATTAGGCCTTTCCAGCCCTAATTCCTCTCCCCCACCCCAACTCTATCCTTGGAGGTCTGTGTTCAAAGGTAAGAGCCATCTTCTGTGTTTTAACTTGCATTTGTGTTTGAAGTTCCATAGAACCGATTTACCCTCAAGTGAGCCTAATACTACTGGAGACCAAAGGAAAATAGGAACATAATTCAAGGAGAAAGAACACTTTAAACACTTTTTTTCTCTCTTTTTTCTGTTCTTTTTTTAAAAAATATTTTAGTGTTTGTTTATTTTAGAGAGAGAGAGAATGCGAGTGGGGAGGGGGGAAAGAGAAAGAGGGAGACAGAATCTGAAGCAGGCTCCAGGCTCTGAGCTGTCAGCACTAAGCCGGACACAGGGCTTGGAACCCACGGCCCATGAGATCATGACCTGAGCCGAAGTCGGACGCTCAACGAACTGAGCCACCCAAACGCCCCTACTTTTTCTTTCTTGAATAATACGTGCAAGACATTTTTCTCCAAAATGGCATAATAAAAATCTAAAAGAAAAAACAACTTCACAAAACAAGTTTGACTATATCTTTTAATATCCAAAACATTTAATTTTTTAAAATTTTATTTATTTTATTTTATTAATTTTTTTTTTATTTTGAGAGACAGAGAGAGAATGGGTGAATGTGTGCTAAGGAGGGAGAGGGTGGGGCGGGGCAGAGAGAGAGGGGGAGAGAGAAAATCCCAAGCAGGCTCTGCCTTTCAGCACACAGCCTGACAAGGGGCTTATCTCATGAACCTCCAGATCATGACCTCAGCTGAAATCAAGAGTCAGATGTTTAACCAACCAAGCCACCCAGGTGCCCCTCCTAAGCATGTTTAAACAAAAAATGAACAAGACCACCTCTTGCTATTTTATTGAGTCAGCATCCTTAAAGCCGTTCACAAATAACATTATGTTGCTTTAAATAGAACTGTTTCAAACAGGAGAACCAATACATAATGATCCCTTTTTTTATATCTAAAAGAAAATTAAGGCTTGTGCTTTTATTTTAATCAATGAGAGCTAAAGTTATAGTTTAAAAGGTACACCTCTTCTTCTAATTAAACCCTCAAAGCCAGACAACCATCTACAGTTCATTAAAGTTCAGATTTTGCACAAAACCTTCATTATCTGCTCTTAATGAGTTTCCCTTCCTTTCCATACATTGCATTCTGTAAGAAGAGATCTGATTTCAAAAGACCCTTCAAGAAATGAGAAATAAACCCTTACCCGGGCTTACAATTGTGCCCTGATGAACCTGAAGACTTCTAACCTTTTTTGGAAACAAATATCCTTCCATGGGGAATAAAATGGTTCAAAAGAAGAAAAAATAGTTTATTTGCTACATCCATTTGTATCTAGGGAAGCTGCTTTGTACTGCAACAGACAAAGTCCATTACTTCCTCAAGTGGCCAAGCCCTGAAAAGAGTTCCTCTTTTTCCAACAAGAAGACAGAGATTATTTCACACACACACACACACACACACACACACACACAGCGTGTATTTTAGAGACCCAGAGGGAAATGAGAGAAAAGAGATAATAGAGAAACAGTAAAGTATGCCCATGTACAAGGAGAGAAAAAGTATTTGTGTGGTAGAGGACAGCAATTATTTTGCAATTATTGAATGGCAGGAAAACTTACGTCTGGTTAGTGGAAACTCTTGGTGCAAAATCTGAAGTTTCATAAGTTGCAGATAGAAAAGTTAGCAAGATCAACTTGCTTGAAAAAGGCAATTCTAATGCCAGCACGAAAGACGGAAGTACAGAAGAAAAGTAGCAAGAGAATGCATTCTGGGAGACCCAGTGGAGAGAATCCAGAATGCAGTGGGATCTTAAGTGGGAATGGGTTAGCAGAATAACAGGAGATCAGAGTGTTTTGCTTGTAGTTTATCACATAGTCAGCTGGGCTTTAGTCAATTCTTTTCTTTTTAAGTTTATTTATTTTGAGAGAGAGAGAGAGCACATGGCATGGGCAGAGAGAGAAGGAGAGAGAGAATTCTAAGCAGGCTCTGCATTGTCAGCACAGAGCCTAATGTGGGGATCGATTTCATAAACTGTGAAATCATGACGTGAGCAGAAATCAAGAGTTGGGTGCTTAACTGGCTAGGCCACCCAGGCGCCCCAATCAATTCTTCAGTAAGCTACATGTAATTCATTGCAGAGTGTGGATTTGGTTTTCCTGCAATTGTCCAAGGGGATCAAAAGGGTCTCCAAGAATGTATATAAAACTTGAAAACTCCTGCCAGACTATTCTGATAAGAAATTCACGGGGAGATGTATTGTGTGATAGTTGAAATCTAACTCTCCTTGAAGTCTTGGAATCTCCCCAACGTGGATTTGAATCTTCATTTCATTATTTGCTAACTGTGTGACCTTAGGCAGGTGACTTAGAACACAGGGTGTTAGTGTTGCCATCTCTAGAGTCAGGATGATAACAACATCTATTTCAAATGGTTGTGATTCAGTTAAGCCAAGAACATAAAGCACAACATTTGGTATATGGTATGGAGCAACTGTTCAATAAATGCCAGCTATAAATGAACACTTAAGCCAATCTGTAAAGACCCCACAGGACATAAATGTACATTGGTCAGATCCTACCCACCCTCACATGCAGAAAACCAAATCGAGATGTAGATCTGATAACATCTACCAGAGTTGGTGAAGGCACAATGCCAGTTTTGCTCTTTTGACCTTTGGGTTCATTCAGCTTCAGGACGTGAACTCTGTGCTGTTACCTGAATCCACCATACCTACCTGTAAAGGAGGGCAGTGTTAAAGTCAGGTCTCAGGAGTCACACAGTCCATCATGACTGCTGACTAGCTTTGTGACCTTGCACAGGCTACTTAATTTCTGTGCTTATGTCTCCTCAGTTGGAAAGAAGAGATGGTTAATAACAATACCCTGTTCCTATGGTTGTTATGGAGATTATATGAGCAATATATTTAGAATATTTTTAGAGTGTCTAGCACATAGCATTAGCTCAAAAAACTATAGAAAAATATAATTATAATAAAAAATTTTAAATGGACTTCTAAGATTCCAAATTCTACTTTGCTTCCTGATGAAAGCTTTGAAGAATGGATTTATGGAAAGGAAATGAGAGAGAAGAAAATCAGGAGCAGGTAGGTTAGAGGAGGTAAAGAAAAGACAGGAAAATTTGCCATTGGGATAAGTCAAAGTTTAAGCAGTACTAAGAAGATAACATTTAAATAACAAATAAAATATATAAGAAGAAAGCTTAAATATGGAAATTTAATATTCAACCCAGAAGTTCTATCAAAAAACCCTTGCATTTAGTGAGGACTCAGTAGACATATGATTAATTGGTTGGCTGATTAAATATGACTAAATACTGAGCTCTTCAGCAGACAACCTAAAGTTTGGTTCTCTGGATAGAATGAAGGCTAAGAAAAATATATGGTCTTAGGGTCTTCTGAATAAGGCTAGAGAGACCCTGAGATGGATTCTCTCCCTCCTTCCCTACCTCCCCTTTCTCTCTCTCCCTCTATTACTCTCTCTGTATAACCAGACATTTTTGTCCAAGCCATTTATTGATAAACAAAAGATCAAGAAAGGGATTGTTGAGCCCTTCTTTAAGTGCTTAATGCTAACACTGTTGCTCATAAACACGCACATTGACCCCTTTTCTTAATAACCAAGCACTTGAGTGCAGGTCAACCTATTTTTAACACTGAGGATGGAAGGAAGTTTGATGTGGAAGACAAGGAAAGGTATTCTTTTCTTCTGACACCTCTTTAGCTAGTTGGATGTTTCATCACCACTGTGACACAGTCTAGTCAGTTTTGGACTTTATCCCTTTCCAGAATCCAGAGTGACTCCAGCAGTTTCCCAGACCTGTCTAGGGTGAGGGACATTAGCCACTTTGAAAGGCAGCTCCAGGGACACAAAAAGTATTACAAAAACGTTACTTAGTGGCAGAAGGTACTTAGGTGTAGGTTTTTCTCAGTCAGCAGAAATCTGACCTCTGCTCCCTCCCCCACCCTTCCCTAGTCCTCATTCTGAAAAGACGAAAAAATGTAGAACCATGAGTATCTACTAAGAGGAGACAGCAGAGGAGTGCCAGGCCCTCTGACCCAGAACATTGCCGTCTGTTCCTTTTAATGTACTCCTTTTATGGTTTATCTTTTAAATACTGAAGCTAATAAATCTCTAGTCTCTTTAAGGTCAAAGAAATTGGAATTATAACTTTATAATTGGCAATCATGAAACTGGGAGGGAACAAGCACAGCTCAGGAAGGAAGAATAAAGATTTTGAACATCCCAGAACAACCTGTTATTTAGTGTAACGATAATGGACACACAGGCAAAGCGGAGCCACCCAATCCCAAATTTGCCATTTCATCTGTTAAGAAAAATTCACTCCAAACAGGGAAGGACTAAGTTCACAGATTTACAAGATTGATGCTCAAGATGAGAGAGTGGTTGTCACAGAATGTGAGTTCATTCCTGTCTCCTGGTCCAGGTGAATTATAGTGCAGGCTCTAAAGCAAGTGTGAGGTCGAATTCCTATCAGGGTTAATTAAGCAGGTCTGGGAGTATTTCACAGGAGTGGTAATCACTGGGAAATAGCATGGGCTCACTAAAAACAAGTCATGTCGGTTGTTTTCTTTTGTTAAAGGCAACTACCTGGCAAGGAACTGAATCAAACAAATGCCAGTGAATAGGAAGTTCTGCCATTAGGAATGCCAAACCACTTCCCAAGAACAGAATCTGGGTCTTGGAAGCAGGATATAGTTTAAGAGCAGCATGAAAGATTTATAAGATTTCATTTTTTAAAATTATTTTTCCTCCAACTTTATTGGGGAATAATTGATAAGTGATATTGCTTATAATTAAAATGTACAACGTGATGATTTGGTGTACATATACATTGTGAAATGATTACCAAGATCAAGTGAATTAACACATGCATCACCTTTTAAATTTTTACTCTTTTAAAAACTTTTTTTGTGCGTGTGGTGAAAATATTTAAGATCACTCTCAGCAAATTTCAAGTATACAACACTGTATTAACTATAATCACCATGCTGTACATCAGAACCTTACAACTGAGAGTTTAGCATATATCTCTCCATCTTACCAACCCCCAACCGTTGGCACCCATCATTTTACTCTGTTTCTATGAGATCAGGTTTTTTTGTTTGGCTGGTTGTTTTTGATTTTTAGATTCCACATGCAAATGATACCATGTAGTATTTGTCTTTCTCAGTCTGGCTTATTTCACTTAGCATAATTCCTTCCAGGTTTATCCATATTGTTAGAAATAGCAGGATTTCTTTATTTTTTAAAGCTGAATAATATTCCTCTGTGTGTGTGTGTGTGTGTGTGTGTGTCACATTTTCCACATTTTCTTGATCCATTGGTCCATTGATGGACATTTAGGTTGTTTCCATCTCTTGTTTATTGTGAATAATGCTACAATGAACATGGAGGTGCAGATGTCTTTTCAAGATAGCAATTTTATTCCCTTCATATATATATCCAGAAGAAGAATTGCTGAATCATATGGTTGTTCAATTTTAATTTTTTGAGGAACCTCCATTTTGTCTCCCATAGTGGCTGCACCAATTTACATTCCCACCAGCCATGCACAAAGGTTCCCTTTTCTGCACGTCCTTGTCAACCACCATTCTGACACCAGAATATCACTTTCACATATTCTTTTGGTTAAAGTAAGTCACAGGGCCAGCCCAATTCAAAGGGGAAGGGAAACAGACTCAACTACTTGGTTCAAGGAGTGGTAAAGTCATGTTGAAAAAGGACATACAGAGTGAGAGGGATGGTTGTGGCTGTCCCTGGAAACAATCTACCAATTTGTCCTTGGGAAATTATTTAGCCACCTGATTTCACATGCTTTACCTATAAAATGGGAAATAATAACACCTACTTCTTAGGAATGTTGTCACTAATAAATTAAGAAAGTGTGTTTAGCATCATCTAGTACATTGTAGACACACAACAGCAACAACAAAAACATATGTTGATTGAGCCCATATTATGTGGCAGCATATTCCAAATACTCTATGTAATCTTTATAAGAATTCATTGATGCACGTATTAGTATTATCTGAAGAGAAACCCTAGGACAAAAATTTTAAGTAACTTCCACAAGGTTGGTTCCACAGTAACCATTTTCTCTAAATTACAAATGTCCTACTGCCTGCTACCTCCAAAGGGCACTTCTTAGTTTTTGTCTCTCTAGGCTCTGTTGACAATTGATGCTGTGGATCACTCCTCCATCGAATGCTCTTCCTCCTTTGGCTCTCATGACTCCCCTCTGTCCGGGTTTTTTCAATCTCCTCCTTACTGAAGCACATTTTAAATGGCAAAGCTCTCTCCCAATTTTCCAGCTCTCCTTGCCTGGATGAACCCATCCAATATGGCAACTAAACTCTAGGCTTCCAATTCTAAGTATCTTCCGCTACTTACCAGATACGACCTAGGTCGGTTTGTGTAACTTCTGTGTCTTTCATTCTGTCTCATCCCATTGGTTGCAGTCTTGTCAATTAATACTTGAAATGTTTCTCAAATTTAGATGTTCTTGGCAATCAGCTAGTGCCTTTGGCCTGATCTAGGCCCTTATCATATCTGGCCTGGTTTATCAAAGTTTGTTCTTAACTGGACTTTTCACTTTCAGTTCGTCTTTGAGGTACTCACATCAGTGGTATATTTCTACATGTTTTAACACACACCCTCCTCCCCACCATTACTATACTAGCACTAGCATCCTACTCTCTGCTTCCCCCTCCACTGTCACATGGTCTTTTCCTTCCTTTCAAGGACCAGCTTCTGCTCTGTATCTTCACAGGCTCCTTCTCAGCTGGCTTCTTCTCCCTCCTAGTTTTCCTAGGACACAGAGTCTGCTTGTCTTTTCTTTGCTTGGAGTTATCTTTATAACTCTGCATTCTCTCTACTGTTCTAATATAAGATCCTGAGGCCCTAGCACCATTCACAGCAGGATTTCAAAGCTGTCTGTTGGGTGAACACTCTGTAGCATCCTGAAATGCCTAACTGCACAGTATGATTTGCTATGAGGTGTCCCTAGCAACAGCACAACCTATGGCTAAGAGTGCCAGTTGTAGAGATTCTACTGTAATTATTTTAGAGTAAGGCTTTGACACGAGTTTTACTTAAAGCTAATAATAATATTATTAACTTTATTATTATTACTATTATTCGAGGTTACTCTGCCTCCTCAAGTATGAACTTGGACTGGTGAACTGAGCCTTTATGAGCCTCAGGTTTTTCATTGGTAAAATGAGGATAACAGTTATGTAGACCTTGGGGGGCTATCAAGGGAATGAAATGAGATTCTATATCTAAAAGGCTTGTGGTATAGTGCCTGGCACCCCTCTCCTGCTCCCCTCCCCACCGGAGTTCAGTCTTTGTAGTTATTTCTGTGTTTATTGCCTGGGAGTGTGAAGAGGTGGGTGCATAAGAGGTGGCCAACGTTCTCTTCCCCAAACCTCAGACTCTGTGATAGTCTAACTTGGTGTGTGCAGGAGACACGCTGGCAATCCTCGGATTTCTAATCAGTTGCTTAGAAAACCAGCCAGGATCTGTGTCCCAGCACCCTTCTCAAGAGCCATTTATTTGACCTTATTTCTGATGTGAGAGCCTCCACCGTCTCCAAATCACCACCGTGGTGGAAAAGATCCTGCACTTGGGAGATTCTTCCTTTGTTGGCAAATCTTGGCCCCGAACCCGCCTTTGGGGGTCTAGCACCCTTAGGCCGGTGATTTATGTCCAGACGGCGCTTTTCAAGTTCGAAGCCGGGACTAGGTTCTTCAGTTTGGGCGGGTGTGGTTCAGATTGCACCTTTCGCGCAGCGCACCCAAGAACGTGCTTTCGACGCACCGGGCGAGGGGCGGTGGGAGAGAGTGTTGGTTTGCAAGAGGACGGAGGGGTGGGATGGCGAGAATGCCCACAGCGCGCCCCCGCTCACACTCCCCAAGCCTGGGCGCAGCCGCTCTGAGCGCCGGGTCCGGAGGCGAGTCCCGCGCTCCTCTAGGAGCGGACGAGCGCCCTCCGTCCAACGCTGGCGCCCGAGCCGGGCCCACCGGGATCCCAGCCCGCGGCGCGCGCCACTGACCGGGCCCCGCCCCCCGGCGGCCGCGAGTGGCGGGCGGGGCGCCGGGAGAGAGGCGCGCGGGGCTGTGCGGCGCCACCTCCCCTCCGTGCCGGGGGAGGGAGGGACGGAGCGGACGGGCGGGAGAGAGAGAAAGCCCGACCGACCGGCAGCCGAAGAGCTGCATGCAACCGGTGGGAGGCCGGGCCAGCCGGGGCTGGGGCTCGGGCCGTTTCTTGGCGGCTCCCTGACGGAGAGCGCGGACGGCCCGGAGGCGGCGGCTCTGAGCTGGCAGGCGGAGGGTTGTCTCCCGCGCCCGCCTGCCCGGCTCGGTCCGAGGATGCGGGGGGGCGATGCCCGGGGCCAGGGACGCGCTCTGTCACCAGGCGCTGCAGCTGCTAGCCGAGCTCTGTGCCCGTGGGGCCCTGGAGCACGACAGCTGCCAGGATTTCATCTACCACCTGCGGGACCGCGCCAGACCCCGGCTTCGCGACCCAGGTGAGTGCAGCCGCCGCTGCTGGGCGCGACCGGAGGGCCCTGTGCTGGGAGTTGGGGCCGCACCGGGGCCTGAGGCAGATGAGCGACGCGGACTGGGGGAATGTGGGGGGTGGCCGCCGACCTAGAGGAGGGGATCAGGAAGCGGTTCGCCGTGGCCTGATGCTGGACCCGGGCGGGGACCCGGGCAGAGGCTGCTGCGCGGAGGCCGGGTCCGGGGGGACTGGGGCAGGGCTGGAGGACCACGCCCGCCACCTGCGCTCCGGTCGCCCTCGCTCCGGGGGGCGGCTCCCGAGCTCCCGGCTCCGCGCTCCACTTCCCGGGCTCTGCGCTCCGGCCGAGGGGAGGCCGCGGCCGCTTCTCCGCGGTGGGAAGGGGGACGAGGCCGGAGGAAACTCTGGGAAGTTGGGAGTTGGGGACGGCCCCGGCTGCGGCTGAATCCCACTGGGCACTTCCCACTCTCTTGAGCGCCCATTTCCTTTCCCCGGTCTGGGGTGGGAAGGGCGGGGCGGGATCTGGCTCGGGGCCGGCTACGGGGAGCTCCGGGTCCTGGGCAGCCCGGCCTGAACCCGTTCCCGGCGGGTCGTTTGGCGTGGAGGCGGCCTGGGCCTGGGCGCCCGGAGCTACCAGCTGCCGCCGCCGGGCACAACGGGTCGGTGGTGGGCTTGCTGGTCATGGCTGGGGCACCTGCACTTATCCCTAGTGGAAGTTGCACAGCTCCTAACTTTGGAAAGTTCGTTTATTTTGGCATTTGACCAATTAAGGTTAGAGGAAGGAGTTTTAGTGGAGCCATTTGCTTTTCCTAAGGGCCCTGGGTCTCCCACATTTCATCCACTGCTGTTTACTGGAAGACACAGTCCAAATGTTTACTTGAGATTCTTCTTACCTGGAGAAATCATTTTCTCGAATATTCTCTCAACCTAAATACAAAAAAAAAAAAAAAAGTATGCGTTAAAGATGAGATGAGAAAATGGCCTTTCCCCTTGATGTTCCTGTGTATAAATATTGGAAAGGAGCTATTGCTGTGCAAATTATCCAGTACAAATTTACCTCATTTTAAGCCAATCCATTATATACAAATCTGCTTGCACAAAGGATAATTATTTGATTTATAAAGAGATACACAGCGAGTCTGACTTACATAGCATTTCCTTGATAGTATATTCAAAATGGGTCGGTGGGGTGAAGACAAATCATCTGCCAAAAGTTTATATCAGATTTTCCCTACTCAAAGTCTATTTTTCTATTGAAAAAGAAAGATTATTGTTCCCTGTTGCCTGTGGTTACATTTATTAAGTTTATCAGATGATCATTAATGTGTTACTTCAAACTGCAGAATTAAGTCAAGAAATACTGTTGATCCCAAACAATTTCCCTGGAGGTTCAATGCCCAGCCTTTGTGTGGCTTCCTGCTGGCTGTGATGTGCTGCACAGACCACAGATACCAGTGAGAGCTCCTTGTTTCATGAACTGGGAGCCCTGGATGATGTCCTAAGTGGGGAAAGTTCTCTCCTTGAGCCATGGGAACAAGAAAATTATTTAGCATGCTTCACCCAGAGCAAGTATTAGTGTTGAAATGTCCCACTTCCTTGCCTGTGACTGTGCCACAAATTACCATTGTTATCCCACATAAGTCGTCTCCTTTGGCTTTCTTTATAAGAGAAGATGAGTGAGGCCTCTTGCTGAGTCCATGTTTAACACTCCACATCTTTTTGGCTGATTTTATGCTTCTGCTTCTTTTAATATATAAGCTGGATTCCATGTTCTTGGGCTTTGCTTGGCCCCTGCACTGGGTTGCCCTTGAGGAAGAGTCACAGAAAAAAACTCCTTGCAAGAAACAAGTCTGATAACTTGGCTGAGAAGAAGCCACAGTTAAGAGTATGCCCTGCTAGTCCTTGAGTTCCTAAAAGCGCTATGGTGCTTTCCTAACTAGGGCATGGTGGTTTCTAGGTAGCCCATGCCTCTCTGGATCTTTGGTTCAGGCTGGAAGCAGCCTGCTCCTGAGGCAGGAGTGGGGCACTGTGAGCATGGGGTGAGAGGGACGGAGGCTAAAGCCCACATCCAGAGTGCACCCTCTCTCCCAGGGCACTTCAGCTCAGGCCAGATCTCTCTTCACTTCCCTCCTTCCTCTCCTTGCCCACATTAATTCTTATATTAGATGCATTTATCTCTATCCCTCTGAAGCTGTTTGATTGTCTGAACCAAGAGTGGCTTTCATTTCGAGCGCTAAGAGCTGAGTGGCTTGAGTAGCTGCATTGCACAACACTGCACATGGTGCCCTGGCGATTGTCTGGTGTGAACCAAAATAAGCATACACACTGGTCCTGGGACACGGGTCCCCGACAAAAGTCCTCTCTGTAAATGAATGACTTCCTTTTCTGCAAAGGGACTCAACTGAGTGGCATTTGCCAGCTTTCTCTGTCCTTTGTCTATCCATGCCTACTCGGTGGTAGTTAGATTTTCTCAAGCTCCACCGAGGAACTTTGGTTTTGGAAGAAGAACACAGACATCATTCCCTGTGGGGAATTATGCAGAGGGACACTGCATCTGGGATATTCATTTTTTTCAGAGGTGGACTATGCGTGGGTCACAGATCAGTGGCCATCCAGAAGGGTCATTCCCTGCCCAGGTAGCTGGGGTGCTCTGATGTGGGAGTACAGTACCTAGTCTCCCCTGACTTGGTGTTAAGAGAGGATTTGATGAAAGTGCAGTGTTAAAAAGTAAAGCTGAGTCACATTTGGATCTGGAATGCCTCACCCAGGCTTTCATCTGTATGAACTATGAAAGTAAAGTGCTGATCTTTAAGCTGAGTGTGAGCACTTTTTTTTCTCCATAGAGAGCAGTTAGAATCCTTCTGTTAAGTGTCTTTATATTGTTTCACATATTGGGGATGTGGGACATAAACTTGCAAATCCCAGAGTGTAGCCTTCATGACAGAGGGAAGAGCAAGTACAAAGGTCCTGAGATAAGGGCATCCTTGATGTGATTCAAAGAACAGTGAGTTTAAGGGTGGCTAGAGAGAGAAAAAAATTGAGAATGATGAGAAACGTGGTTGAGGGCTGGAGGGGAAAGATCACGTAGGGTCTTATCAACCAGCAGAAGGACTTTGGATTTTACTCTCAACGAGAAGGGAGGGATTGAGCAGAGAAGTGGCAGCACTGGGGCTCTTTGCTGAGAAAATGCTGTTGAAGAACAAGGGGAGAGACAGAGAAACTTGATAGGAAGCTGTTGTTGTGATGCTGACAGAGTGGGAAGTGGGTTGGCCAGCGTTGTCATAATGGAGATGGTGACAAGTGACTGGGTTGTGGGCACATTTGAAGGTAGCTGTGCTAGGATTTGTGGATGGGATGGATGTGTGGGGTGGGAGAAGTGGAGTCAAAGAAGACTCCAAGGCTTTTTGACCTAGGTTACCTCCATTACTTCAAGGGGTGGAGGGAAGAAGGAAATGAGGTTTCTGTGTTACTAAAAAATATTTTTTTTAAATATTAAGTGTGTGATGTCTCTCAGTTCAACAGTCGCCTGAAACATGAATGTGTTCTTTAACAACATCAACTGGTCTATGCTCACATTTTGTAACTGGAGACTTCACACTCTCTCCTCAAGAGGGCCGATTGATTGTAGGACAGCATTTATTGCTAGAAGATTTTTTCCTGGTATGGAATGAAGAGTTCTGTTTAACTTTCACTCATGGACCTTGGTTGCACTTTTTTTCCCCCCAGTTAAAAACAATTGGTTTTTTCCTTTGGCTGTAAGGAGGTAGAGATGTTAGCTTTTCTTAACCCACTGTTTCCACATCTGGAAAAGAAGGGAGGATTGTGTCATGTAATTTCTAGGTTTTAATCACGTTGTATTATTTTCCTTATAAGCCTTTTCTTCTCTAGGATGCCAACCGTGTCCATGCCAAACTCTTTATGTAGGTCATTTCATTTAATCCTCATGATGTCTTCTAAGACCTTGCTGCTCCAAGTGTTCATCTGTGGACCAGCAGCATCAGCATCATCTGGGGGCTTATGAGAAACACAGACTCTCAGGCCCCACCCAGACCTACTGCACATGAATCTGTGTATTAACAGAATCCTCAGATGATTTATAGGCACATTCAAATTTGAGAAGCATGGCTAAAAGAGATTGGTATTTATGAATAAACTGAAGCTCAGAGCTAAACTAGCAGCAAGGCCATGGGTTCCATTTGGAAAGGGTTGAGTCTAAGTCAAAGTAGTTTCTTAGGTAAACACATTACATGTACTAAGAATCCGAGAGTTATTGTCAATGAAAATTTCCTAGGTCTTTTTTCATAAGAGCCCCCTTCAGACCTCCTTTGTCTATTGTGTTCTTCTATAAAGGATTTAGTCTTTAACTGTAGGTTAAATTCTACGCAGTTGTAAAGATTCAGCTTAATTTTTAGGTTTTATGTTGACATTCCAGCTTTGTGTTTCTAGAGATTTTTCTTCATTTTGTGGTCAGGGTGTGAAGAAGAGCCTTATGGCTCATCATTAGTGACTTCTCTTTTCAAGTGGACATTGACCTTCTCAGGAAAAGCTCTTTCTAAACAAATGGTTTTCAACCTCGGCTGCACATTAGCAACATTTCGGGAGCAAACAAATAAAACAAACAGAGTTACCAATGACTGAGCTTTACTCTAGACAAATTAAATCTGAGTCTCTGGTGGTGGGGCCTGTTATCAGCATATTTTTTAAGTTCTTCTGTTGATTTTAAAGTGTTGATTCCAAGTGGAGGACAACTGTTGAGACCATCAAGCAAAGGATTAAACCACCTAATCTGCTCAGCTCAGCTCAGCTCAGCTCATATTTCTTTCCTGAAAAATTAGGAAAGATGGTATGGAAAGTCAGGGGTGTTGTTAACGGTTGCCATACACATCGACTGATTCTTTATTTTCCTTTGATAATATTGTCCCCGATTTTTATTTTGAGGTTTCTGTAAAAATCTAATGAGATCCATTATGTTCACCCAACTTGGGGGGCTGGGGGTGGAAAGAAGAACAAACTGAGAAAATCGTGTCCAAGTAGTATTTCATTAAAAAGCCAGAATGTGGAACCCTCACTAATGTCAACTGGTACTTAATTAGAATGAAATAATTTATTAGAAGATGTACATATAAGATAATGATTAAATATAGTTTCTAAGGGAAAACTTCAAAATAATGAGCAAGATTAAATATTAGTCTTATTAAAAATTTCACAGATAGTCAAAAGAGAGTTAACCTTAGAGCACTAGATTTTTATGAATAGACATTAGGATGATGATGCACAATGGGATTAATTTTTAAAAATTAATGATAATTGCAATCAGGAAATAGAGAGTCTTCTAAGGAATGAGTGGCATATTGGTTGCACAATATGTGAAGATAATTTGCATTTGCTTCAGTGACATTTGAGGGCTTCTTCATAAATATTTTATTTAAACAAGTGTGTTTTCATCTCTGTGGGATTCTTCTACATGGACCAGTGAGTGGTTTAGTCATGAGGTAATTATCAAGAGGGAAAAACAAAAGCAAACTGTGGTAAAGGCATCACAGGCTGTCCTGTGGCCAGCTGCCTCTTTCAGAATAAATAATCAAAAGCACAAACTTTTTGATGTGGGCTAACCTCTCAAGGAGAAATTAAGCTGACACCTAAGGGAAATCACCTAAAATGCCCTGTTCTGTATAGAGCATAGACTTTTCTTTCATGGTGAAAGCATATCGGCACGTTTGTGTTTGTGTGTGCACATGTGCTTTCCTGTATGCTTGGCCTAAAAAAATTTGTAATCCCTCTTGACCGAGTTACTTGAAGGAACAGACAAGTTTACTTGCTAAAGTGTATAGAGAAAGGGGAGGAGCTTAGAGAGAGGCATAAGTGGGAGAGCAATCTCACTTTTAAATGGATTAATATGGAGGGTGCTTTTTTACTTTCTAAGTGAAATCACAATTTAAGCCATAATGTGCATCACAACTTTTTCTTTTCAGTGTTTTGTTGGGGTTAGTTCTAGGAATGACTTTAAACCAGAGCAAACCGCAAACCCTTAATGACTAGGTTTTGCAGATCTCCTTGAAATATTCATGTGTCCTTGTGCGTGTATTTTATCACACAAAAACTTTTATATCAATATTGATGGAACTGCACCTGAAGGGGGGAAAAAAACTCAGCCAGGAAATCAAGATGACAAAGTGGAATAAAGAAAGAGCTTTAGAGTCAGAATCTGATCTTGCTCTTACTAGCTTTATGACTTTGAGCAAAATATTTAACTCTTCACTTTATTCATCTATTAAAACGGGCGTGGAAGGCTTCATGGGAGCACCGTGCCCAGACTAAGTGCTAGATTTTGGTGGTCCTGGTATTTATCTGTTCATGCTTCTTCTCAGCTGTGGTCCATGGGCATGCATGTGTTTTACCCATTTCTAATCACTCATAGACAAAAGTTTCCATTCTACTTTTTCTGTATGCTTAGCATTTTATCACTGCTCGTATGTCCCTAGGTGGATCTCTGTGTCTTAGTTTCCTCATCAGTAAAATGGATTACCAGTGTTCCGATAAAATATAGGATGCCCAGTTCAATTTGAATTTCAGATAAACAATGGGTAGTATTGCATGGGATAGACTTATACTATATCTGTCATTTATCTGAAATTCAAATTGAACTGTACCCCTTATATTTTTATTTGCTAACTCTGGAAACCCTATTATAGTATTTATCTCACAACACGTGTGAAATACTTACCATAGTACCTGGCACATAATAAATGTTCAATATATAATAACCATTATTACTATTATATTTTTCCATGTTGAACAGTCATTATTGTGCAATTTTAATGATGACTATATATATTCCGAAGAATAGGTAAATCTTTTTCACTTGACCATGCTTTTTGGCCATTTCTAGCTTCTGATTTTTCATTACTATAAATACTATTTTGTATCTATAATATCCTACTCCCTTTTGGGAGATTTTCTTCTCCCTTTTACTGCTCTAGTCAATGCAAAGGAAACTATGTTGAGGCCCCAGGGCCCTGGGACTTTGGCAGGAGGACACCCTGACAGCAAAAGGAGAGCTGGTGGAGGGGCCTCATTAGACCTTCCTCTTGGGGTGCATGCTGTGGGGGTGGCTGCATTTCTTATGGCAGTCCAGTACAGTATCTGACTCTCGCAGATACAACTCTTACAGTTGTATTCCTGGGCCAGCTGGTGGAGGGAAGGCTCAGTGATGCCATCCCTCAGGCGATGCAGTAAGTATGGGGTGGACGCTTTCTGAATATTGTAGTCTGAGAGAGTGTGGCATTCTCCAGCTGTTTGCCCACAAAAACCAGATGCTGCTGGTCAGGTGGGATGCCCTCCTCGTCTTGGATTTTGACTTCAACATGCCCAGTGCCGTCATCGGGTTCAACCTCTAGGATGATGATCTTGCCTGTCAGGGTCTTTGCAAAGGTCTGCATGTCTACATCTGCCACAAGACTGCGGCCACTCACCGGCTCGGCTATGTCCTTAAAGAGGAAGAAGTGGAATATTTCTTAATGACAAATTATCAACAATGAGTTCAGATTGTTTTCCTGTAAATTTTCAACCTTAAAAATAAAATCTTCCAGTTATTTTACCAGCAAAAGATGGGCTTATTCAGGAAAGAATTGCCACATGGACAAACAACCTGTGGCAAAACCATGGGAAATCTGGAGAACAAAGGTACACCTTTTTAGGGAGAAAAGGGATAAGTTGGGAAAGCTGTCATAAACTAAAAGTCCATTGGAGTAAACTGGTGGCTTCTCATTGGCTGAGCTGTTGAGTGGTGTGGGGGTGGGAAAGCATGTCTTCCCCAGGTGGGATAGCAAAGTAGCATCCATGTGCAAGATCAAGTCCATCTCTTCCTGTTGGATCTGCAGTGGTAGGGCATGGGAGCTCCCCTTCCCAAACCTCCTGACTCCATTTTAGTAAGGTTTTCCATTATTTTCACAAGATCTATGCCAACTATCCCTGCTACATAGCAAACCCACTAGCATTAGATGGTAATAATGTGAAGAAAAACCTGCTAATTTGACAGGTTTTAAGTGGCTGCCCAGTTGTCGTTTCATTTATATTTTTTTGTTGGTGTTGGTGCAATTGAATATTTTCAATGTTTTAAACCTACTTTTGTTTCTTATGTGAATTTTCTGTGTTTGATCTCTATCATGTGGCAGTTAGTAGTTTTTCCTACTAACTTGCATTAGTTAGAATATAAATATTCTGTCAGAAGAGCTCACAGAAGGATTAGATCACTGTTCAGTGAATGAGCTCTCCTTGTCTGACTACAGTTAATCATTATACTAGACCGATTTTTGAAATTTGAAGGGTGCATCAACAAATTGGGATTCACTGTAATATTCTTTTTTGGGGGAAAGAGGTAAGGTTTAATTGAACAATGTTGAGAATTTAGAGTGTCTCACTTTCTGCCCATAATGGTAAAGAAAAAAATCGACACACTGTAACATTCTTTCCAATGCAAAGTACTGCCTTTATTTATGTGAAATATGAAAAAAATTGTGATGCAACTTGGATCTCTTTTTCTGTATGTTTTCTCTCCCTCTTTCCAACTCGTCTTCCCCTTCTAGCAATTATGAAAACTTTACTCTAGCTACAGTGACCAGAACACTCTTTTTTAATTATAATTAAGTTAAATTAAGAAAACATTGGAGTGCCTCGTAATTGCCAGGTACTCGGTTAGGCATCAGTAATTCAAAGACACATTAGACATGGTTACTGCCCCTATGGCTTTGAGATAAAACAATAATTGCAATTAATAAAATGAAGACAGGAAGGGAGATATATATGGGAAACAGTGCAAAGAAAAGAGGAGAGAAGTAATTAGCTGGCTTGAGTGGATCTGCAGAGGATTCCTAGAGAGGTTAATTCTTGGGTGGAGCACTTTGCCTGGAATGTGTGGGTGGGAAGGACATTCTAGGAATTTATAAAGGTCCTACATCAGGAGGAAATGGATCTTTGGTAATAATAGTAAGTAGAGTATGTGTTGGGACTGTTGAGGGAGTAGTCTGTTCTAGTAAACACTGGTCAGATTGTATGCCATTGTCAAAGTCCCACTGAGGACTTGGGCTAGAACACTCTGATGTGGAACTCTTAAAAGAAGTATAATTTACTGTGATGGGTCTAGAGGACTCATTCTGAGCAAAGTACTCTGGGAGATTTCAGGATGGCAAGGTTCTGTGAGTGCCCATCTCTAGTCTCTTTGGTTGCTCATGGGAAATAAGCTCAAGTTGGTGGTGATGCTGCTTTTTTTGTTGAAGGTAAGGTCTTGACAGATTGGAGTCACTGAATGATAGATCCCTTGTTTTAGATCCCCAATCATGTCACCCTGAAACCCAGGTATAATTACCTCACATAATTGTACAAACTGCCTTTAACAAATTTAGTCACCTGGTTCAAACATCTGGCTCCAGATATCATTTCAGAGTATGCCAACAGTGACATCTTGCTTCCTTGCCTGGTTGTTTAATAATGAAAAAGCAACGTGTTCAGTTACATTGCAACCACACAGTATGTGGATATACACAGTCTGTTTTCTCTGATGTTATAGGGCCCACGAGGGAGTAAGCATGGCAGACCTGCTTAGTGCCCACCAAGCCATGCTGTGGAGATGGTTCTTTATTCTGAATACAGGAGCTGCCAAGTAGTGGGCACAATTTGTTAAAATAATTGAATTGGGGGCACCTGGGTAGCTCAGTCGGTTAAGCATCCAACTTCGGCTCAGGTCATGATCTCACGGCTCGTGGGTTCCAGCTCGCGTCTAGCTCTGCGCTGACAGCTTGGAGCCTGGAGCCTGCTTCGGATTCTGTGTCTCCCTCTCTCTCTACTCCTCCCCCTCTCACTCTCTCTTTGTCTCTCAAAAATGAATAAACATTAAAAAATATACATTTTAAAATAATTGAATTGAACACCCTTAGGTGGGTCATACACTTTCCACTTTTTTTATCCTCCCTTACCCCCTCCCCCCACACATAAACTTTACTCATTACATTTATAGAATATGCCTGACTACTGAAGACATTTCAGTTTGCATCACCTATAATACTGCAGACCTGCTGAAGGGTTTTAAGCTGAAAATTAAGGTGAGCAGATTTATCTTCTAATTATATCACTCTGGAGACAGGATGGGAGTTGATTGGAGAGATCATGATTGGAGATGCCATTTACTTACTCATCAAATGATTACTGAGCATCCCCTATGTGTAAGGCTCTGTTCTAGGTATGGTATATAGCTAGATATGTAGATACAGTATTGTGTATATAGTAGGGAACCTAACAAAATAAAAAGCTTTCCCTCATGGCACTTACGTGTTCCTGAGAGGAAAATTATAATACATAAATAAGTTAACTAATTCCATAGTATGTTAGATGGTAATAAGTGCTAAGGAGAAAAATAAAACATGGAAAGAGAATAGGTATGGGGACCAAAATGGCATCACTGAGAAGCTGATATGTGAGTAAAGGTTAGAAGGAGGTGACGGGAGTAAGGCATGCATAAGTCAGGGGAAAAGCATTCCAGGCAGGTTTAAAGGTTCTGAATCAGGCACATGCTAGGTATTAGCCCAGGGCAAGAGAGAAAGACATAGGCTGGAAAGTGATGGCAGGGTGATCACAAGGCCCTATTAGCCATTGTAATGAATACGACTTTTACTCAGAGTAAAATGGGAAGTCATTGAAAAGTTTTAAAGCAGAGCAGTGTAATATCTGACTTAGGAATAGAAAGGATTACTCTGATAAGACTGTAGAAGAGTGAGGGTAGAGTCAGGGAAAACAGTTATTTGACTGCTATCATAATTTATGTGAGAGATAATGGTGGCTTGGACCAGAGTGATGGCAGTGGAGGTGGTGAGAAATAGTCAGATTCCAGGTGGCTTGAAGGTAGAGCTGATAGGAGTTACCAATGGATGGATGTAGAGTATAAAAGACAGCGAGGAATCCAAATGACTCCCAAGATTTTGGCCTGAGCAAGGGAATAGAGTTGTAGGGGAAGTAAGTTTGAGGGGAATGATTAAGGGCTCAGTTTTGAATGTGTTAAGATGAAAATGCTTATTAGTGAGTCAAGTGGGGCTACAGATTAGTAAGTTGGATATATGAGCCTGGAGTTGGAAAAAGATGGCCTGACTGGAGATATAAATATAAGAATTGTAGGTATAGAGATGATATTTTAAATGACTCTGGCTGAGATGATCTAGGAAGACAGGAGAGAAGAGGACCACTAGTTCTGGAGGTCTCCATCCAACACTAGGAGGATGGAGAGAAGCCGAGGAACCAGCCAAAGAAGACTAATAAAGAGGGACCAGAAAATCCAAGAATATTGACCTGAAAGCCAAAATGAAAAGCCAAGGAAAAGGTATATCAAAGAGGAAGGCATAAAAGTCATTTCAGGGCTACCATTAGGTTAAGTAGACTGACCACTGCAATTAGTAGTGTAGGGGTCATTAGAAATGAAGTTGATAAGCAGTTTTGGTGAAGAGGAGGGAATAAGAGCCTGATTGGTGTAGCCTTAAGAGGAATTGACTGGCAAAAGTAGTAGTTGGTGAGGGAAGTAAGATCAAGGGGTTTTTGTTTTTTGTTCTAAATTAATGTGATGGGAATGATCTAGTGGAGAACAAAAATACATGATGTAGGACAAAACAGGAGAATTGTTGGAGCAGCATTCTTTTTTTTTTAAGTTTATTCATTTATTTTGAGAGAAAGCACGTGCGTGAGCATGAGTGAGATAGGGGCAGGAGGAGAGAGAGAGAGAGAGAGAGAGAGAGAGAGAGAGAGAGAGAGAACCTAACTCAGGGCTCCATCCCATGAACTGTGAGATCATGACCTGAGCCGAAATCAGGAGTCAGATGCTTAACCAACTGAGCCACTGGAACAGTATCCTTGAGCGGCTATTGGGATATCTTTACTAGGTGCTCGAGGATGAAGTCTAGCCTGCAGATATACATCTAGGAGCCATCAGCATAGAGATTATATGTAAAGCTAAGACATTAGATGAACTTACCAAGGAAGGAATGAAGATTAAAAAGAAGAAGTCAAACTACTAGTTAGAGGTTAGTAAGATGAGCAGGAACTGACAAAAGAGACTGAGAAGGAACAGCAAGTACTGTGGGAGAAAAATCAGGAGTATGGTGGCCTGGAAGTACAGAAAGTATTCCTGGAAGGAGGGAGTGATCCTTTAAGTGAAATGCAGCTGATAGATCAAGATGAGAACCAAGCACTGGTTGCATTTAGCAACGTGGAGCTTCATTGATGACCTTGAACTGAGGGATTCTGAAGGAGTTGTGGGCAAGTGGAGTTCATGAAGAAAAGTTGGAGAACATACCCTACATTTTTGAGTTTTATAGTGAAAGAAAAGGAAGGAGAAAATAAGTCAATAGATGGTTTTTAAATAAAGGAGAAAGTGATTACAAATTTGTTTGCTAGAGAGAAGTTAAAAAGGATGCAGAGGATGTGTCCTCAGGCAGAGGAAACAAAAGCAAAAATAACCTGTTAGGACTCTAACAAAATAAAAGGCTTTTGCACAGTAAAGGAAACCATCAACAAAACAAAAATGGAACCTACTAAATGGGAGAAGATATTTGCATTTGATATATCTGATATTGATATTGATTGATATTTTGATATATCCAAAGTAGCTGAAGAACTTATGCAACTCAACACCAAAATATCAAACAAAAACAAAACTGAAAAAATCCACCATAATCTGATTAAAATGAGCACAGAGGGCCTGAATACTATTTTTCCTAAGAAGACATACAGATGGCAAACAGACACATGGAAAGTTACTCAATATCACTCATCATAAGGGAAATGCAAATCAAAAGCACAATGAGATATCACCTTACACCACCTGTCAGAATGGATAAAATCAATAAGGTAAGAAACAACAAGTGTTGGTGAGAATGTGGAGAGAAAGGAACCTTTGTACACTGCTGGCAGGAGTGCAAGCTGGTGCAGCCACTCTGGAAAACAGTATGGAGGTTCCTCAAAAGATTAAAATCAGAATTATTATGTGATCTGATAATTCCAATGCTTGGTATTTACTCAAAGAAAACAAAACAACTTAGTTCAAAAAGATATATGCACCCTTATGTTTATTGCAGCATTATTTATAATAGCCAAGATATGGAAGCAACCCAAGTATCCATTCATGGATGAATGCATAAAGAAGGCATACACACACACACACACACACACACACACACACACAGAAATATTACTCAGCCATAAAAATCTTACCATTTGCAACATGGATGGATCTAGAAGGTATAATGCCAAGGGAAATAAGTCAGTCAGAGAAAGACAAATACCATGTGATTTCATTCATATGTAGAATTTGAGGGGAAAAAACCATAAATTAACAAAGAAAAAAGAAACAAAAAACCAGAATGTTAAATATAGAGAACAAACTGGTGGTTACCAAAGGGGAGATGGGTAGGGGGATGGATAAAATAGATAAGGAGGATCAAGAGTACACTTACCATGATGAACACTGAGTAACACAGAATTGTTGAATCATATTGTACACCTGAAACTAATATAACAGTGTATGCAAATTATACTTCAATTTAAAAAAAAGAGATAAAATGATGTAGGGGATTGTATTACTTGAGTGCTGTGCTTGAGTAGGTGGGTTTTTCAACAGTTCATTCATTGTCAGCGAGTCAGGAGTCCAGGTGGGCAGATATGGTTTGGAGATCATATAGAAGTTTGTCTTCTGATTGCTCTCCCATTCTTAGTGAAAAAGGAGGTAGCAAAGTTATCAGCTGAGAGTGAGGATGGGGTGGAAGGTTATGGAGGTTTGAAAACTGGAGAGATATAAATGATAGTCCAGAAGATGGGAGAGTAAATGAATCAGGGAAGTACAACGTACTTGCCAGGTGATGTTATGGGCCCACTTGAAGTTCGTGACCATGAATTTGATGTAATACCCACCACCTTAAGCATGAATGTTTTCCCCATCACGTGCACCTGTGTTTGTGCAGGCATGAAGAAACAGGAGTTACGTTTAATCAAGGTCATGCTGATATATGACAATGAGAGAGTGGCAAAAGAGTTGAGGGTATAAAGAATGGAGGAACTGGGGCAATTGACTCTGGAATCTCATCTGAGTAAGGAGGGGAGAGTAGACATGCAGAGGCAGGAAAGAGATTGGAGGCTTAGAGGATTGTATGGGATGATTATTGGGAGCACAGTGAAGAGGAAGGACTGCAGTTGTTGTTATTAACCAGCTCTGCGATGTGACTGTGGAATGAGGCCCTAAGGTAGGGTGAAGGGCAAGTTATAGACGGAGACAGGGGCAAGAAGACAAAGACCGTGGTTTGGGAAATATTGAATTAACCACACATTAAGACAAAAGTAGTATTGGAGAGAGTGACACCAAGCCAGGAATGGGAGGAAGTGGGGAAATGGACTGTGGAATATACATGTCTGTGACAGGGATGGGTATGTGTAGGGTAGTGGTACAGTCAGGCAATATGAGATTCAAAGCTGGGGGATTTTGCAGAACACCAGAAGTAGTATTAAACTATTAGTATTTAGGCAAAAGAGTTAAAGGAATGTTTTAAGGCAATGGAATGGAGAAGAGGGGATTGATATAAAACATATCTAAGAGGTAAAAATAATCCGTATACTGATATGGAGTAGAGGGATCCTAATTTTCCAATTTTTGGCATAAGTGCCTGGAAGGATGGTCATGTGACTTATTGTTTACTACAAGAAGTTGAGTATGGTTTATGCAAAAAAAAAAAAGATTAATTTTAAATGTGTTAAGTTTGAGGATGTATGGAAATCTGATGCAGACATCCAGGTCTGTTGACTGGTGGACCATTGGGAAGAAGTTACTAGAAATCAGGAAGGGTGAGAGATGGTTGAACACTAAGGTCCCTTCCAACTTGAAGGGTTTGGGAAAATGATTCTCAGTTCCAGCTATGCATCAGAATCAATTGGGAAACTTATTTTTTTGTTGTTGTTTATTTATTTTTGAGAAAGAGAGAGTGGGGAGGGGCAGAGAGAGAGGGAGACCCAGAATCTGAAGCAGGCTCCAGGCTCTGAGCTGTCAGCGCAGAACCCATGAGCAGTGAGATCATGACCTGACCCAAAGTTGGCCGCTTAACCAACTGAGCCACCCCGGTGCCCCTCAACTGGGGAACTTTTGAAGACATACTTCCCTGTTCCCTGACTGACTAAATCAGAATCTTCAGGGGTGATGCCTAAAGTGTCTCTATGCATGAGTCTGGTGTGCATCCAGGGTTGCAAATGACATGCATTTATGGCCTTTATGGATTGAAATTACTTTTTACAGCCCCATTGTCAAAATAAATGCTTTAACCATCTGTATAAAACTGTTATAATGTATTAGGCAAGGAAATCCAAGCATGAAAATGCTTTTACTATCTATCATTGATTCTTTTTTTTTTTAAACCACAGTGGGAGTTATCTCAAATTATTAGTACAGCTGCTGTTGGCACAACTAATAATAAATTCTGTAGAAAATTTTGCTGTAGAACATGACTGTAGCACCCTGGCACGAACTAAAATCATGGTCTTCTTTTTTGTTAGACATGTAATATGATTGTCATTTGTTTTTAATTTATGATAACCATACTGTAAATAATCTCTGTAAGAAACTCTAACTAGGCCGTGAGCTTAGAGAAGACACGATTGCTTGATTCCTATACTGTACCACTTGTTCTTGCCGATATGTTCACTTCCTGTGAGGAAAAACTCTGGAAATAAAGAGGTATAAATGGGGACCACATTCGAACCACTTTTAACACTTGACAATGAAAATCTCAGGTGCAACATATTTTCAGTTGTGATTTTTTCAAATAATATGGAAGTCCACTGATGGCATAGCTGGGCCAGCTCTAAATGCTTCCTGTTGTTTGCTATTCTTTAATCTGTTCCACCATGACTGCTACTTTAGATTTAATGTCACTGTAATATACCAAATTTATAGGTCATCCTTCTCCTGGGGCTTTTAAAGTGCTTTGTGTCTATTACTTTAATTTTGGAGGGAGCTAAAACTCATCATGTTATGGAATTTATTTCAGAGAGTATACAGCAAGAGCTACAAAATCTCCCAAAGTGTTTCTTTTTTCCTTCCACATGCTGTTGGGAGAAGCATCCATTGATTGTAACTCCACACTGCTTTAGAGACCATTTATGGGTGGATTACTGTAGGCTTTTCTGGGGGGAAATCTAATCCCCAGAGGTTCAGTTTGAGAGGATCCACTCTGCAGGCCGATAAAGATTTAAATCACAGCTTTTTTTCCCATTACATTGGTTTTTTTGATCTTTTAATTTTTATATTGTATTATATGTCAATGACTCAATCATAGCTGTCTTCCCAGTGCCTCAGTATGTGGGAACTGGGAAGTTAAATTGGACAGATTCACAAAACAAGGGCCCTATAGCATATTCCTTTATAATAAAAAGAGATGTTTTAGGGCTTGCAGTCACAGCACTAAAGGACAGTCATCAGATTTGATTCAGGGAATGGAGGGAGAAGTGGGTGTTAAATAGTGGCCTTAATAATGCAGCTTAGAACATGGGGAAATGTCAGAGGAGGATCGAGTTGGATGTACACTACCTGATTTTTTAAATGCTCAGGAAATGGTTTCATTTAATGTTTTAAAATAACATGTGCAAAATATCTGTGGATTTTATATTTATCTGCTCTTTTTTCTAAGGCCTCATGCTAATTAAACTAACATTTCTGTAACAAGCATACTGAATGTGACATAAAAGTCATCAAATAAGACTTATTTTAGGTTGGTAATAGTGCTATAAACAATGAAGACCACTCATTAACTTAATGAATCAAGTAGTATTCAAATGTATGTAGGTAAGTTTGTTCAAACTTCCAAGTTAGAAACATCAGAATTATGATTGGAGACCATCATACTTCACCAATAATGACACATCAGTAGACAGTAAGTAGATAGAAATAATATTGCTAAAAGTTTGATTCATAAATACCTATGGATTTTCTAGTCACCAAAAGAGAGAAAATGTTCATGGAACATTAAAAAAAATGGTTAAGTACCATATAAAGGGAACTGATCAGTCCATAAAAAGGGAACATTCATTCCAAAAGATCAAAGTTGTAGAGGCCACATTTACTAACCATAATGCAGTAAAACTATCAATGGGTGAATAACAGGTAACAACAATACCAGGAGCCTAAACTCCTGAAAACGGAACTCTTTTTTAGAGATCTCTTTAGTTAAAAAATCAGAAATGGAAACTAAAATTCTAGACATTGAAAATACTGTGGAAATGAAAGTACATATATTAAAACTATAGAGTGCAGTCAAAGCTATATTTAGATGAAAATTCATAGCTTTCATTAATTCTAGTAAATAGAGTGATAGAGAATGAATACACCAAGCATTAAACTTAAAAACCCCCAAAATGTAGGAGCAAAGCGTTAGTAAAACCAAAAGAAAACATTCATGTATTAGAAAGTGAAAAATCAAACACACAAACAAAAGTGGTATTAATAAACAAAACTGAGATATGCTTTTTTTTTGAAATTTACATAAGTAAATATTTTGTTGTTCTGACCAAGAAAAAAAATGAAAAAACAAATACAGAGTAAAAAGAATGAGAAAAAGGATTTAATGACAGATATAGAAGAGATTAAAAAACATAAGAAAATTCCATATATGCCAATGATGTAGAAATACAAATTGAGTAGAAGTTATAAAACATCTCAGAGGAAGTATAGAAATATTTAGAAGAAGCTGAATGGTGGACAAAGAATATTTGACACACAAAGTTATAGGCCCACATATTTGTATAGGTCAAGTTTATCAAAATGTCAAGTAATCCATCATCTTCTTTGTTGGAACCATAATAGTCTTTGCAAATTTGTTTTAAATTCTCATTGCAAAACATTTTACATGAGCACAAGAATTAGATAAAGGTCACTACCACTTTCATTGTCCAGAAAGAGTCACTGTTACTTCTTTTTACAGAAGTGAAATTGCTAGATTTAAGCTTATGCACTTTGAATATTCAATACAAAACTATCAAGTTGTCCTCTGGGAAGAATTAACAATTCATATAATGTTAAAACTATTCCATAGCATAAGGGCACATGGGTGGCTCAGTTGGTTCACCTCAGAGCCTGGAGCATGCTTAGGATTCTGTGTCTCCCTCTCTCTCTGCCCCTCTCCCAGTCATGCTCTGTTTTTTTCTCTCTCTCTCAAAAATGAATAAACATTAAAAAAATTTAAAAAAAAACCCTATTCCATAGCATAGAAAAGATATAGAAAGCATTCCAGTTCACTTTATGAGCCTGATATCAAATCTAACGAAGACAATAAGAAGAAAGATCTTTAAATTAATTAAGTAATTAATTATTTTTGAGACAGAGAGAGAGCAAGCCAGGGAGGGTTAGAGAGAGGGGGATAGAAAGAGAATCCCAAGCAGGCTCCTCAATCTCAGCACAGAACCTGATGTGGGCCTCGAACCCACAAACAGTGAGATCATGACCTGAGCCGAAATCAAAAGTCATTTGCTTAACCGACTGAGCCACCCAGGTGCCCCAAGAAAAAAGAACTTTATGCACATTAAAAAAAAAACCCCCAAAAAACTCAATTAAGCACATAAATGCCCAAGTTGTATGTTAAGTAATAGTAGAATAAATATAGCTTTTTAATGATATACTGTGACCCAGTGGAATTTTCTACTGGGTGTTTACTTTGAGGATATAAGAATGGGAAAGCACTAGGAAACCTATCATTCATTGTGTGAATAGGTTTTGGGGTATGTGTGTGTGGGGGTGTGTGTGTGTATAAAATACATAAAGTTATTTAAGTTTATTTTTGAGAGAGAGAGAGGAGAGCATTAGTGGGGGAGGGGCAGAGAGAAGGAGAGAGAGAACCCCAAGCAGGTTCCTTACTGTCACCACAGAGTCCGACACAGGGCTCGATCCCTCAAACTCTGAGATCATGACCTAAGCTGAAATCAAGAGTCGGGTGCTTAACTGACTGAGCCACCCAGGTGCTCCTAAAATTATTTAAGTTTTGATAATGTTTACACAAAAGTAACATAAACTTTTCCTATTTTTTCTCAGTCTCCATCCATTCCTTCATTAAAAAAAAACAACTTCACTGAGGCATATTTTACATTTTCTATAATTCAGCCACTTTTAAGTGTACAATTTATTGATTATTTAGTAAATTTATGAAGTTGTGCAAGCATCATTATCAATCATTTTAGAATGTTTTCATTGTTCCAGTTAAATCCCTCATGTCCATTCACCATTACCTAGTTCCAGAAGACCTCTAATTTACTTTCTGTCTCTATCAATTTGCCTTTTCTGGATTTCAAATAAATGGAATCCTGCAATATTTGATATCTCTTTTGTGACTGGATTCTTTCACTTAGCCTACTTTTTTTGAGATCCAGCCATGTTGTACAATGTGTCATCAATTCTTTTTTATTACTGGTTAATATTTCATTATATGGATATACCACATTTTATTTATCCATTCACCAGTTTATGGACGTTTGGGTTGTTTACAGTTTGGAGCTATTATGAATAATTGATACTAAGAACATTTAGGTGCAAGTCTTTGCTTAGATGTATGTTTTCATTCCTCTTGGGTGCATACCCAGAAGTAGAATTGCGGGGTCATATGATGACTCTACATTAGCATTTTGTGGAATTGCTAAACTGTTTTCCGAAATGGCTGCACTATTTTACATTTGCATCAGTAGTGTGTGCGGGTTCCCATTTCTCCACATTCTCAGCAACGTTTGTCATTATCTTTGTTATGATAGCCATTCTAGTGTGTGACATGGTGCCTTATTCACAATACATGATAGGTTTTTAGAGAAACAAACAAACATAATCACGTCAGATGATGCCATAACAATTATATGATAAAATTCAATATTATTCTTTGTTAATACCTGAGGGGAAAAAAGCTGCTATCCTAATATTAAGTATGATGATGACAACAATGGTATTAACAATTACATTATAACTAGTAACAATAATAATATTGATGAGACATAATAGAACTTGAGTCCAGGTATTACTCTAAGCTTTTTATATAATAACTCATTTATGGGGCGCCTGAGTGGCTCCGTCGGTTGAGCGACCGACTTGGGCTGAGGTCATGATCTTGCGGTTTGTGAGTTCGAGCCCCGCGTTGGGCTCTGTGCTGACAGCTCAGAGCCTGGAGGAACCTGCTTTGGATTCTGTGTCTCCCTCTCTCTCTCTGCCGCTCCCCTGCTCACTCTCTGTCTCTCTCTGTCTCTCAGTAACAAAAACATTAAAAATTTTTTAATAATAGCTCATTTAACACAGCCACCTTGGGGTAGGTTCTAGTGTTATCTCCATTTTACAGAAGAGGAAGCCAAAGTGTCGCATAAGTGATGTGTCTGCCTCCACACAGCCAGTTAAGTCTTGGAACTGGAATTGGAATGTAGCCATTCTGGATGCAGAGTCCACCCCATCAAACTTTACAATGTAACATGGAGAATCTCATTTCATCTGGGCCCTCAGTGCCTCCTGGTAGTTCTTACTTGTCATCTGGCTTCTTCCTTGCCCTTTTCTCCCTCCTCTCAAGCTCTACCTCTACCCTCAACTTCCCACTTCTCAGAGAAAATAAAGACTATGCAAAAAAAAAACCAGACAGACCTAATAGAACAGAAATAGAGTAATATGGCATTATTGTATTTAGTAAACATAGCATTTCAAATCATTGGGGTGGGGGGATGGATTATTCAGTAAATAGTGTTGAGAAAAACACCGTATTTCTGCTCTATACTCCAAATTTGTCATGTATTTTAAATTTTCTAAAAAGTAAAACCGTTAAGGGGCTCCTGGGTGGCGCAGTCGGTTAAGCGTCCGACTTCAGCCAGGTCACGATCTCGCACTCCGTGAGTTCGAGCCCCGCGTCAGGCTCTGGGCTGATGGCTCGGAGCCTGGAGCCTGTTTCCGATTCTGTGTCTCCCTCTCTCTCTGCCCCTCCCCCGTTCATGCTCTGTCTCTCTCTGTCCCAAAAATAAATAAACGTTGAAAAAAAAAATAAAAATAAAATAAAAAAAAAAGTAAAACCGTTAAAATTTTAAAGGAAATTGTAAGATAACCTATAATTAGGATTCTCTACATGTGACAGGAAAACATTAATAACAGTGGCTTAAACACAGAAGGTACATTTTTAAAGTTCTTTCACATAAATATACCTAGAAATAGGCTTCCTAGATCTGAGAGGCTCCAGGTAGTCATGAGACCCACCTTCCTTCTGTCTTTCTGTTTTGCTTTCTTTAGTGCATGGCTTATAGCTCAAAGTCACCACATGGGGTAAAATGGCTTCTGGAATTCCAGCACTCACATTTACATTCCTGGGAGAGACAAAAGAGTCCACCTCCAGCTCCAGTCTGCTCTTCCTCAGTCACCTTTTTGGAAGTCCCTGTCAACACTTGTGCTCTCATCTCTTGATCCGAATTTAGTCCCACGGCCATAACCAAAGTTGGGAAATGTAGTCTTTTGTCTTGACATATTGTCAAGACAAATTCCAAGTGCAATTTAAGTTTTATTGTTTTGGGGAAAAGGAAAAAATAGATTTTGGGTGGCAACTACCAGTTTCAGGAATAACTTAGGTAGCTGAAGCCTTCCTTGCATGACCCCCAAAGCCAATAACCATAAAAGACAAGCTTAACAGATTTTTTTTTTGTTTTTTGGTTTTTTTTAAAAAATTTTTTTAATGTTTATTTATTTTTGAGACAGAGAGAGACAGAGCATGAACGGGGGAGGGTCAGAGAGAGAGGGAGACACAGAATCTGAAACAGGCTCCAGGCTCTGAGCAGGCAGCACAGAGCCCAACAGGGGGCTCTAACTCAGACCGTGAGATCGTGACCTGAGCCGAAGTCGTACGCTTAACCGACTGAGCCACCCAGGCGCCCCAAGCTCAACAGATTTTGGCAAGCACAATAGCAGCAGTGTTTTCTTTTGCAAAAGTCGTTATAAACAAAATGACGGCAAATCACAAAATGAGACAGAATAATTGCAGTGAATGACATATAATTAATATTCTCAAAATGTAAACAGATATACTAATTAGTAACAAACTTGATTGTCTGTGCCTTTTGGCAATAAAGTATCAATTCTTTGGTTCTTCTGTAGATGTATATTATAGACTAAACAAAACTTAATCTTCTGTTTACGTTAAAAAAAAACATGACCTTTTAGCAAGGGGAAACATTTTTTTGTTTTGGGTGTTTTTCTCTTCCCTTCAAGGGCATGTATCAGGCTTATCTGTTTAATGCTATCCTCTATTAATACATGTACATTGCTGGGCTGTTTGGTTTAGGACAGATTCAGCTAGATTACCTGAATGCTCAATTAACTGCTATGGTGAGAATCATCTGCTTTCAGATTGATAAGAAGATCAAATCAGTAGCCATTCTTAGTTCAGTGCTTCATCAGCAGTGAATTAAAGTGAAACCATTAGCGGTCATTTTTCTAAATACTAATCATTGAATTCAAATCCTAGAAAAAGCCTTGCGTGTTTTTAATAGTTATTATAGATTGGAATGTTTTTAACTGAGTTCAGGACTGAGGGACATCAGGAGGGGATACTGTTTCTGGCCAGATTACTTAGACAACAATAATTCTTCACAGCTTTCTGTTAATATCTTCTGATTAACAAGCAAGTTGGAGCCAACTGATTTCGGCTGTTTGGTATCCTTGGTAACCACTGTTAGATGATGAATTGAATCAGTCAAAATTAATTTCTTGTGAAAATGTGCTTCCATGAGGAACTATTGACTTTGATGTTTAGATGCACAAGAAATATGTGTATGTGTGTATATATGTGTGTGGGGTGTGTGTGTATGTGTGTGCGTATATGTATATGTTTGCATGTGTATATATCTCATCAGATGTAAAGAATGTTTGTAGATAAAAGTGTGCAAAGCCTAGTAAATTCAAAAAGTAGGGAAGATGAGGGAAGGCTACAAGGGCTCTGCCTTTAAGGATTTTGCTTCTACCTGGAGAAGGACGACTTAAAATGAAGGAACCAGAGGCATAATAGCCACTGTATGAGCTTTTGTTCAGCTACAGGAGTAAGTAGCCTTCTTTCCCTTGCATCTGTGAATGCTGTCATGACAAAGCTATTTTATTGTTATAGAAGTTTGGAAAAAGAGAACAGTTCTTTTTCCAATATAAAATAATGCAATATATATTTTAGCTCCAAGCCCACTTTAAATGTCAATTTAGGAAGCATTTTCCTTTGGTCCTGGTGGGTGCCTTAGCTGAGGCCCATATCTGTTGCAAACCATGCATTTCTAGAAATGTGCATTTTGGAGGGTATTGCTAGGACATGAAGACACAGTGGTGGACTGTGTAGCATGGGCCAGGATTGCTGGTTGGTGTGATAGCAGCACTCTCACCCCCCACATTTGGAGCCTGTAGCAGACATGACCCAGGTCCCTTTAGGCCATGCATTTCCCTAAAGGAAGCGGGGGAGGAATGCATGGTCCTGGTATCAGTTCCATATAAGATTTTGACAAATGCTGACTTCAGGACAGTCTGCTTGCTCTCAAAGGAGCTGTAAGAAAGGAAGGAAGAAAAGCAGGAGCTGAGCTATAACAAGGTAAATCACAGTTTCATTTATAAGATTTGCTGCTTAGGATTTTTTTTTTTTTACCATAAAATCTGCCTTTGTTCTATAGTTAAATACTTTCTAAATGAAACACTTTCAGGGAATAACACATATTCTAGGCAGTCCATGTAAACTGAGTTCAAACACTACTTTACCACTTCATATTTGTGTAACTTGAGAATAGTTATCTAACTTCGTGGTGCCTCAGTTTTCTTACCTGCACAAGGAAGATAATAATGTTGATAGGGGGACTGCAAGATATAAGAGATCATGGATTTAGGACAGGACCTGGCATTTAGAACTAAATTAATGTTACTTCCCTTATGACTCCCTTCAGGAAAAACTTATCTGAGCTTCATGAAAGTCTGCACAAGTGACTTTTATCCCATCCTTTATTTTTGCTTTCTTTTTTACTTCTTCCATAAATCATTCTTCTTGTTCTCCACTCATCTCTGGTGTCTTACTCCATTATTTTTTCTCTCATTTTTCTTCATCTTATTCCCCCTTACTTAATTTTATCCTCCAAATTTGTTATTGGCTCTTTTCTGCTACTCTTCATAAATGAGAATGTAATGTAATCTGGCTATTCGTGTGTTGGATGCTGTCCTTGGTGCTGGAGTTATTGTGACTGAAAAAGGCATGATCCTTGTCCTCAAAGAAATGAATTATCTTCTAGTGGAGGAAATAGAGAAGTAAACAGGCCATTACAATTAGTGCCGTAAGGGAAAATGTGGTGTGTTACGGAAGCACATGGGAAGGGCACCTAACTCAAACTTGCCAAGAGTGGTGTCAAAAACAGCATCTCCAGACAAGAAGTAAATAAACTCTGATATGTTATGGAAGTGTGAGCTCAAGCAAAGCATTCAGAAGAAGAGTTTTTAGTAAAGAAAACAAAGGCTAGAATACTTGAAGTAGGGAGTGACCTTAGGGAGCCTGAAAGAGTTTAGGGTTGATGGAGTTGAATTTGGGAGTTGGAGTGGGGATGTTTATGTGATGAGAGAGAAAGAAAGTAAAGTAGGGGTCTTGTGGGCTATGTTAAGAATTTGAATTTTATCCTGGGGTGCCTGGGTGGCTGAGTTGGTTAAGCGTCTGACCCTTGATTTTGGCTCAGTTCATGATCTCACAGTTTTGTGAGTTTGAGCCCCACATTGGACTCTGTGCTGACAGTGTAGAGCCTGCTTGGGATTCATTCTCTCTCTCCCTCCCTCTCTCTCTCTCTCTTTCTGTCCTTCTGCTCACACTATCTCTGTCTCTCAAAAAAAAATTTTTTTTAATTATAAAAAAGGAATTTGAATTTTATCCTAATGGTAATGATGATCTATTTTATGATAGAATCCATAGGGCATGGAGTACAGTAGGGAGAGAGGTATAAAGGAAGTCTGAGGTTTCTGAATTAGGCAGCTAGGTCATACAGAATGCACAAGAAGGAGCAGGTTGAGGGAATGAGAGAGACTGAGTTGAGTTTTAGAAATATATGTTTGTAGTGTATAGTTAATACAAGTTGTAAACATGGGTCTGAAATGAAAAAGCAATTGCAAATCTTATTTTGAAATCTTGGTAGTGATTGCGTTTGTTATTGCCAAAAGTTTCCTTGCATTTTTTTTTGCATGATTCTGGTCCTTCTGCTTGTCTTTATATTTTGGTGAGCATAGTTGGGCAATGATGCGTCAATTGTATGTATCCAAGTGAGATCAAAATGTGAGAACATAGTTGTGGTGGAAGAGAGTCCAGTATACATTTGTGAAGGCAATTCGAACAAAATAGTGTTCAGCCTCTGGTATTATAGGAGTTGCCTACAGGAACTTGGAGATTGGCTTCTTTCCAAGAAGCAGAAGAGCCATTCTAAGTGAGTCCCATGGCCAGAAACATGGACTGATGGTGGTCCCAAGGAAAGTGTATGAATGAGAGTTTGGGGGTAGGTGATAAGGTCTTTTCCTGTCTAAACTCAACCTTCAAGATGAGAGGTATTTCTAATCAGCTAATTTCATTTAAGAAACCACCATGGTTATGTTATTGCTGAATTTATCTAAACATTTTGGGTCTATTTTTATTTCTGGCTTCTATGCCCTTCAAGGTGAAGTCCTATGGTAAATTTATTGCCTGCTGAGCTGTGTATAGCTGCCTTTGATTAGTCAGAGCCTGATACCTCCTTTGCTTCCAGTGCTTCTCTTTTGCTTCTGATATTTCATAATTTGTTGACCATATCTATGTTTCTTTAATTTACACCAGTCATGATTGTATTATCTTTGGTCATACTTCTGTAAGTTCATATTTTCTTGATGTTGTCGGTTTGTGTGGTTGGTTTTTTCCCCAAACAGATGGGTTTTCGTTTCCATCACTACTCAAGTTTTCCCTTCTGCACCTCTCACATCCCACCTGGTCCATGGAACTGGACCTGACCTTGAACTCTGGGGCTGATGCCTTATGGTATAAATGGAAGAGTGAGGAGTTTTCTCTTAGGGGTTGCAGGATCACACATAAAGCCACCTTCTCTGGAAACCCAGCATGGGCTTCCCAACCATCTCTTCATGGCCAGACCCTTTGGTTGAGCAACATCATTTGTTATGTTTTGCTTACAGTGTCTCCCATTACACCCAATCCTTAATACAGATTTGGGGGGACTTCGTAAAGGTTCTTGCAATGCACTGGAGTGAGGAAAACTAGGTGATTTAACCACTCTATACTGGCTCTGTAAAGTCCAGGTCAAGGACTGGAATTAGTTCTTTGGAGGCAGGGCTGCACAAAACCATCTGGAAAAGTAGTCATGGCCTCTGCTCCAGTTTAGGGCATGCCCCTTGCCTGCCAGTACTGGCCTGGCTCATTTCTCCAGACTTGATAGACTCTGGACTCTACCAGTGTAGATGTTCTCTCTGTTGACTGTCCCCTCTCCATATGACCTCTCTCTCTTCACAGCCACACTCTCATAAGATGCCTTATATTTGCTGGGTTTCCTTCTTATCTTCTTCAAACCCCTGTCATCCAATTTCCACCCGCCCCACTCCTCTGGGGCTGCTCTCACCACAGTCATCAAGGACCTGCTAATTGCTAATCCCAGCGGCCACACTGCAGTTATCGGAATGCTGCTTCTTTGGACATGGTGAACACTGCTTCCTACCCTCTTGCATTTTGCCACACTGAGTCCCACTCTTCTTTTTCTCCTTCATAGGTTCTTTCTCTTTCTATTTTCCCCTTAGCTCTTGGTATTTCTTAATGAACTAGCTTGGCCACTGCTTTTCTCACTTTGCATTTTTCCCAAAGTCGTCCCCTCCTCTCTCGAGATTCCACAGCCTCCAATGCACCCCTAGTTCCAAATCCACTTCTAGCACAGACTCTGCTGAGCATCAGCCCTGTGTATTTTATTGTCTTGGATGTCTCCATCTGGATAGATGAAAGTCCCCTCAAATTCAACATGTCCAAAACTGGAGTCATCATTTTGGCCTTTACCCTGATGCTCTTTTGCCTGGAATATGCTTCCCACTGGTCCCTCAGGGCTCACTGCTCTCTTATTTGAGTCTCTCTGCTCAGTCAGCATCTTCTCAGAAAGGTCCCATATCTACCTATTTCTTCTCTGGCTTTTTTTTTCCCTTGAGTGCACATATATCTGAATTAATATGATAGAATTACTTTTACTTGTTTAGTGTTTTCCTCCCCCAATTAGAATGTAAGCTCTCTTCAAAACAGATGAAAATAAGGGAAGGAAAACAAAAATAATATAAAAACAGGGAGGGGGACAACGGGAGGGGTTGTGGGAGGGAGGATGGGCTAAATGGGTAAGGGGCACTAAGGAATCTACTCCTAAAATCATTGTTGCACTATATGCTAACTAATTTGGATGTAAATTAAAAAAAAATTGAGATATTGGAAAAAAATTTATAGTTAACATTAAGAGCAATTAAAAAGTTTTGAATGAAATAAAAAAAGAATGTAAGCTCTCTTTATCTGTCTAGTTCACTATTATATTTATAGGACCTGGGCCAATTTCTAGAAAATGGTAGGTACCCAAATACTGAGTGAATGAATAAATCATCCCCTTGCTCCCAGACTTACTTCCATACTTTTTTATCTTGATGGCTGACACCATGCCCATCCCTAGTCACTCAAATCAGAAACCAGGATGTCATTCCAGAAAGTTCTGTCACCGTTACTTCTGTCGTCCCTACCATCCTTTATCCAACAGTCACAAATTCCATCTAAATTGATCTCATAATTATTTCTCAAATCTGTCTTCCAGCGCCCTTTCTTCGACTATCACCTTGTTTCAGGCCTCACTCCCCTCTTGTATTACTAGAGCACCTAATGTGCTTCCTGCCTCTGTTATAAACCACCTAAATCGAGCCTCCACAGAAGCTGGAGTGATCTTTCCGAAAAGCAGATCTGACCCTGCTGCTTTCTTTTGTAAAACTCTTCATTGGTTCCAATCAGCTACAGGATCAAGTTCAAGCTCCTTAACATGACATGTCAGAGATGAATCCAGTCACACAACATGCCATCACTTGCTTTACACTAACAGCAGAGTGTGCCATGCAGTTTCTTGCCCCCCCTACTTAAACTGTCCTCTTAGCCTGAAATGACTCTCCTCACCCTCCTGCCCCCTCCCTTTTAGTGGATCTTCCTTATCCTTCTGTTAACACTCAGCTTTGGGTCTCTTTCACGTGAATTCTCTGTGCTCTTCTCCCTGTCACTGTACCTACACTTAAAACATTATCTGTCCATGTGTCTGCCCTCTTCATTTGATTGAGAATCCTTTGATGGAAAGACTGTGTGTTACTCATCTTTCTATTCCCCTCATCTAATCCAGTTACTGAAGCATAATAAGTACTTGATGAATACTTGAATAGATGAAAGAGCGAATGAATAACCTGTCAAGATGGGTGTTTCTGGCTGAAGTCTGGTCATTGTCATCAAGTTATGGCACAGAATTGCATTTTTAAAACCTGCAAATGGGAATTCCTTGTGTGCTTTATGCTACAGAACATTCTCTTTATATTTGTCAGAAAATACCATGTCTTAACCTTCCCTGTTGTCTTATTAAGACCCCAAATCAACAATAACCAAACAGAAAAAAGGGCCACTGGAAGATTATATCGATTGGTTTCTGTGTCTTATGGATCTGAAGGTTTTTCTCAAACAAGAATAAAAGGACATTTTTTTTGCAATAGTTAAGTAATTATGTTGTTATTATAACATGTATTATGTCAGCCACATGGACATTATGGCTTAGTGGACAATTTTCTTAAGGATTTAAGGTATGCTTAGCTGAAAGTTACTATTCCTTCCCCCAGAGTACATACTGGATTTGAGTTTTCAACACGAAAACAAATGTTTCTGTTGCAGAATTTTATCATCAACTTGGTTGGAATTCATGCCCAGAATTTTTTGAGTTGAACAGTTCTGTCTCAGTGGCATGTAGAGATTCACCAAGAAAGGAACTGTGCCAATGATACTGTAAACTTGTTAAAAGCTATGAAAGCTGCACATTACTTAAATGGCAGAGGAAAGTCGGTCCTAAACTGAGGTAAGCACTTAAATCTGCGCGGTGGTTTTAAAACTCTGTTTTAGTGAGTCTTGAGGGTTTTTTTTTTTTAACGTTTATCTATTTCTGAGAGAGAGAGAGAGAGAGAGAGAGAGAGAGAGAGAGAGACAGAGCATGAGTAGGGGAAGAGCAGAGAGAGAGGGAGACACAGGCTCTGAAGCAGGCTCCAAGCTCTGAGCTGTCAGATGCAGGGCTCGAACTCACAAGCCGTGAGATCATGACCTGAGCTGAAGTTGGACGCTTCACTGACTGAGTGCCAGTGGTGTGCCAGTAAGCGCTGAGATCCTGCAACATTGTCTTGGCCACACTTGGACCTAAGGGGTAAAACTGAAGCTGCCCTTCATTCCCACTGCACCAAAGCAGCAACACTGGTATCTGGTGTATAGAGGGTGGTTCTTTAACATATTTCCTTTGATACTCTATTTGGGTTGATTTGGCTGAAGAAAGCTGGACTTGTACTTTATAACTTAGAAAAAATTTTCAGTGAATAGAACTAGGTATAATTTCATGTAGTTGGATTCTAAATAGCTCAAGAGGACTGGAAAGCATAGAGGATCTTCTAGATTCTCACATTCTAACTTTTTTTTAAGTTTATTTATTTATTTTGAGAGGGAGGGAAGGAGGGAGGGAGGGAGGGAGGGAGAGAGAGAGAGAGAGAGAGAGAGAGAGAGAGAGAGAGAGGAAACTCATGCACAAGCAAGGGAGGGGCAGAGAGAGGGAGACACAGAATCCCAAGCAGGCTCCACACTGTCAGCACAGGGCCCAATGCCAGGCTCGAACTCAACAAACTGTGAGATCATGACCTCAGCTGAGATCAAGAATCGGACACTTAACTGACGGAGCCACCCAGGTGCCCCTCACATTCTAACTTTAAAAGTAGAGAAGAGGTAGAAGACCCTATCATTTTAGAAACTAGCGCCAATGAGCACAAATTTTAAGTTTTGACACCCAAACGAAGAGGCTAGGCAAATATAATCCAGGGATTTTAAGGAGGCATATGCCATCAAGATATTTCCAGGAATGCTGGTGGCAAGAATGAATTAGTATTTTGGAAACATCCAAAGAATAATCTAAAATGTATTATTTTAATTTATGTTCAAACCAAGAAAGAAGACCTCTTCCTGCCTGGGGAGAGGGAGTAATAACAGATGCCAGGAGACACCCAATAGAGGCAGGAGCAATGCCAGCAGATAGAGCTGGGCAGATGGCCCGGTCCTCATGGTGGAGGATATGTGGAATCGAGAAATTCAAGGTTTGTGAGCTTGGTGTCCATCTCTGGCAAAGTCCGAAGCCAATTTAGCAGATGGTTTGTGAACACCTAGAAAAGAAAAGGTGTCCCAGAATGGCTTGTTAAAACCAAGTCGTAGTAATCTTCCTGTGTGTCCTTTCTTAATAGAATCACTCTTGATTTCAGCAAGATTTTTCATGAGGCTGCTTAGGATACCCAACACAAGTTCTTTTTTCACTGAGAACAAATAAATTGAGTTGGGGAAACGGTATGTAAGGTGAGGCTCATGTCAGCTGAAGAGAAAAGCCAGAGAGGCAGGAAGATATTTCCTTGTGGCCAGTTTGATGGAGCCAGTTAGAATCTGCTTGAGCAAGGAGTGGGGAACTCAGATAAGCTACTGTCTATGTTCAGAGTGTCCCACAGTACTGCATTTCTCAAACGGTGAACTGTGAGCCACTGCCTTCAGAGATACTTGGGAATGTTTATTTAAATGTAGATTGTAATGACCCAGCAATAGCACTGCTAGGAATTTACCCAAGGGATGCAGGAGTGCTGATGCATAGGGGCACTTGTACCCCAATGTTTATAGCAGCATTTTCAACAATAGTCAAATTATGGAAAGAGCCTAAATGTCCATCAACTGATGAATGGATAAAGAAGATGTGGTTTATATATACAATGGAATACTACCTGGCAATGAGAAAGAATGAAATCTGGCCATTTGCAGCAACGTGGATGGAACTGGTGTATTATGCTAAGTGAAATAAGTCAGTCAGAGAAAGATAGATACCATATGTTTTCACTAATATGCAGATCTTGAGAAACTTGACAGAAGACCATGGGGGAGGGGAAGAGGGAAAATTACAGAGAGGGAGGCAGGCAAACCATAAGAGACTCAAATACAGAGAACAAACTGAGGGTTGATGGGGGGTGGGGGAGAGGGGAAAGTGGGTGATGGTCATTGAGGAGGGCACTTGTTGGGATGAGCACTAGGTGTTGTATGGAAACCAATTTGACAATAAACTATATTTAAAAAAATAAATAAATGTAGTTTCCTGGGCCTTACCCAGAATCAGGATCTCTGGGGGCACAGCCCAGGAATCTATATTTTTAACAAACTTCCCAGGCAATTATCAAGCACAGATGAATTTTAGGACTATTGCTTTAAAGATAAGATCATTTGCTGTCAAGAATGTTACCCAGCTAGTGAAGTATAGGATTTTTTAGTTGTTTTAGAAGCAGATTCATTTTTTGTATAGGATTATGACCCAAAAATTTCTGATCTTCCTCTATATCTAATTGCCCAGGGTCAGGCCCAAAACTCTTGTTGCCATCTGGTGATAGTCCATTTATGGTGCAAAACTAGGACTGATGAAGCAAATCTTTTGAGCACTAAAATAGTAATTCTGCATCAGGTAAAGACCTCATGTAAAGAGCAGTGGAGCATACTTGAAGGAACTTAGCTCTGTACGATTCCTTAAGAAAGTCAGTCTCCATGCTGTCTGAATTGCAATACTGCTCTATGTGTAACAACCATTTATGCACATATTTTTAAATATGTGCATAAGTATATGTACACAAGTTTATTATAAATTTTACTGATATAAAGGTTGTGCAGCACAGAATTCATAGTAAAATGCACATTATAATTTATTGATTGCATTATAATTGATTCTCACAGAGGGCTTTCCATGATTTTTGTCAAACATTTGTATCCCTAGCAACCTTTGGTTGCAATTGACAAATGAGTGTGGGTCCGACCTGCATGGTGGTTGAGTTTCACTTACATTAGCAAGCAAGATGAAAGTGACACAACAGTGGCACGTATCCTAACATCATTCCTCAATAATGGGAGCAGCCTCTCTGTTGAACCAGGTACCAGTTTTTGAATACTGGAAGAATGTGTCTTCAGTCTTTTGTGCTGTTCACAATGTAATGGCTACAGACACGACACACTTTTAATCTTTTTATTGACATTTTCTCTATCACTCTCTTAAGACTAGTTCATCAACAAATAAATGAAGCCCTGATTTGTGGTGTGTGAAATTTCCATGATATACATGCTTCTACCAACAAGGCCCATTTCAACATACCAGCATGACATCACTGAACTCAGAGTTGGGAAGACATGAGCAGTGGCACATCATTGTATTGTATTCCCACCATACAGATGTAATATATCTAAATAACCTTGGGAACATGGATAATAATAAAATATAGTAAAATGAATAGGAAATGGAAACTTTTGAATATTTATTACTTTTGTTCTTTTTTTTTAATTAATTAATTTATTTTGAGAGAGTGAGAGCAAGCATGAGCAGGGGAGGGGCAGAGAGAGGGGGAGAGAGAGAATCCTGAGCAGGCTCCACACTGTCAATGCAGCTCAGAGCCCCACGCGGGGCTTGAACTCCTGAACCATGAGATCATGACCTGAGCTGAAACCAAGAATCAGACACTTAACCAAATGAGCCACCCAGGCACCTCTACTTTTGTTTTCAATGTAATGTATATAATTGTAAGTTTATATAATTTTTAAATAATGGCTGTGTTTAATAACGAGCTCTCAAAATGCCTGAAAATTTAACACTTGGCTCTTATAAGCTCCTATGAGCTGGCTCTAGCCCACTGCTGAATAGGGGAAAATTTTCTGAACTTGCAGATAGGTTATTTGGTTCTGTCCCTGCTTTTATGCAGGAGTACAGCTATGATATTTAGGCGCTTTCTCATATCTGCATAAAATGCAGCTCTTCTAAGCCAGAGCATGGCAGTAACATGCCCGACAAATGTGTCCCGCCCCTGGGCATCAGAGTGAAGAGGAATTCCTAAACAGATGAGTTCGGATCCAATAGAACAGGTTTCCCCTGTCATGTCTGGGAAACTGTTTATGACTCATGTTCTTTGCCAGCTTCGTGTTTTGCATCAGTAGATATTCTGACATGTAAGGGTACCTCTCTTGTGTTGCATCCTACTGATTTCAGCAAAACTGTTTTTGATATTTTGACACTCTCCAGTCAAGGAGACCTTCTGAATACAAGTATGATATTATTGTTTGCTTCTTTTCCATTTTCTTCTACACCTGTTCTGTAAAAGGGCAGTCAGTTCATTATTAAAATCTGATGACAGCCTGGAGGTGGGCATTAGAGTAGATTTTTGGAGTCATTTGCCCAAAGCCAGATACAGAATGTATTTGCAGTTTGTAGGTTTTTGGAGCTGGAAGTTGGAGGCTATCTGCCGCAATATCCAAAGATATTAGGATTTGAGCTGCACTTTTACCTAAATTCTTATTAAAACTGACAGTGCCGTGCAGTGTTATTTCTTTGATAGAATTTTTGGCTAGTCAGGGAGTAGGTAATATGCCTCCAATGCACAATCATATCCTTTCTGCCTGTTTTCTCACTGTTATGCTTACAAGCAAATTGTTGAGTAATTTCATTCTTCTCCCCGAGAACATTTCCTGAAGTGCATTTGAATTTCCCACTGTAGGGACCTAGGCTCTATCAGTATTTTCTGTACTGACCCTTGTAATTATGGCACTGGGGCCTACTTAAATAGACTTTTACCTAACAAATATAAACACAAAATTGCTTTAAGTTGCTAACTGTTCTTTCCTGCTATGGATATTGGCTATATAATCCAGCAACTTGCCTGCTATTTCAGTCATAAAACATCTTCTACAGGCTCTCGAATTCCTAAAGTTAAAATTCTTAGGGCACCCCCGATTCTTAATTGAGGTGAGAAAGCTTCTCTCCTAATATTGTAACAAAATTTTACATTTATAAAATGAACAAAAAACTCTTTCTCATATAATAAAGAACATAAAATGAAACCCAGCAATCTTTTTGGCTGGGAGGAGACCCTGAACCCATTTTATGGTATTGACACCATTTTCCATTTTCCTCTTCAAGCCAAATCCATGTTCAGAGAAGCTCTCTTAGTGTATGCGCAGCTGATTCTGTGGTTCTGGTTCAGGGTGAAAGGCAGAACCATGACGGAGGGCTTCTATACAATACCCTTTGGCTGGGTATGTATTGAGGTGTGAGTTTCCAGAAGCAGGCAGGTAGACAGATGGCAGGCTAGGCACCCTGGGCTTCACGTGCCCGATGACAGGCGGTGCCTAATTACAGATCCTCCAGTGCGCACCTCCCGGGGCACTGCGCCCAGGCGCTGACCCAGAGACTCCTGGGAGGCCATCTGGGTCCCCCACCCCAGGGTTACCTGGAGGCAGCTCTATGGGACGTTTCTGAGAGCAGGAATCTTCCCAGGTGCTTTTGTGTGTTTTTTGGCATCTGTTTCAGTTGAGACAGAGCCCTTTCTGGGTACTTAATGATCCTCTTTCACCAGAATTGGGAATGTTCCAGCTTCCTAGTTTAAAGCATGCTTTCTTTATTTGCATTGCATTTAGCTTCTTCACATTTTATTTGCAGTTTTTAAATATAATTATCTAAGTAACACATATGGTTAAAAATGCTTCAAGAAATCACACAATACTGAAAAAAAGAGAAAAAAAGAGAAAAAAAGAGAAGAAAAGCTTTATGTCTTTCTCATGGGTCTCCTCTCAGAGGTGACCATTCCCATTGACTCTTTACTGGTTTTGGGTCTCTGGTAATTTCCTTCACAATGTAAATAATATAATTTTGCTTCAGTTTTTTATTTATCAACTTTAGAATATATGTAAACAGGGTGAGGAATATTCTCATTCCCAATTTATATTTGTTATGATATTTTGAATCCTTTTATTAGTTACACGTTAAACTCTAAAAAAATATTTAAATTTCCATGTCCTATTGAATCAGCTTTAGGCATTATTTCCAGGTCCTCTGCTCTGTAAAATAAAGATATATTGGTTGGTTATCACACTGTTATTATGCTGTGATTGTAAAATTCTTACATTCTGTATTATAATCATGCAGCCATCCATGTTTTGTCCATATGTTAATCGTAAATATTACATACCAACAAACTGTGGTTAATAGAACATTTGGAGTTTTCTTAACCAGCTTACGGTTGTCTGGTTGGCTAGAATTATCAGGGCTTCCCATTTCTTTAGAAAACATTTCAGTAAATACCATGAGAGGCTGAGTGCTCAGAGACAACAGCATTTTCGCTACTATTCCTGTTTATTTCTGCTTCCATAAGTCAAGCTGAATGCTTACTAAGAAGCAGTTATTTTTGTTCCAGAACTTGTTTATCCTGATTGTGTTTATTGTTTCAATTATGTAATTTAATTAAATCTTACATATGCTAGTGAAATAGGAGTACTAAAAGAGAATTGTTTCTGTGAAAACTGAATCAAATGCTTTCTAAGACTCAGTAAAGGGAAGTCATATCTTTCAATGCCGCTGAAGCAGGAGCAGAGGAGCAACTGGGAAAGATTGAAAACAATGGAAAAATCTAGGGTTCTCCTCTCAGATTGCCTCACAAATATCTTTAACTTATTTAAAATTTTTTTTAAATGTTCATTTAATTTTGAGAAAGGCAGAGCATGAGCAGGGGAAGAGCAGAGGGAGGGGAGGGAGACACAGAATCCAAAGAAGGCTCCGGGCTCTGAGCTGTCAGCACAGAGCCCAACACGGGGCTAGAACCCACTAACCGTGGGATCATTACCTGAGTTGAAGTCGGATGCTTAACCGACTGATCCACCCAGGCACCCCATAACTTCTTATTCTAAACAAACTCGAGATGAATACAAACTGTATTGTGGATATCTTTGATGTAAGAAAGACAACACAGAACTATAATCCAAGGACCCGTATTCAAAAAAAAAGAATTTTGCCCTTTATCAAAGAACTGGTGAATTCATATTTTAAGTTAAAACAAAATATTTACATTAAGATAAAATATTTGAGATATAAGGGGGGTGGATTTTTCCTTTAACTAACTTTTTTTCAATTAACTGGCACCAGCCACATTAGTTAAAAGTCTTCTGTCCCTAGGTTTCCTCATCTGTTAAATTGTGGTAATCCTAGGATTTTTACAGTGATCAGTGAACTAGCACATAGGTGATGCTTATTACAGCATTGGCCCTTGTTAGGCACTCAAAGGTGGAGCCATTTTTATTGCTATTATAATTTTGTGACTTTGTAAAAATTAGTAGCTACTGAGCCATGAAGTGTGATTGGACCTTGGAAAAGGAAACACAGGTTTATGTTGTTAATCTTGTGCCACTTAAAGGATTCAGTCCCTTGTATCCAAAGTCTTCAGTTATGTGCCATCGATTGTTCAAAATTTTGCTGTATTCTAGGGCACATGGGTAGCTCAGTTGATTAAGCATCTGACTTCGGCTCAGGTCGTGATCTTGGGGTTCATGAGTTTAAGCCCTGTGTTGGGCTCTGTGCTGACAGCTCAGAGCCTGGAGCCTGCTTGGGATTCTGTCTCCCTCTCTGTCTCTGTCTGTGTCTCTCTCTGCCTCTCCCCCTCTCACACTCTGTTTCTCTCAAAAATAAATAAACATTAAAAAATGATTACAATACTGTAATATAATACAAAATAATAAAGAAAATACAAAATATAAAGAAAAATAAACAAATTAACCTGCACTTACCTTTGAAAATCTGTGGCTGGTGTGAGATAGACAAGAGAGGAGTGTTATTGTGTAGGATGACTTTCACTATCACTAATGGGTATTGACAATATGGTGTTAATAAACTCTTGTCATATACTGTATTTAATGTAACTGGCAATAAGGCAGCAGAGGAAAGGGTCTATGTCTGCAGGCAGACTGACCTAGAATGAAACGAAGCATTCCTAAGCTTACTCTTGTGTGGAAAAGCAAAGGACTGTCCATAGATGCTTTGAAGTGACAAAAAATACATTAGTGCCTGTTGTGGGCACCTTCCAACATTCTGAAAAATCACTGATTTCTGTCAGACACCATGGCCTGAGACTGAGCATCCAAGTATGGGAGACGATCACCCACAATCCTGCAGTGTGCATGCACAAGAGAGAGAGAGAGAGAGAGAGAGAGAGAGAGAGGAGAATTGGCTCAGTTGTGATCATGTGACATTCAGCGTCATGGAACACTCACAGAACAAGTTACTCACAATCCAAGGTTATACTGTATTTTCTAAAAACAAATACTTAGGATATTATGTAAATAAAAAGAAATATACTTCTTCACTATATTATTAAAAATACCCAGTCTCTTGATCATACATATGGTATTGGGAACCTACTTTCTTCTTTAAAAAATTTTTTTTTAATTTTATTTATTTTGAGAGAGAGAGATGGAGAGAGAGAGAGAGAGAGAGAGAGAGAGAGAGAGCGAGCATGCATGCAAGAGTGGGATAGGGGCAAAGAGAGAGGGAGAGCGAGAATCCCAAGCAGACTTCACGCTGTTAAAGCATGAAGCCCAAATCAGAACTTGATCCCATGAACCATGAGATCATGACCTGAGTCGAAATCAAGAGTCAGACGCTTAACCTACGGAGCCACCCAGGCAGCCCTTCTGGATGGTATTCTTCCCAGGAGTTCCTGTTCTTCTCATCTAGAAATATTCTGTCTTACCTACGCAGAGCTGATGCTCTGGGACCCCATGTGCCTGGCACCTGAACGTTAAGTAGTTGTTTATTAGTTTCCTACTTTCTCTTTTTTTCCCCATGTAGTCAGAGTACATCGTCAAGTACATTTTTCAGAAGATGGACATAGGATATAGATATTAAATCCTTGCATTCTAAAAATTCTTTTATTTTGCCCTCATTTTTATGGATGATTTGGCTAAGCATACATTCTATAATGAGAATAATTTTCTCTTGGATATTTAAAGGTACTGTTTCATGGTCTTTTTGCATTACAGAATTGCTTAAAAGTCTAAAGGTGCCTGCTTCTAGATCTCTTATGATGTTCTCTCTAGCCCTGGGGTTTTGGAATTTCACAGCAATGTGTCTGGATATATGCCTTCTTTCATTCATCTTACTCAACATTTTCTGGGATATTTGGTCCACAATCATACATCTTTCTTTCACTCTGGGAAATGTTATTTTTATGAGAATTTCTTCCTCTCCACTTTCTCTTTTGGGGGGACTCCTGGATTAATGCTCATTGTTTCCCAGCTTCTTTGCAGCTTTTTTCTTTCTGCTCTATACTCCTAATGTCCTGGAAGGCAAACATTAGAATAGTCTGTTGTGGTGAATCTTTTGTTTCCTTCTCTCATTTCTCTGTGCTTTTTTTCCCTTTACATGACCCTTTCACCATAATTTTCTGCACGTAATCATGGAGTTTGAGCATTGAGGAACAGAAGAACAACTCAGTATGAGTTTACTCAGGCCACTGGAATATATGTCCATATCCTTAAGGGGCCAAGCTATCTTAGTCTATTTGGGTTCCTATAACAAACTATCCTAGACTGGTTGACATATAAGTAACAGAAATTTATTCCTCACAATTCTGATGTCTGGGAAGTTCAAGATTAAGGTATAGGCAGATTCAGGGTCTGCTGAGGGCCTACTTGCTAGTTCATAGCTGGCCATCTTCTCACTGTGTCCTTACCTGGTGGAAAGGGCAAGAGAGCTCTCTGGGGTCTCTTTTAAAAGGGACCCATCTGTGGGGGCTCCACCCTCATGACCTCCCAGAGGTCCCACCTCCCATCACATTGGGTGTTAGGATTTAATGTATGAATTTTGGGGGTACACAGTCTATAACACAAGCTACCCCTAGACCCTATTTTAGGGAAATTTTGAGACTAAAGATCAGCTAGGCTTCTGTCTTCTTTCAATCCCATATTAAATTAATGGTTCTGAATGAACTCTGTGGCCAACACTAGTCAGAAGGGGTTTTCAGCAAAGTCCACTTCTTCCCAAGGTAACATTAAGTAATGATTGGATTTAATTACCCACAGTGACTTCTCAGTTTGCTGGTGGTTGTGGTTTCTATCCTTACTTGTTCAAAGATCTGAGCAGAAATTGAGTTGTTCCCTATCTTAGAAGAGGATCACACCCCTTACTATAACCTTCTTCACCTTGAGATAATCTGCATCCTTATTTTAAACCTAATTTGACTAATGGTGGTATCTAATTGCAACTTTTTCTTTCTCATTTGGGACGAGATGTGGGCTCCCTGCTAGTTTCCAACAAATTATAAAGCAGCAAACACCTAGAACTTTCCAAAAAAGTATGCAAGTTATAAAGACAATCAAACACTTCATGCTTTCATTCCATTTCCTTATATATTTTATAACTTATTTATGGAAATGGAATTGTTTAAGCTCTGATGCACCACATTTTCCAAGTGATATATAGCAGTCCATATGTTCACAGTGGAAAGAAGCATTATGACTTCATGGCAAATGGCAAAGATTGCAATATTGTCGAAGGGTCTTCTGACACAGACTCCGGAATCATGACAGTGGGACTGAGTATACAAGTGTTAAGGCCCTGGGAAACCCTGGGAGGAACCCCAGACTGTGAGGTGGGCGGTACTCCATTACTAGTATTTTGGAAGAAGGATTTGAGAGAGACTGTGTACCTGGCTATTACTGGTATTTAGTAAAGCCACGGAGTTACATGAATTTATTTGAAATCTAACTCTTCATCAGCATGCTCCTTGCTTAGTCATTCTTGTATTTTTATGATAATGTCTCATCCTTTCTGATCATTTCAATAATTCCTACTTCTGTTTAATTGATTATTAACTTCAGTATCTCCTGAAATCACCCACTCGTGGGCCTCCATGAGGCGACTTTACCATTTTATACCTAGGCCTGCTGGACAATCATCCTTTACCTACTACGGGACAGGAAGGACCCCTGTCCTCACACTTCTTGTGTTTCCCTGCAGGTCTCCCCTGGGGAATATGGTAGATAATAATATCCCACTTACAATGAGCCACTCTGTCATCCCTCTGATGCAGACTTGCTGCTGTCACTGTCACTTCCTTCCAGTGCTGCCCCTGTTCAGATCCTTGCCTTAGTTGCCTGCTAATCTCCGTTCTGTCCTAATCTACCACTAGTGATTGAGCCTCAGTCTCTTCTGCCTTTTATGTTTGAGAACTCTTCCCTCCCTGTTTGCTGTTTGGAGTCTACTCTTGCCTCCAGCACTCACAGTCTTGGTCTTTAGGAAAATACTTTTCCCCTCTCAAGCCTAGTTTGTATAGAGCATCTCATGGCAGTGCTGCTTGGACCGCTAGTGCTACAGGATGCCAATGAAGGCCAGAAAAGTGGGAGAAGTTCTCTGCGGCTGCAGGAAAGCACATTCCACCCAGGGTCGGAGAACCTGGAGGATGTTAGCAAAACACATATTTGCAGCCCCCTGTCCCACTTAAGTCTCTGAAGCATTGTTGGGGATGTACCCCAGGCTCTCCCGTTTACTCCACATTTGTGTAGCAGCCTGCCTGTGTTCTCTGGCTGGTGTTGTCTTTGGTGCTCCTCTCTGAACTTTTGGGAGGTGAGGAGCCTGCATAGTGACCAACTTTCATTAAAATGAAGCAAACTATTTGGTTTATCATAGAGATAGAAGATAGAACAGTGGTTGCCAGGGACTGGGGGAAGGGTGGAGAAGTGAATGGGTTGGGGGTTGTTTAATGGGTACAGAATTTCAGTATGGGATGACAACAGGTTTCGGAGATGAACAGTGGAGCTGTCTGAACAACAATGTGAATGTGCAGAATGCCCCTGAACTGTACACTTAAAAATGGTTAAGGGGCACCTGGGAGGCTCAGTCGATTAAGCATCTGACTTGTGATTTTGGCTCAGATCATGATCTCATGGTTTCGTGGGTTCAAGCCCTGCGTGGGGCTCTGCACTGACAGTGCGGAGCCTGCTTGGGATTCTGTCTCTCCCCTCTCTCTGCCTCTCCCCTGCTCGTACTCTCTCTGTCTCTCTCAAAATAAATAAACTTAAAAAAATGGTTAAAATGGTAAATTTTCTGTTATGCAGAATTTTGCCACAATCAAAAAAAAAAAAAAAAAAAAAGAAGGAGGAGGAAGAGGAGGAGGAGGAGGAGGAGGAGAATGGGCAACAAACAAACAAACAAAAACCCTACCCAATTTGAAAAGAAGTTAGGACTAAAGAAATGTCTTAGGAGACAACATCAGCCGCCTGCTTATGGCTATAGTTCTGTCCCCTGACTTAGGCAGAATTTCCATGACTCAAGGAGGGGCAGGCCTTAGGAGATCGCTTTTGAGAAGAATTGGTATTCCTTGTATCTTCCAGTTAGAGTTAGGAGTAATTTGTGTTGAAATCTAAAGTATTTTTTTTTCTTTACAGTCCATGCTTTTTAGAACAATTACTACATTTTTGGGTCATATACCAGTATTATTAATCATTCTGATGTCGAATAGATGCCAATTTCTGTGTGTAACTACTAACGAAAGTGAGCGATTTAAAAGAAACCGTCGTCATTTCAGCAGCATGATCTTTACTGAAAGGAAATTGACTTAAAAACATATAATTTGTAGAAAATTAACAGTGAAATACAAAGACATGAGAGCCCATGCTTTTAATCAGTTGCCAATAATTTAAGCCTGACTGTGCTTGCACAGGCAGATCCATGACCTGGGGGTGGGGGTGGGGGATACATTAGGGTTTCAGGTATAGAATGTCCAACCTAGTAAGAGGTTTTATGTTGGAAGGGAGTCTGTTTTTAGCTATGGACCAGGGTTCAAGCCAGACAGAAGAAAGAAAATAGGGAAGAGTTGGAGCCAGTCCACTCTCTGTTCTGACTTTAAGCAGCTTGGAAATGTTTCTTAGGAGACCTAGGTCTAGGGTTAGAGTTGCCCTGAAAGCAAGACTATTTGGCTGTAAGAGTGTCTCCTGAAAATGTGGCTTCTCTCACACACTCTGAATAGGTCACTCTACTAATTACATAATATTTTCATAAAGGCAGCTCAATACAGTGTGTTGTGAAGTTGATATAATGAATAATGCCTGTCTTCAGAGCCCACATTCCTTGCACTGCACTGCCCTGCCTCTGTGGAGTCTTAAATATCCAGGGAAGCATGAAATATTGTATCATTTTCAATCATGATGAAAAGGTAATCATAACGCTCACTCTATATATACTTAAACACGCGACTTCTTTGGCAGTTTCTTTTCCTGACGCACATTTTTTAGTGGATATAAAAATGGAAATGATACACAGCTTAGAATTTTATCATTCATCAAACATTGAGTGCCTCCTGTGTGCCAGACATCATGATAAGTTGTAGAAGATACTTTAGATATAAAATTTCTCTCACTTCAAGAATATGAGATCTGGAAGGACCCTTCCATCTTATTGCATCTGATTTTATATATTAAGAGACTCAAGCTCCAATATGTGTTCAGGTTTCCTGAGGTTATTCAGGTGACAAGAGGTAGGGCCCAGAATAGAAAACAGCTCATTCTGCAGCATATCAGTCTGGGTCCCAGTAGAAACAAGCACCGTGGTCAGAGTAGGTAATTTGAGGAGGGCTTAATAAAGGACTTTTTACAAAGGCATGGTCAGGATGCAGGGAACCGAGCAGGGGATAATACAGTACTCCAGGGCTGGAAATAGTAGGGAGCCTTTGCCACCCATAGGCCCGAAAGAACCTGGAAAAGGGGCTGTGGCTCTCAGTAGAGGGACACATGCAACATGGTAACCTATCAGGAAGAAATCTGGGGAAATAAATATTGTAACTTCATTCTCTTCCCACCCTCTGGTTTCCCATTAGGGCCTCTTATTGGCTGAACTCAACAGAAGCTGAAGGCAAGGGAGCCCTTGGATATAGTCCACATGGGTCAGCCTCCATGTCCCAGAGTGAGGTAGAGAGGGAAGGAGATGGATTTGGGGTGGTAAATGAAAGATGCTTTCTAATTGAGCAACCCACTTTGCCTCTGAATGGAGAAGTAAGAGGTGGGATGGTGGCCAGGAGCATTTAGGGAAAAGTCACTCCTCGTGGGAGCCAGGAATGGGAAGAAGGATTCCCACTCTCACATTACACATTGCTTTATGAGATTTTTCTAAATGCTGGTTCGCAAAGGTGGCTGTCAGCAACCTTTTTTGATCTTGTTCCACAGGATAGATGAGAGATTTAAACACTAACTGGAACAAAGCAAGATCAGATCTGGCCTAGGAAAGAACTGGGACTGATGGAGCTTATGGGGTCCTGTGGGAGGTGTGAGTTATTGGGTCAATGCAGCAATGCCAGGCTTAAGAAGAATCTCAGACAACACTATGAAAGCATATGGCAGGCTTTATACATATGCAAATGCACCTAACTTTCCAAAGAGCCAGGCAAAGAGGAATTTCAACCCTTCACCCCACTTTAGAAAGATCCCACTCAGGAGAGGTTGCAGGCAGCCCAAAGTCTTATAGAGGTGACAGAAGTGGACCTCAGGTCTCCAGTTGCTGAGCCTTGTCCTCCTCTGCTGCTGGGCAGGCTGGGCCTCCCATTTTCCACAGACACACCAGGTGGGTTGCTGACCTCTTTGGCTTGTGCCCAGTGCCCCCTTGTTCTTGCGTTTCAATTCATGGTGTTCTTTTCAGGCAAAAAGTCCCCATTGTCTAAAACCTTACACATCAAATTTTCTATGATTTTGTTAGAATCTTAGTATATCTTGAGTGTTTCCATTTACTCTGCATAGGCCAGAATTCCATGATATGAAGAACATTGTAGATCTGCAAACACCTGCCATGTTTCCAATTAAATAATTTCTGTAGAGAACAAAAAGAGACTGAAAACTCAGTAGCAAACCTGATGATAAACCCTGAGGCTTCCTGTTGTGCAGACAGCAGGGGCTCAGGTACAACAGGATTGGAAGGTCAGGGATACAAAAGTTGAAACCCAGCTCTTGGGGTGTCTGACTCTTGGCCTTGGCTCAGGTCGTGATCTCACGGTTTGTGAGTTCGAGCCCTGAGTTGGGCTCTGTGCTGCCAGTGCTGAGCTACTTAGGATTTTCTGTCTTCCTCTCTGCCCCTCCCCAGCGTGTGCACGCACGCATGTGTGAGCACTCTCTCTCTCTCTCTCAAAATAAATGAATAAACTTAAAAAAAAAACACCAAAAAACCCCAGCTCTTGATGTTTGTGGCTACTACCAGCCTGTAGTCTCCGTAGCCTCTGCCCCATCTGGCTGACGCAGGGGTGGGGTGATGCCAGTGTGAAGAGGAGCTGGTCACACTGATGAGGCTGCACGTTGCAAATAGAAGGTGCAACAGAAAGTGTTCTCTCGACCTAATTTTAGGCCAGCTGTTTAGTTAACACAGACAGAACCATTTGGGCAACCTTCTGAGGAAGGGATCTGAGGGACAGAGACACAGTCCTACTAAAATATGGTCTACCTTTTATGTCAATCGCTGGAAAATGCAATTGATGCCAATTTCTGTGTTCTAATTCATTTTATTAGTCCACAGGCTTCTTAGAGTTAAGGCAGCAAAGTGCTCTGTTTATCTGGCTCAGTACCTTAATAATGGTATGGCCCCTGCAGGCACAAGTTAATGCTCCTTAATCCTTGCAATTTGCACCGTGAGCTAGTGCTCAGGGAACCTCCTGTCTGCTGCAAGAATGAAAAGCAGGAATGGCCCTAAACTGTAGCCACCAGTTGGATAGCACCCATTGGCTTGTGGTCACTAGTGGGAATTATTATAATGGCTTTAGCTCTAGATACAGACATTCCTGTGAACTCAAAGTCATTTGGCAATTTCACAAGAACCACAGAATGTGAGAGCCATGCCCAGAACCTTTATGACAGATGAGGAATACCATGGAGAGGTAGTGGCTTGCCCAAGGTCACAAAATGTAAATGGTGGCAAAGCTGGTCCCAGAGCCCTTGTAGCATTCCATTTCTTTCCTGGGCCCTCTATGTATAGTTGAGCAGTTGTGTCCAATGCAACATGGGTGACCATACAAAGAAGCCCTGGCCTTTCTTCTGGTGAAGTCTTTTGACTACATGGCCAATGACCTGAGTTTGGTCTTTGTAAAAGAGAAGTGGTGATGGAGCGCCTGGGTGGCTCGGTTGGTTAAGCATTCAAGTCTTAATTTCGACTTAGGTCATGATCACATGGTTTGTGAGATCAAGCCCTGCATTGGGCACTGACAACATGGACCTTGCTTGGGATTCTCTCTCCTCTCTCGGCCCCTCCCCTATAAGTGTGTACTCTCTCTCCTTCTCTCTCTCAAAATCAATAAGCATTAAAAAAAGAAAAAGAGAAAAGTGGTTATAGGTAGGGCATGGCTCACTCTTCTTTTATGGTAAGCCTTTTCTGAAACCCAGAGTAGGTTATGTATCCCCACTTCTGGACTTCACTAGCTCTCTATGAATTGTAAATAGTGTTGTGGAAATTCTCTTGATTTGACTAGTGGTTCCTTGAGGGCAAGGATGAGTTTGATTTATTTTGTACCCCTTGTTTACTCCTTAGCAAATACCAGGTGCCCAATAGGAGCTCCTTCTCTTGTCCTCAGTAATTCAGCTCAATAAGCACCTATTAGGCACCTCATATTTGCTTGTTGCTAGCTCAATTCATCAAGCTACAGGAGGTCTCATGATTTATTAACCAAGTTGACCACTTCTTGGTTTAAGAATAAGTCTGGTTATGGAGTGGCTAAATCCTGAGACACCTCATGAAAAAATTAAAAAAAAAACAGTTATGTATTGAGTGCCAGAACCTTTCTGAGCCCTCATTACAACCCCAAGAGGTAAATACTGTCATTATCCCAAAGTTACAATGAGAAACAAGATAAAGAGAATTTAAGGTTACACTACTGATGTTGGGCTGCAGTCCTTGACTGTGTGATTCTAGAATGCCTGCTCCTAATTACTGTACTATGGTGCCTGCAGTATAATTAAAGGGAAAGGTCTGCAAGATTGCATTTTCCAGACAACCTAAGTGCAATCATTTAAACACCAACACATCTAATTTTAGCCTAAAGTCTATTATATGCTTCTTATCCAATATGCCTCAAAGTCACCATCCAGAAGATGCCCTCTGGGCTGTCGAGGTGTTTATAGGGCTAGGTTTCCCTTCACCAGATAACTCCAGAATGCTGTGATTTTTTTAACACAATTTTATTATTGTTGTTGTTGTTATTATTATTGTTATTATCTTTTTAAATTGTAGAGTAATACATGTTCATTGTATTAAGTTTAAAAAACCTAGGAAATATTCAGATGAAGGCCTCATGGTCACATGGAAGGGATTGTTGATGAGGGAATTCTGCTGTGGACTGTTGTGGATGATCCCTAAGTTTCCTTGTAATATAGGGTTTTCACGTTGGTTCAGTTCCCTGAAATACCTTAATGGTCATCCCCAGAACTGTTTGGTCTTGCCTGTTTCCTCCATCTAATTACATTATTGCTTTCCCTACAAGGCACCATGTGATAGTCTCAAGTTCTCTATGGCCTGTCTAACTAAATTTCCCAGTGTTATCTTTATTAGACCCCCAAGACACAATTGTTTTAGGATTAGGAAAGCATCTTGTGTTCTGAACCACTGTGTGTGTGTGTGTGTGTGTGTGTGTGTGTGTGTGTGTGTATTCCATGTGTATGTAGACTATATATATATACTTGATCAGGTTTACTCAGTATCATCTGTATACCATCTGCATCATGGAGATCATGCAAAATGGAGATTAAGGGTCTTCACCCAAGGTCTATTAAATAAGAAAATCTAAGATTGGAGTCATGGATCAACATTTTTCCTGACCAAAGCATGTTTTGTTTTTTATTTGTCATTAAGAGATTGTTAGAAGTAGAGAGAATAACATAAGAAATTCAATGTACTTATTACTCAGTTTCAATAACTATGAATCCATGCTCAGTCTTGTTTCATCTATAATTTGAAGCAAATTCCAGGTATCATATCATTTGAATGTTTTCATATGTATCTACATAACATAACCACAATATAATTATCATATTTGAAAAGTAATTAACATTAATCTCTAATATTACATTTCTAGTTCAAATTTTCCTTGTCTCAAATGTTTCTTAATTGTATAGTGTTTTGGATGCTGAATCACGTAATTAGTTATGTTTCATTCTTTTCTCTGAGAAGTAGGATGTTGGGAGCCAATTCTGTAGCCATGTCTGGCAACTTTACAGAACCTCACGCATGTTTTTTGACTATGTACCTTACCCCTGACTTCATTTTCATTTTACTTTTCTTTTTCTTCAGTTCTGATTTCCTCACAAAGTACATTTTATCTTACTGTGCTGTGTATGTTTTTTAAGCTGCCTCTAATCCTTTTGCCAAAAGGTAAGTCGTATGTAAATGACCGTATCAGGGATCCTGAGCCCCTTGCCTTACTTCATTTTGCATGAGTCTTTCAAACCAGTCCCTATCATCTGAGCTTCTGACCATGAGTCTCCTCTTCTTTTTTATGCCCCACCACATCTCAGTCCCAGTGCTCAGAACCATTTTTCTGGTTCTGATCTTTTTTGCTTCCCTCCTCCATCGTGATTCCTGGCTTCCTTTGCCTGCCCTGGAAATACCACATTTCATTCATCCTGAGCCTCAACTGGCCCCTCTGCGTTGTCTTTGTCAGTTTCCTTTGGCGGTAAGAGGACTAGACGCGGACACTGAATCTTTAGGTTCCAACGTAGTCTCTTTGAAAATTCCAGTCCTCTGGGACAACATGAGGTTGGGGGGACAGTTGAAAGAGGAGAGCTCAGGATAGGAAGGCTGGGGTGGGTATCAAAAATGTCATCCCTTTCCCAGTTTTGCCCTGAGCTGTGTTTGTTGTTAAGAAGTAGAGATGGGGCCAGACTGACATGTGAGAGACTAGGTGGTTCCCAATCTCTGGTGCCTTGTGTAGCCTTTTTACAGGGTTCTCACAGATCTGAAACAAACTGGCGAAATAAGGACAGTGGAATGGTTTTATTCATAAAGTTCAATATAGTGCTTTAAGGCAATGCCATTTATTTGGAGTGTTAAAATTCTTTCTTTTTCTTTCTTTCTTTCTTTCTTTCTTTCTTTCTTTCTTTCTTTCTTTCTTTTTTTCTTTCTTTCTTTTTCTTTCTTTCTCTCTTCTTTCCCTTCCTTCCTTCCTTTCTTTCTCTCCTTGTATGAAGTGACCATGATAATAAATAAGTTACCTTTTAACATCAGTATTAGCAAAGTAAAAAGTTGATAACCTATGTCAGTCCCCTGATATATTTTTAAATTTTTTAATGTTTATTTATTTTTGAGAGAGAGAGAGAGAGAGAACACACAAGCCAGGAGAGGGGCAGGGAGAGAGGGAGAGATAAAATCCGAAGCAGGCTCCAGGCTCTGAGCTGTCAGCACAGAACCTGATGCAGAGCTCAAACTCATCGACTATGAGATGTGACCTGAGCTGAAGTCGGACGTTTAACCAACTGAGCCACCCAGGAGCTCTTGTCAGTCCTCTGATATTATTTTCATGAATCTAGAAGTCCAAACAAAGATGAGTAGAAAAGGATGGATGTCTTTTATAGGTTTGACTTTGAAGGAAAACTGTGCTAAGGAACTGAGATGATCATTATTATAATGATTGTCATGATTTTCATTCATTTGTTCCTTATAAACCAAAGAGGAGGATTAAATAAGGACTGTTTTCAGAAATGCTTTGGGATTACAGACCCAAGTTCACCAGAATGTACTAAGGTATATATACTTTATATACTATAGTAGCTTAAAAAATTTTTTTCTTCTCAATAATATTTGTTTATTGTAAAAAAAATAATATAGAAATGAAAGTCCCTGGGGTGCCTGTGTGGCTCAATCGGTTGAGTGTCTGACTTCAGCTTAAGTCATGATCTCATGGTTCATGGGTTTGAGCCCCGCATCCAGCTCTGTGCTGCTCACACACGCTCTCTCTCTCTCTCTCAAAAATAAGTAAATATTAAAAAAAAAAAGCGAAAGTCCCTTCTAATTTCATCTCAACAGAAATGGCTTGCTGTATCTCTGCATGGTTTTTAATGTAAAAATCAATGGTATTAGCATGAAAATATCAATATGTACAGATTGTCTATCCATTTTATACGGTATGTCTTGTTTCCCTCATTTTGGAAGGCAACCTTCAGTCTTGCTATTAGCTTCTTTTCTCTTTCTACGTCTTAATTTCTGACATCTTTTCTATTAAGTTTAAATTGTCCAAGCTGAATGTGCATTCAGCTCTACATCTGTACTTACATCTTCCATACTTTGTCTATTACTTGATTCTAAGCATTGAAAATCAATAAATGGTATTTATATTATTATGAATGTAAAATATTATTTAGCATAGAACCAGAAGGTATATTGTGATTATTTTTCCTTTTCCCAAACAGTTTTACTGCAGGAATTCCTAATTATTCTCTCTCTCTTTTCCACCATTTGAAGACAAATGGTGATGTCATTAGAAGCTGAATACTCCATAATGTCATGTATTTGTTTTCAAGTCCTCTTTGTCTGAGGACACCTCCTTCCTAGAGCCCAGTCTTCCTGCTCCAGGCTGGACTGGCTCCTCTCTAGGCCCGCCACTCACCTCTCACACAGGGACCTTACTGGTCTTCTGAGTGGAGTGCAACTTTTCCTATAGACTATGTCTTCTTCTCTCCTGTTGTAATCTCATACATTCATCCTCAAGTAACTTCCTATGATAGGTGCATGGGAAGTAATCTTGCTGACATTTTTGGCCCTCATACTGCATTGATAGTATTATTGGGTGTAGAAATCTAACTTAAGCATAAGATTTCTTCAGAAGTTTATAGGCATTAGTCTATTATCTAGTGCTTTTAATGAGAACTCCAATACCAGTGTGGTTCTAATTTTTTTTATGTTCATATTACTTGTGTCTCTCAAGCTTTTGTGATTTTCCTCTAATTTTTGTGTTTTGAAATTTCACAATAATGTGTCTAAGATAGGGTTATTTCATTGTAGGTGCTCAGTGGACTTCTATAATTTGTCCTTCAATTTTAGGGAATTAAAAGTTTATCTCTTTGGTATTTTTTACCTTCATTTTTCTGTCTTTACTTTCCAGGAAACGTAGATATTAGACCTCCTGGATGCATACCCTGTATCTCATATCCTTCACTTAAATTTCCTGTGTCTTTGGTGCACATTCAGGTAGATGTTCCTTGACTTTGCCTGTATTAAATTGTTTCCAATAAATATATTTTTATTATAAATCACAATATTGCACTGAGAAAAAGGAGTGTGTACAGGTAGCTTATTGGGAATGTGATCCCAGAGAGAAGGTATGAGGAACAGAGGGATGAAGTAGGAAATAAGGGAAAATAAGTGCAAGGATCAGCTTTTGAGTTGACCACATGGACAAGCAGCTATTTCTTGTTCATCTTCAATTTTCTCAGAATCCTTAAGAATTCTAAGAATTGTCCATCCAGGAGACAAAAATCAGAACTACTTCTTGATCAATTCCCATCACTAGTTAGGCAAGGGTGATCCCATGGGCAACAGCTGCCTAATATATCTCTAAATTTTCTCCAGAGTGTCCAACTGAGTAGTCAGTAGTCTACTTAGCATCTCCTCTTAGAATTTCCATAGGTATCAGATTCTCCACTTTGTTGCTTATGGTTCCCGAATATGCAATTTGCAGTTTGTCTCCCTAGTCATAATCTAAGCTTCTTGAGAACAGGAGGAAGTGTGTCTTCTCTTCATCCCTTTCTGCACTTTATGCGTATTAGTTGGTTAAGTCATTGAAATTCAACAGCAACAGGCCAAGTAGTTGTCTAAGTGTATCACAGACCAGCGGCAGCAGCAGCAGCAGCAGCAGCAGCAGCACTTGGGAACTTGTTAGGCAGACCTACTGAATCAGAAACTCTCTGCCCACTATTAAATTTTTTATTTGTTTCAGCAATCGCATTATTTTACTTCTAAGAACATTGTCTTCTTCTTCATTCAATTTACCAGTAGTCTACTCTTATCTTATGTATGGATCAAATATCTTCTGGAAATGCCCTGTGAATGAAAAATTCTTGTTTCCTCACTGATTTATCTGTTTTCTCTGGGAACCTCTCTCTCTTTCTCTTTCTCTCTCTCTCTTTTCTTTGCTTTTATACATTGATCTGGTTGCTCTAGGATGTCCTTACATGGCTGGTGATTGTTTGCAGCTTAATCATATTTAATAATGAGGCAGTAGAAAAGCTAACTATGAGGCTATGTATCTGTGAGTGATATTTTAATAGGCAGATTTTACTTTACGGGAACATAAGAAGTTACTTTTTTTTTTTGTAAAAACATGGAGGATTTTGGTCTTGGGCATTAATTCTCACACTAGTTGCCTTGGTTTCTCCCTAGACAGACTGGGAAATATTTTGGTGAAGATTTTTAATCCATGCTCATATTTTTGTTCTGTATCTCAGTCTTAGCTGCCACCATAGTGGAAATGTCTGTGTCCTGAGGTTGAGTTCAGTAGGTCAGGTTGCATCTTCTATCACTTTGCTATCCACATACAGTCTTCAAGAAAAAGTTTTTAGTTTGTTGATTATCTTGTGCTATATTCTTTATGACTGTAGGTTTCTATTTTTTATTTACTTCCTATCACCTGATGGGAGTCTCAGGAAGGGGAGGATATTAATATAAATATGGAGATGTACCGTTATGAATCAAAGTCCCCCTTAAATATTTTATATACATATTTACACCTGTATTTCTTTATCAACATCAAGTTGAAGTATCAATAGTCTCCACATGCTAACAATATAGAACATTTAATTTGTTTTTACTTCCTTCCTTCTTCTGCCTCCCATGTTTTGTTGGAATTGTTGAAATTTGAGTATGTATATAGCATCATTGCTTTGTTCTTTTAAGTGTTTTTTTCATAACAGTTACATTAAGCTTCATAACCTCATAAAGAGCAATTATTTAGACTTAATGCAATTTGTGCTATTTTCTTTGTTTATCACTAATTCTTGTGATACATAGTGTATAGATACACCTAATATAATATGTCCTTCCTTTCTTGAGTTCTGTATTCTGACATACATTTTATTTGTTTGTTTGGAGAATTTGCTTAGATTTTATGCAGGAGAAGGTATGTGAATGGTGTACTTTCTGAGTCATCGTCTGTTTGAAAATGCCTCTTTTTCCCTCGTGATGGTCTGGCTAGCTGTAGAATTATAGGACTACAATATCCTTTTCTTTTTTTAAAAAAACATTTTTTTAATATTTATTTATTTTTGAGAGAGAGAGACAGAGTGTGAGTGGGGGAGGGGCAGAGAGAGAGGAAGAACAGGATCTGAGGCAGGCTCCAGGCTCTGAGCTGTCAGCACAGAGCCTGATGTGGGGCTCGAACTCACGAACCATGAGATCATGACCTGAGCTGAAATTGGACACTTAACCGACTGAGCCACCCAGGCACCCCTTCAATCTTCTTTCCTTAGATCAGCTGGGATCTCAAGCCCATCTGCTTCTGATCACTACTTTACCCATACCTCTTAGTTTTCATCACTATTTTATTTAATGTCAGGACCAGTTTATTCTGATGGCTCAGCTTGGTTGACCTCTTTTGAGCTGCTGATTTGTCCCATTATTTTTCTTTGGTTTTCAGTTTATGTGTTCTTACTGGCCCTTCATAGTTTAGGGGGACAACTACTGTTCATCTGCCTGTGTGTAGTATATGGAAGCTCAAGCCTTTCATTCATTGGACAATAATATTTGCCATTCCAAAACAAGTATTTAGGCTTGCATGGATCCCTTAGAATTCTAGGTGTACAGCTGGGATGTCTTCTGGGGGTAGGGATGTCATGGTATCTTGTATCTGATGTCTGCAAGATCAAGGATATTGCTACACTACATCATGTTCAGTGGCTGCATCTAATAGCAGGTAGAAAAGAGTTCTGATGGTCAGACCTCACTGCAGGGTCTTCTAGGCCACATCTTCCCTGGAAGAATGTACTCTGTGGCAGATCTGGATGCAGTTTTGTGCACAGTCACCCCCAAGCAGCAACACCTCCAGGGATCTGGATCAGAACTGGGTTGCCATTTGCCTCCTTTCATCCCTGAATCACCATCTGGTTATTCTCTTGGCTCTTGGACAGAAGGACTAATTATACTTTCCCATTTTTCAGAAAATTTATCTTTAGAATAATTATTTTTTTGATGTTACTATTTTTTTCAGTTTTTGTTATGAAATATAGCATAAATGCCAAAGAGTATATATAGTGAATACATATGGTTTCAGGATCAATCATAAAACAAATGGCCATGTACCTACCACCTAACTTAAGAAATCTCTTCTAAGCAAGGCTGTTATGTGATTCTAAGCTGATTCTCCTCCCTTTCCTAAAGTCATGGGTCTGAGGTGGGTAGTATCTGTGGCCCTAGTGACTCAACAGGAGTTTTCTAACACTTCTTTCTGAAAAAAGAGAGAAAAGTATCCAGAGGGTGCCCTGAGTTGTTTAAAAACAGAAGCCCAGATGATTTTGCTTTGTGGTTGGTATGTCTGTGTAGGTCACTACTGGTTTCTCCTCAAAGGCATTCCCTGGCCCATTGCTAACCCACATGGTACCTTTGTGTGAATAAGAAGAAATCACTTCTGCCATTTACTAGAAATTCTCTTTAATACCTATCTGCACAAAAATCTATAATGATTATGAATGTGACTAGCACCTCTAGAGCTTATAGGACACAACCATAATTCACGGTAAAAGTAGTAGGTGGCCATAGAGCTCTTCATGTGGGCATCATCAGGCATTTACTCAATGCCTACAATGTGCCAAGTGTTCTTTTAGTTGCTTGGCATTCAATGCTGAGATGGATGGGATTCCTGCTCTCATAGATCCCCCATGACTGGACTGGTGAGCAAGCTGTTTTTTGGGTGCATGAACTGGGAGTCACCTAACAAGCTTGGGTCATTCTTGTGTTGGGTCAGGTCCCTGTGGTTACTAGCAGAAGTGGGTTAATTTAATTTCATTTATTTAGCATGTTGTCTATGCCACGTTAACCCTGAGAGGTTATGCTGTACCAAAGTGATGAGTTCAGAGCTTAAGTCCAGAGTGACCATATTCCCTGGTTTGCCCTGGGTACTGGGTAAAGTCTCTTGTCCCAAGTGATTATTAACATCACACCTCTCTCTCTTAAAGGTGTCCCAGCTTAGGACAATAAATTATATGGTCATGTGTATGAGTCAACTGTTTTTGCCATGGTAATAAACTCCTTCAAAATATTAGGAACTTAAAACATCAACTAGGGTTTGCTCATGGATTTGTGGATCAGCTGCAGCTCTTCCCCAGTCTGTGGATAAGGTTTAAGCTTGCTTCTCATTCTGGACTTTGGGCCTGTGCCACAAGTCTTCCCGCGATAGTAACTAAGTTGAAAGACTGGGCTTTATTTAAGGTTTCTTCTCCTGGCAGAAGGTGGGAGCCAAGAGTCTTCTGGTCAGAGCTGGCATGGGCCATATCTCCTTGGATTTTATTGACTAGAGCAAGTCACATGGACAAAATAAACATCAGGGGATTGGGATTTATGCTCTTTCCTTGGTTATGGGGGCGCTGTGGGGGGAGAGAGTGAATATTTGGTGAATAACAAAAGAATTATCACATTACACTCCTAAACCTACTGCTTCCCAGTGTGTCCCAACCCCAGCCTTTGCTGGTGTTTTCTAGTAGTGTCTGTGTTAGGAAAGTGCCACAGTGATTAACAGGACATAGGAGTTTTACCTCCATTTGGATTACAGAATGTATTAAGGGATTTCACTATGGTATGGAGCCTGTTTTGTTTTTGTGTTTTATTGGACTAGGTGGGAGTTGATGTTTGCTGTGGCCACCTGATTAATGAGGATAAAGTCTCCTCCTTTCTGTGTCCTGAGCACTACTACCTATCCTAGGAGTTTGCACAGATGAATTTCCCATACTCCTGTGTGAGCTGATGGAACCCAGTGGAGCCTGTGGCCATACCACGCTCTCTTCCTACCTCATGTTGGGGCTCCATGAGGTGTGATTTCTGGTGCCCTTTACTCTGCCCCCACTGACTCTACTCCCTGTCCTCATCCTTGTCCTTGTTTCTCTGCACCTGGGAGTTTTAATTTTTATTGTTTCCTTAGTGTCCCTTCATTTGCTTGTGTTAAATGTTCAATACTAATTGGATTTTTCTTTAAAACAATTCTAGAAACCTCTCAATGTTATACTGGTTCACTGATGGATTAATGGAAGTCATCCTTGTTTCACATTGTTGTATAGTTTGCTAATCCCCTTTCAGTGGGACTTGAGGAGAGAAAGGTGGCAGATTTGAGCTCACCTACCCATGTGAAACTGGAGCCCCAGTGTTGTCGAGCAGAGACAGAATATTATTTCACTGAAAAGGCAGAGATTGATGGGGAGGCGTAGAGGAGATACATTAGCTCCATCACCAGTCCTAACAGCTGGCATTCTCTCAAGAGCCATTTTTCATGAGGAAACTGCTTTATCATTTCATAAGAATGATCAAGTACCTTCAGAGTCATGTTGAAAAGCACACAGATGGTGGGTGGTCAGCGTGACTCAGTAGGTAAGTGACCTGCAGTAGGAGCTCACATGCCTCAGCAGAAATGTCAGTTGTCTCATGTCATGGATTATCGGTATGCTGTGGATAATTAATATTGGAAAATTAACTTATTCCTAATTTTCTTCTTCATGAGAATATGAGTCTATGAGGAAGGTATGGAATGTGCCTTTCATGTTCCCCATTGTACTCTCTCCAAAACCTAGCCCAGTACCTGGCATGTAATGGACATTCAGAAAACTTTGGCTGAAGCAATGCAAATATTGATGATGGACAGTAAAGGCAAAGCCTGGGAGAATCCTTGGAGCTCCTGCGTGTGATGGAGTGCAGTAAGGGCAGGTGGGAGTGTCCTTTAAAGTAGGGCTTACAGCCACCCAGGAATGAGTTCAGGTTGATGCCTTAGCCTCCCTGGGTCTACTGTAGCGTGGAGTGGAAGCCTGGAGGCTTTGTTCTGGGCGTTAAGGGCACAGCCACTGCACTGCCACGGACCCTAGCTGAGGCCATACAGTCCGGGCCTCAGATGCCGTGGTTGCCTTGCCATATTTGCTCACTCTCACCACTTCAGCACATGCCCGCTCACCTCCAAAGGCCAACCCCTGCATTTATTTGAATGTTCAATTTTTCTGGCCACTGAAGCTTACTTTGCCACTCGTGCTGCAGGTGGGAAATGCCCCTTGAGAGCTGCCCTCCAATCCATGACTGAAGAGAGCTGACATTATAAATAGCCCAGCCCCTTGCCCCTTGGGTAACTGGCTTGGTAAAGCCCCCTTCGCTGGCTGCCTTCCCTGGATTACTTCCTTACTCACCTACCTGTGTTTTCTTCCCCTTCTGAATAAACCACCTGCCCTTGAATACTTGTCTCAGGATCTGCTACTGGGGAAACCCAAACTACGGTGGTCAGCACTGGGTCCTAGGTACCTGGCCACTGGATGGGGGTATTCTTGAGGCTTCAGAGGACTTGAGCTTCATTTTGCTGAGACCCTTAAAAGTCAATGTCAAAAAGAGAAAGAAAGCACTCTAGTTTCTCTTGTATTAGAAAGTTGTTACTTAAACAATTCCCAAATTTCATTATACAGCTCTCTGAAATGATCACATAATTTTTAAGGACAGTTGAAACTGCCCTGCTCACAAAGCCTCAATGATTTGTATTGCTGTGGTGTAGGGTCTCAGTTGACTTGGAGGGCATTCCTAGTCCCCCTGAATATACCCCGTCTCTTGCTAGAGCAGACTGTTCATTGTTTTGAATCATGGCCTGCATGTCACTTTCTCTGTGCTGTGTCTGAGTCTCACCATCCCTGCGCCAGAATCAGGTGACCCGGCAGCATCCCTGGCCTATCTCCTACAGCCAGCTCCTGAGGGATGAATGGATTAAAGGGTCATTCTGCCTGCACTGTGCAATGGATGGGCACAGGACGAGCAATCACACTGACCTTTGATTTTTGCTTCTTTGCAGATATCTCAGTGAGCCTGCTGACCCTTGTGGTCACTGCCTGTGGCCTCGCGCTTTTTGGCGTGTCTCTCTTCGTGTCTTGGAAACTCTGCTGGGTTCCATGGCGAGAACGAGGCCTGCTCTCTGGTAGCAAAGACGACAATCGGGAACCTCTTAACTACACGGACACAGAGACCAATGAGCAGGAGAACAGTGAGGGCTTCCTAGACCCTCCCACCCCCTGCCCTGACTCTTCCATGAAGATCAGCCACACCTCCCCTGACATTCCCCTCTCGACCCAAGCGGGGGGCCAGGAGAACTGTGCCCATGGCGTCCGTGTACAGCGCCAAGTCACAGAGCCAACCTCGTCGGCCCGGTCAGTAATGCCCCCTTCCTTTCTGACTGCAAGGCAAGGACCACCTCGTTCCCCTCTATTGGCAGCAGTAGTGTTGGTTAGCCAAGGGTCCTGTAACCGAAATTTCACATGTCCATTCAGTTTCAGAGATGCGAATATGGGAAAATGTGGTGCTTTCTATGCTCCAGTGAAGCTCCTTACTTCTCTTGAGTTCCCTGTATAGGGTCCACAATAATAATAGTCCATAATAATAATAGTTACATTGCCAAGATTAACCATGACAAGTACTAAGAACTTTATGCATTGTTTTATTATAGTTCACAACTTCGCATGAGATGCAAAAGTTATTTTCATTTTGCAGAAGAAGAAACTTAAGTCAAAGAGTTTAAGTAAAAACATCATAGATTGGTATGCATTCAGGGTTTGGACCCTGATTCAACCAACACCAGAGCCTGAGACCTCTTAACCACTCTTCCCACTATCCTCCTAGTGCTATTGGACTTATTCTCTGTGCCTCTGACCTAGCCGAGCTGTCACACAGACTGTCTTTGTAGTCCACAAAGTGGCTGGAGGTCTTTGTCCATCTTCAGCCTTTGTAAGGCCTAGAGTACCCAGGCCTCGGGTCACTTTCTTTCTGTGGGCTGCATGCTCTGCTTTAAGCAGTGGAGAAATCATGTAGTGCAGTGATGAAAACCCAGGGCTCTGGGGTCAAGTGAACTGGCTTTACTTACATGTATGACACACTGGACACATTACTTAACCTCCATATGTTTCCATTTCCTCTTCTGTGAGAGAGAAATAGTGATAATACCAACATATAGGTGCTTTTAGGAATGAAGCAATAACGTGCACATCCTGTGCTTTACATAGGCGGCACCTGGTAAGTACTCCAGAACGTGAACGGCCATTTTGATTTCCGTGTTGTTTTTGTCGTGATCATTCCCCTGTGACTGGCCTCTTCCAGGACTCAGATGTTGCATAAACATGCCTTTCACATTAAACAGACAATTCTCAATCCCCGGATATCAAAATTCACTTTCGACAGGAGTTTTCAGGATAAGAGATACAGGAAGTAGCTTTTTTAAAATGAAAATATTTGCTTGAGCAATAGCCAGAGGAATAGCATGTGCTGTTATTTGGAGAGTGCGAGCACAGTTTGGGGGCATTTTTTAAAAATCTTTTTTATTTGTTCTCTAGAAACGGAAGTAAGATTTTACCCTTTTTTATGTTAATCGAGTTTATCCTAGAGACTCTGCTCATTCACATTAAGTGGGATGGGATATGACAGTTTATAATTTAATTTTTTCACAAACCTATTTTAGCATCATTTCCAATTCTGAATCAAAGAGCTAAACCTAAAATATTCCTCTGTGAGGAAATGGATGGTTGTTTGCCATTTGATTTAGAAGAACTCCTCAGATTTTATCACTAGGATTTCTCTTTAGATATGACTTAAATATAGCTGGAGCTCTGTTTGATGCTGTCATGGCGTTCATGCAGAGGTGTAGACTCGTAATAAAATCCCTTCACTATTTCAATAACTGGAGTCTTTCAGATGGTGTATCCATTGAAATTGTTTCCTATTTGGTTTTACTCTGAATGTTAATTTTTCTGACCTAGGTCCCATCAATACAAGGTGATAGTACTGTGCTTTTATTAGATTATGGATCTGAGGACTCTGCCATGATTCTAATGAATTGATAGCAATCATATCACTATAATTATCACAGTATTTATTCTAGGAAAATATATAAGTACTCTACTTATCAAGAAATGTATTTCATTTAAGAATAAAACCTGTAGGGGTACCTGGGTGGCTCAGTTGGTTGAGCATCCGACCCTTGATTTCAGCTCAGGTCGTGATCTCATGGTTTGTGAGTTCGAGCCTTGCATCGGGCTCTGTGGTGACAGTGGAGCCTGCTTGGGACTCTTTCTCTCTCTGCTCCCCACCCCCAAAATAATTAAATAAACTTTAAAAAAAAAACTTTAAAAAAGAAAGAATGAAAATTGTAGTATCTTCACCACTGATTTATGGAAATTGGGTAGAAGGGGAAAAAAAGAAGAAATCGAAGGAATTATTTCTATAAAATGAACTTACATTTAGATTTATTTTAGTTTGAGAGTCATGTAATTATCTTTCTGATGGGCAAAATCAAGTTTAGTAATATCTGATCTACCGTAAGAAAACTAAACTCTTTCCAGCTGTGTTGATCTAATACTGATAATTTGTATCATTGTGCATTTAAAACATTCTTACCTAAATTACTACCGACCTAGTTTTATGGGGTATGTCGGGAAATACATATGTATTAGTTATGGTCTTATCATAATGAGTGGTATATGGTCTTCTCATTCTTTAGGAATTATGTTATTTATAAACACACACAAAACATTTTTACTGACAAAATGAGAGAAATGAATGAAATTTCCTTCACGTTCCAAAATTTTAACATTCTTTTTAAGTAACGTTCTCGATACTGATTTGGGGAGGGAGAAGGTAATGTGCTGAGATGGCTCTAAACAGTCTGCTCTGCTAGTTCTTATTTCTTTTTTTCTTATAATGCTCCTACTTCCTCACTGTAATCACTTTCCTTCTTACTGCTTCCTTCCTGCAGCTGTCTGGGGACTTGTCCCCAGAGTCCCAGGACAGCTCCTTTATCCAGAGGACATAAGCCTTAGACTCCCAGTTAAGGGCATCCCCACTGTCCCTGCAGTCCATCAGCATAGCTTCTGTCACAGCACTGACATTGGAAAGCTCACCCTCTCCTGGCCTCTTGATCATGAATATGTGCAGCTCCCACCAATGTCTATGGAATGCCCTAAAGATGAGTTTTATCTTCTCAGAAGGTTTCTAGTCAGGACGACTTCCTGTTGTTTTCCCACAATCAAGCACATTAACATTCTGTTTCTAGCTAGCTCAGTTACTATTAGAACCCTCCAAAGTCCCTGTTAATTCTTTTCAATTTTAGATGAAATCCCTTTTGTATAATACTGGAAATATGGATTTGTTTTCAGAATGCTTCAATACCAGAACATTTTAAATATCTCTATTCCAAATATATAAAAATCCCTAGGTCCTCAAAATAGAAGGAGCCTTTGCAAGGCATCTAATGCATTTCCTGATTCACATCCCAAGATGAAAGTCCAACCTGTTTTATTAAGTCGTCTCAAACTTCTTATATAACACTTTGGTTTTATATAAATTTCAATTACCACACTGCCATCTCTTTATCAGGCCTATTAGAACCTGTGTGTTATTGCCACAGTCTACTTCTGTCAGCTCCCCACCTCAGCACCATGCAGCACTGCCCCAGAGGACAAGGACTCACTAGGAAGCTTTACCTGGAAAAGCTCATCATGTTCCAGCTACACTAGCCTCTCTCTCCATGCCTTCAGTATCCCCTGCCTTTTCCTGCCTTGAGGCCTTCACGAACAAGCTGTTCCCTCAGCCTGGAGTGCTTTTCTTTTTCCCCTCCATCTCCTTTGCAGCTTTAATGTCCCACCTAAAGCATCACCTCCTCAGAAAGGCCTCCCCACCATCCTCTCTGAAGTATGTACTCTTTCCTCCACTCCCTCCCACTCTGCATTCTCTCATATGTCGCCTTGCCTGCATTTCTTCACAGGATCAAACTCTCTTTCTAACTGAATGATTATTTGTTTGCTTGTTGCCTGTACCCCTTCTCTAATCTAGGAGTTCTGTGAACTCAAAAACTATAACCGCTGTTTTTCCCTATATATCTAACACCTAGTGCAGCCCCTGGCATAGAGCAGACTTTTTCTTTTTTCTTTTTTTAATGTTTATTTTTGAGAGAGAGACAGAGAGACAGAGCATGAGAGGGGGAGGGGCAGAGAGAGAGGGAAACAGAATCTGAAAAAGGCTCCAGGCTCAGAGCTGTCAGCACAGAGCCCAACGTGGGGCTCAAACTCATGAACCGTGGGATCATGACCTGAGCCAAAGTCAGACGCCTTACCGACTGAGCCACCCAGGCGCCCCTAGAGCAGACTTTTTCCATGAATAGCTGACAGAATACCTTCATCAGTATCCAGCCACTTTTATCATGTTCCACTGACAAGAATGGCAAAAGGCCAGAAGTATAAACCAAAGAAGGGCCTATATGGGATGAGGCCGGTGGAAGGCCTTTTGTCCCAAGTCTTACCTGACTTCAGAGCCTTACACTTAGGCTTTTGGCCTTATCTCCAAACTAAGCAAGCCACAGACTCACAGAAATATACTGACAGAGTTGAAAGAAGGTGACAAATATTGAACTTTATTTATTTATTTATTTATTTATTTATTTATTTATTTATAGTGTTTATTTATTTTTGAGAGAGGGACAGACAGAGTGAGAGCAGGGAAAGATCAGGGAGAGAGGGAGACACAGAATCTGAAGCAGGCTCCAGGCTCTGAGCTGTCAGCACAGATACTGAGGTGGGGCTCAAACCCAGGAATTGTGAGATCATGACCTGAGCCAAAGTCGGATGCTTAACTGACTGAGCCACCCAGGCACCTCGACAATTATTGAACTTTAGATTCGGGTCCCATCACTGGCCACAACTCCAGTAAGTGGTATGCTGAGACTAAATGTTGTAATTACTCTATGAGGACCACAGTTCTATTAAGGTATGTTTGTGTGTGTGTGTTGAAAACATTTTTTTAGATGTGAACATTTAAAATACAACAGTGTTTTGGATGAGTCTTAGATATTTCTCCAAATTTTAATAAACTGACAGCTTGGAAAATGGAAGCTGCTTAGACTTCTCTCAACTACCATGAGGTTCTCAAACTAGATATAAATGTGTATTTTCTCTACTGGGGTTTAATTATTGGAAATTGTTATTTCCTTGGCATTCATCTATTTATTCTAGACACTTGTATTAAGCATCTTCAATGTGAAAAGTTCCATATCATATACTGGTAGTAAAGAGATGAAAAAACATATATATATATACATATACATATACATACACATATATATATACATATACATACATACATATATACACACACACACACACACACACACACACATACATATATGTATTGCCCTGACCTTAAAAGGTCCACAGCTTAGTTGGGGAAATAGGCAAGAAGAGCCTATTTCCAATTATGCACATTAAAGTAGTCAAATTGTTTTCTAGAAGATCATTCTGGCAAGACTATATAAGAGGCTTGAGATAGGGTGAAGACTGGCTATAGTGGCTGATTCAGGTCAATAATGATGAGGTCTGAACTCCTGGAAGCAATGAAAGTAGAAAGAGGCATGAGTTGTGAGCTACTTCAGAGAAGGTGTTGGTGGACATAGGATCATCTTAGAAATAGAGAATAAAACATTGGAAGATGACACCAAGATTTCAAACTTGTTTAACTTGGGAGGTGTGGGAGGAAGCAGGTCATGCATCAGAATATCCAATTGCACTTGACCCTACACCTCCACTGGCCAAGGTGTGATGGTTACATCTTTCTTATATCACTCACCCTGGAGACCTCTGAATCCTGCACTGAGAAAGATCCCCATTTCCTCCTGCCCTGTAGTGAGTTCACTTCTGAGACTTCCTCTTCCGTGTCTGCCTACAGCTCAGGACAACCCAACCTCTTCCTCTCTGTCACCTCGGGAGTTTTCAAGAAGGGAAACAATCCCATCCCCAGCGTTTCCAAACTTCCCTGTCTCGACTTGAACCTAGTAAAGAAACCCATGTGGTTCTGAAATCATAGTTTGCTTCTCTCTTTCCTTTCCTTGAACCTTGAAGCTCTGTCAACACTGGTGCCCCAGAACCAGGGAAGGGATAGGCCAAGTTTCACCTCTAAGATGGGGTCACTGAGATAATGGCAGGTAGAAGAGTGTAATTTGTTTGTAGTTGCACAGGATATTTGGAGGTGCAAAGGATAGTGGGAATGATGACTGTCTGCTCTCACCCAGAGCCTAGACAGAAGATGTTGGCATATATGAGGAGAAAGCTGTGGGGACAGAAGGGTTGAAGATCCAATTCTGCTGAAGAGCTGGTTGCCAAGGTGGAAACTTGCTTGATTTCCATACTGAGGTCTACAGCACCAGCTTGGAAGCTGATAATATGAGGCCAAGTTAAGTAACCAGGCTCAGTGAGAATACCATTTCCTCCATGACAGTTTCCCAAGCCAGAGGCCTCTCTATCTGTCTCTGTGGCTCCCTAACATCTGGTCAGTTCTTTCCCTCTTCTGACCTGCTGTGTGTTAGTGTTTGACTATTTTATCACTCTCCTGGCCAGCCAACTCCTTGCAGGCAGTGGCTAGGCTTTGCCTGTCTGTGCCTTCCACCCTACCTGACCCTTTGCTTTGCACATTTGTATTTGGTAAATTGTGGTAATGTCCTCTTTCTTAAAATCCAGTGGAGGTAGTTGGCTTTTTTGGTGATGGTTCGGGGACCAAGAGTTTGTTGGAGGACTCAAAGTGGGACCTTGGAACCGGCTAACTCAAATTTGAGGAAAGGAGAGGAGGAAAAGCTTTTTTTTTTTAATTTTTTTATTTAAAAAAAATTTCTTTTCTACATTTGTTTATTTTTGATAGAGAGACAGAGCACAAGTGGGGGAGGGGCAGAGAGAGAAGGAGACACAGAATCCGAATCAGGCGCCAGGCTCCAAGCTGTCAGCACAAAGCCAGACACGGGGCTTGAACTCACAAACTGTGAGATCATGACCTGAGCCAAAGTCAGATGCTTAACCGACTGAGCCACCCAGGCGCCCCTGGAAAAGCTTTTTTATATCTGGGCCCCTGCCTCTACTGACCCTTGGCTGCATCTCAGCACAAGGCTCAGATTCCTTCAGGCATTAAAGTGTTTTTGAGTTTGTTGTAGGAAATCTGCTTTACAGATTTTGTTAATCATCTTTGAAATAAGGATTTCTCCAGGCTCAACCACCAATCTTCCACCTTAGATCTGGGACAAACACATCCCCGATCTTTCACTTCTCCACAACAGGAAAATGTGTTCTGCCTGCACTGAGGGAAAGTGGGAGGTAGGGGGAGCTGAGGGTCTCAATCCCAGTGGCTGGCTTCTCTAAGACAGCGTCAGAGTGTGACTTATTTACAGAGGACCCCATCTCTCAACTTTCCTTTGCACCCCCAGTCTTTGGAAACCATTTCTTTTCCTTCCTTTAATTGTGCACATTAAGTCCGGAGAATACCAAAATACAGGACTCCCCAGACCTATTCAGAGGACTGTCTGCTTCAGATCTCTCCTTGTCACACTCACTCTGTAGCATTAAAATTCCAGACCCTTGCCCTGGATTCCTGTGGTCTACTGTAGTCAAGGGCCACCTCCTTTGACCTTTAGAACCACCTCACCTGGGGTGACAGGGGCCAGATCACAATATTCTGTTCCATATCTTTCCTTTCTCTTGCTTTGGACTTGCCTTTCGATCCCACCTCCATGTGAATAGCCTATGAAATTATGGGATATTGATTTTCCATTCCTTCTCCTTTGTCTTCTTCTCATCCCTGCAGCGGCTTCTGTGCCGTACTTGCTCATGTCTCAGCCAAGAGAGCTGCAGAGGTTATACAGGGAGGTGGTGAATTACTCTGGTTCCTACTCCTTTGAGCTTCTTTAGTCTACCCGCCCACCCCTCCGCCCCCCAACTCTGGTAATCCCTGACTCTCTCCTGAAAGGAAATTGAAAGCGATTGAAAGAGAGCCCCAGGGAGTGAGAACTGTCATGGCCTGTTACAGTCTGTGCTGTCTGCTTTAAGCCACCACCTTCTGGTTGGATTCAACTGTTTCCCTAATAGTGTGATCCTGAATGGAGGGAGAAGTATTGGGAATGAAACTAGTGATGGAAAACATTTGGGTAGATAATAGTGTTCATATCTGTGCTTGGTTTTTAAAAGGAATCTTCAGCTATATCAGAATTTTGAATGGAGGCATCCTGTGCGGTTGGGATCTTGTTTGGTCTTTGAAGTAAGATCTCTTCATGATGCCCTCCCCAGTCTACTCCCTCAACCCCCTGGCAATCCATTGTGGTTAGGAAGAGCCGGGCACATGGGACTTACTTCTCTTCAGATTTACTGTCTAAGAAAATGTACAAGTAAAACAGAATATGTGCCATTGCTAAACAGAGTCGTGTATTTTAAATTAAAATTAAAATTTGCGTGGCAGGCCTAGTCCTACATATAAGACAAATGTTGCTGTGATGAGTCTAAAGCCAGTACTCAAAAAACCCAAAGGTAGGTTGTTATGCACAGAAAGTCAGCTCAGCAACCAGGTTGGGAGAAAAGTGGTAGCAGAGTGGCGGGGTTGGGTCCGGTGTAGACCCAGGACTGGTGTCCCATCGGACATTGGTCCAAAGAAGGTGGGCCTTAAGGAAGCACTTTTAATATTTAAACAGCATCACTAGACGGTTCCTGGAATGGCTTGTTGTAAGTGGGAACTGACACCAGCCCCAAGTAGGGCCCTTGTTTGAATCTAGACTGGAGGGAAAAATCAGTAGCAGGGGCCACAACTGGTACCACCCCTTTATGGCCTTTGCATAGAGCTGGACACGTGCTGTTCCCTGCCAGTCCCTTCTGCCCAGAGATCCCAGTAGAGTGAGACTGGAGCTCTGTTCTGGCACTGCAGAGGGTCAATGTCTGGACAAGGGAGTGACTGAGCTGTATGAGCACAGACAGCTGGTTTTAGGTGTTTAGCAGCATCCCCTGACTGCCCTCCCCCTACTTGAAAAATCGTAAGATGCAGAGAAAACTTAAGATTGTGGATTTCTTTGTAAGAAATTAAAATCTGACAACAGAATCTTTCAGACCACATGGTTTTTGCACATATGGGGATGCATATGCCTGGGATGTGTCTGCCTGCGGTGGACTGGGTTGGCTCCGACAGGTACATGTGATCGTTCTGTGATTGTGCTCTTGTTGTACCATGTGGGTGATTAATTAGTGACCAGGAGCATAGGTTGCTGAAGCATAGGAAGGTATGCTGAGCATAGGAGGATGAAGAGGAATGGTTAGTATAACAATATCTGTGTTACCAGGGAGAATAATTTCAGACATGTTTGGGGGTCTGTTAATCCCATTTTCCATCTTTATTTCATAAAGTAGTCTCAAGAAAGGAAAAGAAGACAAACTCAAATGTTTACTCTGCCTCTCGAACTATTTGTAAGTCCCTCAGAGACAGCCTGGCTGTTCCCTTTCACCTACTGGTGGACAGAGGCTACTTTAATTAAGGTTATTGGGAGACACCAGAAAAATATGGTATAATGACTCTGAGCTGAAAACAAACAAAAATAATATGGAAAACAACCTTGTGTGTAATGACTACTCTCAATTTATGAGGACTCGCACAGATAAGGCAGGTTTCATAGAGAATTTCCGGGACACTACTAACCCAAACCAAAAAGCTTCTAGGGTAAAGACTAGATTCTGTCAGCAGATACTCACTTTGCCAATATCAGTATCCAACCTTCTTTGAATTCCTGTATACGTTTGTAGTAGCTTACCTTTAATTGTTATGCTGTTAGTGTTTATTGCAGAAATAAAGCCCTTGCTCCTGATCACTAATCACCCACATAGTATGACAGAAGCACTGTCATGGAGTTGCCAGTGGCACCTGTCAGAACCAACACAGTCCAGCACAAGCGGACACATCCTGTCACCTACATTCTCACAAGAGCAAGAACTGAGCTCTTGTGAAATGCTTTCATTTTAACCAGTAAGAATTTCTTTACCAATAAAGTTATAAGCCAGAGACAGGAAATTCTATCTAATTTAGAGACAGATGCATTCTTCTTAAAGCAACAACACATAGCTAACTATTTCAATTTCAGGATGATATTATATATAAAAGGTGAATAATTTTATTTTTAAAGCAGTTTGTACAAATCTTTACATTCCACCAACCGAATAGGCTTCTTTATTGGCATAGTAGTTTAGAAAGTGCATTAAACCTTTACAGCTCCAAGGTCACGTGGCAGTAGGTTTGTTTCCTGATACCAAGCCTCGATTTTGAGCCTCAAGCCTTGGGGAACAGCTTACTCACATTGATGAGCCTTTTGAATTTAGGCCAAAAAAACCAAAAAACAAAAACCCACGGATCTGAGCTTTTAACAGTGCATAACTGACTACCTCGAGCCCAGGCACAAGTTTCTGGAAGACCCGTAGCTATTGGGTTGTAACTTTTCTTCTCTCTTCCTCCTCACTCAAGGCATAATTCAATCCGGAGACAGCTCAACTTGTCAAACCCAGACTTCAATATCCAGCAGCTTCAAAAACAGGAACAGTTGACTGGAATTGGCCGAATTAAACCGGAGTTATATAAGCAGAGGTCACTGGATACTGATGATGGGACAAGGAGTAACAGCAAAGCCTGTGGGAAACTGAATTTCATTTTGAAATACGACTGTGACTTAGAGCAGCTCATAGTGAAGATTCACAAAGCTGTCAATTTGCCTGCCAAGGACTTCTCTGGGACTTCAGATCCTTACGTCAAGATCTATTTGCTTCCTGATCGGAAAACAAAACACCAGACTAAAGTGCACAGAAAGACCCTAAACCCTGTGTTTGATGAAGTGTTTTTGTTTCCGGTTCCCTACAATGACCTTGCAGCACGGAAGCTTCACTTCTCTGTGTATGACTTTGACAGGTTCTCTCGCCATGACTTGATTGGCCAAGTGGTGGTGGATCACTTCTTAGACTTGGCTGATTTCCCCAGGGAGTGCATCCTTTGGAAGGATATCGAGTATGTCACCAATGTAAGTCCAGCATTTCTCCATTTGGGGGGAGGCTTCTTGGTCCGCATGCATACAGATTACTTACACCTTATTTTATTTTGGGGGCAAAGTATAAAATTCACTTCCATGTCTGGATAGCTGTTGTTTCAGAACCTTCCTTGTAACTTCCCAGAAGCGGACCTTTAATAATATTCATTTTAAAAGTTCCCGGAATTGCTCATGAAAACAGTATTAAAGAGCAACGTTCTCTCTTTTCTACTTTCTAATTCTTAGCTATTCCCTAACTGGCAGTAGATATTATCTGCCCTCCTTGCCACATTTTCTGTAGAGCTTTCTTAGGTTATTTGTGCTAAATGGATCCTGGCATCCTATTCGCTGTAATCTGCAGCTACGAGACCATTGCCAGGCTCTCTGAGAGCATTATGTCCTTGCCCGTGTGTCCAGGTCAGCTCAGTTGCATTTCCCATGATCAGATCTTCAACTTGAAGCCCAGAAGTGAGAATGGTTGACAAGAGTTTGTACCACATTTGTAAATACAGAATCAAAGTGACAGGGAGTTCAGTCTGAAAAGATCTGCAGATATTGGCAAAGCTAATCAATGGAAGGTCAAATCCAATTTAGAGCTCAGGAGAGAGGTCTGAAGGGCTACGGCAATGACACCACAAACCCATGTTTACATTTTAAATGAGATTGCAGTGGTGATATTATTACTCCATTTACATCCTTATCACTCTCCTGCAAACATGTATTGACACTGCTGAAATAGAAGGAAAACTGGACTTTCTTGGGTAATGCTGATATTTTAGAGCCACTTGCTTCTTACATCGGTCCAGATTCCTTCAGGCAACTTTGCTCGCACATCTTCTAGAATGCGAGCCCTTCTGAGGCCAGCATAGTTTTCTTTTTCTGCCTTGGCATCCAAAGAAACCAAGCTCCATAATCCTTCCTCAGCTCAGATGATGATCCAGCTTGAATTTGGAGCCCAGTAAGTGAAAGGCTCTCATCCTGCTCTGGAAGAGAACACGCAAAAATCTCTGTGTGGTGACCAAATACCCACACTAGTCTTTTCACTCTTGTCTGCCTTTGTGAACTGGGGACTCACCCACACTTTGGCTGTTCCAAGAGACATCTTCTCTTCTCATGGCTTAGATACTGGTGCCAGCTTTGTCCTGATACTCACATAAGCAAAGTGTAGCACTCAGTTTTGCTGGCCCTTATCACAAGAATGAAGAAAGGAAAGAGAGCTGGAGAGAGCAGAGCGAAGAGTCTGTTTCTGAAGTCTTTTTTCTTTGTTTTGTTCTTTTTCACTAAATCTACCTATAGCACAATTTGCAAATTACTATCATTCTATGATAAGATTTACTATCAGAAAGAACAATCATCCAACCTGATTTTTCTTCAATTCAGTTGGCTGGTACTTGACTTTTCACATAAATTTTGGTATCAAATTGTCAAATGAATAATTCTTTCTGGTATTTGGACTTGTATGAAGTCTGTAGATTAATTTAGGGAAATTGTGCATCTTTATGATATTGAGTCTATTCATTACCATAGTGTATTTTGTTTCATTTATTTATTTCTGTAAAATTCTAGGGGCGCCTGGGTGGCTCAGTCAGTTAAGCATCTGACTCTTGTTTTCAGCTCAGGTCATGATCTCACGGTTTGTGAGTTTGAGCCCCATATCAGGCTCTGTGCTGACATTGCACAGCCTGTTTGGGATTCTTTCTCTCTCCCTCTCTATCTGCCCCTCCCCTGCTTGTGGGTGCGCTCTTTCTAAGTAAATAAATAACCTTGAAATAAATAAATTAATTAAATTAATTCTTTCATTCGAGGCTTATAATTTTCTTCATGAGGATCTTGCATGTCTCTTGTTAGATTTATTGGTAGGTGCCATGTTTTTCATTATTTTAGGTACAGTTGACCCTTGAACAACATAGGTTTGATCTGCTCAGGTTTACTAATACATGGATTTTTTTTCAGTAAGTGCAATACAGTGCTATAAATGTATTTCCTTTCCTTATGATTTTCTTAATAACATTTTCTTTTATCTGGCTTACTTTATTGTAAGCATACAATGTATAAAACATAACATACAGAATATGTGTTGATTGACTATGTTATCAATAAGGTTTCCAGTCAACAGTAGTCTATTAATAGGTAAGTTTTTGGGGGTCAGCACTCTAATCTTCACATTGTTCAAAGGTCAACCATAGTATTTTTTCTAAAATTGCATTTTCTAACTTTTGTTGTTATATAAATGCAGTTTAAATTTATCTTCAATTTGGCAATCTTGTAAAATTCTTATTAATGTTTATAATTTGATTGTAGAATCTTCTGAATTTTCCTTATAGAAAATGAGACATGTGACTTGATAGTTTTGTGGGTTTTTTTTCTAATCTGGATGCTTTTATTTATTTTTTAATTCAGTTTACAAACTAGGATTTCCAGTATAATGCCAAATAATAATTATGGTAGTAGTCATCCTTGACTTATTCCTACTTTTAAGTGAAATGTTTTTAACATTTTCATAGAGTATAATTTTGCTGTAGATGTTTTGTGGATGTCTTTACCATATTAAGAATGTATCCCTTGGGGCGCCTGGGTGGCTCAGTTGGTTAAGCATCTGACTTCCGCTCAGGTCATGATCTCACAGTTTGTGGGTTTGAGCCCTGCATTAGGCCCTGTGCTGACAGCTCAGAGCCTGGAGCCTGCTTCGGATTCTGTGTCTCCCTCTCTCTCTGCCCCTCCCCCACTCGTTCTCTCTCTCTCTCTCTCTCTCTCTCTCTCTCTCTCTCAAAAATAAATAAACATCAAAGAAAATTTTTTTAAAAAAAGAATGTATCCCTCAAAAGAAGAAGAAGAAGAAGAAGAAGAAGAAGAAGAAGAAGAAGAAGAAGAATGTATCCTTCCATTCCTTCAAGACTAAGACTTTTTATTATAAACATTTGTTTTGACAAATGCTGTGATCCTGTGAGGTTTTTCTCTGCTATAATTTGCTATTTTACTCAATTACATTGATCAGGTTTTTAATTCTGAACCAATCTTATATTCCTGGTATGATCCACACTAGATTTGATATACTACCTATTTTGCATATTAAGTTCACTTTGCTAATATTTTGTTCAGCATTTTTTTTAAATCTGTGCTAATGAGTGATACATGTAATTTACTTTCTCATATGGTTCTTATCTGGGTTGGAACCAAGGTAATTCTTGTTTTATAAAATTAGTCGGGGGATTATTTTGGCTACTTTCCTTTTGTTTTTCCTTGGTGCTCCTGGAGGCTTTGGGGTTTGTTTATTTTTCTTTGAACTGAAAATAACTCTTTTAGTCTCTGGCTAGTAGTGAGGTTTAGGTAGTGAGGAAGAGAAGGGAGCAAGGTTGGCGTATTTATTCCCCTACATAGCCTCCTTAGGGTATCTGTAGGCTGGCAATAACCTTCAACTGAAAGCCACAGTTCCGTATATGTCTTTGCTTTGCTATTGTTTTTAGAATGTTTTTCTGGATATAAAAATAGGGTTTTTGGCATTGCCAAAAATGATTTTGGCATTACAAAGCTATCATTCCATAGTCATCTGACCTCCATTTCCCTTTGAGAAGTTGACGTTTAGTATAATGTTTATTCCTTTGTATGCAATTTTTTTTCCTTTGCTTTCAATATCTTGCTTTCCTCTTTAGTGTTCCATAGTTTAATTCCTAACATTGCTAAGTGACTATTTTTATTTATTCAGACTGATTTATAGGGTTTCTGAATATGAGATTGTTTCCTTTTATCAGTTCTAGAAAATTCTCACCCATTTACCTCTTTTCATTTGTAGAAGTTTCATTTGCGGTGTTTCCACACTTGCCTAGTATTTTTAATAGTCTCTTTTTTTGTTTCAACATACTTTCAGTTCCCTTTTTAATTTCTTTTACCATTATGTACAAGTTACTTTTATATTCTGTTCCTAACTGCACCAGCTATAATCTTTGTAGCTCTGATTTTTTTGTTTGGTATTTCCATTGACTAACTCATCATGCCTTGTTGCCTCCTATATTTAATGATTTGTGATTGTGAGTTCATATGGCTTGAAACTTTGTCAGTAGAAAATTTCATGTTCTGGGCTTCATGTTCTGCACTCTGAAAGTGCATTCCTTCAGGGATGATTTGTGAGGTAACCAACAGGGAACCATTCTAAACTGAATTTTGAGCTTGAGGGTTTGGGGGCAACAGAGAAGTAGGGTGAATATAGGCTCCAAATGTATAAGTGCAGGCTTGTATTAATGGTTAGAAATCGGCAGGGGAGACTTTTTTTCCTTGCTTTCCCTAGAGCAAGTCGAGGACAGGATATATCTTTAGCTTCTACTTATGCAGGGCAGAAGTTCTTTTTTGTTTATCCTTTAAGGATGTGACCCTTAATCTTTAGGATTCCAGCTTTATGCAGGGTTCTCCCACAGTCGTCTAAAAACCACACACTAAACCACTAGAGATTCACATTTACCTTCATTCAAGCTCCAGTTCCAGGGCTTACTTACCTCCATGGATTCATACTTTCTTACTGTTTCTGGCCACTGAAAAATTGCATTTTTGTACCATCAGCTCTGCCATGCATTGAAAATGATTTTGTAGGGGCATCTGGGTGACTCAGTCAGTTAAGTGTCTTGGCTTCGGCCCAGGTCATGATTTCATGGTTCATGGGTTGAAGCCCTGCATCGGGCTCTCTGCTGACAGCTCAGAGCCTGGAGCGTGCTTTGGATTCTGTGTCTTCCTCTCTCTCTCTGCCTCTCTCCTGCTCATGATCTTTCTGTCTCTCAAAAATAAATAAATGTTAAAAAAAAAAAAAAGAAAAGGATTTTGTAATCCAGTATTTTTACCTGGAGGAGTTTCTGTGAGCATCTACCCTGTTGTTGGAAATATCGTGTGCTACAGTATATTGTTTAAAGATTGTTCAAAAAAGCAGTTGTTACCTGTACTAACTGGATAGTAATCTGTGTATTGGATGTTTGCCTTGTGATTGAATAGCCAGAAAGAACCTTAGAGGTTCTGTAATCTGAAATCCTCACTTGGCCCATGGCACTGAGGTGGAGGGCCATTAGGAGATTCAGCTAAGCTCACATAGCTGAATAATGGCCAAGCAGGAATTAGGACAAAGGTTTTCAAGCCAGTTCAGTCAGTTCATGAAAAGATGTTTCAAAATTATCATACATGCTGGCTGGCTTCTCTTTGCCTGGCTATCTCCTACTAAGCTCTTAGATCCCACCATAAATGCCACTGCCTCAGAGAATTTGTATCTGAGACCTGGACTAGGAGGGTAGGTTTTTTTAGTATTTGTTTCCATGACACTCTGTACTTTTGTCATTACTCATCATACCTTCCCCATTAGACTGTTCTGTAAGTGCGCAGACCATGTCTGGCATGTTCACTACATGCCCAGCCTCTGGAATGGTGCCTGGAAGTAAAATAATTAATATGCACTTACTGAATAAAATGAAGCTCCTTATGTGGGGCTAATTTGGTGAGGCTCCAGGGACTGATTTGGTTGGAGAGGAGTTTTATGCAGTGCTGAAACCCATAAACTAATCTTTCCATTTTTAAAAAATCTTGTTCTTTATTTCTCCAAGTAGATTATGGGTTTTACAAATGTTAGCAGTCAAATAAAAACTAATCCTCACACCTTCCTGTGAAGAAACAAAATGGCAGTTATTGAGTGTAAAAACAGTAGTTTAATTGGACCTCTCAACTGAAGCTATATCAATCAATAAGAGTGTGATGCATCTCTGTGGGATATGTTTCAGTCAACAAAAGAGAAGACATTATCAGGGGGAAGGTTGAAGTTGAGAGAGCATGAGTTTAGTGGTCTGGGTGAATGTTGGTTGTCATGCCTGAGTCTGACATTTTCATATACCCCACTCATCACTGACTCCCTGGTGAATAGGCATTGAGCATTCAGGAATCTCTTTCAATGGCCCTCTTAGAAACTGATTCAGAGACTTTCTCTGGGAATCTCTGATCATCTCAGCTACGCTCTAATTTGGGAGAGATGGCAGAGTTTTCATGTAGTAACAGTGGAAGCCATGAGGTTTCCTCTGTGCCCATATGGACCCCAGTTCAGAAGAGGGAAGGGTACAGTTGACAATAGCATAGACTCCCTTTTAATGTTAGGAATTTTAAAACTGTACATTTCCATCAAAATTTGACTTTGTGAGTCATTGCAAAGTCCCATATTTTTCAGTGGCTGATTTAGGAATTTTCCTGTTCTGTCTTCTAAGTCCCTGAGGCCATTTTTAGACCTGATCGAGGTGTATACCTGGAACCAATCAGGAGGAAATATAAGTATTCAGGGAAGCCAGTTGAATGCAGATGGGGCAGGCAGTCTCTGTCACTGAAGAAGTTTATTAATTTAATCGTGTTTCATTCCATTGCACCATGAGTCTGAGGTATTATATGATTGTATAGCTATGTCAGATTCAGTGGCATCCTGGTAGATGTGTAACATCTGGCTGGTAGAGGTGGAGGGACAAGAAGGGGACCTGATATGTAGCATTTGTTTATTTCTGTGGAGCAAATAACTCCTAGCGGTGCTGATTTTTCAAGCTACCAATGTGACATCACTGAAGGTGGAGCTGGCAAAAGATGCTCACATTGGCTCTTGCAAGCTGGTGCCTGTTGATAAGAGCTGGCTTCAGTACACAACTGCATTTAGTGCTGAAAATACTAACACTGGTTGGATAACTGATCCTAAGAGGACAACAATTTGAAAAACCCCATAGAAAGCCCTGGTTTCCAGCTGATGACAGGGAAGCCAAGTTCCTTCCATAATGTGGGTGTGAGTGGAGTCGGCCATCGCCGAGGCTCATGAGCTAAATCTTCACAAAAATCCACTGAATCCCACCCTGTCATTTTTTCCAGTCATGATCCCTCAGACATGTCAACCCCTCGACATCAAGATTATTCAGAGGCAGTGAAAAGTGGCAAAACTGTAGAACAGAACATCTGAAGGAAGGGATTACTAAAGCTGCAGGTCTCTGACAGAGACTTTGGTAGCTTTTATCCTTGCCTAGGACTTTTTCAATGAAATAGATGACATGTACAAGAGTATATAGAATGCATATGTATGATTTAATAATAATAACAACAAAATAACATCAGTCAATCCAGAATTTAGCTCAAGAAAGAGAAAATTGTTTATCTCTTTGAAGCTCTCAGTGTGACTTTCCTCCATCCCTCAAGTTTCCCCAGAGATAATCAATAAACTGAATTTTAGAGTTACAATTCCCTTGTTTTTAAAATCACTTTACCACATAAGAATAGGTTGTTCAGCTTTGCCTATTTTTGAAATTTTGTGGAGAAATTATATTGTATGTATTCTTCTGCAAACTGCTATATTTAGTATTTTGTTTTGAATCGCTTATGTTCATGTATATACTATAGTCCTTTTTTTTTTTTTTTTTTGGCAGGGGTGTTTTAGCATTTCATCGTATAGTGTAGCATGATTTATCTCATCTCTTGGGCATCTGGGTGGCTCAGTCATTAAGCATCTGACTTTAGCTCAGGTCATGATCTCACGGTTCATGAGCCCAAGTGCCCCACTTCGGGTGAGCATGAGCCCTGCTTCTCTCTCTCTCTCTCTCTCCCTCTCTCTCTCTCTCTCCCTCTCTCTCTACCCCTTGTGAGATTCTGTCTCTGTCTCTCTCCCCCTCTCTCTCTGCCCCTTGCTCACTTGTGCCCTCTCTCTCTCTCTCAAAAAAATTTATCTAGTCTCTTGTCAATGGATATTTGAATTAAGTATTTTCTATTTCAAGAAATGCTGCTAAATGTATGTTTTTAAAATTTCTTTCTAATGTTTATTTTTGAGACAGAGAGAGAGAGAGAGAGAGAATGAGAATGAATATGACTGGGGGAGGGGCAGAGAGAGAGGGAGACACAGAATCCGAAGCAGACTCCAGACTCTGAGCTGTCAGCACAGAGCCTGATGCATTGCTCCAACTTACCAGCCGTGAGATCATGACCTGGGCCGAAGTGAGATGCTTAACTAACTGAACCACCCAGACACCCCTGTGTGTATGTCTTTTGTACATGTCTCCTGGGAAATATGTGCAAGAATTTCTGTTAGGGTATATACCTAGGAATGTAGTTTCTAGAACAGAGATAATTATATCTCAAGGAGGTTTAACAACAATCCCGGCAGCACTGTGTGAGCCCATGTTAGTCTGTGCTCCCTCCAACACTTGGTGTTGTGTCACTCTCTAAAAAATTGACCATTGACTCTTCTGAGTATTGTATACTGACAATTATTCCATGCATGAATAAGGACAGTTTTGTTTTTTCTTTCCTTTTGGCTTCTCTCTCCCCACCATCTTTATTGCTTGCTTTATTGTATTTGCCAGGACTGCTGAAACAAAGGTCCACAGAGTAATCTGCCTTGTTCCCATCCTAAAAAGAATACTTTGAATTTTTATACTAATAGGCCATTGGCTGTAGACTTTGAAAACCTGAGTGGATATTGAATTTTATCAGATGACTTTATGAATTTATCTAGATAATCATATGTTTTGCTCCTTTTATCTTTTAACGTGATAAAGTATATTGCTTTATTTTCTAATTTTGGTAAAAACATTAGTGTGATAAATCCAACTTGTACATGATGTATTGTTTTTCATATACATAGATATACATAAATGTATGTGTGTTATTCAGTTGTTTGGTTTGTTAATGTTTTGTTAAAGATTTTTGTAACTAAATTCATGAGTGAGATCAGCCCCTGATTTTATTTTCTTGTTTTCTGTTCATCTGGTTTTGTGATCAAAATGAGTTGATGGAGCATTCTTTCTTTTTATTCTCTTGAGGGTTTTGTGTACAATTGAAATCATCTTTTCTTTCAGTGTTTAGTAGAATTGACCCAATCAGCCTTCTGTGTCTCGTGTTTACTTTGGGGGAAATTGATTCCGTTCCTTTATTATTCCACTATACAAGTTTTCTATTTCTTTATAAATCATATTTGGTGATTTAGATTTTTCTGTTTTAAATGTATTGACTTATAGCTCTTCATAGTCTTATCTTTTTATTTTCTACCTTATCCCTGGCTAGGTCCTTTTTCTCATTTCTAACATTAATTATTTGTTCCTATTCTCTTTTTCTTTGATCAATATCATTGGAGGTTTGTCAGTTTTTATTAGTCTTTTCAAAAAACCGTTGAATTTTATTGATTATATTTAATTTTTGTTTACTCTTCCTTCTTTTGATGGTATGATTTTTTTTATTCCTTAGGTTTATTCAGTTATTTCTTATTTCTTACATCTCTAGGTCCTTTCTAAACCTATTTTATTGAGGCATGATTGATGTGAAAAACTGAATATTCTGGACAAGTATGCATTCATGAAACCATTGTTACCACCAAGGCCATTGACATATCTATCACCTCCCACAGTTTCCCCCCATCTTCTCTATTATTATTACTATTATTATTATTATTATTATTATTATTATTGTTATGAGTAGTGATAATAGTATTATTTTTGTGTGGTAAGAACACTAGCAAAGGATCTACTTTCTTGGCAAATTTTAAATATGCAGTATAGTACTGTTAGCTATAAGCACAATGCTATGTATAGATCTCTAGAATTTATGTATCTTACATAACAGAAACTTTAGATATGCGTTTAAGGCTATAAATTTCCCTTGAAATGCTACCTTAACTGTCTACAAATTTTGATACTTAATATTGTCATTATTCTGATCTGTTTTCTAATTTCAAGTATGTTTTTTTCTTTGATCTACATATTTTACTTGAAAGCGTGTCTTAAAAATTTCATATTTAATAGTTTTTTAAGTGTTACTGCCCTAATTAGAATGTGATCAGGTATGTAGACTATATTTTGCATATTATGTGATATGTGTTGATACTTGCTTGATGTTCTCTTTTGCCTGTTTTTATATATATGCTATATGTGCTAGAAAAGATTATGCATTACCCACATCCATATTTTAGTAGATATTTTTTTCTGCCCAACATATTGGTTGTCAAAAAACATGCTTAGAAATCTCCTACTATGATAGTAGATTTTCAGTTTCTTCTTGTAGTTTTATCAGTTTTGCTTCATATATACATGTATATATATTTATTTATGTTTATAATATTGGCACTTTTTATATCTTTCTGGCCATTTGAACCTTTTATCATTATTTAGTGCCTGCTTTTACCTAGAGAAATATTTTTTACTTTCTAAGTGCACCTTTCCAAGTGCATCTTTTCTGGTATGTATAGAACTATAAACCCTTCCTTTCAGTTAGTCTTGTCTTATATTTTTTTTTCTGTTCTTTTACCTGCAGATTTCCTATATTCTTATATTATAAGTAATTGTAAATACTGAAAGCAATGTATAGGTGGATTTTTGAAAAAATCCATTCTGAAAGTCATTTACTTTTAACGAGTGAGATTAGTCTGTTTATGTCATTGCAAACATTAGTATTTTGGGGTTATTCTACCCTTTTATATTATGCTTATTTTAGTCCTGATATTTTTTCCTATTTTTTTTTAAATTAAGTTTTCTCCCCATTTCACTTTCTCTCTTCCACTAACTTATAATCTGTTTGTTCGTCATTTCCTAAAAATTGTGGCATGCATGATTAATTTAATAAACTTAAGGAGTTAGTCAAAACTATACTTATATCTTGGAGCCCTCAGCTGCAGTCTCCCTCATTCCAGGTACCATGGTACTGTTTTCCAGTGTTTTACTTCTGTCTTGCCTTGCTTTTTTACTCCCTCAGTTAGACATTATAATTAATGTTTTCCATAGTCAATGATGGTTTTCATTTATCACATATTCATCACTGGTGTTTGCCATTTCTTCAGGCTTTCCTTAAAGATGACTTTTCATGTTTAGCACGTCCTCAAGATCCTGCTTCAAGAGAGGGCCTGTCGTTGTTAACTCTCAGGATTTTTTTGTCTGGAAATGTTGCTATTTCACATTTATAAGTGAAAAAAAAAAACATGACTATACACGTCTTTGGTGGATAATAACTTTTTAAAATTTTTTAACATTTATTTTCTTTGAGAGAGAGAGAGAGAGATTAAATGGGGGAAGGAGCAGAGAGAGAGGGAGAGAGAGAATCCCAAGCAGGCTCCGTGCTGTCAGCACAGAGCCAGACACAGGGCTTGAACTCAGTTAGCGAGATCATGACCTGAGCCGAAACCAGGAGAATCGGATGCTTAACCAACTGCCACCCAAAACCCCCTGGTGGATAATATTTTTTTCTCAGCAATAAATCTGTTGTCTCCTTGCCTTCAAACTCTTGGTTTTGAGAAATCAGCTACAATCTAATTGTAATATACCTTTCTCTTCTCTGTCTTAAGACTTCTCTTTGTCTACAATTCTATGATGGTATGGATGCTGTATATTTTGCTTAGGATTCACAGGGTATCTTGAGTCTGGGGATAAGTGTCTCATCAATTCTGAAAATTCTCAGCCATAATCTTTTCAAATATTGTCCCTTCCTGATAACCTTATATCTTTTCCTTCTGGAAACAGATATTTTTAGACCTACTCACTCTGTCTTTTATGTTTGTTTACTCTTTTTTTTTTTATTGCTGATGCATCCTAGGCAACATTTTTAGATCTGTCTTTCAGTTCAGTAAATCTTTCTTTAGCAATTTCTAATTAGCTATGTAACAAATCCATTGAATTTCCCATTTATTAATGTAATTTTCATTCCTAGCAGCTTTGATTTCCAAAGCTTTGGTCATTTGTATAATTACGTGATCCTCTTTCACATATTTGATATCTTTTAAAAATTGCTTTAAGATTATCAATCTACTTACATAATATTTTCAATCAGACAATTATAAAATAAAATAATATGATTCTAGACGTCACTTCTGCATTTGAAACAAAAGGAAAGTGCCAAGAAAAAAAAGCAATGCTTACTACCTCTTGGAATTTCCATCAGGAAAGAAAGACTTCAAAGTCACACTGATATCTTCTGCTTATTTCTTATTGGCCAAAACTGTGTCATATAACCATATTCACATTTAAGAATGGTTTTGAGGGGTGCCTGGGTGGCTCAGTCAGTTGAGCATCCAACTCTTGATTTAGGCTCAAGTCATGATCCCAGGGTTGTGGGATCGAGCCCCACATCAAACTCCATGCTGAGTGTGGAGCCTGCTTAATATTCTCTCTCTCTCTCTCTCTCTCTCTCTCTCTCTCTCTCCCCCTCTGCCCCTCTCCCCTGTTCTCTCCTCTCTCAAAAAAAAAGCTCTCTCTCTCTCCCTGTCCCCTGCTCACACACTCTCTCTCTCTCTCTTAAATAAAAATTTAACAAAAGAAGAATGGTATTGAAAACATAGTTTTTCCATTTTTCATCCCCTATGCTGGAATGTGGCCAGATGAGGGGGTTAGAAATTTATGTTAAGTTGGCTGGCATAGTGTCTGCCCCAGTGACCCAGAGGGAGATGCTCAGGAACATTTCATTGAATCCAAGTCTGAACTTAAGTATCCCATCTAGATGCTCTGGGTTACACAAAGAGGAGGACAGGGCAGAGACCTGAGAAAGCAGGCTGGCTCTGTTGGGATTCCTGTGTACATACAGGGAGGCAGTACCACAGCTCAAAATTGATAGCGGGTGGGGTGGGGAGCGTGCCTGGGTAGCTTAGTCAGTTAAGCAACTGACTTCAGCTAAGGTCATGATCTCATGGTTCATGGGTTTGAGCCCCACTTCTGGCTCTGCACTGATGGCGAGGAGCCTGCTTTAGATTCTGTGTCTCCCCCTCTCTCTCTGCCCCTCCTCTGCTTGTGCTCTCTATCTCAAAAATAAACACTTAAAAAATTCTTTAAAAAAATGGTAGCAGGGGGGACTGATATTTTTCTCTATAAAATCTACCCATGTTTTGATTATTTTAGGTGGAATTTGGAAAAGGGAACATTTATAAGAGAAATAAAAACATTTATAAAAATATCTGTATGGATTGGTATGTGAATGTTTATAGCAGCTTTATTCATAATTGCCAAAAGCTGGAAACAACCTAAATGTCCTTCAGTGGGTAATCAGATAAATGTTACATCCATACGATAAGACACTATTCAGTAGTGAAGGGAACAGAGTGTGCATGGTGCACACACACTGTAATATGGATGAATCGCAGGTGCATTGTGCTAAGTGAGAGAAGACGGGCTCACAAAGCCCCATACTGTGTGATTCCATTTATTCCATAGGATATGAGGAACAAGGCAAAATTACAGGGACAGAGAACAAATCAGTGGTTGTCAGGAGTGGGGGCAAGGAGATGGGGGGACTACAAAGGGGCACCAAGAGGGAATTTTGGAGAAATGATGGAATCATTATAATTGTGGTGGCAGGTACAAGCCTCTACAAGTTTGTCAAAATTCATTCCACTGTCTAACATACCAGTGAATTTTACTGTCTTTAAATTAAAAACAAATTAATAAAAATTAAAAATCACCTTTGAGGGGGAAAATAAATAATTAAATGAGAAAAAAAATCGAATGAAAAAATAAGAAAAGGTACAGTGTGAAGCGATAGAGAGTATAGGATAATCAGTAAAAGTTCCCTGAGAAGGTAGGAGACAGAATCCAAAATACAGGTATAGGGGTTGGCTTTAGATAAATACAGGGACATCATTTTCTTTGTTATAGGAGTTAGAAGAGTGGGGGCAGACACAAAGAAGTTTGTAGATTTGGAGCTGTGTAATGGAAGATAAAACATAACCTATGTGCAAAAGGGATGGAAAGGAGTTTTCATATGGAGGACCAACATTAATCAACTGGCGGTAGCTGACTAGTGGGCTGAATGAAGAAGGTTTAAGAAGCAATATCATGGCCCAGCAAATAAGACCAGGATCCAATAGCAATGACTGCCATGAGTTTTGGACAACCAATTCCCTTGTGCTGTTCTAGCTCATTCTCTCTAATTGCTCACTCATGTATGTGTTCTGTATACACACTATTCTCTGTCCGCAGTGACCTTTTTTTCCGCTCCTCTTTGTTCAAGTAAATGTTATTCGTCTTAGAAGTCCTACACTCAGCCACCACCTCATTAAGTAAGCCCTCGCTGTATCCACCCAGAACAGATTAGGTGTCCCTTGTGTGCTCTTCAAGTATCCTACATGCACCTCTTCACAGCATTTTTCCCACTCGATTCTAAGTATCTATTTACCCTGGCCCACCCCATTAAACTAGTTAGTTGCACCTTGAGGACAAAGCCTATGACTATATCTTTGTTACTCAGCCCGAGAAATAGATGATAAATGCTTTTGAATGAATAAATGAACAAAATGAGGATAGCTCCAATGTAGTATGTGTATATTAAGTAGGATTCCCTTAGGAACAGAGGCTGAAAGGGATTCTTGTGCAGGTGATTTACTGAGGGACGGCTCTCATGTGAAATCTGTGAGGAAGTAAGGGGAATGGGATAGGCAAAGGTGGAGGCTAAAGCTTATCTTGAGCCTGATCACACAGGCAGCTGTGGGAGCGTGAATCCCACCCTGTGTCAAGAGAGGGGTGCTGCCTGTAAACCCTGAACTACTTTGATATTGGCTACAGGCCATTTCCGGGCTTGCCAATCATTTTTAAGGTGGCTGCCTTCAGCTGATGGGAATTCTCCCAAGTAGGATGCAGCCCTGGATGTTAGCAGCCAACAGTCACAGCAGCTAAGGAATGGGCACACCAGCCTGGTAAAGGGGATCTAGTCGAGACACAGTGGGGTCTGCTGCAGTGTCATAGAACAGCACAGTGGGAGAGGGGTTATGGGGACACAGGAAAGACGCTGACTCACGTGATCTTTGAGGTGGAGTCAAATGATGGAGAGAAGGGACCCTCTTCTCCCCACCATCCCCATCCTACATGCTCTTTTTGCAGCCAAGAGTCTACTTGCTGCCTGGGCAAGGGCACCAAAGGCAGGTGTCTGTATGGTGAGCTGTCCACTCCTGAGAGAGAGGCTGGCTTTGCAAGGAGCGGAAGTGGGCTCTACTTGGTCCCCCCCTGTACACAATCAGATAATCTCCATGGCTGAGCACATGGGGACAACCTAGCTTGATGAAAAAAATCTTCTGCAAACCTGAAACAACTGAAGGAAAAGTTAATGGAGTTGTCAAGGGCAGCAGTTTCATCCCTGAAGAAAGGTGAGACTAGTCAGGTAGAATGTTCCCTTGGGACTGCTTTTAATGATCTTCTACCTGTGGAAGGATTAGTGTCCAAAATAGCAAGCCAGTTCCTGACAGAGAGCCTTATCCCATGGATTGGTGTTTGCTTGCTCAGAAATGAGTTTTGAGCCTTTGGAGAATCAAAGCAGTCTGTGGTATTTACAATACAGCCTTACTGTCCAGTAGCTTAAGTGTAGTCTAATTCTGACAGATGGCTCTCAAGGGAAATTTTCTTTCAAATTGGATTATGCTTCCATGCTGAAATGCTCTAATTAAGGGGAGTCTATAAACATGGTGGGGGAGTGAAAGGGAGGGGAAGGTAGGCTGTTTCTTAGGAAGCTGTTTTGGAAAATGGCCATGTTTGCAATCTTTATCTTTTCAGCCCCACACACTCAGCTACACTGAGAATCTAGGGCACTGCTTTGCTAAAAAACATGGTAGTGCTGGGTCAATGGTCAGCTTTCAGGAGGCTGTGACTGCATTTCCGGAGAGGCCCTGCCTCTCTCACCGCACCTCCATCTATTTCCTTCATGCTTTGTTAACTGTCTTGTTAACTAACTTTGTAACTGTCTTGGGGTGTAAGTTTCAGAATAAATGTATTCTTAAAATGAGCATGAGTGACTTTTTAAAAACCTCAACTGATCTATCAGTTCAGCTGTGTCAAACATTACTAACCTTTCTAAGTCTAATACTTTTGTTTTATTTAATACTTAAGCTAACTGCTTCATTACATTTCCTAATTCTTACCAATTTGAGACTTAAGTTTTAATTATAGAAAAAGTATACTTGGCTGTCAGATACAGAAGGATGGGTTTTGCGTGTGTGGGTTGAGAAAAATCTAATTTAGAACTCAGGGAGTGAGTTCCGGGTCTGTCTCTATCATTTATTCAACAAATGTTTTTGAGTACCTACTGTGTGCAAGACAATGCACTAAGCATCAAGTACATAATGATCCCTACTCTCTGGAAGCTTATGGTCTTAGGAGATGGGAATGTGGGAAGAAAGGGCAGTAGACAAAAAATTACAGAGATAATTGATTACTTACATGTGCAGTTGGTGCCACAAAGGAAACATAGGCCAGTGCTACTTTCAAGACCTGATCTGGTCAGTGCATTGGGAAAGGATGCTTAGAAGAGATACCATCAAAACTGAGACTAAAGGACTAAAGGCAGGTTAGGGGTTCACCTGGAAAAGGGCCGAGTCCCAGGCAAAGGGCACTGGCATGTACAAAGGCCCCGAGACAGAAACACTTTGGGCAAGTTCCAGCAACTGAAAGCACAGAGTGGTTTAAAAGAGGGAAACACAATGGGAAAGAGACTAGAACTCAGGCAGGAACAAGAGTAAGTCTTTCAGTCTTTATTTTTTGAGTAATTTTTGAAGGACTTTGAGCAGTGAAGTGACACAAATAGATTCACATTCTTAAAAAGTCACTCTGGCTGCAGTGCAGAGAACAGACAAGAGGAAACAGTGAAGGAAAGGTCAGGCTGTTGTAGAAGGCCAGGAGGGAAATGATGATTTCTCCCACAGGCTGGTGGTAATAGACAAGAATTTTTTTAAAAAATAGTTTTGTTGAAGAATTGGTATACAATGAACTACATATGTTTAAGGAGTACAATTTGACAGTGTTTGACACGTATATGCTTTGTGAAACCACTGCCAAAATCAAAATAATGAACATACTTGTCACTCCAAAAACTTGTCTTTGGTAATCCTTTCCTGTGTCTCCTCCCTGCCACCCATCCTCCAGTCCCCAGGCAACTGTTGCTCTGGATTGTGTCACTATAGGTTAGTTGAGATTTTTCTAGAATTTTATATACATTATAAGTACACAGTGTGTTCTCTGTTTTATTTGGCTTCTTTCAATCAAAATAATTATTCTGAGATTCATCCATTTTATTGTATGTATTAGTAGTTCAGTCCTTTTATTGCTGAGTATTATTGCATCACATGGATATACTATAGTTTATCTGTTGCTTATTTGGATTATTAATGGATTATTTTCATTTTGAGACAATTACAAATAAAGCTGCTATCAACATTCATGTTCTCTTAACATTTTGTATGGGCATATGCTTTCATTTTTCTTGCATAATTACCTAAGAGTGGAATGGCTGGATTGCATATATATGGTAGTTATATATTTACCTCCTAAGAAACTGCCAAACTGTTTACCAAAATGGCTATACCATTTTACATCCACACCAGCAGTGTATGAAAGTTCTTGTCGCTCTGCATTACCACCAGCACTTGGTAGGGTTGGTCTTTAATTTTATATATTCTAACAGGTGTAAAATGGAGTCTTCATTGGGGTTTAATTTGTATTTCCCTAAGGACTCATGCTGTTGAGCATCTTTTCATATACTTATCTACCATCAGCTTATCTCATTTGATGAAATTTCTGTTTAAACCTTTTGTCCATTTTTTAATTGGGTTATTTGCTTTCTTGTTATTGTATTGTGAGAGTTCTTTGTATATGATGGATGCCAATCTTTTATCAAATGTATGATGTGCAAACATTTTCTTCCAAGCTATAGCTTGTATTTTCATTCTCTTAACATTGTCTTTTGAAAGGGAAAAGTTATTAATTTTGCTCAAGTCCATTTTATCCATTTAATCCTTTATGGAGTATGCACTTAGAGACATGTCAAAGAAACCTTTGCCCAATTCAAATTTATATAGTCTGATTTTCTCACATTTTCTTTGAGAAGTTTTATACCTTTAGCTTTTACATTTGTGACTATGATATGCTTTGAGTTAACTTTTATATATAGTATGAATTATGGATTGGAGTTCATTTTTTTCTTGATATAGTATTACATTGTTCGAACACCATTGTTGAAAAGACTATAATTCATCTATATAATTGCCTTTTTCACTTTTGAAGAAACTTGATTGATCAAATATATGGGTCTATTTCTGGACTCTATTCTTTTCCTTTGTTTATTTGTCTATCCTTACTCCAATGCCACAGTGTCTTGATTATTGGAGATTTATAAGTCCTGAAATCAGGTAATATAAGTGCTCAACTTCGTCCTCCTTTTTCAAAGTGGTTTTGGTTATTCTAGGTTCTTTGCATTTCCACATGAATTTTAACAACATTTATTTTATTTTTGGGACAGAGCGAGACAGAGCATGAACGGGGGAGGGGCAGAGAGAGAGGGAGACACAGAATCGGAAACAGGCTCCAGGCTCTGAGCCATCAGCCCAGAGCCTGATGCGGGGCTCGAACTCACGGACCGCGAGATCGTGACCTGGCTGAAGTCGGACGCTTAACCGACTGCGCCACCCAGGCGCCCCTCCACATGAATTTTATAGTTAACTCCTAGCACACACACACATACACATGCATAAAACGCTGTTGGAATTTTGATTGGAGTTTCATTGATTATAAAATCAATTTGGAAAGAAGAGACATCTTAAAAATACTGAGTTTTCCCAATCATGAAGAATATATATCTCTCCATGTAATACATTTTCTGTAATTTACTTCAGCAATGTTTTTAGTATACGTCTCCGGAGCTCTCTGTGTTCATCTTTCTCTCCTCTGTACTATGCCCTGCACTCTAGTTGGGTTGGCCTTTCTGGAGTGCATTTCTGCAATGCTGAGAGCCCACTGGGCTCTGCCTGGTGCTATGCTGTGTCTTAAAAAACTTGTTTCAGGTAGTGAGCTTGGCTAATTGTAGGACTTGTCTCCTTTGTTTCCTGTCATTCAAGTATCACTTATCCTCATGGCCTGGTGTTCAGTGTTTTAGAAATCATCATTTCATGTACTTTGTCCAGATTTTGAATAGTTTCAGATGTGAGGGTAAATTCATTTCCTGTCTCCCTGTCATTTTCTCTGAGACTTAAAGAATGGACATAGTCAAAATAATTTCTGGGTTTCTAGAGAAAGCAACCCCCAAAGGAAGGTGTTGGTATTTATTGAGATAGGAATCATTAGATGAAGAACAGGTATTTATATTTTTGTTGTGGGATAAGCTCATGCATTACATTTCTAGCATATATGGTTTGTACTTTCGATTAAACATTCAAGTGAAAGGCATAAAAGCAGTCGTATACCCTAGGCTGTGGTTCAGAAGCAGGGTCTGTGTTGGAAGTAAGAATTTATGAATCGTCAACATATACTGTTTATGCTATTTGAATCATACAGGTTGAGGAAGTCACTTACTAGGAGGATCTGGGGTGAAGAAGGAAGAGTATGGGACCAATTCCTGAGACCTCATAGGGCCTGAAGTGGAACAATTGAAGCAGTAAAGGAGAACTAGTTGATTGTGTCACAAAGTCACAAGGATATTTCGAGGAATTGTGAGTGGTCATGTGGGTCAAAAGCCGCACAGATGTCAGTTAAGAAAGAACTGAAAAGAACCTGTCGGATTCTTCGACAAGAAATATTTGGTGGCTCTAGTAAGCGATGCTAGTGGTGAGAAACGAAGCCAGAGTGGAGCAAACTAAGAAACACGTGAGAGCGACGGCGGGGTGGGGGTCTGCCAAGATGAGAGAGATTGAAATAAAGAAGGGTTTTGTCAAGATGGAAGGGATATTTTAAATGCTGACAGGTAAGAGCAGGTAAAGGGGAAGAGCGTCAGGTGCAGGAGAGAGAAGATGAGCAGCGGGCGCCCCGTGGCCAGAAGCCTGGTGAAAGGTGAGAGTGGATGGGACCCCAAATGGAGGAACAGCATTGACGGTTGGCTTGGACAGGGCACTTCGCCCCATGTCACAGTGGGACGGGGAGGCCCCACACAAGCAGGAAGTCGAGCGCAGCCCCATCTGGCGAGAAGGATGAGACGGAGCTGCGTGCTGAGAGTGTATATGGAACGGCCCCTGCCCTCAGGGAGCTTGTGGTCTTGGTGCTGGTCTGATGAGTTCTTTTATGGTAACTGCAAAACATGATTTATTAATCTCAGTTGGATCTGTTTTAAATTTTAGAACATATTTTACTTTTAAAAATTAATTTGTTGGCTTTTCCCTTTCTTAGGTAATATGCTCAATCCAGAAAACTTGAGTAAAAGCAGAAGGGCAGATAATACTGAGTACAAAGTCACTCATAATCCCTCTGTCCAGAGATAACCACTGTTAAAGTTTGGATATGTCTCTCCCGTGTAAACTCTGAGCATGGCTCTCCGGTGCCCATTTTGATATGGTTGTAACATGATTTGGCCTGCCTCTTTGCTTTAGTGTGTTTCAGGAAAGGAGCAGAATGCACAGTTGTGTATCTCAGAGGACTCCCTCTGCAAGTGGGTGGGGTCTGTGTCCCTGAACAGCTGGACAGGACTTTGTTCCCTTTGTCCACTTGTCTTGAGGTGAGGGCTTCGCTGGCAGTCAGGCAGCCCAGGGCAAACCCAAATCCAGTGTGCCACCTCCGGAGGAAGCTGGTCTGGCTTCCTTCTCTCTGGAGGCTGAGGGATCTTAGTCAATATATCCAAAAGAGACGCTGGCACTGACCAATTAGGCAATAGTGCTTTCAAACAGTTCTTAGCAAATATTCCAATCAAAGCAGAGTAATGCTTGCAGGGCCAGACACTGGGGAAATCTCATATGCAGCTTCTGGGGTCTTGGGGCCAGCCTCCCTGTACCAAAGGATGCTGCCAGGCCCAGGGAGTGGGGAAGTGTGTAGTTCTATGGTGCTTCCACATAGGCCTGGAGGGAAAGGTCTCACTGTCCTTCCACAGCAGATGTGGACAGCAGCTTGTCAAGGGGATGGAGGCCTAACAGGAAATTTTGGAGTCTTGCCATATTGAGCCAGAGATCCAACTCAGTGAGAGCAGAGCATGAGGGAAAGTAGGGTCCAAGATCCAGTGAAGCATTTGTTCTTTCTGCAGACATTAGGCTTGATGGTAGGCTCTGGGACACCCATAGAAACTGAAGAACACCACTGTCTGGCAGAGGCCAAGCTGGTGGCATCAGAGCAGGAAGCTGTTCCAAGAAGAAGCAATTCATCGCTAGCTGCATTTACTCCCTTCTCATCCTGGAAGAGTTGGAGGTGGAGAGAGAACATTTCCTAATGAGGAACTTTTCTTAATACGTGGGTTTCGTATTAAGAAATGCTCTCAGAATTAAAACGAATACTTTCTGCAGAGAGTTTCCTCTGATGCCTCCCAAATGCTTAATAACTAGAGCTTGACCACACCCTTCCAGAAAAAAAATAGGGGATACCCTCCCCCCTTCAGAGATATACACAGGCTCCAGGAAGCCACCTGAGAATCTTGTGTTGGTCTCTGTACCACCCTCCCCAGTCTCTACTAATCTGTTCCCAAAAAGAAATGTCACCAGATGGCCCTGCAAATGTTACCTGGCCATCAGCACGGTTTCACCCAAGACAGGGAGGCATTAGAGAATTGAATCCATAGTTCACTTCCTTCATTTCAGGTCAGTTTTGGATCCTTTCCTAAGTATTTAGTATTTTCTTAACACTGGGTTGGACAGTAAGGTCCATAATTGTGCTGCTGTTAAAGAAAATTGCTTTTTCATTTAATGGAGGAGGGTCCTAGTGACTCACAGATCCCAATCATTTGGGAAGAACTCCTCTCTTGTTAGCATTTAATGCCAGGTTTTACTGCTCTCTGTTTCATGAACTGTGTACTCCCTCAGCATTCTTAATACCTTGAGCTATTTTTAGCATTTAATCCCTTCCAGGTATCAGAGCCACCAGACCCCCCCCCCTTTTTTTTTTAAACAGAATAGAATCCTTCTATATTTTCAGATTGTGGATGAGTGGTTTTTAGGAATTGAGCTAGTCCTGTTTTAAAATGGGTTTTTCTTTTACTGTCTCTTTAGATTTCATACCCAGCCATGGGCATCAGATCAGGTCTAGTCCTGGCTGTGGTCTGTGTATTTCTCAATTCCAGCAGTTATCAAAAAGTAGCCGAAGTCAGTTTGATCCTGAAGAAAGGAAGGGAGCTGAGCTCCACAAACTGAGGAGGGTACAAGCCACAGCTGGTGGAGGGTGAGGTGTGGGGAGGGGTACTAAAGGCCCTTCAGGCAGAGGAGCCACACACCCTGATGGGGTTTTGAGGTAGCCACAGCTTTGGGGGAGTGGCTTCTGAAGGGGTCAGAAAATTCAGAAGAGGGTCTGGAATAGGAAATTTCAAGTGGGTCCCTGCCCATTGTCGCCACCACTTACTCTCCTCGGTGGGGATCGTCGGGATGGGAGAGGGGGAAGTGGGGAGTTATTGGTTAATGGATACAGAGTATCTGGGATGACACAGAAGTTCTGGAAATGGATTGTGGTGATGGTTGCACGTTGCGCATGTTCTTAACTCTACTGAATTGTACACTTACCTCTGGTTAAAACCATTGATTTTATGTTATGTATATCTTTCCCACTATTAAAAAAAAATGCAGAAAAACAACAACCCTCTATCAGGATGCCAAAGAGGCTTGTAGCCAGCAGAGGAGACAGTATCGCAGGGATGGCCCCTCCAGTCTGGAAGAGGCCTGAGGAGGTGCAAGCTGGCCTTTTCTCAGCTCCTGGGGACCTGGGTCATCACCCACGGACATGTGTCCTCACAAAATCCACTCTTGTATTTCGCTCTCTCTGAATTCTCACTTCTCCCACCACCCCATCCATGCCAGTCTCTCTCCTGGATGCTGAGCACACCCACTGGAAAAACAAAAGTTTTCATTAGAAGAGGTTTTTCTTTCCTAGAAGTTGTTGGCCTAGTCACAGAACAGCCGCACAGCAGTTGAACCTTTCACACTCAGCGCCCGCTTAGAACTGGATTCTGCGCTGGACTAAGGAAAGCTTCCTAGGCACCTGACCCCAGCTTCAGGGCTTTTATGTTTCCCAATGAATCTTTAAAACAGTGAAAGAAGTGTTATACCCATTTTACAGAAAAGGAAACTGGGCATAAAGGAGTTCATCACTTGCCTAAGGTCACACAGGTAATAAGGGGCAAAACAAAGTTTGAATGTAAGCCTATTTAGAGCCTCTGTTCCAAAACCTCTGTTTTTTTCCACACCACACTTCCAAATATCTATCCCAGCATAAACACATGTTTTGAACAATGCCTTCTAAACTCTGGAATAAAAATGAGTCTGCATCCTGGTTTGCATGTAGCACACTTATGAGAGCCACTAGTATTTCTGGTGTTTTCCCCATAGATCCCCTCTACCCCATGAGTCACTCATGTCAGCGGGAACCCCCCATAGCACCTTGTCCCCGCCCAGTGTAGTTTTTGATGAATAGATGCTACATCAGATCTTGAATAAGGGCAGGCTGGCCAGACAGATATCCAGAGAAGTAATCAATAAAGGATGCTAAAACACCGTGGTGGAGGAAACTATTAATCAAAATTTCTCTCCAGGAGAATATTCTATGTAGTTGGAACTACTATTACCGTAAGCCACAGAGGGAGAGCACTGGCATTTCCAAGTGGCCCAGTTTGCAGTGAATGCACGTCTTCTGATGATGTAGGTCCAGTTAACCGCCAGCTTCAGGCTTCACTGTCAGGTGATAGAGAGGAGGCCAGCGCTGCCTCCAACAACCTTCTTTCTCTACCCACCAGTACAGGCAACTTCTCTTCTGATAAACACTGATCAGGTATATAAATAATACCGCTTTAAAGGACAGCCCGTCGATCCTGCCTGAGCTGCCCACAGGCACTGGTCTGTCCTGCAGGCTAAAGCCCACAGTCCTGTTCGCCCACGTCTGCCTCATAGACACGGATGTCCAAAATTCGGTCCTGTGGCCTGTGCTGACTTTCCTTCATCTTCCTTATCTCAGGACTCATTGCTAAGCCCTCCCCAGGCCTTCTCTCTTTCCACCCCTCCTCCCTCAGTGCCCACTCCCCAGCTCCTTTCATGACTGGTGCTGCTATTGCTGCCACCACCAACTTTCAGCCTGAGAGCAGGATTTTTCCAGAAGAAATGAGGGAGGGGCAAGAGGGAGACAATAAATAGTATGTGCATTTTGACACTGCCTCAACATGAACAGATGAACTTGCAGATTTTACAAACTTGTCTAAAAAATGTATGAAGCAACTGTTTTTAGAGGATTCTCAACTCTGACCCTGTCTCTAACCCTCATCCTATTTGTGAGTGACAGTCACATGGAATGGAGTCAGGAATGAGGTAAGCTTCCACTTTGTAATAAAACCAGTGATTCTTAGGATAGGATGCTATGGTTTTAAAAACATCCAGGTCAAAATGGTCACCTTAAAAAAGTTCTGCTCCCTGAGGCACCTGTGTGGCTCAGTTGGTTGAGCATCTGACTCTTAATTTTGGCTCAGGTCATGATCTCACAGTTTGTGGAATGGAGCCCCATATCAGGCTTTGTGCTAACAGCATGGAACCTGCTTGGGATTCTTTCTCTCTCTCTCTCTCTCTCTCTCTTTCACTCTCTCATCTCTGCCACTCCCCATCTCATGCTGTCTCTTTCTCACAATAAATAAATAAACATTTTTTTAAAAAGTTCTCCCATATGAATAGCCAGGGTTTAAAAAATAATTTTAGCATTTTTTGGCACCTTGAAACAAATATGCAGTTCTTATTTTTAAATGGTTGAATATCATGAACTCTGGTGAAGGAAGAAACTAATAGTTCAATATTTTCTAAGATCTTTAGTACAAGTAAAGTATTATCTGTGTGTCATTTGGGGCAGTGGCTGCATTTTCAAGACTCTGCCATCTGTGCTAATTGGCCAAGGATGTGGCTAGCCGGGGTTAAGCTCCTGCAGTCAGTGCAAGAGGACCTTGCGGCTTTGGGCAGCCTGGCTGGTGGCAGTCACCTAATGCACGATGCAGTGGTGATGCTGGCCTACTTTTGAGAGCAGCTCCTGAGTTACAGGCTCCCCGTGTGGGAGCTGTGTGTTGGACGGGAGCTCCAGACAGCTCATTCCCTGCCCAGACCCTTAGCCTGTCATCATTGATTTTATGGGCAAAGAAAGCATTTTCTTTTTGTAAACACCACACCAGTGTCTTCAATAAGATGATGTAATGGGATTAATGATGCACTTTCCAGAATGCTCATCGATTCTGAAGATGGAAGTGGAAATTTGAGATGAGACTAGGCTCTGTTTTGTCAACATTTGGCCGCTCCGTTAAGCAAAGTATCCTCACACAGACAGTGGGCTTAGTTGAAAGACGTGCTGGTATTTGAATACCCAGGGCTGGGAGGATTCTACCTAAGTTACAAACATTGCCAGGCTTGAGAGTGAGGAGAAAGGAAGAAAAAAATAATGAGCAACCAGCACTCTATGCTAAAGCCTGCTGTATGGATGAGCTGGGGTGACTGGCTTGTGAATGTGTTTTCCAGGAAGTAAAGCCTGCAGGATTAGTAGGGGCAGGATGGAGTGAGGGAAGCAGAGGGACTACCAGACCTTGCTTTTCTTTGCAGGTGTCTGTCCACCATCAGCCTGAGGAGGGCCCAGATGGTGAGCAGTTGTGTGGCTCTTTGACCAAATCCCAATTGGCTCGACAGGCCATCTCTGAGGACTTGGGAAGTGTGTGTGTGTGTGTGTGTGTGTGTGTGTGTGTACGTGTGTGTGTGTGTGGTTTTACCCAGTGAAGCAGTCTCTCGACTTCTGACCTAAATGAAGTGGGCTTTTTCCTTCCTAAAGAAGCAGATACATACAGTTTTAGAGTGATAGGAGTTTCTATGCAAGTGTTGTCTAAGCACTCAGAGATGAAGAAGAGATAAGGGTCTTTCCAGCAAGGCAACTGAGTCTGCATAGCTGCCCTGAACATCTGCACTGGGATTGAGAGAGTATTTACCTAAATTCATCAGAAAGTTGTACAGCAAACTTTCAAGCTGATAACAACAAACATGTTTTATTAAATGCACACGTGCCTTGTATTCTTGGAGGAAGTGAGTTAAAAAAACAAGTCCCAGACATCATGCACTGCCTCTGGCTGGTTATTATCTGAATAATAAAGAAAAATGGTGTTCGGTAGATATTGATGTTATTTAAGTATAGTTGGTGACGGTGGGTATGTTTGTGGCATCGATTGTGGTGATAGTTTTGTGGGTATATACTTATCTTCAAACTTATCAGGTTGTATACACTAAGTTGTTTAGTTTTTTATATGTCAAGTGTACCTCAATAAAGTAGTTGTACAAATAAAAAAGGATAGTCAGTGAGTCAGCCATTAGCAAGGCTGTGATAACTATAATTTTTATCCACTCCTGTAGGGGATAGTATGGAATAGTGTATAACAAGTGCCCCTGCGGTTGTTGGAGGAGATGAGATGTGCCTGTGAAACACTGATGTAGCAATACAGAGCAGAATTCACTCAAGGATGGGACCTATGGAGAGGTTACCATGAGCTGCAAATATGAGAAAGGTATTGCCGAGTAAGTAGTTTGGCTCTGGTCCCTTAAGGGTTTGACTGGGTGGAGTACATTGAGGTGCAAGAATAAAATATTAGAATTTCTGCTTATATTATCTTCGTTGTTTCTCTTTTTTGTGTATGTTTATTATATACATTTGTTAGAACTGTCTATATGTAAGCTGTATATAAGTAAATACACATATATTGAGGATTATGCCCCAAACTATTTCATACTGCTTGTGCCAGTTATAAATTTAATTTCCTCTCAACTCCAAATTCATCCTTCATTGCCTGCTCTGGAAAAATAAATTGGGACTTTGAACTGTTTTACCTTTACCACCTAACACATTGCTAAACTCTGTCAGGAGAGGGCACTGGACAGCCAATGTAGGAGGAAGGGAGTTTTCTTCTTAGTTCTGATGTTTTCTTCTCCAGCTTCTGCCAGGAGGCCAGGCTTCTCCAGCATCCAGCTCCTGCAGCACACGCAGCTTCCCTAGTGCCCCGTTCCTGCAGTGTGTGCACCTACTTCAGTGCTGGGCTCCACAACACAGGTGGCCCCTCCAGCACTCAGTGGTTAGCAGCTCCCCCTGGCCCCTCCTCAGTTGGTTTTGTAGCAGAGTGCCTCTCGTGAGACATCTTCCCATGAACAGCTCTTCCTGGTCCCTAGATGGCAGATTCCCAGCAAGTTCCAGAGGTGGATTTCCAGTAAGTTCTGCTAGTGTGATACCCGCCTCCACCCTTACCTCCCCAGCAGCTGGTTTTCTCTCGGGTGCACTACAGACATAGCTTCTTTGCCACAACACAAAATATTAGGCAAGCACTGTGTTAGAGTTACCTTCTACTCTTCTCCTAGCTGTCCCATTATTCCTTTTGGCCCCAACTCAAATCCCACCTTTCCCTTAAGCTGTCTCTTGCCTTCCTCAGCCAGAAGGAAGAGAAGCATCTGTCTGATGCAGATTACCCCACTTTCTCTCATATACTTCTATGACAGTTACTGCCTGATCCTTCGATTGCACAATCGAAGAAACATTCAGCTACTGCTTTGGGACTTCTCTTATATTCAGTCGCTGGGTTAGAGAAAGAGGTGGGCACAGTGAGATGGATGGGACTGACTTGAGAGATCATCTGGTCAAATGATACATAGAGGAGAGAAGCCTTATCAAGACTCAGCATAACTTGCTCAGAGTCACCTGGAGCTGGAATCGGAGTGCCAAGATTCTCATAACTAGTCCACAGTCATGCTGTTCGCATTTCTTGTGCTGTGTCTTCTCTCCCCAGCTATCCCAGGAGCTTCTTGGGAGCCCATTCATTTCCTTATGGACTTGGGTCTGCCTGGCCCAGAGCCCTGGACAGAGTAGAGCTCATGAAATGTTTCTTATTTAATTTGACTGGTCACACCTAAGCCTTTCCCCTGGATTTCATTTGGGAATCAACCTAAAATCATTCCAGTGGAATAGTGGTTTCTCTTGTGCTCATCAACCATCTCAGGTCTAGGCCGAGATAACTAATGATGTGTTTGAGCTTATCCAGGAGTTGAGATTGGTTACTGAAATTAAAGTCACAAATGGTAATGAGCTTGTCGAGGATGGAGGAAGCAGCTCTGCAAGGCCAACTGTCTGGATCCCAATGTAGTTCTAACACAGAAAGACCGAACTGTTGGTGAGTCTGCTGTTTGCATCTTCAAACTTGAGTCACCTTTCTACCTCTTGAAATTTAATTTTCGTACCTTCTTTGCAACCCTGACATGCAGCATCTAGATTCTCCCTTGGGAGAAATGATTACTTCTGTTTTTCAGTGATCTGAAATAGGAGCAGTGAGTGTCTAGGCTTTAGCCTACCTCACCTGGTTTGGGGCTTGTTCTTTTCTGCTCTTGCTCTCTCTCCTTCCCAGCAGGGCTTGGACTCCATCATATGATGCAGCCCCCCAGCAAGGGAAGAAGAAAAGGACGCCTTCTTGCACATTACCTTTCTGTACTCCACTAATGCTGCTTCCCCCTTGTGATCTAAGTACTTAAACCTATGACTTGAGAGCATTTGAGATAGTAACCAGAACCCCTTTTTGAACCTTCTAAAATGAGTCCTTTACAGACAACTATCACCATTTTCCAGTTGATGTAATGGAAAGTAATTATGACTATCAGTACTTGAATCTCCACTTTGCAGTTTCTGTTATGTAGAGAATCGTTATCTTTAAGTCACTTTTCTCAAGTTGTAATATTAAAAGATGCTAATTCGTGCATCCCACGGTAACATGTTGAATGGTTTGTATGTGGGAGGCGCTGGGTTGCTGTGAATGAGGGTCTTTGCCTTCATGGTGTTTGGACAAGGAGGAAAGGCAGATATCCAACAAGTAATTACACAGATTGCTATTTAATTGGAAGTGTGAGAAGTGGCACAAGAAAAAATACCAGATACTCCAAGAACCAGTAACAAGAGGGCAAAACTCGGTCTGCGGCGTCAGGGAAAGTTTCCCCAAAGAAGTAATGTTTGTGCTGAGGGTGAAGTGTGAATTGAAGCTAACCTGAAGAAGAAGACAAAGGAGAAGTTCTGGAAAGAGGCTTTCATGATGAAAAACAAGCCATGTTCAGTATTTGGGATTTTTCCCCCCTTAAACAACAAGTAGAAACCAGTGACGGATTTTTAGGAGGAGAGAGACATGCAATTATTTGCATTTTAAAAATACCCCTCAGGCTGTTGTGTGAAGAAGAGATTGTAAGGTGTCTAGGGAAATTGTCAAGGACTGTATTGGTATCATCTTAATGTTGCAGAATTACAAAAGGGAGCCAATGTTGTTTGGAAATACAGGATATGAATACCAGCATAAGAAAAAAATAATACTATGTTTACTCGGGTCTTTAAGACCTGATAATAAACATTTTTTTAAATTATTGATATGACTAAACTTGGTCCCCCAAGCGAGGTAATGCAAAAGAACCAGCCATAATTGGGTGAGAGCGTCCTAAAGATAGACAGGCAATGAGAAGTAAACCCTTGATATAATAGTTTTCAGACAAAAAGATAACCAGAGACCCCAAACTCTCTCCTCCTACTTTTTCTTTTTTTTTTTTTTTTTTTTTTTTTAAATTTTTTTTTTTCAACATTTATTTATTTTGGGGACAGAGAGAGACAGAGCATGAACAGGGGAGGGGCAGAGAGAGAGGGAGACACAGAATCGGAAACAGGCTCCAGGCTCTGAGCCATCAGCCCAGAGCCTGACGCGGGACTCGAACTCACGGACCGCGAGATCGTGACCTGGCTGAAGTCGGACGCTTAACCAACTGCGCCACCCAGGCGCCCCATCCTCCTACTTTTTCTAATAGGCACCTTGGCTGGGTGCCTCATTTTCTCAGTTGGTTAAGTGTCCGACTTCAGCTCAGATCATGATCTCACGGTTCATGAGTTCGAGCCCCATGTCAGGCTCTGTGCTGACAGCTCAGAGCCTAGAGCCTGCTTCAGATTCTGTGTCTCCCTTTGTCTCTGCCCCTTCCCCACTTGCTCTCTCTCTCTCTCTCTGTCTCTCTCTCTCTCTCAAAAATGAATAAACATTAACAAAAAAAATTTTTTTTAAATAGGCACCTTGGCAGCAGGCTAACAAAATCAAGATATAACCCAAGAAGACCCATTGCTTGTCTTTCGTCAGCCACATCCATTTTGCAAAAATATCCACAAAAACTAGGGTGGGGAGGGAATGGGTGGCCACTATGTTAATTCCTTCCATTGTCCTTTTTTATTTGTCTTTTATTCTCAATATTTTAACATACAGAAAAATGCAAAAAAAAACACAAGACATAATAGAAGTTCATATGTTAATATCTTGCCATATTGATCCTAATACATTTATTGTTATAAAATAGTACAGACATAGTCAAACCCCTCCCAACCACCTGACCTAACCACTGAAGTTGGTGTGTATCCTTTCCATGCATATTGTTATTATTTTACTACATGGTTATGGCTCTAAACATATATAATATAATATTGCCATATGTTACATTTTTTCAATAAGTATCATTACAATTTATATGTCCCTTTGAAACTTGTTTTTCTTCTAATATGACTTTTTCAAGGTTTATTTCACACTAATACTTGTACATATAGATGATTTACTTTAATTGTTATTTAGAATTCCATTTTGTGATTAAGTTAGTTTGCTTATCTGTCTCATGACTGATGGATAGTTGCATCAATTCCCCTTTCTGCTAAAAAAAAAAAAAATCTATAATGAACATCCTTCTACATGTCCCTTTGGGGCACTGCTAGAAATGAAACTGGTAAGGGCTGGAGTAGACACACAATTCAGTTTTTATTAGGTATTTAAAAACTGCTTCCCCAGGTATTTATGCCAATTTGTACTCCCAACAGAAATATATAGTTTTCAGTGTCTGTATGTGTTCCCTAAAACTTGGTTGATGGGTTAATTTTGACAGTTGTAGCTCATTATTTTAAGTTACATTTCCCTATATGTTTATTATGTTTACACGTATTGCCATTAGGATTTTTTGTGGATTGCCCGATCATATAATTTGGCCATTTTTCTTTTAGGATTACTTGTATTTGTTAATTGTTACAGTTTTGGGGGTTTTGTTTGTTTGTTGTTTACTTTCTAGTTATAAATCATTTTTCTATTATGCATTTTGTAAATACCTTCTCTCATTCTAAAGCTTAACTTCTAATTTTGTGTGTTGTATCTTTTGTCATACAGAAGCCTTTAATTTTAATATAATCAGAATTGTCTCTATTCCTTATGGTCTGCAATTTTAGACTGCTTTAAGTTTTAAACAACTTTATAAAAAGAACCTTTTAGACTGTCTTCTAAAAACTTTTAGGTTTTGTATTTTACAGTTTATTCTTTGATCTATGTGGATTTTTTTCTTCTATGTGTGCAGTGTGAGTGTTTGCTAAAAAAAGTCTATCCTTCTCCATAAAAGTATCTACTATCCATTACCTAACGCCACAGTAATGTTGCATAACAGCCGCAAAACCTCAGTGATGTAATGATTTTGCTCCCGAGCTTGGTTGTGCTGAGCAGAGCTGGGCCCAATGGGCCTCACTCATGGCTGTGTTGTCTGCTGGAGGTTGGCTGAGCAGCCCTGCTGATCTTGGCTGGGCTCTTTCACATATCTGGGGCTTTTGTTGGGACGACTGTCCTTAGCTCTGCTCCACGTGGCTCCCCAATCTTGTTCTCCCGGCAGAGGTTCCAGAATAGGAGAAAAGGTGGAGGCGCATAAAGCCTTTCAGAGGCATAGGTTTGGAAGTGACACATGGGCACTTGGATGTCCTTTGATTAGCCAAAGCAAGTTGCAGGGTTGGCCAGATTCACTGGGGGGGGGGGGGGGGGGGGGGGGGGGGGGGGGAGGGGGGGGGGGGGGGGGGAGGGGCGGAGACAGACCACCTCCTCCTTATGGGAGGAGCTGACACATGACTTTGCCAAAGGCATGTACAGAGGGGTGGAGCGTTGGAGCTATTTTTACAATCAATCTATCTTAATAGCCACTTGTGTCAGCTCCCGTGAGTGTGGAAGTCTACTTTTGACATATAACAGATTCTCATACATACGTTGTTTTTTCCGCTGGGCAGTCTTCCCTTCTCTATCAGTTTATATTTCATTGATTTCTATAGCGTTTTCGTAACTGTTGAGTCTCCTCCTACCCAATTCTGTTCTCAACTTTCCTCTCCTCCCTCTTATGTGGATAGGCTATTTTTAGCCCTTCATTATTCCTGAAGAATTTTAGGATCAGCTTATTCAGCTTCATAAAAAACACTGTAGACATTTTTACTTCAATTGCATTCAATTGATATATTAATTTGACTAGAATTGACATATTTATAATACTGATTTTTTTTCTACCTTATATACTTTATTTCTCCATTGGGTTAGATGTTCATTAATTCACTGAAGAAGTATTTTTTTTAATTTTTTTAATGTTTATTTTTGAGAGAGAGACGGATAGAGCGTGAGCGGGGGAGGTGCAGAGAGACAGGGAGACACAGAATCTGAAACAGGCTCCAGGCTCTGAGCTGTCAGCACAAAGACTGAGGTGGGGCTCGAATTTCTGAACCTGGAGATCATAACCTGAGCCGAAGTTGGAGGCTTAACCCACTGAGCCACCCAGATGCCCTTGAAGAAGTTTGTTTTTGCTTTTTTGTTTTGGTTTTTTGGTTTTTTTAAGTGTATTTATTTATTTATTTATTTTGAGAGAGAAAGAGAGAGCCGGGGGGGGGGGGGGGGGGGGCAGAGAGAGAAGGAAAGAGAGAATCCCAAGCAGGATCCACACTGTCAATGCAGAGCCCAATGTGGGCCTTATACTCACGAACTGGGAGATCATACCTGAGCTGAAATCAAGAGTTGGACCTTTAACTGACTGAGCCATCCAGGTGCCCCTGAAAAAGTATTTATGAGACATACAATGTACCAGGCACTATTCCAGAGACTTATGCAGCAGAGAATAAAAGCAAAAAGAATACTAGCTTTGAGGACTTGATATTCTAGTAGGGGAAACAGACAATAAACAAAAAATGCATATATTAGGAGGTGATCAATACTATGAAGAAGAAAAAAATTGTGTGCAAAGGGATAAAGAATAACAATAAGGTTAGTACTGTTTTATATAAGGAGTCCTTTTTTGGTCATTCAGTAATAATGTCCTTCTTAAAGTTTTAAAATAATTTTTACCGATCTATTTCTCAGTACAATATAGTTTTTGATGCCACTGTGAAAGTTGTCTTTTAAATTACAGTTGTTTTGGCTAGTGAATAAAAATGCTCTGGATTTTTTGAGCATTGATTTTATGTCCAGCAAACTTTTGTATTTGGTTATTAGTTAAATTAGTTTTCAGATTCTCTTTAGGTTGTAATTTTTAACAAAATACAACTTCATTTCTCTTCATTACTCCTGCCAGTTATTTTTCTTATTTGGAGCCCTGTTAAGTACTCCTGTGTAATATTGTACAGAAACAGTGAAAGCAGGGAATCTTGTCTTCTTCTTAAAGGGAAGTTTCTAGCATTTCACCATTAAATATGATAGTCTCAGTGAATGTTTGATAGGTAACTTTTATGAGATTAAAGATTCATAGTTTGCTCAATAGTATCTTTTCCATGAATGAGTGTTAAATTCTAGTGCTTTTTTTGAGTCTAAATGATACTATTGTTTTCCATTGGCCATTTCCATCATTTTATGTGGTGGGTTTATAGTATTATAGTATCTAATGTTAAATCATCCTTGAATGCTGGTGATAAACCCAACTTTGTTGTGATGGTTTTTTCCTTCATATATTACTTTATTTTCCTCTCTTATAATTTCTTTACTGTTTTTGCAGCTATGTTCATAAAGGCAATTGGCCTATTATTTTCCTCTCTTACACCGTCCATGCCTGCTTAAGAGATCAATGTTATACTAGCTTCACAAAATAAATTGGAGAAAGTTTCTTCTTTAAATATATTCTCTCAAAAAATTTGTGTACGATAAAGAATATTGATTTCTTAAAGATTTGGTAGAACTTGCCTGTCAAATTATCTGTCATAGAGGGCTTTTTGAGGTAGGTTTTAAGTAACTGATTTGATTGATTTAATGGTTATAATTTTTTCAAGTTATCCATTCTTGATTCCAATATTAGTAATTATATTTTTTAGATAATTTTATGTTTCATTAAGTTTTCAAATTGAGTTGGTATTAAGTTGATCATAATATTCTCTGACATTTCTAAAAGTTCCTAACATAGGCATAGTTATGGCCTCTTTTACATTTCTAACATAGTTTATTTGTTCCTTATTTCTGCGTGTGTGTGTGTGTGTGTGTGTTTACCTACTTTGTCAAGGATTTAACTGATTTGTTAGAGCTTTTCAAAGAACGAGTTTTGTACTGTTGATCCTTTTGTCTTTGTTATTGATATTTTCTCTAATTTTTTGGTCTTGTGTTTGTTTTTGGTTTGGTTAGTCTGTTATACTTTGTCTAACTTTTTGATGTGGTTTTTTGTTACATCCTATGAGTCATTCAGTTCCAAGCAGCTTCTAATTCCCATTATAATCCCTGTTTTAACTGGTGAATTATTTAGAAGTATGATTTTTAAATTCCCAATTTTGTGGGTCTATTTAGCTTTTTGTTATTGATTTATAATCTTATTGCATTTTGCTCAGAGATTTGAAGAATATCAGTGTTTTGGATTTACTGAGGCTTGCTTTGCAGCCTTATACATGGTCAGTTCTTATAAACTGTTCCGTGGTTCCCTAAAAAGAATGTATTTTCAACTTTTGGTTTCTGGTTCTTCATGTGAGGAGCATGGAAATTGCCTCTCCCTCCTAACAACAAGTAAAAAGCTGAACAGACTGAAAAAAAACCCAACTCTTATAGACTCTGTAAAAGAGGTGAGGACACATGGCAAATCCCTAAGACTGGAGAGACTGACAGGCAAGTACAGAGAGTAACAACTTCCTGAAGTAAGGACTCACTAGTGGGAGCCACTCTTGGAACCAGTGCCGGGGTAGGAAAACCTGATGAATTGCTAAAGGCTCAGTGTAGACAACTTTGAGGATTAAAAACTCCAGGGGGACCTAATCATGATGGAACTTCACAATTTTGTGAAATTTACCTCTAGCTCAACCAGGTTTCCACAGTAAATATCAGAAAAAAATCCCTTCCTGCTTCCAGCAAGCAGAAGGAAAAAAAAAAACATTCTGAATGTGCTAGTGTACTCTGTTCTACTTCACCAGGCCTGCCCTTGGGAGAAACTGTTTAGCCTGAGCCTCACTGACCTGGGGGAAGGAAAATACCCAACTCCAGTCAGCTCTAGCCATCCTCTCCCACCTAAAGACGGGAGAAAAAAGAAATTAAAAACACTTGTGAAGTTCACAGTCCAGAGGCACAGCCTCATCAAAAGGCTGAGCCCTAATCATAGGACTAGAGATTGCTTCCTTTCCCCCCACCACCCAGCACCACATGACTAAAGGCCTATTTACAGCAGTTCCTTTTACCCAGTACATCGTGTCCATCTATCCATAAAAAATTACAAGGCATATGCCAAAAGACAAAAAACACAATTTAAGGAGACAGAGCAAGCATCAGAACCAGACATGGAAGGGATGTTGGAATTGTCAGACTAAGAATTTAAAACAACTATGATTAATACGCTAAGGGCTCTAATGGATAAAATACAGAGCATGAGAGAACAGATGGTCAGTAAGCAGAAATATGGAAATGCTAAGAAATAACCAAAAAGAAATGATAGACATAAACACTGTAACAGGAATAAAGAATTCCTTTGATGGATTTATGAGTAGACTGGGCAAGGCTGAGGAAAGAATTTCTGTGCTTGAAGATATCTCGGTAGAAACCTCCAAAACTGAAAAGCAAAGAGAACAAATACTGAGAAAAAAAAAAATAAAAGAACAGAATATTCAAAGACTTTGGGACAAGTACAAAAGGTATAACATACATGAAATAGGAATATCAGAAGAAAGAAAAAACAGAATAAATATTTGAAACAATAATAACTGAAAAGCTTCCCCAAATTAATGTTAAACACTAAACCACAGGTCCAGGAAGCTCAGAGAACACAAAGTGGGATAAATACTGAAAAAAGTACACCAAGGCATATCACTTTCAAATTGCAGAAAAATCAACAATGAAGAAAAAAATCCTGAAAGCCAGAAAGAAAAAAAACACCTAACCTATAGAGGAACAAAGATAAAAATTTCATCTGACTTCTAAGAAACTGTGTAAACAAGAAGAGTGTCGAGTGAAATATTTAAGGTATTGAGAGGCAAAAACCAGCAACCAAGAATTTGGTACCCTGAAAAATTATTCTTCAAAAGTGAAGGAGAAATAAAGATTCTCTCAAACAATCAAAAACTGAAGGGGATTTGTTGCCAGTAGACCTGTCTTGTAACAAAAGGTTAAAACAAATTCTTTAGAGAGAAGGAAAATAATACAGGTCAAAAACCTGGAGCTGTATAAAGAAAGGAAGAACATCAAAGAAGAGCTAAGTGAAGGTAAAATAAAAACTTCATTTTTCTTAATTAAAAAAAAAATTTAATATTTATTTTTGAGAAGAGACACAGAGAGGCAGAGAAACAGAGTTTGAGCAGGGGGTGGGCAGAGAGAGAGGGAGACACAGCATCTGAAGCAGGCTCTAGGCTCTGAGCTGTCAGCACAGAGGTCGGTGCAGGGCTCAAACTCACCAACTGTGAGATCATGACCTGAGCCAAAGTCAGACACTTAACCCACTGAGCCACTCAGGTGCCCTTCATTTTTCTTATTTTTAATTGATCTCACAGATTAATTAACAAATAACGACTCAAAATAATAAGAACAATGTAATCGATTATGTATGCTTATGTATAAAAAAGAATGTGTTTTCTCCTATTATTGAATTCAAGTGTCCATGTATGACCCTTAGATCAAGCTTGTTAATTGTGTGGGTTTTTTTTAATGTTTTTATTTATTTTTGAGACAGAGAGAGGCAGAGCATGAACAGGGGAGGGGCCGAGAGAAGGGGAGACACAGAATCCGAAGCAGGCTCCAGGCTCTGAGCTGTCAGCACAGAGCCCGACATGGGGCTCGAACTCACGGACTGTGAGATCATGACCTGAGCTGAAGTCGGACGCTTAACCGACTGAGCCACCCAGGTGCCCCAATTAACTGTGTTTTTCAAATAATCTGTATTCTCACATAATTTTTTTGCTTGGGTTATCATTTACTTAAAAAGCAATGTTATAATGTCCCACTATGATTGAGAATTTGGTATCTCTAGCACATATACACTGGTTCAGGATCATTATATCTCAATGATGAATCGTTCCTTATATCATTATGTCTGCTGGAAATGAGATCAGCTGCATGTTATGGAAAACCAATGAGAGTGGCTTAGTGACAGAATATCATTTTTCTCAATAAATAAGAAATCTGATAATAGCTCAGGGCTGGTCACCCTCTTTAAGGAAGTTTTCAAGGACCCAGATCCTTCTAACTTCTTACTCTACCATTCTTAACATTGTACTTGCAGATTCATAGACACTGAATGCCTGCTCTACCTACAGTTATCAGCTCAGCATTACATATAAGAAGATGGTAGAAAGTTGAATGACAATATCAGTTAAGACTATTCCTTTATGTCGGATACTTCTCAAAAGTACCATCCAGCAGATTTCCACCTATATATTTTCAGCCAGAAATGGTCATGATCATCCCTCACTGTAAAAGAGTCCAGAAAATTGGGTATTTTTAACTGGGCCCATTGCTGCCTCAAACAAAATTGGGGTTCCATCAGTCAGGAAATGGAGAGATTGAACATTTGGCAGAAAAATCAGCCAAATATACCATACTATTTTATCCCTATAGTGTTTTTCACCCTAAAGATCCTTTGCCCAATATTATATGAACTTTTGGTTACTATTTATTTACCTCACGTATAGTTTTCATTTCTTCACTTTCAACATTAATATGTTGTTATGTTTTAGGGATGTTTCTTATAAATAGCATAGAACTCAATTTTACTTGAAAATTTAATCCATCTATATATGTTGCCATTACTTATACATATTTAGATTTATTTTACTGTCTTACTATTTTTCACTTTCTGGTTAATATGGTTGATATTTTTTGGCTCCTCTTTTTTCTTGTTGTTGTTTATTGAATTGACCTCTATTTTTGTTGTCCACTATACCTTTTTTGCACCTGTTACGTATATTCGGCACTCAGAATGTCTCCCTTGTACCTTTTGTTCTTCTCACACGTTCCATCAATCACCAGTTTCTGTAAATCTCAGTTTCTACATTTAGCTTGAATCTTCATTGCTACTACCTTGGCCCAAGCCATTATCATTTCTCTGCATAGTCTCCTAATGGGCCTCCTGGAATCCACTCTTGCTACTATTTCTGAGTGATTTCACGGAACTAGATAGAGAAATTAGTAAGAAAACAACTAACCTAAATTCTCCTGACTCATCCACCTGGTACAAATTGAGTACTTTTAACACCAGGAAATCTTACAAGGAAAATGATGATCCTAAGTTTTTTCACATTAGCATCTAGGTGAATGGTGATACCATTTATTGGAATGGAGAATACTAGAAATAGGTTTAGAGGAGAAGGTCTGAATTTAGTTTTTTACATAGTGAATGGGAGGTGTCTGTGGGCCATCCAAGTGGATATGTTGGATAGGCTATTCGATGTATGGGTTTAAAACTGAAAGGCATGGCTGGCCTGAGCATATTGAAGACATGGAAAGGGATCATCTCAGATGAACTAGAGGGAAAAGAAGGCAATTCCTGGTACCACACCATGGAGGCTTTCTACATTTAAAGGTCTAATGGAGTAGAAACCTTCTCAAGGGAAACTAAAACAGTAGAGTCAGAAAAAAGGAAGAAAAGCAGGAGAATCTAATGTTGTCAGATCCAGGGGAAGTGAATACGTTCACAAAGGATGTGTGATCATTTAGGGCAAGTGCCCTCTGAGAGGTCAAAATGAAGACGGAGAGATATCCACTGTATTTGGCAACATGTGGGGGGTACCCTGTGAGAGCAGTTTGGATAGACCGCTGGCAGCATAAGCCAAGTAAAGGTGGGTTGAAGACTGAGTGGCAGGTAAGGAATTAGAGCTATTTTGTCTAAACCACCCTTTGGAGAAGTTGGGCCAGACAAGAAAGTGGCAGGCAGTAGCTGGGAAGAGGGCCATGTTTTCAAGGGAGAGATTTATTTAAAAATTTAGAGAGTATGTTTAAACGCTGACGCATAGGCTGCATTGGAGAAGAAAAGGGTGAAAAATGAGAAGAGCAGAGATAATCATTAAGTTTCTAAGCGGGCTTAGTGGGGTGGAATATTCCCCCCACCTGATCAGATGAGGAACGCATCTTCTGATGCAGGAAGGAGGATAAAGACACAGAGGTCTTTGTAAGGATGTTGAGTGAACAAGCTCGGGGACTTCTGGTCCAATGACTTCCATTTTCTCCATGAAGTAAGAAACAAAGTCATTTGCTGATATTGAGATACAGATAATGTTCAGAGGTTTGAGGAACAGTAGGAAGCCTGATTGACCAGCAAATGATAGCTTATGTTCTTTGAAATTTCTAGTGTCAGGGACATGCGTTATTTCTAATAATCCCCGAAACCCAGTCGAGTGCTATTACCTTGACTCTAGAGATGTGGAAACAAATGTTCGATAATTTGCCCAAACTCATCCAGCTAGTGGATAGCAGAGCTGGGATTGAACCCCTGATCTGTTTGCCTTTCAACTGACACTTTAATTTGAAACATCAGACAGCATGGCAAAGACAAAATGACCCACTCCAGTTCTCCCTGGCTTGTTGGAAGTTCTCTGCTATCCCTTCACTGGCCTGCTTACCCTTCATATGGATATTTAAGATCGTTCGTGACCCAGTTGAAAACTCTAACCTGTATGAGCAGGGTTTGTCGTCTCGGTGGTTACATTTATTTCTGTTAAATGTAAGGCATCACTTGGACTAAAATAGAATTTGGGGTCAGATTCCTTCATGGCTGGGGAACTCTGCAGCTGTGACAGATGGATGAGGGAGCAAATGCTAGCGGGAGAAAGGGAAGAAAAAAGATCTGTCCTAAACTGAACCTTCTATCTGGACAGTGAAGATTTGCCTCCCGGAACAGGTTTTCTGGATTGCTAGCAGCCCTTGCTTTGTGTCCGGGGGTATCTGAGTAAGTATGCCTTAGAGGCACCCAGGCTCCCTCCTCCCAGGCCCACCCCACCCTCAGCCCCCCTCTGTCCCTTGGGTAGTGAGACCCTGCAGTAACCTTTCCATTTCCAATGACATGGAAAGCTGTGATGATGGAGTGTATGCATTTTTTTGTCTTCAGGATTGTGGAGAGAAGAAAAACTGAAGAAAGAACTTAGAAACCCTCCAGATGGGGTTGGGAGAATGGGAACAGATGACGTGTCAGGAAAACAGACACCCCAGTCTAAAAAGTACATCCTTTATTCTCCTCCCATTTCATAGGGAAAAGCACGTTTTCAAGTTTTTTTTCTCAGCCAAAAAAGAAAAAAAAAATCACATTTCTCATTTTCTGTCTTTGCAAGCCTAAAAATATTTTTAAGATTTTATAGTATACCATGTTCTGGTTATGTGACAACATTATGTTTAATTGTTGGTTGTAATTTATTTGCACTTCCGAGCAAATGGGATGGGCAACTCCTTAGGGTTTGGGGACTCTTTAGCTAGAATTTGCCAACCCCAAATTCTAGCACCTCATGCCATGCTTGACATCTCGTGGGTGACAACTTTTGTTGTTGTTGTTTTTTAAATAGATGAATGAATGAGCTAATTTTACTTTTCTTGCTGAGTATCCAGCCTTAATGGGCTTTTGGTTTTCATTGCTTTCTCCTTATTGACATTTTCAGAGGATTTCTCTCACCTGTTTTAGTTTTTGCCTTTTCTGGTTGTTGTAGTTATTATTTCAGTTTGTGTAGGGCTCACAGGTTTTCTCTTATCATAATTGTATTATTTTCTAATGTAGCAAGCAAAATGCAGCATGATTTTTTGATATAATTTTGATATAATTGTGTTTCTTATAATGATGAAGATAAACATCAGTGTATACATTTATTGACCATTTGTTTTTTCTTTTTCTTCTTTTGTGACTTGTCTGTTTCTTTTATTAGTTTTTGTATTGGGGTTTACTTTTGTTTTTTCTTAGTAACTTTTAAGATCTCTTTGAAAAAAAGATGTCAGTCTTTGTTTGCTCTTTGACCCTATTAAATGTTTATGTATTTACATACATAATGTTCTTCTATTGAAAATTCAGCAGTGCCTGGGTGGCTCAGTTGGTTGAGTGTTCAACTTTTGCTTTTGGCTCGGGTCATGATCCCAGGGTTATGGGACTGAACCCTGTGTTGGGCTCAGCGCTGGGCCTGGAGCCTGCTTAAGATTCTCTCTTTCCCTCTGCGCCTCTCCAGCTCACCTGCAGACATTCTCTCTCTCTCCCAAAATAACAAAAGAAAGAAAGGGAATTCTGCCTTCGGAGTTATGCTTAGAAAGTCCCTCCCATCTCCACCCTCATTCCTGAAATTACAAAAATCACCTATGTCAACAACCACAGCAACATTCAAGAATAACATTTACGGAGCACTTAACCATTTGCCAGCCTGTGTCCAAAGAGCTTCGCACATGCCATCTTCTTTATTCATCACAGAAACCCTATGAGGCATATGCTATTATTATAACTTATTTTACAAATGAAGAAGCTGAGATACAGAGAGATGAAGTGACTTGTTCAAGGTTACCTAGTGAGTGGCAGAGCCTGGAATCAAGCCCACCTCGTCTGACTCCAGAGGCTGCAGTCTAAACTGAACTCTCTACTTTGAAACTCAAATCCATTTGGAATGAATCTGGCATACGTGTAGGCTAGTGATCTTAACTAATTTTTCCAAATAATTGGTTTTTCAACCAACCCCCCTGATTGAGCCAACATTTCCTAACCTGCCAATATTGTCACATAACAAATACTCGTATTTTTAATTTTTGTGCAGTCTGCACATTTGAGCCTTATACATTGACATCACTAAACCACCTTTTGTAACCCAAATTTGACATTTAATACATCAGCTGATAAAGCTCTTGAAAACTATTTTAAGTGGCATTGCTGAAACAGATCAGTGTCAGCAGGATTTTCATCTTCATTTGATTAGTGGTATTTACATAATTGTCTAGAAATTGAGTCTCATCTTGCCCTTATTCTGAAGCCAGACACAGTAGAACATAGATTGTATGATTCCATTAATATGGAATTCCATTAGTATGTAATGTCCAGAAAAGGCAAATCTGTAGAGGTTCAGAGTAGATTAGTGGTTGTCTAGGGCTAGGGAGGTTATGAGGAGTGACTAGATAGGCATGAGGTTTCTTTTTTAGAATAATAGAAATGTCCTAAAATTAGATTGTGATGATGTTTTTGTTGTTATTGTTTTAATATTTTAAATTTTTATTTATTTTTGAAAGAGAAAGAGACAGAGTGCAAGCAGGGGAGGGGGGGAGAGAGAGGGAGACACAGAATCCGAAACAGTCTCCAGGTTTCCAGCTATCAGCACAGAGTCTGACGCAGGGCTCAAACTCATGAACCGTGAGTTCATGACCTGAGCTGGAGTCGGACGCTTAATTGATTGAGCCACCCAGGCTACCCAAGAGCGTGGTGATGTTTATAGATTCTGTAAATGTACTAAAATTCGTTGGGCTTTACACTTAAAACAGGTGAACTTTATGGGATGTAAATTATTTCTTAAGAAAGCAATTAAAACAATAAGACAACAACCTACACCCTATTCAAACACACACGCACGTGCGCACACACGCACACACAAAGATGAGAAATTGAAAAATGCTGATATTAATCATAAAGTATGACCCTCAAAAATGTAATAAAATGGGATAAATATGGAAGTAATGAGAATTTGAAAGCAATTGACTATTATCTTCAAACAGATGCTCTCTTCCACTTAGCCTATTGATTCTGGGATCTATTGTGAATGAAAGAGAATGTTGGGAACACACTGTTAAAAATTGTGCTATCAAAGTAATATGTGGTTAGGGTTTTAATAAAATCTGTAGTTCTTAGAGAATAGAAACTTCTTTATAAAAATATCCAAGTATGTTTCTCGAATTTTGTGCATGAGTATCCCTTGTATTTTAATGAGATAATTATGTACCCAAGTACTGGTCTGCATATATAGTTGGTCTATTTTTGTACTTTATGGGTTTTCCCCACTCATCTTCACTTTTTTTTGGTAGCAGTATACTGATATTAGAATGACAGCCTTTTAATAATACATTTTACTTCTAGTAAGACAGATGTCTCATCTTATTCTAATAAATGGTGAGAAGACTGGGTATTTCATCGATGTAATCTTGCAAGTAATCCTTTATATGATTTTGGAAAGATGCTTAAAAATGAACTGTGACATTGTTGTGGGATTTACTTCTGTCTACATACAATTCTGGTATGAATGAACATAGTTATAAATTTAAATATTCCCATCTGGGAACATAGAATATCTCCATTTACTTCATAACTTTTTTAAAAAAAAAGTCATTTAATACCATTTTGTAAAATTTCTTTATCTGGATTCATTACATATCTTTTTAAGATTTTTTCTGTGTACTTCATATTTTTGCTGCCATTGAGAATGGAAAATTTTTCACTTCCAAAATCTGTTTCACTGGTATATATAGAAAAGACTTTTTAAATTGAGATATAATTTACATTTGGTAAAATGCATAGATTGTAAGTGCTCAGTTTGATGAGTTTTAGTATTTGTGTTCATCCATATAACCACCATCCACAGCAAGGTAAAGAACATTGCCATCATCCCAGAAAGTTCCATCATGCCCTGTTCCAGTCAGACCCTCCACTCTACCCTAACAGCAGCCAATTTCTGACTTCCATCACCACAGTTTCCTGTTCTTGTACTTAATAACTTGTGTAGGAGGGAATTCTTTTGCTCAAGGTAATGTTTTTGATATTTAGCCATGTTGTGGGGTATATCTGTAGTTTGTTCCTTTTTTTTTTTTAAACTGAGTAATATTACAGTGTATGAACACACCAGAATTTGTTTATCCATTCTTCTGCTTTTGGACATTTGGGTTGTTTGGGGTTTTTTTTTTTCTTTGTTTTTGTTTTGGCTAATATGAATACAGCTGTTATGAACATTCTTGTATAAATCTGTGTGGAGATAACATTTCGTTTCTCTTGGGTAAATACCTAGGAGTAAAATTCTTTGGTCGTAAGGTAGATAGATATATGTTTATAAGAAATGCAAATAGTTTTCTAGTGCGTTGTCCTATTTTATACTCACACCAGCAGTGTGTATGAACTCTAGTTCCTTCATGTCCCTGACAATATTGGTGTCTTTATTTTAGCCATTCCAGTGACAGTATTTCATTGTGGTTCTTCTTTATGACTAATGACATCAAGCTTTTCTCGCTTTCCAGGTATCATCTATAAAATGTATGTTTTAGCTTTTTGACCATTTTTATTGGGTTGGCTTCTGATTTATGATTTCTAGGAGTTCTTTGTTTTTACATACATGTAATTAGCCACCTGTTTCATTAGTTTCAATAGTTACTCATGTGGTTATCTTTCTTTGGTTTCTAACTAAGCAATCATAGCTTCTGTGAAGAATCATTTTTACTCCTTTTTTGTAATAGTTTTACCTTCTATGTATTTTTCTTACTTTATGGTATTGGTTAGAACTTCCCAAACTGTCAAATAACGGGAGTGATAGCAGGAATTCTTGTTCTGATCTTGAATTCAATGATACTGCTCTCCGTGTTACATGATTGTTTTATTAGGAATGGATGTTGAATTTTATCTAAAACCTTTTCTGTTCAGATGTTTCCTCCTTAATCCATTAATGTATTTATTAATTTTGAAACATCCATGTATCTTAGAATAAACCCTACTTGGTCAAGGTGTATTATTAATACCAATAGGTTTTATTTGTTAGTATATAGGATTTTTCAACTATATTCATATAAAAATTGACCTGTAGGTTTGTTTGCTTGTTTGTTATTATTTTGGTAAAGGTGTTTGTTTCTTTTGTGCATCTTTGTCAGATATTATTTCAGGGTTATACTAGACTCAATATAAGAGTTGTTACTATTCTCCTCTGGAATATGTATTTTTGTTGTTGTTTACTTATTTTTGAGAGAGAGAGAGAGAACAGAACGTGAACAGCAGAGGAGCAGAGAGAGAGAGAGAGAGAGAGAGAGAGAGAGAGAGACATAGAATCTGGAGCAGACTCTAGGCTCTGAGCTGTTAGCACAGAGCCCGATGCAGTGCTCAAACCCATGAACTATGAGATTATGGCCTGATCTGAAGTTGTAGGCTCAACCAACTGAGCCACCCAGGTGCCCCTGGAATACATTTTTAAATAAATCAATTGCATATGTCACCTTTTCATTCCTATTCCCTTACCTGTTTTACCCTTGGGTGATCTTAAGCTCACACCTCCTCTTCCCAGATTGTTATTGTCCAGTGCTGAGTTCCAGATGTTTCCAAGCCCCCATTTACCTGCTTTGGTCTGATTGCTTCAGGTACAGACATTGTCAGCATCTTTTGTGTAGGCTGACCTGAGTTGTTGAGGCTTGCATTTTATTTTGGAACAGTTTCTCATGTACTAAGTCTGAGGGCATTTGTGAGAACATTTAGGGCTGCAGCTAGCTCAGAACATTTAGAGTCAGCTCCCACTGACTCTGAACCATGAAAGAGATTGAACTATGTAAAATTGCTAATATATTGTCCATCACTTTTTACCTATAAAAGTGGAAGTTTCACATAATTTAACCTAATACTTGAACTCTCTCCTCGCAGATGTCTGGAAGCACTAGAGGCTGGGGAGGCCTTCACATCTTTTCTTTTGGAGACCCTAGAGGGAGATGCCTGCATTAGGTGTGACTGGGGCACCTGGTGTTGGGGAAGTTTTCCTGATGAACATTTTTCAAGACTCTTTTTACATTTTTCTAGATTATCGTAGAGGGTTATGTTTTGATATTGCAGAATTCCTGGGGCCTCTATCATGAATCTTCCTAACCAAAAGGAATGTCCTATCATACCCTGCAGAATCTGATGAGATGAGTAGCAGAAACCTGTTTACAACAAAAGCAATGACGAATTCAATAACCAATTAAGCCACTTGTTAATGACTAAGAACACCTTATAAAATCCAGATAATCTTGTGAAATTAGCTAAAAAAACAATGGAAGCTTGAATAGCATAAGTTGCTGATTTATTGCAATGGCCTCGTAGTTAGTTATCGTGATCCTATTTTGCCTCCCTGCCTCATGCAGTTCTCTACACAAAAGCTAGAATGATCCCTCTTAAATTTTTGGCTGATTCCTGTCACTTCTTTGCCCCAGATCTTCTGATGACTCCTAGTTTTATCAGAATAAGAGCCAAAATCCTCCAGAATTTGTACCCTGTCCCCCATTATCTCAGACTGCATCTCCAATTCTTTTCCAAATATTTTCTCCACTACAGCTACACTGGAGGCTCCTTCCAATGTTGAGACACTGCTGCCTCAGGGTCATTTTATCTGCCTGAGCCACTTCTGCACTTTTGCTTCCTCCCTTCCTTCAGGTCTTCTTTTATTTATTTTTTATTTTATTTTGTTTTGTTTTGTTTTGTTTTGTTTTGTTTTGTTTTGTTTTTGGAGAGAGAGAGAGAGCATGGGAGAGAGGAGCAGAGGGAAAGAGAGAAAATCTTAATCAGCTCTACGCTCAGTGCAGAGCCCAATGCACAGGTTGATCCCATCACCCTGGGATCATGACCTGAACTGAAATCAAGAGTTGGATGCTCAGCCAACTGAGACAGCCAGGCACCCGTGTCTTCTTTTTAATGTCATCATCTCTGAGGTCTTCCCTGACCATCTTATTTAAAATTGCATTTCCTGGGGCACCTGGGTGGCTCAGTTGGTTAAGCAACTGACCCTTGATTTTGTCTCAGGTCATGATCTCACAGTTTGATGAGTTCAAGCCCCACCTCAGGCTCTGCACTGACAGTGCAGAACCTGCTTGAGATTCTTTCTCTCTCTCTGCCCCTTCCCTGCTCACACTCTCTCTTTCTCAAAAATTAAAAAAAAAATAAATTTAAAAAATTGCATTTCCTTCCACCATCTCCTCTGTCTGACTATAATTTTGGCATTTTTTTTTTACCATTTAATGTACAATATATAGTTTACTTTTTATATTTGTTTGTTGTCTGAGTTCTAGAATATCAACTGCAATGGCAGTTCTATTACAGCAAGAATTCTTACCCTTTTTCCCCCTTTGTATTCCCAGTACCTAGTATAGTGCCTGGTACATGGTAGATATTCAACAAATACTTGTTGAATAGATGAATTAATAAATTTAAAGTGAAGACTCTCTCTGTTTTTTTTTTTCAACATTTATTTATTTTTGGGACAGAGAGAGACAGAGCATGAACGGGGGAGGGGCAGAGAGAGAGGGAGACACAGAATCGGAAAGAGGCTCCAGGCTCCGAGCCATCAGCCCAGAGCCTGATGCGGGGCTCGAACTCACAGACCGCGAGATCGTGACCTGGCTGAAGTCGGACGCTCAACCGACTGCGCCACCCAGTCTCTGCCGACTGCGCCCCTCTCTCTGTTTTTTTAAACATTCCCAAGACTCTCTTGCCTTCTACATAACTGCCTTTGTTCTTGTTCCAGATGAATGAGAACTACACCTTTGTAGAGAGAAGCTAGAATTCCTACATAACATAGACTGTCATGATTCTAGGGAGTCAGGGAATTCCTCAGGTGGTCAGGGCAACCTCGGTGCCCATGTTTGTCACCCAAAACACCCCGATACATGGAATGGCTTAAGGCCATTACCAAGAAGTAGACTTTCTGTAGCAGTTGAGTTATTCTTCCTAGAAAATGCCTGTGAGTCTCAACTGGGGTGTTAGGTGGAGAAAGCTTTAGACTCTCCGCAAAAGTCGCGAAAGTTGGAGTGGGATGTTTGTTCTCAAACTCTTAATAGGATAGTTTGACACCTCCTGAAAGTCACCACCCTGGAATGAAGACTTGGGGTCACAGAGAGCACAGGGAGATAGATTGGATCTTCAGACCTATTCATGACACTGGTGCACTTTGTGACCTCAGGCAGGTTGTTCAACCTCTCTGATGGTATCTGATAACCTTATGTAGCTCCTAGGACTGTACCATTTTGCAGGGATAGTTCGTTTTCTTTCCTGTATGATTCTTTTCATAGCCTAGGAAATTCTTGCAGCATCTGTGTGTCTCCTTTATCCAGCTAGTAGATCAGGATGTAAGAGTGTTTTCAAATGTGGGATGAGCTGTTGGAGAGGAGTTTCTGCTCTGTGCTTTCCCTGATCAGTCTCTCCTTCCCTTCCTGTAGAGATTGACACTCATTCACTGATACATTGCACCTGAGAGTTAGAGACCTCCTCTGTGCCTTGCACTGCTTTGAGCAGTGTGGGAGTGACATGGATAATGCATTACCACATATTTCAGACATCGTGCTAAATGTTTTACGTATATTAGTTCATTTAATTTTTAATGAGAGAGATGATTATTATTGTCTTTATTGGAAGTATATCTGAAATGCTTCCTAATTATACCTACACTTCCCTTTATTGTAACGAAATCTCTATTTCCCGAAAGAGTATTAGGAGACTTTAGTGGATATGGAGGGAAATGGTCTGATGCTTGTATGTGAAGGAGAGGCAGATCCTCTTTTGCTAAAGCCCCATTTGCCCTACTTCTCAAATAGGATTCCGTCAAGGTTGCTTCTCTTGCTTTTCTTTCTTCTCTTCTCCACTAGCTGCAAAGGCAGAAGTGAGTTCCTGCTGATAAAAGGTGAAAGTCAGCCCTGAGGATGAAAACCTTGTGTGATAAAGGGAAGGATCCGGAGACTAGTGTTTCCCAGTTCAGCTCCCTACATGCTTCCTCATCTCTCTCCACCACACAAGAAAAAAGAATTTGGCCAACTTCCCCTTTACCATCCTCTAAGATTCTCCTGGGCTAGGCAAGAGCTCTCCACTTGGGAGCACTATAGTCTCTGCGGTCAGTCTGCCTGGCTGGGGCTCCAGCACTACCTAGCTGTGTGACCTTGGGCAGGTTACTTAACCTTTCTGACCTAGAGTTCTGTTCTGTCAAATGTCTGGGGCGCTGGATGAAATGCTAAGAGGAAGAAGATACAGCTCTTGCTTTCAGCATCTCACAATCTAACACAAATATCTCTAATTTCTTGTGGTAATAAAAATATGGACAAAGGGCTTCCTGAGCGGAAAGCACAGGGCTGGAGAGACCTGAAGTTTGCACAGTAGGGATTACTTGCAAGCTGGGTCTTCAAAGGTACAAAAGAACATTTCACCAGCAGAGAAGTGAGCAGTCATTCAGGAAGAAGAAACAGCACACAAAAGGAATGCAAGGGTAAGGTATGTGTAGGGAGTTAAGAATAGTTCAGACTGATTGGGGAATTGAACATGTTAGGGGAAATAACAGAAGACCATTTATAGGATATGCTAAGAGGTTCACTCTTTTTTTTTTTTAATTTTTTTTTACAACGTTTTTTATTTATTTTTGGGACAGAGAGAGACAGAGCATGAACGGGGGAGGGGCAGAGAGAGAGGGAGACACAGAATCGGAAAGAGGCTCCAGGCTCCGAGCCATCAGCCCAGAGCCTGACGCGGGGCTCGAACTCAAGGACCGCGAGATCATGACCTGGCTGAAGTCGGACGCTTAACCGACTGCGCCACCCAGGCGCCCCTAAAAGGTTCACTCTTAACCCAAGGATTTAAGCAAGGAATTTAAGCAATCAAGACACACTTTGGAGGTTCGATGAAGCGACTTGGTGACCCACATACTAAACTCTAAGAGTTACATGGTAGTAGGGGTGGAGGCACAATTGATGGGGATGGAAGAGAAGTGGGATGCCTAGTGCTTGTCTCCAGTGTAAAGGTTAAAAACAGCCTATGTCCTGTGATTTTCTTTGGAGCATGTCTCCATCCATGGTAGAATAAAAATAATGTGTTTCTCTTGATGACTGCTCCTATCACTGAGCATGTTGGTTGTTTCATTCGCTTACTGCTATGCTTCTCTTTAGAGGGCATTTCTATGAAAGAATCTCATTCTCCCATCTCCAATAAATGTGAATTCTTAGTTTTGATAGACCTTTTCTGGATGACAAGGATGTTTAGAGTGCAAGATAAATTCATAATTAACTCATCTCAGTGTTTTCTTTTCTCCAAAAGCCAGTGGTACACGTCATAGCAGCCAGAGCCATCATACAATGCCCAAGCTTCTAAGGATGCTCCAACAGTCCCAAATGATATTTGTGCTTTAAATAACAACAAATTTTCATCTCCAATTACTTCTGGGTTTTTATTCCCATTGAAAATTGATAGATCTATAAAAAGACTTCAGAATAAATTATTTTGCATTCAAATTCAATACTAAAGCCTTTTCTGTAGCCCTTTAACTTCTGAAATCTGCTTTGTTTTTACAGACAACAGTCTTTGATTAGACATTCTCCCTGGGAAAATAGGAACATTAAAAAAAATCATGTGCAAATCTCAAAGAATCTATTAGGGAAGCGTGTTGAGAAATAATAATAAGGTTCAGGGAGGGGCACCTGGGTAGCTCAGTCGGTTGAGTGTCCAGCTTCGGCTCAGGTCATGATCTCACGGTTTGTGAGTTCGAGCCCCATGTTGGGCTCTGTGCTGACAGCTCAGAGCCTGGAGCCTGTTTCGGATTCTGTGTCTCCCTCTCTGTCAGCTCCTCCCCTGTTTGTGCTTTCTCTCTCTCTCTCTCTCTGTCTCTCTCTCTCTCTCTCTCTCTCTCTCAAATAAATAAACATTAAAAAAAAGAAGAAGAAGAAGGTTCAGGGAGACCCCAGCACTCAATATTCCTGTGTTAGATGCACCATGGCTTGGAATTCACCTCCTCTTTCCCATGTCCCCCTTTAAAGCATGCGTGTTCCTAAAATGCACAAGTAAACTTTATCAGTCAACTGCCTTCACTGCTCTGACCTCCCAGTCTCCAGATCTTTCCCTCAAATGCAATTGCACACTCCACCAAATCTGATCTCCTTAATCACGCTTCTGATAACACAATTGTCTTGCTCCAAAACTTTATTGTCTCTCTTGCCTATCAGTTAATCTCTGAGATCAGGGAATTGCAGGATATCAGGGCTGGGAAAGGCTTTGCTTTTGTTTAACCCTCCTCTTGATATTCCATTCTTCTCTAGAGCAGAGAAAACAGCCCAACAGGAAGGGAATTTACCACTTTCAGAGACGAGCAGACTGTGGTTTTGTATTGTGATAGAAAAGAATGTTCTACATCTTCCCATGGCTTCCCCTTCTTGGTCCTAGTTCTAATCCTTGGAACCATTAAGAACAAGTACAGTCCTTTTTCTATGTGACACCACTTCAAATATGTGCTGACAAGAACCTTTCTTGAATCTCTTCCTTAGAGCTTCATAGCTCTTTATTGTTCCTTCTATAATCCTGACCCTCTCCCATCTGGTTGCACTTCTCACCATCTTCTAGATGAGTTATCTCTAAAATTGAGATGCCCAGAACAGAACTAATGTTTTGGGCATGTGGTGGCTGGTATACACCCTCTTTTTCTAGACTATACCTCTATTGATGCAGCCCAAAACAAAATTAGTTTCTGGTAGCTGTTTCACATTTTGATTCGAAATACGATTAAACCATAAAGACTTTTATTTTCACCTAATTAGGTTGCATCTACTTAAGAGGTGGCATCATTGACTGGGTAGGCCCTCAAATAACTTATCTTAATCAATTTATATTGTTAGGCTTTATCTGTCTCACCTATCAGGATTTTTAGGAATCTTGATTCTGGGCTCCAGTGTACTTATTATGCCAATCATGTCACACCCAAATTCTAGGTCTTCTTCTAAATTATTGACACAATAATAGAACTGGATAATACCCCAGTGTTGAATCATTAAGCAGCACCCTTTGTTATGGTTGATTGTCCAACTACAAGTGAATTCACCTTGTTTTACTATCATCTAGCCTAAAGTTATGCAGATCATATACCAGGGGATCAGGACAGACCTCACCAGATGCTGTGTTCAGGTCCACATTTACTGTGCCTACAAAGGGGCCCTGATAATAGGGGTCAAGTAGCCCAAATCAAAGAAGGAAGTGATGTTAATCTACTACCCCCCATGTTTAATGTACCCATGAAGACTCATTGAAATTTTAGGGCCTCCAAAACCATACTTTTAAAATAATCAACCCCAATAACATGCCTGAGATAAACACCAAGTTTACTTTTCCCAGAAAAGGGCTCAACTCTCTTCTGGGCTATGGTTTCCCTCTCTGCCAGTGAGATCCCAGCCTCTGCCCATGGTGACACTCTGCCTCTCATCCTAGGCGGGCAGTTCCTACAGAGCACAGACCAGTCACCAAGCTTTTCGTTCATCCTCTAGTGCTGAGAAAAGCTGAGCACCTAGTAAGTATTTCACAGAAGAGAGTGTCTGCCACATCACCACATCTTCCTGGCTGTGTAGGTAGTGTTTTGAAATATGAAAGACTCAAATCTCAGCCATCGTGTCACTCGAGACAAGCCAAATCTACCTCTTTTTTACAGGAAGGAAGAGAGGTTGCTGAGAGTGAGCTATTATCATTGTTCTCATCGTTAAGTTTTCCCTTGTGTGTTATTATCGATCCTATCTGCCATTGCATCAGTAGGGTACAGCCTCTTCCTGTGTGGTGGAGGCATGATGGGAGCTCCCCAGCCACTAGGTCATACTCTAGAAGCCTTTGAGGGAAAGCACCAATGCCAATCATGGGGGGAGGTGGGGAACTGCAGTGTCCTCTCCCCTCGTGGGGCCAGTCCTTTCCTGAAGCTCTGTCCGAGTACTCACCAGTGCACCAGACCACACTGGGAGTCCCAGACTCAGAGTCTTGTTGCAATGGGGACATGAGGATATGTAAGCAAGCAGCAGGGCATCTGTGAGCCATGCAGAAACATGTGCTCTGGGGACAGAGCCTCATGGACTCGCCTCTCCTTGTGCCCTCACTGTTCTTCAGTAGTTCACATGAGAGAGGTGACAATATTCTGGAAAAGGGACATGTACAGAGAAGGAGAAAATTGGACAGACTCTAGATATTCTGGGAGGGAGAGATAACATGACTTGCAGATGTGGGAGGGTGAGAGAAGAGGAGGAATTTAGATACGCTGACTACCAGATTGTGAGCTTCAGCTTCTGGAGGATGTTTTTACCAAACTGAGCTGAAGACGACTTGGGTGGGAAGGCTGGGGAGGGAAGTCAGCCCTGTTTGTGAACTGTCAAGGTGGGGATGCCTATTAGACAACTGACCTCTAAAGAAAGCATCTGGATGAGTCCCATAATACAGGGAAGAGCCTGGGATGGAGACATAAATGTTGGAGTCAGCACTGTAAACCAGGGAGCTGGATAAGATCAGATAAGATTGGGATACTGAATGTTTTAGTCAACCATGAAGTGCTTTACACACGTGCAAGCATATCACTAGTCCAAGTAAATGCTGTCTAATGTCGGCTCAGTCCTATGGAATGTGACCCGGAGTCATCTGAGGGAGTGAGTCAGAAAAGGAAAAGGAGTGGGCTGACCACAATCCCTTCCAGCACCCTGGGAGGGCTGCTGGGTTCACTTGTGCCCCAGTACCACTCAGAAAGTGTCATCCTCCAGGCACACTGCCAGTGCAATTAATCATGTTAATATCTATAAATAAAGTGCAATCAACAGTTACTTTAACAGTGCATCGCTAATTATTGGTAGGATCTGTCACTGGAAAAGGGTGTTTTTGCCAATTTTGTCATGTCTGTGGCAAGTATCAGGAATACAGTTGGAGTTTCTGAGAAAACAGGATGATCAAATCATTAACAGCTTCCCTGTTACAGGTGAGGCAGGTTTGGGCCATCAATGTATTTATTACACTTGTGGATTAATGACACGTGAGAAAAATATTGCAACTAGGATTTCCTCTCCACTTGCTAAATAACGATTTCTTGCTGCTGTATCTCACGGCGGGGGGGGGGGGGGGGGGGGGGGGGGGGGGGTTGTTTTTGAAACAGACTCTGGAAGTACCTAGGTGGCTCGGTTGGTTAAACATCCCACTCTTGATTTTGGCTCAGGTCATGATCTCACCGTTCATGAGATCAAGCCCCTTTGTCGGACTCTGTGTTGACAGCACAGAGCCTGCTTGGGATTCTCTGTTTCCCTCTCTCTCTGCCCGTCCTCCTCATGCACTCACATGTGTGTGCACACTTGCTCTCTCAAAATAAATAAATAAACATTTTAAAAAAAAGAGAAAAAGACTCTGTAATAGGATTTCTCAGGGAGTCAGTAGTGCTGGAGAATATAAGGGGTTGTAGCAATCGCATGTCCCATAGTGTGGTGCCTCACTGGAAATTTGATCCAAAGGTCCTAGGAGGCTAGGCTACTGAGGCTGTAGCAACTGTCCCAGGACCCTTGCACTCCTCTTCATTTGTGCATCAGTTCATTAATTCAGGGAACACTGACCAAGCTACTCCTAAAATCAGCCACTGGGACAGGTGGGTGAGGGGACTTCCCCTGAAGAATACACTGACCAGTGAGAGTGAGAAACATGTAATCAATGCAGAGGTGGTAACAGTTGCCCCATATTCAGTACTGACCACACACAAATGTTTTCTCATTTAATCTTTTTAACAACCCTGTGTTTTAGACACTAATTTCAGTAGTCTCAGTCTCCACTTGAGGAGACTGAGAATAGAGAACTGAGACACTGAGAGATTAAGTAGTTTAGTTAAGGTTGCATAATAGTAAGTGAGGTGCTGAGACTTGAACTCAGCTCCCATCAGCTGTACTGTGACCTCAGGGCCTTTAAATACCAATTACATCATCATTTTTATGTTTATACCTCTTATCCCAATTCCCACTCTGCAGAAGCAAATACTTTCAGCTACTTTAACTGTTTCTTTTAAAATATACCTCCATATATTTTTAAATGCTTTATTTTATTTTTAGTTTTAGCTTTATTGAATTTTATTGCAGAAGATGAGGACATAGCTCCTAAGTTCACTACAGCCACAGACTCTTCCCCATCTTCTAACATTAGCTCTATCTTAAATTTGTGGAGGTAATTGTTCATGTCTGTGTCATTATTATGTAAACTTGGTTTACAGCTGAACTATGTGGTATGCTGTGATTACATTCTCTTCCCCCCCCCCCCCGCCCCCACCCCAGGAATTGGTCATTTGTATCTCTAGCCTGGCTCTTTCCCTTGATTTCCATACTCATACCTAATTGGCTATGAGACATCCCCATTTGGATCTCACATGTAATGTACAAAAAACTGAGTTCTTGATCTGTCCCATAGCCCATTGCCTTCTCCTACATGTAGATATGAAGGTTAATAGAAATCCCACCTTTCCATTAACTCAAGCCAAAAATACTGGAATCAACTTTGATTCCTCTCTATCATTTAATCTGCTAGAAAATCCTGTTGTTTTATCTTCAAAATCGGATAACTTCTCACCACCTCCACTGCTTTCTCTGGACCAAGCCACATTAACTCTCACTAGGTTCATTGCAGTAATCTCCTGACTGATGGCCCTGCTTCTGCCCTTGTCCCCTCAGACTATTCTCAATGCAGCAGCCTGGCTGATCCTGTTAAAATAAAGTCACATTGTGCTACTTTTCTGCTTTAATCCTTTTAATGGCTTCCATTCCCACTCAGAGGATAAGCCAAAATCCTTTTGATAACCCGCATGATCTAGTCCTGCACAGTCTCTCTGATCTTGTCTTTTTTACTCTCTTTTTCCCTCTTTTTCTTTTCTCAGGAACAGCAGATACACTCCTACCTCAAGCACTTGCTCCTTGGTCTGTGTTCAATCTTCCCCAGTTAACTACATTGCTGCCTTTATCACCTCATTTCCCCAGGTCTTTACTCAAAAGGCATTCCGGTTTGAAGCCTTTCTGTTTAATATTTTATTTAACCCCTCAATATTACTTAACCCCCTTCTTTACTCTTTAATTCTCTACATGTCACCATATGTGTGTGTTATGTGTATGTACGAACGTGTGTGTGTGTGTGTGTGCGTGTGTGTGCAATTTATTTTGCTCATTGCCTAGGTTCACAAGAAATAAAAGCCTCATGAAGGCAAATGATTTTTGTCTGTTTGGTTCACTGATGGATTCCCAGCACCCAGAAAAGTACCTGGCAAATAACTGTGTTCTGCAAATGCTTATTGAGTGAAGAATAAACAAATGAATTATATGGATTTTATTTGCTGTATGAGGGTGTGTATGCCCATGTGCCTTTCACTAATTCATCCCAAAATCTGTCAGACATTTAAGTCTCTTAATAAATACAACAGGTTTTACTTCTTTCTGTAGAGGACAGTCTTTTAGGGAATAGAGCAGGGAGTAATGTGCAGAGGCAAATGAAGGCAACCACTACAATAAAACAAATGGCCATATACACAAGTTAGTTTCTGAGCTCTCTGTACAACTCCATTCATTTGTTTACCTTGCACAAATGCTACACTAGTCCAGTCTGTTCTGGATACTAGTCTAGTAGAATTCTGACTAGTTTTCCTATCCACTAAAGTCTCCCAATTTGTTCTTCATCAAAAGAATCTTGACTGTTCTTTGCACTTTGCACGTTCAAATAAAATTTAGAATTACTTCATCAAGTTGTAATCTGATTGGAATTAAATTTACTATGTAGATCATTTTGGAGAATATCTTTGTAATATTGAGTCTTCCAATCTATGAACATGGTACCTCTCTTCATTTATTTAGACAGTTCCTTTACTCAATAATGCTTTATCTTTTTTCTGTAAAAAAATCTTGGACATTTTTTGATATATTACAAGGTATTGATGGGTTTTTTGTTTTTTTGTTTTGTTTTTTTAATGTATGAAATTTATTGTCAAATTAGTTTCCATACAACACCCAGTGCTCATCCCAAAAGATGCTGTCTTCAATACCCATTACTTACCCTCCCCTCCCTCCCACCCCCCATCAACCCTCAGTTTGTTCTCAGTTTTTAACAGTCTCTTATGCTTTGGCTCTCTCCCACTCTAACCTCTTTTTTTTCCTTCCCCTCCCCCGTGGGTTCCTGTTAAGTTTCTCAGGATCCACATAAGAGTGAACACATATGGTATCTGTCTTTCTCTGTATGGCTTATTTCACTTAGCATCACACTCTCCAGTTCCATCCACGTTGCTACAAAGGGCCATATTTCATTCTTTCTCATTGCCATGTAGTACTCTACTGTGTATATAAACCACAATTTCTTTATCCATTCATCAGTTGATGGACATTTAGGTTTTTTTCCATAATTTGGCTATTGTTGAGAGTGCTGCTATAAACATTGGAGTACAAGTGCCCCTATGCATCAGTACTCCTGTATTCCTTGGGTAAATTCCTAGCAGTGCTATTGCTGGGTCATAGGGTAGGTCTATTTTTAATTTTCTGAGGAACCTCCACACTGTTTTCCAGAGTGGCTGCACCAGTTTGCATTCCCACCAACAGTGCAAGAGGGTTCCTGTTTCTCCACATCCTCGCCAACATCTATAGTCTCCTATTTGTTCATTTTGGCCACTTCGACTGGCGTCAGGTGATATCTGAGTGTGGTTTTGATTTGTATTTCCCTGATGAGGAGCGACGTTGATCATCTTTGCATGTGCCTGATGGCCATCTGGATGTCTTCTTTAGAGAAGTGTCTATTCATGTTTTCTGCCCATTTCTTCACTGGGTTATTTGTTCTTTGGGTGTGGAGTTTGGTGAGCTCTCTATAGATTTTGGATACTAGCCCTTTGTCCAATATGTCATTTGCAAATATCTTTTCCCATTTCGTTGGTTGCCTTTTAGTTTTGTTGATTGTTTCCTTTGCTGTGCAGAAGCTTTTTATCTTCATGAGGTCCCAATAGTTTATTTTTGCTTTTAATTCCCTTGCCTTTGGGGATGTGTCAAGTAAGAAATTGCTGCGGCTGAGGTCAGAGAGGTCTTTTCCTGCTTTCTCCTCTAGGGTTTTGATGGTTTCCTGTCTCACATTCAGGTCCTTTATCCATTTTGAGTTTATTTTTGTGAATGGTGTAAGAAAGTGGTCTAGTTTCATTCTTCTGCATGTTGCTGTCAAGTCTTCCCAGCACCATTTGTTAAAGAGACTGTCTTTTTTCCATTGGATATTCTTTCCTGCTTTGTCAAAGATTAGTTGGCCATACTTTTGTGGGTCTAGTTCTGGGGTTTCTATTCTATTCCATTGGTCTATGTGTCTGTTTTTGTGCCAATACCATGCTGTCTTGATGATGACAGCTTTATAGTAGAGGCTAAAGTCTGGGATTGTGATGCCTCCTGCTTTGGTCTTCTTCTTCAAAATTCCTTTGGCAATTCGGGGCCTTTTGTGGTTCCATATGAATTTTAGGATTGCTTGTTCTAGTTTCGAGAAGAATGCTGGTGCAATTTTGATTGGGATTGCATTGAATGTGTGGATAGCTTTGGGTAGTATTGACATTTTAACAATATGTATTCTTCCAACCCATGAGCACGGAATGTTTTTCCATTTCTTTATATATTCTTCAATTTCCTTCATAAGCTTTCTATAGTTTTCAGCATACAGATCTTGTACATCTTTGGTTAGATTTATTCCTAGGAATTTTATGCTTCTTGGTGCAATTGTGAATGGGATCAGTTTCTTTATTTGTCTTTCTGTTGCTTCATTATTAGTGTATAAGAATGCAACTGATTTCTGTACATTGATTTTGTATCCTGCAACTTTGCTGAATTCATGTATCAGTTCTAGCAGACTTTTGGTGGAGTCTATCGGATTTTCCATGTATAATATCATGTCATCTGCAAAAAGTGAAAGCTTGACTTCATCTTTGCCAATATTGATGCCTTTGATTTCCTTTTATTGTCTGATTGCTGATGCTGGTACTTCCAACAGTATGTTAAACAATAGCGGTGAGAGTGGACATCCCTGTCATGTTCCTGATCTCAGGGGGAAAGCTCTCGGTTTTTCCGCATTGAGGATGATATTAGCTGTGGGCTTTTCATAAGTGGCTTTTATGATGTTTAAGTATGTTCCTTCTATCCCGACTTTCTCGAGGGTTTTTATTAAGAAAGGATGCTGAATTTTGTCAAATGCTTTTTCTGTATCAATTGTCAGGATCATATGGTTCTTATCTTTTCTTTTATTAGTGTGATGTATCACGTTGATTGATTTTCGAACCAGCCCTGCATTCCATGAATGAATCCCACTTGATCATGGTGAATAATTCTTTTTATAAGCTGTTGAATTCGATCTGCTAGTATCTTATTGAGAATTTTTGCATCCATATTCATCAGGGATATTGGCCTGTAGTTCTCTTTTTTTTATTGGGTCTCTGTCTGGTTTAGGAATCAAAGTAATACTGGCTTCATAGAATGAGTCTGGAAGTTTTCCTTCCCTTTCTATTTTTTGGAATAGCTTGAGAAGGATAGATATTATCCCTGCTTTAAATGTCTGGTAGAATTCCCCAGGGAAGCCCTCTGGTCCTGGACTCTTATTTGTTGGGAGATTTTTGATAACTGATTCAATATTTGCTCGTTATGGGTCTGTTCAAGCTTTCTATTTCCTCCAGTTTGAGTTTTGGAAGTTTGTGGGTGTTTAGGAATTTGTCCATTTCTTCCAGGTTGTCCAGTTTGTTGGCATACAATTTTTCATAGTATTTCCTGATAATTGCTTGTATCTCTGAGGGATTGGTTGTAATAATTCCATTTTCACTCATGATTTTATCGATTTGGGTCATCTCCCTTTTCTTTTTGAGAAGCCTGGCTAGAGGTTTATCAATTTTGTTTATTTTTTCAAAAAACCAACTCTTGGTTTCATTGATCTGCTCTACAGTTTTTTAGATTCTATACTGTTTATTTCTGCTCTGATCTTTATTATTTCTCTTCTTCTGCTGGGTTTGGGGTGTCTTTGCTGCTCCGCTTCTATTTCCTTTAGGGGTGCTGTGAGATTTTGTATTTGGGATTTTTCTTGTTTCTTGAGATAGGTCTGGATTACAATGTATTTTCCTCTCAGGACTGCCTTCGCTGCATCCCAAAGCATTTGGATTGCTGTATTTTCATTTTATTTTGTTTCCATATATTTTTAAATTTCTTCTCTAATTGCCTGGTTGACCCATTCATTCTTTAGTAGGGTGTTCTTTAACCTCCATGCTTTTGGAGGTTTTCCAGACTTGTTCCTGTGGTTGATTTCAAGCTTCATAGCATTGTGGTCTGAAAGTATGCATGGTATGATTTCAATTCTTGTATACTTATGAAGGTCTGTTTTGTGACCCAGTATGTGATCTATCTTGGAGAATGTTCCATGTGCACTCGAGAAGAAAGTATATTCTGTTGCTTTGGGATGCAGAGTTCTAAATATGTCTGTCAAGTCCATCTGATCCAATGTATCATTCAGGGCCCTTGTTTCTTTATGGACCATGTGTCTAGATGATCTATCCATTGTTGTAAGTGGGGTATTAAAGTCCCCTGCAGTTACCACATTCTTGTCAATAAGATTGCTTATGTTTGTGAGTAATTGTTTTATATATTTGGGGGCTTCTGTATTCAGTGCATAGACATTTATAATTGTTAGTTCTTCTTGATGGATAGACCCTGTAATTATTATATAATGCCCTTCTTCACTCTTGTTACAGCCTTTAATTTAAAGTCTAGTTTGTCTGTTATAAGTATGGCTACTCCAGCTCTGTTTTGACTTCCAGTAGCATGATAAATAGTTCTCCATCCCTTCACTTTCAATCTGAAAGTGTCCTCAGGTCTAAAATGAGTCTCTTGTAGACAGCAAATAGATGGGTCTTGTTTTTTTTATCCATTCTGATACCCTATGTCTTTTGGTTAGCGCATTTAGTCCATTTACATTCAGTGTTATTATAGAAAGATATGGGTTTAGAGTCACTGTGATGTCCGTAGGTTTCATGCTTGTAGCGATGTCTCTGGTACTTTGTCTCACAGGATCCCCCTTAGGATCTCTTGTAGGGCTGGTTTAGTGGTGACGAATTCCTTCAGTTTTTGTTTGTTTGGGAAGACCTTTATCTCTCCTTCTATTCTAAATGACAGACTTGCTGGATAGAGGATTCTCAGCTGCATATTTTTTCTGTTCATCACATTGAAGATCTCCTGCCATTCCTTTCTGGCCTGCCAAGTTTCAGTAGAAAGATCTGTCACTAGTCTTATCAGTCTCCCTTTATATGTTAGAGCATGTTTATCCCTAGCTGCTTTCAGGATTTTCTCTTTATCCTTGTATTTTGCCAGTTTCACTATGATATGTCATGCAGAAAATCGATTCAAGTTATGTCTGAATGGAGTTCTCTGTGCCTCTTGGATTTCAATGCTTTTTTCCTTCCCCAGATCTGGGAAGTTCTCAGCTATGATTTCTTCAAGTACACCTTCAGCACCTTTCCCTCTCTCTTCCTCCTCTGGAATACCAATTACGCATAGATTATTTCTCTTTAGTGCATCACTTAGTTCTCTAATTTTCCCCTCATACTCCTGGATTTTTTTATCTCTCTTTTTCTCAGCTTCCTCTTTTCCATAATTTTATCTTCTAGTTCACCTATTCTCTCCTCAGCCTCTGCAATCCAAGCTGTGGTCGTCTCCATTTTATTTTGCAGCTCATTAATAGCATTTTTAGCTCCTCCTGGCTGTTCCTTAGTCCCTTGATCTCTGTAGCAAGATATTCTCTGCTGTCCTTTATACTGTTTTCAAGCCCAGCGATTAATTTTATGACTATTATCCTAAATCCACTTTCTGTTATATTGTTTAAATTGTTTTGGATCAGTTCGTTATTTCCTGGAGGTTTTTTTGAGGGGAATTCTTCCGTTTTGTCATTTTGGATAGTCCCTGGAGTGGTGCGGACCTGCAGGGCACTTCCCCTGTGCTGTCTTGAATAACTTGCATTGGTGGGTGGGGCCGCAGTCAGTCCTGATGTCTGCCCCCAGCCCACCGCTGGGGCCACAGTCAGACTGGTGTGTACCTTCTCTTCCCTTCTCCTAGGGGCAGGGGTCATTGTGGGGTGGCGTGGCCCGCCCTGGCTACTTGCACATTGCCAGGCTTGTGGTGCTGGGGATCTGGCGTATTAGCTGGGGTGGACCGGCAAGGTGCACAGGGGCGGGAGGGGCAGGCTCAGCTCGCTTCTTCAGAGATCCGCTTTGGGAGGGGCCCTGCCGCAGCAGGAGGGCTTCAGACCTGCCACCGGAGGGATGGATCTGCAGAAGCACAGCGTGGGGTGTTTGTGAGGTGCAAGCAAGTTCCCTGAGAGGAACTGGTTCCCTTTGGGATTTTGGCTGGGGGATGGGCGAGGGAGATGGCACTGGCTAGTGCCTTTGTTCCCTGCCATGCTGTGCTCTGTCCTCCCGGGCTCAACAACTCTCCCTCCCGCTGTCCTCCAGCCCTCCCGCTCTCCGAGCAGAGCTGTTAACTTATAACCTTCCAGATGTTGAGTCCCGCTTGCTGTCGGAACACACTCCATCCTGCCCCTACGCTTTTGCGAGCCAGACTCGGGGGCTCTGCTTGGCCAGCGGGCCACCCCTCCACCTTGGCTCCCTCCCGCCAGTCCGTGTAGCGCGCACCACCTCGCCGCCCTTCCTACCCTCTTCCGTGGGCCTCTCATCTGGCTTGGCTCTGGAGACTCCGTTCTGCTCGTCTTCTGGCGGTTTTCTGGGTTATTTAGGCAGGTGTGGGTGGAATCTAAGTGATCCGCAGGACGCTGATGGGTTTTTTGAAAACTATTTTAAATAAGGTTTTTTTCTACTTTTTAACTTGTTTTTTTTTGGTATAAAAATAAAATTTATTTTTGTTTACTGACACTGATGGCCATTAATCCATCAGTCATAGATGAAGATGCTTATTTATTCTAATGGTTTTTCTGTAAGGTTTTTGGGATAGTTTTACACATCATATTATCTGGCAATAATGACAATTAATTCTTCACATCAAAACTTTATACCTTTTATTTCTTTTTCATGCCTTATTTCACTAGGACCTCAAGTACAATGTAAAATAGAAGTAGTCTGTGTCTTATTCCTAATTTAATTGGGAAGCTTTCTGTATTTCACCATTAAGTATACCATTGCTATAGCCTTGTTTTTAGATGCCCTACATTAGATCAGCAAATTTCTCTTTTATATATGGTTTGATAAAACCTTTTATCATAAGTAGATGCTTGATTTTATCATATCTGTCTATATTCATTTAGATAATTATATGATTTGTTCCCACTTTGTTCTGTTATGGACATAATTGTCCATAATTATGTTTATGGTGTGAGTGTAGAGCCTGCTTGGGATTGTCCCTTTCTCTCTGCCCCTCCCTCTCCCTCCCTCTCTCTCTCTCTCTCTCTCTCTCTCTCTCTCTCAAAATAAATAAACTTGGGGGGGGGAGCTAACTTCAACTTTGTTTGGCTTTGTTCACTCTCTCTAAATATATTTGTTGTCCAATTCATTAATTTTGCTCTAATATTATTATTTCCTTCCTTCTAGTTTGTGTTTAATTTGTTGCTCTTTTTCCAGGTTCTTCAGGTAGATGCTTTGATCACTGATAATCAGCCTTACTTTGTTCCATATTATACATTTAAAGCTAAAAAATTTTTCCCTAATCTGATTTTTAAGCATTTATGTAGAAAAAAGCTACCATTCTCTTCCTGTGTGTTTCTCCTTTACTCTGATACCACTTACCACACTTATAACATTTCTGCACAAAACATGTGGGGTTTTCCTACACCAAGCAATTCTGCAACACAAACTGGGTATCCTAAAATTTAGCTCAGTTCTGATACTATCTATCTGGAGATAATGTCAGATCCCACAGGTTAAGGGATCAGGCTTATGAGACTGACTGCCACTTTGGATGCCAATGATAAAAAGTAGGTCCCTGTGTTACCCACAACTTCTGTGCAACTTGGCTACAATCAGGGATTCCCATGACCTCTTCTCTGTTGGATTTGATTATTTTCTGGAACAGTTTATACCACTCAGGGAAACATAACAGTTTATTAAACAATGTGATAAAGGATACAGATGAACAGCCAGATGAAGAGATACAGAGGGCAGGTATGTCACTCTTCCAGTATATAGATAGGTTCACCAACTTGGGGGGGTCTCTGAACCCAGGTCTATTGGGTCCTATTTTATGGAGGCTTCCTTATGTAGGCATGATCAGTTATTAACCCCTTTCCTCCCACTCTCCTCTGGCTGAAAATTCCAAGCTTCTTTTTTTTTTTTTTTTTTTTTTTTTTTTTTTTTTTTTTTTTTAGTGTATCTATTTATTGTGGAGACAGAGAATGAGCAGTGGAGGGGCAGAGAGAGGGAGACAGAAGATCTGAAATGGGCCCTGTGTTGACAGCAGAGCCTGACTCGGGACTTGAATTCACAAATCATGAGATCATGACCTGAGCCGAAGTCGGACACTTAACCAACTGAGCCACTCAGGCGCCCCTGAAAAGTCGAAGCTTCTTATTCTGGCTTGGTCTTTCTGGTGACCAGCCCCCATCCAAGAGCCCACACAGAGTTGCTTCAATAGAACAAAAGATGCTCCTAGTTCTTTTTATTACTTGGGGGCATAGAGAGGGGGAGACACAGAATCTGAAGCAAGCTCAGCCTCTGAGCTGTCAGTACAGAGCTCGAGGCGGGGCTCGAACCCATGAACCATGAGATCATTACCTAAGCCGAAGTTGGACACTCAACTGACTGAGCCGCCCAGGCGCCCCTCAAACTCTACACATTTTAAAGAAAGGACTGGTCCTTGACTGGTTCTTGAGAGATAACCTCTAAGCCCTTAGAATATCCTGCCTGATAAGAGTTCATTATATAACAGAACTTGGACCACATTAGATATTTTATGTTAACAATGCAATAATGGTAAACAGCTGTGTTTGTTCGCCTAGGGCCCTGAGCCATGCTGTTTGACCTCTGATGATGGAAATGAGGACTGACTTGTTAAGGTCAGTCATTTGGGAACTCTTTGCCACCCACAATAAGAACCTTGGACATTGGGGTGCCTGGGTGGCCCAGTCAGTTAAGCATCCAACTCTTGATTTCGGCTCAGATCACAATCTTGCAGTTCATGGGTTAGAGCCCCATGTCGGGCTCTGCATTGACAGTGTGGAGCCTGCATGGGATTCTCTGTCTTCCTCTCTCTACCCCTCTTCCACATGCTCTCTATCTCTCTCTCTCTCTCTCTCTCTCTCTCTCAAAAATAAATAAACTTAAAAAAAAAAAACAGAAGTGTTTAAAGGAAAGGAACCTTGGGCATCAAGGTTTAGTTAAGTTTCCCATTTGGCAATACTTGATATGTGTTGTCACCCATCATGACTGGGAGAGTTAAGTGCTGTCGGTGTGACTCCATTGGAGGAGGATAACTGGAAGCTTATGCCTGGTTTCTCCCGGACTCTACCCTGTATCTTTTTCCTTTGTTGATTTTAATCTTGAGTCCTTATGCTGTAATAAACCATTAACTATGAGAATAACAGCCTTTCTGGGTCCTAAGAGTCCTTCTAGTGAATCATCAAACTTCAAGGTGGTCTTGGGGACCTCCAATACAATGATACTCAAAAATATTGAGGAAACTGGAGTATCATAAGTCTGTTGATAATGATTCCCTTTGCCTAACTTATGTAACCTTCTGTAATGCCAAAGTTCAGTAATTTTGGTGATGTTAATATCCTACAGGTAGTGTTAAAGAATAATTCATCAGAACTCCTAGTTAAATACATCAGATAAAAAACATGAGATTGCCTGCACTGCCTCCTGAGGCCCCTCATAAAATGATAGTAAAGGAATTACAGAGGCCATAAGCAACAGAAGACTTTCCTTTGACCCTTTAATTATAAATATAGACAATTAGGGATGTCCTAGAACATGAGGAAAACCACTATCATGGTCCAAAATGAACAGATCAACTGATCCTGGGGCGGGGTGGGGGGAGAGGGAGTGGGGAGGGGCGGAAGACATTAAAAGAAAAGAAAGAATTCTAATTAATATGGATCATTGAGGACCAAGCAAGATCAGGGAAGACAAGATATCTAAATACCTTTTGGGAAAATTTCAGAAGGTGTAAGTACAAAATAAAAGTACAAAGAGACCATCTTAAAATCTCCTTGAGAGGGGAAAAAAAATCTACAAAAGAATGGCATCAAATGTTCATCCCAGCTAGAACATGAAGTGCTCGGAGACATTGTGACAATGTAAAATGATTCTAAGATAAAATAATTTTAACCTAAATTCTATGCCCAGCCAACTTTCTTTTAAGAATTAGACCACAATAAAAATTATTTTTACTACCTGTGATCCCTCACTGGAAAAAAAAAAAAAGAAAAAAAGTTCTCAAGGACATACTCAAGTAAAATGAAAAATGTTTCTATAAAGGGGGGATGTGGGTTTTAAGAAACTGCAGTGAGCAAAAAAATGGGAATATTTTAGCTATATCTTAAATGTTTGTTAATTTGGCTGTGAAACATAATGGAATAGCAAAAAATAAAAATAAATAAAAAATAAAAAACACTTTTTAATGTTTATTTATTTTTTAAATGTATTTTAAAAGACAAAGCATTTTTAATTAAATTCTGGAAGGAAGAAGATTTGGATACAAAGTCAACAAGCTTGATTTAATAGACACATGGGAATTTGGCCCCTGCAGATAGAGAATACACATTAAGCACATATGAGCACAACTGAATGAGACAGGATAGGACAGAATAACATAATATTTTAAATGGTTGAAATCATTAAGGCATATCCTCTGAACTCAAGGCCATAAAATTGGAAGACAAAAGTATAGTCCTCTACAAAATGTGTCTTTTCAGAATTGTTAATGCCCATTATTAATTTATATACCATAAAACTAACCAATTTTAAGTGTACAAGTTTTGTCACAATTATACAGCTATGTAACTGCCACCATAATCGTGACATGGAATATTTCTCTCATCCCCAAAGATTTCCCGGTGCTCCTCTATGATCAGTTCCCTCCTCCCACCACCAGTCCCTAGTTTCCACTGATCACTTTGTGTCACTGTAATTTTGCTTTTCCCAGAGTTTCACATAAAGGGAATCATACATGTTGTCTTTTGTTGGAAATCCTTTCACTCAGCTTAATGCTTTTGTGATGTATTCGTGTTGTTTCTTTTATTAGTAGTTTTTTTCCATTTGGTTGCCTACTGGCATTCCATTGTATGGATATACCTCATTTTGTTTGTCCATTCACCATTTGATGCTACATTTGGGTTTCTTTTCAGTTTGGGCTCACAACAGTTGCATAGAAGTCTTTGGATGGAGGTGTGATTTTATTTCACTTAGGGAAATAACTAAATGTGAGATTTCTGGGTCATTTGGCATGTGTATGTGTAACCTAAGAGAGACTGCCAAACTGTTTTTCCCAAATGGTTTTAACATTTTGCATTTCCAGCAGAGCTTGAGAGGCAATTACTCTCCATCATGGGCAATAAGTCATATTGTCAGTCATTCATTTTAGCTTATTCTTGTGGTTGTGTAGTGGTATCTTGCTATGGTTTAACGTTCTTTTGAGGAAGTGCCTGTTCAGATCTTTTGCCGCTGTTTTTGTTAGGTTATTTCTCTAAGTTGTAGGAATTCTTTATATATTCTGGATGTAATTCCTTTATGGGCTGTATATTATACAAATACAATCCTTCAGCCTGTGGCTTAACCTTTGTCTTTCCTAAGAATGTGTTTGAAGAGCAAAAGTTTTTAACATTAATGAAGCAAACGGTATGAGTTTCTTTTATTATGTATTGTGCTTTTTGTGTCCATCTAAGGGATATTTATCTAACCCAAAGTCACAAACATTTTCTCCTATGCTTTCTTTTAGCACTTCCATAGTTTCAGTACTTACATGATCCATTTGCATGAAATCCTTTCCTATCATGTGAAGGAAAGGTCATGGTTCTTTTGTTGTTGTTGTTGTTGTTGTTGTTTCAAATAGATATCCAACTATTCCAGTACTGTTTGTTTAAAAGAGTATCTTTTCGGGGCGCCTGGGTGGCGCAGTCGGTTAAGCATCCGACTTCAGCCAGGTCATGATCTCGCCGTCCGTGAGTTCGAGCCCCGCGTCAGGCTCTGGGCTGATGGCTCGGAGCCTGGAGCCTGTTTCCGATTCTGTGTCTCCCTCTCTCTCTGCCCCTCCCCCGTTCATGCTCTGTCTCTCTCTGTCCCAAAAATAAATAAACATTGAAAAAAAAAAAAAGAGTATCTTTTCTTCATTAAATTATGTGCTCCCTTTCTAGAAAGTGATTTGACCATGTAAATGAGGGTCTAATTCTGGCCTCTTCATCCTGTTCCGTTCATCAGTATGTCTGTCCTTTTGTGAACACCTCGATTACTGATTACTGTGGTTTTATTCTACACCTCATAGGTAGTGTTAAGTACTTCCATTTTGTTTCTTTTTTCCAAAATGATTTTGATTATTCTAGATTCTTTATATTTGCATATAAATTTTAGAATCAGTTTGGCAATATCTACAAAAGGTATGTTGAACTTTTGATTGGAATTACACTGAACTTATAGATTATGGAAGAATCAATATCTTAACCATGTTAATAAGTCTCTTGATGTATGAATGTGAAATATCTATTTATGTCTTCTCTAATTTTTCTCACCATTGTTTTGTAGTTTTCAGTATACAGGTCTTGCACATGATTTGCTAAATTTATCTGTGAGTATAAATGTAAGTGTATTTTTAAATTTAAATTCTTGTTTCATTTCTAGTATATAGAAATAATTTTGCTTTCATATTAGCCTTGTTGGCCTTGCTAAACTTGTTTTAGTAGTTTTTTATAGATTCCTAAGGATTTTCTCCATAAGTAATCATTGCACCGGCAAATAAAACAGTTTTACTTCTTCTTTTTTAAGGTGTGTATCTTTTATTTCTGTTTTCTTTCACTGGCCGGACCCTCTAGTACAATGTGAAACAGAAGTAGTGAGAGCAGATGTCCTAGCCTTGTTTCCTAACCTTAGGAGAGAAAATTTATAGTCTGTCATCAAGTTTAGCATTAACTATAGTTTTTTTATAAGTTATCTTTCCTTTTTTTTTAAGTTTATTTATTTATTTTGAGAGAGATAGAGAAGATAAGCAGGGCAGGAAGAGAGAGAGGGAGAGAGACAGAATCCCAAGCAGATCCCACACTGTGAGCGCAGAGCCCACAAACTGGAGCCATGAGATCATGACCCAAGCCAAAATCAAGAGCCAGACACCCAAACGACTGAGCAACCCAGGCACCCCTACAGGTGTCTTTCTTAATAGAAGGAAGTCCACTTCTATTCCAGTTTTCTGAGAGCATCTATCCTGAATGGTATTGACTTTTTTCAAATGATTGTTTTGTGTCTGTTGATATGGTTTTTCCTTTTTAGTATGTTGATATGTTGATTTACTTTGATTAATATTTTCAAATGTTAAGCCAGGCTTGCATTCCCAGGATAAATCCTACTCGTCCAGGATATATCTCCTATTTAATAGATTGCTGGGTTTAATTTGCTAAAATGTTATTAAAGATAATTGTGTCTGTGTCCATGAGGACAATAGTCTGTAGTTTTCTTATAATATTGTGTCTAGTTTTAGTATCAAGATATTGCTGCCCTCATAAAATGAGCAGGGAAATGTTCTTCTCTTTTCTGGAAAAGCTTATATAGAATTGGTATTATTTTTTTCTTAAATGGGTTTGACTTTACTTTGTGAGAAGGTTTTTAATTGGGACTTCAATTTATTTAGCGATATAAAACAATTCAGGTTATCTATTTTTTTCTTTGGTATGGTGGGTTTTTTTTGTCTTTCAAGCAAGTTGTTCATTTTCTCTAAGTTATCAAATCTATTGGGATAAAAATGATCATAACATTTCTTATTATTTTAATGTCTATAGTATCTGTATTGATATATCCATTTCCATTTTTATATTGATAATTAATATTTTCTAATTTTTGTTGCTGGTCAGTCTTGCTAGGATATTGCTTTCATTGACTTTCTCTAAGTGTTTCCATTTTTTATATTTCATTGTTTTCTATGCTTATGTTATTTTCTTCCTTTTATCTGTGTTGTGTTTTATTTTCTCTTTTGTGTGTGTGTGTGTTCCTCGGTTGAAACTCAGATCAGTGTTTTGAAATTATACCTCTGTTTGAATATAAACATTTAATGCTGTACATTTCCCTATAAGTACTGCTTTGTCTGGGTCCTGCACATTTTGATATGTTGTATTTTCATTTTCATTCAGGTCAAATTAATGTTTAATACACCTTGTGGGGGGGTTTTATTTGACTTGTGGGTTATTCAGAAAAATATTGTTTAATTCCCAAATATTGGGGGATTTTCCAGATATTATTGATTGAATTCTAGTTTAATTTTATTCTTATTTGGAACATATTTGGTATGATTTCAATCTTCTTGAATTTAATGAAAAAAATTTTTTATTGCCCAGAGCATAATTTATCTTGGTGGATGTTTTGTGTATACTTAAAAAGAATATTTTGTTGTTGTTAGATGGAGTATCAATGGGTAAAGTAAATGCCAATTAGGTCAAGTTTGTTGATATTATTGCTCACGTCTTTTATATCCTTACTTCTTTTCTATTTGCCTGTTCAATCAATGACTGATAGGGCAGTGTTGAAGTCTCTAACTCTGCTTGTGGGCTTGCCTAGTTCCCCTCTTAATTCTCTCAGATTTGTTCAATAATTTTGAATTTTTGTTGGTAGATACATACACATTTAAGATTATGTCCCCTTGATGATCTGATCCTTCCTCCCTGGAACTATTCCTTGGTTTGAAATCTTCTTTGATATTAATATAGTCACTAAAATTTTCTTTTGATTAGTGTTTACATTGCCTAATTTTGAAAAATCTTTCAAAACCTATCTTTGTCATGATATTTTAAATGGGTTTCCTGTATACAGCATATATGGTTAGTCTTGGTTTACTATACCTATTAGTTATTTACTCTATTTGAAATATACATCTTTACATTATTTTACCTAATCTTTATTATTTCCTTTCTTCTGCTTACTTTGTTTTTATTTATTCTTTTTAATCTTCATTTATTTATTTTCTTCTGATTTCTTAGAGTGGAAACTGAGGTCATTGTTTTGAGACTTTCCTTCTTGCATAATATAGGCATTTTGGTGCTATAAATTTCCCCCTACATGCTGCTTTAGCTGCGTTTCACACATTTTAATGTGTCATGATTTTATTTCAGTTAAGTTCAGAATACTTTCTCATTCCTCTTTTGATTTCTTATTTGATCCATGGATTATTTATAAGTGTGATATTTAGTTCTAAAATATTTGGAGATTTTCCAGATATCTTTTTGCTGTTGATTTCTAATTCATTTCCATTGCAGCCAGAAAATGTACTTTGAATCTTCTCAAATTTAATTAAGACTCATTTTATGGCCTAGAACAGAATATAGTCTCGCTTGTTTAGTTTTATGGGTGTACTTGAAAAGATATGTATTCTACTGCTGGTTGATAGAGTGTTATTGTAATGCCACTGGTTACACCAAGTCAGTTGTTAGTGTTGTTGTTCAAGTATTCAAACCTCTGACTCTAACTTGTCTGTCCTTGCAATTCTATCAGCTTTTGCTTCATGTGTTTGAGAGTGTGTTATCTGGTGCATACATATTTAGAATTGTTATGTGCTTTTGATGAATTGACCTCTTTATCATATCACTCTTTGTCCTGGTAATATTCATTGCTCTGACATATATCTTGTCTGATATTAATATAGTCCTCCAGATTTTTTATTAGTGTTAGTATGGCATATCTTTTCTTACTCTTTTACTTTTAATTTACTTATATTTTATATTTAAAGTACATTTTTTTGTAGACACCGTAAAACTGAGTCTTGCCATTTTATTGTCTCAATCTTTGCTTTTTATTTGGATGCCTAGATCACTTACATTTAATGTAATTATGGAAATAATAGGATTAAATTTACCATCTTGTTATTCATTTTCTATTTCTGTAAGATTTGTCTCTTCTCATAGTATTCTCTTTCCCTTTTTTTCTGTCTCCTTTTGGATTAATTTAATACTTTTAAAGCATCTATTTTTTCTCCTTTTTTGGCATATTAGCTATAAATCCTTTTAATAGTCATTTCTTATGGGTTTATAGTGTTCATCTTTAAATGTTTAAGAAAGAAGGAGACAGAGCTGTCAGCGTAGAGTCCCATGTAGGGTCTGAACCCATGAACCATGAGATCATGACCTGAGCCAAAATCAAGAGTCGGATGCTCAACTGACTGACCACCCAGACATCCCCATAGTGTTCATCTTTAATATACACAGCCTAACTTAAAGTAATATTATACCATGTGTGCTACATATAGTATAAGAACCTTACAACAATTCTAGTTTCATATCTTCCCAACAAATAATCCCAATAAAATGATAATTGCTCCATTTCAATATCAATTTTTCAATCCCAGAGAAGATTTGAAGTGGCCTTGCCTGGGTTCCATGATTATCCCTAAACAGATATCGACAGGGCCATAAATATTTGGTTAAACCTGAATTCCTGCAGCAGCCCTTCTAGATCTTCACAGAATTGGGAAGGAGCTCACCAAAAGAACCTAAGAAGAAGAATGCAAAGTGCACTAATTAGACAAAACTTAGAGCTATCATAGACCGCTACAGGCAAACATATCACATTACAGATTGGCAGGTAGAGAATTCTCACGCACTTGCTATAAATTCCCAGTATATTTTGCTAACAGTACTGAACGTGGCCACACAAAGCAGGAGCAAGTGAAGCATTTCTTTATATGACATTTTCCTTCCCCTTGTATCCCCCAGGGCACACAGCCACCAGTGACACTCTGTATTCTTGTCAAGCTGAAAAAGAAGCCAAATATTCCACCACCCTTTTATATTTGACTTTCATCAGCACTCTGGAAAAATTTTTACAAACAATATAAGCACTTCTGTGTAAGGCAGTTTCTCAACCTTGAAACTATTGACATTTTGAACTTGATAATTCTTTGCAGTAAAAGGGGCTGCCCTGTGCATTGTAGGATGTTTACCAGCATCCCTGGACTCTACTCACTAGATGTCAGTAACTGCCTCCCCAGTTATGACAATAAAAAATTTCTCCAGATAAGGCCAAATGTCCCCCAGGGGAACATTACTACTGTTGAGAACCATTGGTTTAAAGGGATGTTTGCAAACATAGGGATCTACAGTTTCTTGACCCCAAATCAGCACCAGCTGATAGGGGAAAAGCAGAATTAACATTATGTACCATCGACCCCTGTTCCATATCCCTGCAAGCCCATCTGCACTTAAGGGACCCTGTCTGTTGTTCCCACTGCAAAAACAGCTCCAGCGCCTGGTAAAGAACAATGCCCAACCACCACCATCACAGCCGATGTTAAAAGAATAAGCGAGTAAGTGGATGGATTGATGGATGAATGAAACGAAAACTACAAAGATTATTCAGTGTCATTCTGGGGAAAGGAGTGACATAGATACAGAAGAAAAAGGGATATTTTGTTCTTTCACTAAAAATATCTATATATTAATTTTATCATAATTTTTACTTTCATGATTTAGAAAATGTTAACTGTTTTATTTCTAAACACTTGAAAGTCTAATCAAACATTTTCTCTTTGATAACTATGTTTTTAATTTTCTGGCTTTTTTTTTTAAGTACACATGTGGACTTTAGTTGACCTTTTGAATACTGTATCACCAAGTCCAAAGCTTGATTTCTTTTTCCTTAAACTTATGAGCAAAGAGCCATAATGTGAGTGATTTGTGAATGGGGTTTATGTTGGGAAGAAAATGTACTTAGCACAAAAGTAACCTGAGTCGTCACATTCAGTTATGTTCATTGGGCTTAAGGGCAGGGCTTGGAGTGCAGGCCCCATCACATCTTGAGCCTGACAGAGCTTGGGTGAGCATGGACCTTCCAGAACTGTATGCTGAGAAAATGGGTGAGATGAAGCTTCATCGGCATGATTCTGGTTACTCCTGTTTTGCTTTGTCAAACTGAGATTTTCTGAGCAGGACGAGAGGAGGGGGTGGTGAGCTAGGTGCAGTGAATAACCTCCTGAGGGAGGAACAGGTGTTTGGGCCTTTCTGCTTAAGGCAGACAGAAGCCAAAGGGCAAAGGAATAGGGCAAGGAGTGTGGAAGGAAAAAGATAATTTGTGGGGACAGCTGTTGTTTCTGTTTCTCCTCTGCCACCAGCAGGAAGCTGGATCAGATCCTCCCTCTTCAGGGAAAGCAGACGCCCGTCCTGCAACAGGGAACCAGCAGCATGAAACTGTTCAGCACCTGCCCGGTGTGCCACCACCCCACACTCCTGTAGAATTCTTGTTTCTCCCCCTCACTCTATCTGAGAGGGAAAGGCCCAGCCACATGGGTGTCTTGAGATCCAGGTTCCAGGAACCAGGAGAGCCCGGCTTGCAGAGTGAGGTCATTTATTTACACGATGCAAGTGATGCGCAGAGATGCAGAGCAATCCATCTGCCTTAGCGACCAAACAGATTCCCTTCGCCTCATCCTCCTGCAGAAGCGGTCAAGGCAGAGAGGTTGGGCGAGGTGACCTTCCAGAACTGAATCTTTGCTTCTAAAAATAGAAGCATCTTTGGAGACTCGAGGAAGGGAGGGGAGTCTGTGGATGTTGAGGGCAAAACCCGGACTCCCCAGAGCATTGTCAGTATGAAACCGTATTAATTAGACATAGACACCCAGCTCGATAACCTTAGGTATCAAAGAAATGGAAAGTAAATGAACTGGCTTTTTTTCCCCCTTTATGGTAACTCCTTGGGCTATAAAGGAGAAACACAACCATGTCATCTGACCTATTTGAATGGCTGCACACTGCCTGAGGAGATGTCTTCCCCAGCAAAGGGAAACGGGCTCCTTAGGGACACAGTAAGAGAAGGCAAGAGCTACAGCTAAGTGGGAACCCCCAAGACCAGCAGTAGGGGGTCACACCCATTTCTCCCTGTGTAGAGACTACAGAGGGCTCTGTCTGAGGCTGGGCAGGGCCAGGCGAGTATCTGGGTGTGTCCAGGGCTGTGGAGGGCATGCATGGGGTCACGGGGTGGCACTCACAGCCTTCTGCAGGGTCCTTGTCTAGAGCCACATAGTAGGGGCAAGGTGTTTCAGGATCCAGTGGAGCCGTGTGTTGGTCTACATACATAGTGCTTGACCAGGTTGTGTGCAGTGCTCTGCTGGGTGGAGGGTTGTTGGCTGAGTGTGTATGTGTGCATGTGCATGCACTTGTGTGTGTTTTGGGATGGGGGTATTTGCAGGAGTGTGTGAAAGTATGACAGCAATCCTGAGGGGACTGGGTAGGGGAGTGTGTAGGGCTGTAAGAGAAGGAGGCATACAGATGGTGGCTATTTGGAGGACTTTGCCCTCATGTGGGGCCTGTGGGGAAGACTATGGGGGAAGGGCTATACGAAACAGGGAGAGGCTGTGTGGGGGTCTGTTGAGAGGCTGCAGGAGGCTGCGTGGGGCTGTGTGCGGAGCACGTCTGCGCCGCTGGTGGGGCTTTGCAGTCCTAAGGAGCACCTCTTTGGGTAGCTTTGTCCTGGGGGGGGCCCTGGGGCATTGTGGTGGGAATATGAATGGAACCACATGGGAAATAGCCAAGGCTCTGGGGGCTTCATTCCTGGGGGCTGTGCAGGGCCGCAAGTGGCTAGATAGAGGGTGGTAGAGGCCCTGGACGGCCTCCACAGCTTTGCCATCTGAGGACAGGCTATACTTCCTTAGGGTCTGGGGCTCCCAAAGTCCAGGCATTTGTTCTCCTCCTTGTGGTCGACGTGAAGCAAGACATAGCAGGGATTCACAAGATGAGCCGAGGACCAGTGGTGTCCCTTCCAATGCTGTCCTGCAGCTGGTCCTTGTGCGTGCCAGGCTGAGGACAGTTTCCAATGAGTCCGCTTGTGCTTTCTCAACAGGACAATGTGGATCTTGGAGAGCTGATGTTTTCCCTCTGCTACCTTCCAACTGCTGGCAGGCTGACCATCACCATTATAAAAGCGAGGAATTTAAAGGCAATGGACATAACAGGAGCATCAGGTGGGACATTCTCAAATTCAGACTTCCTCCCATGGTTCTAATGTAGTATTTATGAAGTCTCTAATAGAGTAATAAGGTGCATAAAACCAAACTACCTAGGTTTAATTCCTCTCCTAGACCTCATGGCTGTATGACTTTGGGCAAGTCACTTAACCTGTCTGAGCTTCAGATTCCCCATCTGTAAAATGAGGGTAATAATAGTATCTGGCTCATTGGGTTATCATAAGATTAAATAAGTTAGTGCATATAATGTCATAAAACAGTACCTGGCACATATGAAATGCTACCGAATGGGAATAGTCATAATTCTCTTGTATGTCTTCTTCACCATAGTTGTGAACTGGACCTACAGTTTACACATGCTGACACAGCTTATCTAATTGGGTCTTTCTTCAGATACAAGTAATCACCATCTCAGGCCTATGGAAGATTGAAAACAATCATATATCCTGCTACAAGGCCTGTCAATGAACTATGCAGTTTGGTATTCTAACCATATTCTAAACCATAACAAGAAAGCCCTGATATGCAGGTCCTACTATACACATTCCCAAGCAACTTCTTCAGGGGCTCCCAAAATGTGGTCATAGAACACCCAGTCCACTGGCTGTTGATCACAGAAATCAATGGACATCAGATGCAGTATATTCTGCTTACTTACTGGCCTCCAGTATTTTTCCAAGAGAAAGAAAGATGTGGCCCCTTCTGGCCTTTCAGTGCCTCCTGGACAGTGTATGGGGAGTCAGGGAAACATGTGGTTGTGCAGGCAAGGAGAGAAAGAGAAGTCCCCATGGAGCAGAAGGATAGTGAGATAGAACCAGAGAAGTCCCACCTGAAGCAGAGACCAACCTTGTCACCTGTCACCCTATGCCAAGGTCATGCCATAAGCAAGCTTTGTCCTTTCCCTGCTGTGCTGAACTGCTTCCCCCTTTGCAACCCGACTTCAGGCAGCTCTGGGGCTTGAAGCCCCTGTACTCCCCAAAGCTGTCCCTGTCATCTAGGCATTCTATCTGTCCCTTTCCTAAAGACCTGATGTTTAGGAAGAGACTGTCTGGGGTGGTTCAGAGTCGGGGCCTTCAGCCCGTTTTTCCTGCCTTGGAAATACCTTTGCATCTCTCCCCATTGCAGCCAGGCAAGTCTGGAATTCTAGCTGGAACATTTTCTAATTTGGTAACAGATATTTTCACACTATTTTTAAATTCCACACACTTTGAGGAGACAGTGTCCTGTGCTTTTTCTTGAATGAATGTCTTAATTATCCTAACTGTAGTCACTGCCCAGGCATCTTATTAATTAAAATCCTCAAACTCCAGCCCACAGGCAGGTAAGGGAGTTCTGCATCCCGTAGTCCGTGGAACTCCACAGTGATGGAACTGCCCCCTACATCCACATTTATCCTCTCAGTACCCCCGCTTCTCATGGTTGTACAGATCCCTACGTGAAAGTGTCACTGATGTGTGATGGCAGACGACTGAAGAAGAGGAAAACATCCACCAAGAGGAACACTCTGAATCCCGTTTACAACGAAGCCATAGTCTTTGACGTCCCTCCCGAGAACATTGACCAAATCCACTTGTCCATAGCCGTCATGGACTATGACCGGTGAGATACCTGGAGCTTTTTCTCAGGGCGGAAAATGTCTCTTGTGCCCAGGACAGGGAGGGAAGAGGGGGAGTGCAGCCACACGTTCTTAGCTGGTGTCCCAGGCTGCAGGAAATGAGTCAAATGGACACCCCGGGAAAGCTGACTGACAAGGAGTCGCCATTTTCCAAACCATGCTTTAGAGTTATATTACCCAAGTGCCTCTTTGCTCTCCACCTTTTTATTTCTTTCTCCTTCCCCATCCTCCCCTCCTCCCCACCTCATCCCCTTTCCATTCCTGCATACTCCCCAGAATCTCAGCTTGGAAAAACCTGGTTCTGCAGGTCTTAATCTTCTCCTGCGCAATCCTGCCTGGCCTTCGTGGGAAGATTCCACTCAAAATAGCAGAGTGATTACTTTAGCCACACCATCAACATTTCTAAATACATAACTCTGTTATTTTTTCCCTTCTCCAAGTGTGTTTAATAAAGATCATTTCCATCCACTTAAGTCTGAAAGCAAACAGAAATGTTCTCTTGAAAATGCTAGAATCAGTATGGATGACAGGGTACATTAAAATGTATAAGATGCTCGACTTTCTAATTAATACAGCACAGAAGAGATATTTATAGCCTGCATTGTAGCCAATTGTGTATTTAAAGGACAGATTTGAAAAACAGTCATTTTAATATGCAAAGGAAGTACCAACAGGGAATTAGACATGTTAAACCAGTCATTGGACTGAAATGCAGTCTCTTTTTAATTGGAAACCTCCCACGTGGTCTGGGCACAAGTATAAAAAAAAAAAAATCATTCTGACTTCTAATATAATCTTACAAATATTATTTGTAGCTGAAAATTTTCCCACATACCCCTGAAATGTCACTAAGGCAGCATCAGTGCCCTGAACACCCTTTCTAGCAGATGCCTAGGTGAAACAGAACTGTCTTCCAGCTCAGGGAACACATGGGTTGGCTCAGCTGCCCATGGGTGTGACAGCCCACATGGAGCAATCAACCTTATCTTGTCTTCTCTGGACGAAACACAACACCAGTAGTGTCAGGTCACAGGAGGGGACATTGCCCACCAACCGTGGAAATCTAGGCCAGCTTTTTTCAAGCGATTGCCAAGATGCCCGCATCAACAAATCTGATTATGAGCTCTGCTTCAATTCAATTCTCAGTAAACTCATGAATCTGCCTGGAAAAATCCATGGCAGAATTCATGGGGCTTCTGCACACAACTGATTTTAATGAGCACAGACTCAAATGTCCTTCACACTCCCCCACCCGTGTCTTGCCATTACTCCCTACATACAAATAGGAGAAAAATTGCTCATCTTTGCAGGAAGGAAAACAACAGAAAGTCCATGAGCTCGGATCCTAAAGAGTTAAAGGATGGGTCATATCATTCTAGTTACACAGGCGACTTCTAACCAGAAACTGCTAAGGGGAAAGATTGCCCCAAGGCAGGCACCTACCCAGGGAAAGTTTCAGAAATATTAGCCCTAAAGTTAAAGGAGCTAAGTATCTTTCTACAGTAGGGAAATCAAGTTGGGTCAAAGAAGCAAAGGTGGGCTTGGAAGGAAGGAGGGGAGAGTGTGATAACACACATTCCCTGAAGAGAGGGGTTGCAAGGAGACTCAGGAAGTATCCCCACCCTGCCCCCTTTGTAAGCTCCAGACTATGGCTGCCCTACCCAATACTTCTCTTTTACACATACTTGGTTGCCTCTTATAGGAATTTGAGCAGCCATTAATACAAGGAACTCCTTTCAGATGGCCTCCTTTTCATTACATAGGTTTGAAGACCTGGAGGTCAGCCTCATTCTAGAACCAGAGTTGTCATCCCTAGCATGCATCAGGAACAAGCTAAGCCATGCCAGTGTTACAAAAGCTCAGGTGTGTGACAGCTAACCTCTGCTCTTCCTCTCTGTGCCACCAAGTACCATCTTGGATCCCAAGTTCTATTGGCTTTTAAGCTTGTCCTGTAGTTTTAAATTAAGGAATGAAAAGAACCACCCTTTGCCTAATTCCTCTCGGTTTGAGTAGTTGTTGCTCTTACATACCAAAATTTTAAGAAAAAGTTATTGTGGGCCGTTTTCACAGTGTAGGTCATAATGAGATCATCGGCGTGTGTCAAGTAGGCAACGAAGCCGAGAGGCTGGGCAGAGACCACTGGAGTGAGATGTTGTCGTATCCTCGGAAGCCCATTGCACACTGGCATTCCCTGGTGGAGGTAAGACCCCACTCCCACATGCTCCACTTTGTGGAAGAATAAATGCTTTACTGTTGAAATGCAGAAGACACCAAGAGTGTGAGTGTACCAGGGTCTACAGTCACTGATGGGTTTCTCTGGTTGCCTTTTCTGAGGCCGTTGGAAATTGCATTCAGTTTGAGGTTGAGTCTGTGCTCCCCATCTGTCTAGTGGGTTTTGGACATTGATCACTCATACCTCACTTTGATTGTCTTCAAGAATGACTAAGATTCTCTGATTTTATGTCATGGCTTTGGGTTGACATTTGGAAGGTGTCTACAGGATCCAGATGAGTGTGGAATTTCAGGTCACCATATAGTGACTTATGTGTAGCATCAGAAAGAACCCGAGACTAGGAGAGAGGAGGCCTGGATTCCAGGACCGGCTGTAGCATTAACCTGTGATTCTGGACAAGCTGTTTAATATCAGATTTAACTACATGTGATAAAAATGCACAAAACAACAAATGAAATAGAAATTTATGTCTCTCTTACATAAAAAAAGGTCCAAAAGAAGGTAGCCTAGTGGCTCTGTGATTACAATAGAGAACTAGACTTCTGTCTTTCTGCTTCACTGTCCCAGTGTGAGGTTTTTTTTGAGGTCACCTCATTGAACAACATGGCTGCTAAGCTCCAACATATCTTTTCAGGTCATCCAAAGGTAGAAAGAGGCAAGATCCAAGAGCACACACATTCTCTTTCAAAGGATTTTCTTTGATGTCTCATGTGACACATCTACTTATATTTAACTTAGTCACAGAGTTTAGTCGCATGGACACATGTGGGAAATGTATTCTTTTACTGGGTGTAAATAGTCCCAACTAAAAACCGGGGTTTGTGTGCAGGGAAGAAGAGATGAGTGAATACTTGCATCCGGTGGGCCATCATTCTGCTTCACACCTTCATTCATTCATTTACCACCCCCCCCATCATTTACTTCTCATTCACGCTTCCCCCATCCATCTTTGCTCACTGACACCCTCTCTTATTTATGTGCTAACTCATTCTTTCAAAAACAAATTGCATTTACTAGGTATCACCTGTGAGAGTCAAATGCCGTATTAGGTAAAGAGAATAGATGTGAATAAGAAACCATCCTGTGAAGAGCTTGTAGACCACAAAAGAGACAGAAGAAGGCATGCAAACTAACCACTAAAATGCACAGTCATGAGCTTTAACATCCATATCAGGTGCTACAGGAGCACAAAGGTGGCAGGTGAGACTGTCCAGGAAAGCATTTTCCCTCCTGCTCTTGGTTAAGTGATGGGAAGTAAGCCCCTGGAAAACGGGACTCCAGGGAGCATGGGTTCCAGGCAGAGAACTTTCCTCTTATTCTTCCAGTACAGGCAGCTCTACTCCCAGCAAAGCCATCCTGAGAGGCCAAGACAAAACCTCAGTGGTGTGGGTTCCGTTTCCATCAAGATTCAGGAGAGTCGGGTCGAGGCAGACCTGGGGAGGCAGAAGGCCCTGGGGAGGAAGGGACAGTCTTCCTTTGTTGGAGATCGTGCCTGAGGGAGAAGACCGGCATAGAACCTATGGACTGATTCTAAGCTTCAGGGCCTGGGGTGTATTCAAGCAGCACCTAAGGCCCCCTAATTTATAGGTCCCCAAGGATATCTCTGCCCCTGGGCCAGTGAAGTTAAGACTCGTTCTTTTCTGGACTCAAAATTAATCCCTGAGGGAGACCCACGGCCCCCTGAATCACCTGAGAAGTAGCTGCAAGTCAGATGCTAACCCAACTGCCCCTCACTTCTTTAGCTCCTGGGGGGAGCCCTCAAAGGAGTCCATGTGAGGGCTCATTATACTGCCTGAGTCTGTCAGTACCAGTGACCATCAGAGCAGTGGTAATAGACTTTTTGTACCCTTCAGTCACAGCTGACTGTAATTCTTGTTTGTAATCAGGAGTGTCACAGAATGTCACAGAGCTCTCTGCCTCTCAGGTCCCAGGATGGGAAAGGAGTAAAGTTTAGGGATGTGGTGTGGGGCTGAGACAGGAGCCCCTGTTTGGTGCACAGCAGCTCCTTCTCAGTGTCCTTGCCGGGGAGTGAGGACAGGTGGTGTATTGTGCACGGGACCCTGAGTGGCGGTGAATGCATGGTACCCAACGGGGAGCGTGGAAAGTGGGCCTTGGAGACTTCTTTTCACTCCTGAGGAAAAAGCACTGTCTGACTTTGCTCGCTTGGGAGATGGTCCCTAAACCCTGGGCACTTGACTTTTTTGCAAATAAGGGTATGATAGCCATGTAAGTGAGAAATCAGTGTTTTTAGGGTTAAACCACCGAAACTTGGGAGTCGTGTGTTGCAGCAGCTAGAATGACTTCAGCTGGTACAACAGTGGTCTCTTAACTGCTGCCCCAGAATGACGTGCCTGCACACCTTTGTGAGGGGCAAGTGAAGAGGGGGCCATCTCTGCCCTGTTGCTTCCTGTCTCTTTGAAGTATGCGCCCAGGACCCCACATCCATCCCAAGAGTGGAAGCGGTACTTTCCCTTTTAAAAATAATCGTGCAGCCAACAGAATCGGGGCACTGGTACCAGATGAGATGAAAAGCAGGATTGGAGAGGTCATTGTGCTTTGCTGACAGCTGTAAGGAAGGAGGGAACTGGACTCAGAGCCGTTGGTCAGAGGCACTCACTGTGGAGTTGGATGGACCTAGAGTCAGATCCCAGTGCTGCCACTCACAAGTTGTTCCTCCCTTTCTGAATCTCAGTGTTCTCCTCTGCAAAGTGGCCCCTAACAGCGCCTGTCTCCCAAGGGTGGTTGTGAGGATCAGACAGTGAAGCCACAGCGGCTGTAGATGCTCAGGGAGGTTCTCTGTTACGGTCAGTACTATGTATGCCCCGCATGGTAAGGGGCTGCCGTGTGTCCTCATGAAACCATCATGTTTGCCATGGAGGATAAAAGGAAGGCTGGAAATCCCACCCCCTGCACCCTCAGACGGGGGGAAGGGGCTAGACGTAGATGCATGCCCTTAAGTTCTGATTCTTCTCCTCTCCTCTTACACTGTCTGAGAACCTTTAGATTTTCTGCGTAAAAGCAAAAACAGCAATTAAGTCCCAGTTCTGTGTGTGTTTGTGTATGTGTGCGTGTGTGTGTGTGTGTGTGTACATAAGCATGTGTGTATACGTGAATGAGAGAAAGGCAGAGAGAGATTATGGGGTAGTTAGGATTTAGTATAAAGGGAGTCTGGCCTGGCAGAAGCTCTTCACCGCTGGGGACTGAGGGACCAGGTTAAGACTGAACCCTGAACCCTGCAGAGATCTGGCAGCCGGCTCGGGCGGGGCTGCATCCAACACACCCTGACCTTGCCAGGGCAGGTGGCAGATGGAGTCTTCAAAGGCAATGAGTCCAGAAATCCATTTCTCTCTCAGGGTTTCTGGATGGCTTCACTGCACACTCAAAGGTCAGCCAATACAGCTCCCTTCACTCTCCATGATGTTAAAGGCTTGGGAAGCTGTGCAGACTCCCCTAGAGCCAGCTGCCTGGGACTCGGGGACAGGAATATCCCTTCCAGGGGGCCTCAGGAGGTAGTAGAACTCTTGGAGCTTCCACTACAGCCCCCCCCCCCTTTGATATCCTGGAGAAGATGGTGTTGGCCTGGTCACAGCCCAGCACCCTTCCCACCCTTCTGGAGTGGAGCTGGCCTACATCATGAACCCCGGCGAGAATAATAAAAATAGTCCCAGGTTTTCATCACTTTCCCCCCGTAGTGCTGCATAACCTCTGCATTAACAAGCAGTGAACTGGTGTAATGGGAAGACCGGACACAGACACCATTTGGTTAAATAAAACCTCTAAAAGAGAGAGAAGAGAGAATATCCAATCAGAATGTATAATGAAAATCAGCAACATTATCCTGACGGGTGGCGATACAAGATTCTAAACCCCAGAGTCCTATTCACGTTGTGCTTAGGTGTGGATAAGTCTCCTCTCTCTAAGCTCAGCCTTTCCTATGTGTGTGTATATACTAGGGGGTTCTGCACCCACTTGGTCTGGTGGTCTGCAGGGCCACCTCACTGAGCCCAGTGCCCCCTACAACTCAAGAGTTGTGCAGTTCCGGGCATAACTGAGGGACAAGTGTGGCCCAGTATGACCAGAGTACTCACCTACCACCCTCTGGAACCTCTTGAAGGTGTAAGCTTACAGCTGTAGAATAACAGCAAGCATCAGTTATCCAGACGCCACTGGGAGTTACACGACCAGGCTGTTGAAACCAGTTCTAGATAGTGGCCATCAAGTGCCCCGCAGAACCTGCCTGAAGTCTTCGAGGTACACACATTCCTGGGAGAAGGCATCCGATTGCTCCGGTTGGGTTAGGTGTCTTCCCCTGCCCCAGGGGTCATTGCAGTGTGAGCCAGTGCTCCTTCCAGCTTCCTGAGAAGGGCCCAGGCAGGACGGAGACGTTGACGCAGGCGAAACGCAGTGCTACCCAGATTTTGACGTGAGGGACTCAGAGGCTTTAGCACTTTGGGCAAATTGTTATTTACAAGAGACTGAAGAAACAAAAGTGATTCTCCACAACGGGGAGGGGTTGGCTAGAAAGAACCAAGCAGGTGATGAGGTTCCCATCAGAGGACTTGGCATCTATTACAGGACGTGGGCCCAGGTGAGGACTAGACTAGCAGAGAAGGAAACTGAGACTGGGTAGGGGAAAGTGTGGAGTGAAGGACAGGACAGGGAGAGCCCTGGAAAGTGCTGCCACACAGAAGCAGGATGTACCTGAGGTGCCTACAGCACCCCCATTGCTGGTCTTTGGAAACACCGTGAATTCAGTTCTGATAAGTAAGGGATGAACTGAGGCTGGCGATCACATGCTTTGCCCTGTGAAGGGGTAGCCCAAGAACTGGGTCATTGAACTGAGCATAAGCCTAATGTGTGTGTCAGCAGATAGTGATGGAGGAAATGAGGAGTCTGTACCTGGAGGGCCACATGCTATCACAGTATCTTCTGCATGTGGTGACACCCCCCCCCCCACTCCGAATATGATCCAACAGAAGATCTCAGTGCCTCAGACAACAAAATGCTTGGCCTGGATGGGAACCGAGAGAACCAGAAGCACTTGAAGTACATTAAAATAGTGTAAGAAAATGTAAATTTCTTTATTATCTAAAATGAATACCATCCTGGTAAAGAACAGGAAGGGGAAAAAAAAAAACTTGATCTTGCTAATTAATGATTTCTGGTCTTTTCTAGGTTATCTTGGTTTCTCTGGCGTAAATATTTAGTCATATATAATGCTTAAATTCTCTACCAGAGCTATTTCCCTTCTTTCTAGAAGTCTCCTCTCCTTCCTCCTTCCTAAGCTGCCATCCAAGTGTAGGGAAGCCTAAAGGCCTTGTGACAGGAGTGGACTGCATGCTTTCACCTGACAGGGGACATTTTCCTTCTTGTCTCTGGCCATTAGATGCCACACTGTCTCTGCCTGTGCTGAGGATCCCTGCTGATGTAACTTGCTACCTGTCCTCACAGAACAAGCCCAAGCCAGGCCTGATTACTCTGTGGGAGCTCAGCCCCTTCGAGGCTGGCCAAACCTGAATGTGGCTGTTGCCAGCCCTGAGGATCTCTGAGGTCTGACAGCATCTTTCACTTGATACCTGGCCTAGGAGGTTTTTGCACCCCTTGGTACGGGGTCACTTCCCCACTTGCTGGAACCCCTGGAACCCTGTCAGCCAATAGTACCCTCCTTTCCACACCCTCCAAACATCAGAGACACATAGGAGCTTCAGGGGACTTGATGACAGTATAGACACCCTCTGCATGTCCATTGAGTTACATGGCCTTTTTTTTTTTTTAAGATTTTATTTTTAAGTAGGTTCCATGACCAACATGGGGCTCGAACTCACAACCTCAAGATCAAGAGTCACACTGTCTACCCACTGAGCCAGCCAGGTGCCCCACATGGCCATTTCTATGTTGTTCCTCTGGCCTCATGTTGGTAGAGCGACACATCCACCTTCAGCTTCCTCCTCAATCCACCTGAAACTTGGGATTTTAGGCCTGAGGGGTGAAACCAGGACCTCACAGGAGATCCTGTCTTCCCCTCTCCCTGTCTCTTCTGCCAAAGCTCTCTACTTACTCCTCCCAGCTGGAAGAATCTTCTGTAACTGAACTAATGTGAGTTTGCTCCTTGGTGAGTTACAGGTAGATACCACACCAGGGGGAGTTTTCACAGAAAGGAAACTTTGTTTTGCAGCCAGTAAGGAGATCATAGGGAATAACTTCCAAAGTCGTGACCACCCCTCATCCCAAGCAAGGATGAGTAGGTTCTTTTTATTTAGAGTTTAGGATGAGTATTCAGAAAGGGGAGCTCTGTCACCACTTGTGAAGGCGGGCCACAAGGTTGTGCAGGTGTACTTAGAAAACATGCCTATACATTCATCCTATGTCATGTTAAAAAAGCTTGTGCTCCATTTAAGGCTGATACTGTGACATTATAATGAAGCAGAGGTAACTGTTAGACACGGGTATGCTCTGAGAGCAGGTATAAACTGACTGGGGTTTGGGGCTCCTTCTCTTGGGTAAGGAGGGCGGGGCCTTGCTTACTTTTGAACCAGCGCTGGGAGTTTTACCACTGGTTGTCTCTGATAGGGTGAGGCTATTTCCTGGCCTAGTGGAGACTAGTGATTTTTACATTCTCTTTGTTCCCTTAAAATCCTTAACTACTGAGGTTTTTGCATTTCTTTGTAATTCTAACATCTCTTAGGATGTTCTTCTAGAAGTGTGCTCCTGCTACTAGAGCCAGGTAAGGCACAGATGAGGGAAACTAGCTGGGTACCTAGAATGACTTCTCTTAAGTCACTAAAGCTATATCTCGTCTTTCTTTTTGGGGAAACCCCTAACTCTTTCTATTACACTTACTTTATACATAACATGACTCCTCTCTACTTATACCTTATGTTCATATCTCTACGGTTTCCTCTCAACATGCAAAGGGAACATTTGGAATTTCCTCTCAACATGCAAAGGGAACATTTGGAATTTAGATGTATCTCTTTTCCCTGAACAAGGCCTGGCTTTCCAGACTCTTATTTCATGAGGGACTGGCTGATAATTGACCTTGTGTTATTTGCCCTTGGCTTATAGCAGTCTATGGCATTGATTCATTGCATGGAACAACATGATTTGCAGAGAATGGAAATACTATCCCTCTTACATGGGTATTGAATTAGTATTGATGAACGAATGAAAGAATGAATGAATGAGGCATATTGTGATGGCATTTGGTTTCCTTTAGTTCTAAAGTTCCACAGTTTTCGATGGAGTCCAAAGTACAAGTCAGTTCAAGGAAAGATGTAAAAGGTCCTGACACAGAACTTGCAGGGGGCTGTTCAAATGGAGATGGCCCTAATTTATTTAGCTGTACATTTTGATTGACTTTTTTCCATTTAGAAGGAGGATATGAGAAGAGGCCATTTCCTCACTTTGTTCCCATTGTTTAAAAAATCGAAATTCAACTGAGTAAATTGAAAGATCTTACATGCTTTACACAGTAATTCATGAATTGAGCAGCCTCCTGTCTGGCAGATAGAAAGGAGCTCTGAAGAGCTGTACAAAATGAAAGCCTTCTGTAGGCAGAAGGAGGTGAATGAAGCAGGAAGTTGCTCTAGCAAAGAGTGGATTGTTTCAGGTAAGATAACCTTCCTTTGGGGGAAAATAGGGGTCAGGCAGAATACCTCACTAGTGCTACTGACCAGATAAGTCCAGATTGATTGGTTAAGGGTCACATTCCTGGGAGAGGCTGAACTGCAGGTAGGCTAGGTATTAAGTCCTTGTTTGATGATGCGGGATGTTTGCACAAGTGACTCCATTTGAGCCTGTTGCTTCTCTTTCTTTCTTTCTTTCTTTCTTTCTTTCTTTCTTTCTTTCTTTCTTTCTTTCCTTCCTTCCTTCCTTCCTTCCTTCCTTCCTTCCTTCCTTCTTTCTTTCTTACATCACAAACTGCATCTGGTGATGATAGCTTTGCATTTTGAATGAAAGTGAAAAATATTCAGAACAGTAAAGAGACACCTTGTTAAATCTTAAAGGACCCCCCTGAGCCGACATAGGTGGCCGGGTTCTAGAGTATTTTAGTGTCTTCTTTTGTAAGAGACAGAGGAAGCAGAAACAACACCGAGATGTCTGTGGTGAAGGGTAGACAGCTGCACCCTGAATGAGAACCGATCAGGAGGGACAAGGACATTAATCCATAAGTTAGTTTTCTCAACAGGGAAACACTTTAGCAGCAGTTTTACACAATGTAATGATTCGCTCCACCTACGTGTGACAATAAAAAATAAAAAAATAGAAGAAAATGATTTTTTGGATAAAATAAAGGACTCGTAGTTGAAATTTTTTTTGGAAAAAATTAACTATTTTTATTGGTGAGATTTAGCATGCCAATATCCATAAACACCTGCAGTACCACTGAAGCAAAACCAATTGCAAAGAACATAAAGATATGCTATATGTTTGGGATCTGAAGAATGTTAACAAACCTTTTGGAATCTGTGCCAATTGTTACAAGTGACCAGAGTGCCGTTTGGACAAGTAGGCACGGTTAGTGTTAATGAGGCATTGTATTTCCAGCTGGTAGAAGAAATGGTCAGCAAACAAAGCCAAGAGCACTCAGTATTTCCCAAGCAGTCTTCTTTCTTGTATTGAATTAGTTATCAAAAAAAAAAAAAGACACTAAGCATTTTTTCATCTTTAGCTGGGATGCAAAACCAGTGGTTCTTCTGAGTATCTGTAGAGCTGGTGATCATATAAAACATGGAAACATTTGGGGCAACACTAGAGTTATAAGAGATAATAACAGTGTGTTAGAAAATAACATTTCTACCTGAACAAAAAGTCAATTGCATCTTGACTCTCCTCTCTCTCACAAATGACCTCGCCCCAGCAGTCTCTGCCCTGGAGCACACCTGCTGCACACTTGAATAGCAATTAAATAAAAAGTGGTTAACCACGGGCTTGAGGCTTCAGCAATCTCCATCTCCAGGAGTGGCATTCAGAGGTGACAGTTTATACAGTGGGCCAATGGGCCAATTCTTCCCCCATAGATGAAATGCACCAGAAGAGTTCCTACCAGCCTCAGAAAGAGCCACACCCCTAGGTGGTATCTAGGGGTAAGAGGGAACTTGGGGGGTTGGTGGGCCTGGAGCAAGAGTGGTGCATCTTGGCAGAGGATGGGGATGTCTGGAAGGCCACTGCTCCTGGAAATGAGTCTTTTGGGAGATGTGCCTGTTGACTGCGGCCTCCCAAATATCACCAGAACAACCTGTTAATAGGGCAAAGCTGAGTTTACTGCTTGCCTGCTACGGAATGGGGGAGCTTCGTTAGGATTCCGTAAAGATCATGAGGTGATAATTTAGGTGGACACAGCAAGGTGAGGATTGTGAGAACAAAATTCAAAGAGTTTGGGGGCATAAACTTGTCTTTTGATACTAAGGAAGAATTTGATGGTCTTTTGAGAATTCCCTGTAATAAACAATGATGTTATTTACAACTTTTATCTCTCGTGGCAAGACTCTCCAGGTATAGTAAAGTTGTGTTAATGAAGACAGTAGAATAGTTACAGTCAAGTTGACGTAGAGTGTGTTCTGTAGACAGCTGTGTTGGGGTAGATGGCTTTAGTTCTCACATCCCAAGAACAAGAAGCAAGAGAGCTCACAAGGATTTTGCCCAGTTCTGCAGGTGCCCACACACAGTGTGAGTGTTAATTAGTTGCCTCCCCAGCATCAGACCTTCTTTTTGATGGCTCTGATTGGGGATTCTAGGGAGCATAGCTCCCTCCTTGGCTTCAGTGATGAAACTACGACCTGGTCCGAGGCTAAACCACTCAAACCATCCATGGGGGATTAGCACTGCATAAGCTGATTCAGTTGGAGAAGATTATACAACATTTGGTGTGAATGTTTGGACAAAGATGCTGTCTCTTTCCTGTTGGATGTAAACAAAGAAGCATATACCCCAGGAGCAGCTGTGGCCCTTTTAAATCTGTAGAAGATCCGGGCATGGGGTGAAGCCAACCCCATGGATGGCAGAATAGAAAGAAAAAGAATCTAGACCCTTGATCAAGCGGCTGGATCAAGCCACTCCTGAACATAGTGTTACCTCTGTGAATATGTCAGCATATAAATTCCCTTTGCTATGTAAGCAATATGAGGTAGGATTTCTGTTGTTTAAAACAAATATATTTTCTGGGACACTGGTAAACATCCACTCCTGACCCATTTGGTGTTCCTTTGGAGTGAAGAGAACCATTCCCAAAGCTGCCACGAGATCCACTCTTCTGTTTTGCCCACTATGGTATGTCCAGTATCTAACAAAGTACATGGCACATGATAGACATTCAGTGAAATTTTCCTAAGAAAGCATTGTCAATGTTTGATTGCTTAGCTCACATGTTGAAACAGGCATGGCCAGAAGAGAGACTTTCTGCTCTTAATGACATGCAAATGCTGTATAAAGTGAGGGGGAAATCTGCTTTCCTGTTGTATTTGTATCTTATTTTGCAAAGGGAAATTCAAACCCTGCATGAACCTGCAGGACCTGTGGGCAGCTCTCTAGCTTATGGTGGCTCCCTTGGGTTGATAAAGACACAGTTCCTCAGCAATGAAGATCAGTCACATGCCTGTCATTTCCTGTTGATGTCCCCTACCGTGTACTACAGTTCTGTTTAGAATGAAAATAAAAATCTATATTCTTTTAATAGCGATATTTTAGCAGCTCTAACATTATCTTTTAGTCCTATTCTTATAATTTTATTTTTATTTATGAGCGAAAGCTCACAGGCTAAAGCCTATAATCAATAGTGGTAGAGTTACATATTTTCTCCCATTTTAAATCAAATTCAGAACATGAAATGTGATGACATTGGTGATTGAAATGCTTAAAAATGTTATAAGGAAACGGGGAAAAATCACAAAGCAATTACAAAGTGCAATTTTAACTTGTAGGTTTAGGGAGTACCACCGTGAGTTGTGCTCAGATTATCAAAAGAGAAGCAGCTATGAATGAGGGTTGGGAAAACAAAGATGTACTTTTTTTTTTCTCCCCACGTAGCTGAGGATCTGAGTGGAGAGTGCTTAAATACTATACATACTGACAGTAAATGTCCAGATTTAGAAGGTTTACTAGAAAAGATCATAAAACCAATCAAGAAAATGCCATCCAAAGAGATCAAATTGATTCAAGTTAAGCAGTGTAAACATTCTGAATTTTCCTTCGTGTCATTAATGCTTAATGAAGTCTCTGAAGGAGGTATGGAGATGCGGATTCAGAGTGCTGTTTTAGTTGTGGCTTATCTACATTCTCTCTTTGTTGCCTGGAATCACAGTCACACTGAGGAACAGAGCTGAATTGGAACAGGCAACACCTACTCACAAGGAGAAGATGGGCAGGGAGCCCACAGAGTCCATAGCTAAGATATCAAGGTAGAGCATCAGGTACTCCCTTCTTAGTTCTGGAAGCTTCCATCTAGAGGTAGTGAGTGGAGCCCTCCAGTGGCAGTGACTGTAGCTGCAGATTCAACCTCTAACAAAGAAGCCAAGAGTGCAGGGATCAGGGTGGACTTCTGTTTAGAGAGAATAATGGCAGAGGTCTTCATGGCAAACTTTTAGGATTGAGCTAGGATCCAAGTAGGATCTCAGCTTGGCAGGCGGGGTTCACCTGATAGTGGAGGCAAAGGATGTGGAGTTTGACTCATCTTGGCACACAAGGTTCTAGAATGGGTTGACAACTGAGGTCCCCGTGCTGTAGAAGATTGCATCATAGGACCTTGAAGCAGGGCAGGGCAGCCACAGAGTTACAGTTTTGCCTCCCCACCTGGATGGAGCCTACAGGGTGATATCAACAGCATGAGTAATTGGGAATGATGAAATCTGATCTTTCGCTTGCATTTTAAATGTTATGTTCCTTAAAGTTTCGAGATGTCCACTCCTGGGATTGGCACTAATGGCTTGTGTGCTGCTGCTTAAAAATAATGTGATAGTTCCGTTGCTTCTCAAGTATGGAACCAAAGTATTGTGTGAATGTGGGCATACCTAGAACCTAACCTTAGATCAGGAATAAGGATCTGGAGATCCTTGTAGCAAAAGAAATAGTTACTCTCCACTCTCAGGAAACCTGAGGAAACTCCACTCTCAGGATAACAAGGGAAAACCTGGGATACTGCCCTCACTCACTGAGTCCAGCAGAATCTAAGCCATCCCACACAGCACGCCTGCCCCTCCACCTCCCATCCTGCTGCTGCTCTCACATGTCAGCAGGCACCAAAGCGTTAATAGCAAGGACCTTGGGAAAGCTGTGCTTTGTTACAGGGAAATAGCTTTTAGCTCCAGCTGCTGCTGCCAGAGGAGATGCTTGAAAGCAAAAAAGGGAATAATAGGCAAGAAAAGGACTTTTGAATCACATGGGAGTCTTCAAGGACCACTCAACCCAGAAGATGTTCCTCTTACTGCTTTAAGCCATAATTCTCTAAAGCCCCCAGAACATATGCAGCTTCCTTCACTGTCTGGAGATTGTATTTGAGTTCGTGGGAGCCCCAGGATACTGCCCTGTTGCATAAGGACTTGCTCGGTAGCAGGAACTAGGGACAGCATTAATAATAGGAGTAGCACTGGAAATGCAGTGCTGAGCCCTGTGTTCTAGTCAGTGTGGACGGCACTGAGCTTTATGAGAGTCCTTGAGCATCTACAGACCGAGACTCCTCTAACTCTACGTAGTGAATCAGCTGCAAAGACCACGAGGGGACTCCATGAGCCAGGGAATGCTGGGGAACCAGGGCTATGAAAGAATAAGCAGATCTGGATCAGACTCAGGGCTTTGCCCATTCCCATCCAGGGAGGAGGGTCCCCATCCAGGGAGGAGAAAGTTAAAGGCTGGGCCCCCTCCACCATGCCCAGCCCACCATGCTCAGAGAACATTAGGTGACCTCTGTGTTTAAAGCTCTGTGTGCTGAGTGGGACCTGCCTGCTGAGTAGCTATTGAGTGGGATGGGGCAGGAGGTTGCATAAGGGGCCCTGCCTGTGGTTGAAGAAGCTGAAGGAAGAGGAGGTTTGGGGGAGAGATTTGTGGGGCAGTAGCCTACCACAAGGAAAGGAACCTGGTGGAAGAGGGGAGGATGGTGGAAGATGAAAGGCATTTCACTGAGATCTGGACTCAGTTTTGCTGGCCAGAGACAAGGTAGCCTTTAATAGCTCCAGGAAGTCTTCAGTAGGATTGACATAGATTTGCATTTGGAGTGTAATATGAGAACTTGTTGGGTCTGGCCCCCGTACTCAAGGGTTCATGGAAGTCCTACGTGATTCTAAATTATTTGTAATCTGCTGTTTATATGCATATGTAAATGTACAAATTTAAGTTAGTTCTTCGCAAATTTAAGCATACCTCGAAATGCTTAAACTAATTGTTTAACACAGTGGTGTCCAGTTTGGGGAGGTAGTTTCGTTTTGTCTTATTTTGTTTTGTTTTGGTGAACGGTTTCCTCAACTCCAATCTAATTTGGAAACTGAAAGAGCAGAACAGATAAATGCAAGATCTACTGTGGTCGAAGGAGACAGAAAAGGTGGAGAGCAAAATCATTGAATCAAAGAGGATGGCATGACCAGTCCCACTTTCCAATGGGCTAGTCCGGTTATGCTGCGTTACCGGTGCCTGATGCCCGCTCCACCACTCAGGACTGCTGCTCCCAAGCAAATTCCCTGGTCTCTCTGACACCAGTTTCCTCCTAGACAAAATGGACTGTCAGTACCTAGTTTATATACCTGCCGCGGTGATTAAATGATTCAGCATATATGAACATGCCCAGAGTAGTCTCTGGCAGTGGAAGATGCTCCACAAGTCTGGAACAAGTAGGAAAATACAACCCCGCCCAACCTTGCAGCCTCTGGTTGTTGCTGATGCTCTTTCTTGCAGCGCTCAAATAAGGTAACTTTTCCAAGGATGTCCCAACATGTTGTCTCTCTGGCCTTTGGAATTTCCAGTGTTACCCAGAGACTTAGATGTCGAGATCACAAGGAGGTGGCACCATATTTCAATAAGCTCCCAATTGTTAAGTAATAGGGCAGTGGCCTCAAGTGATCTTAGCTTAGATTTAGAGTAAGAAATACATTTTACAGCATGACATACCAGATATAAAACTGAAACAAAAGTTTCATGAAATAATACACATACATGTGATGCATTTTTTAAAACAATTTTGTCATTAAAACAAGAATACTGGTCACAACCATTAAATTGGTTTCACAAACCCAGTCAGTGATGGGTCACAGTTCACACTATGAAAAACACAGGAGTAACAGGATACGTACCTTTCGAAAGACCACTGTAATTTGGTGCAGTTTTAAGAGGGAAATGTGGAATCATAACCACATAACTACATTCTGTAGGTCCATCCAGAATGCTTTTTCTCCAAAAGACTGGAATTCTAGGCTTTTCATCACATATATTAATGAGGAAACACTGGCTTTACTTCTCTGCATAGGACACTGCATGCCTGAGTCTGTGTTGTCTCATGTGCATGAGCACGTATAGGTTATTTTTAATCATGAGTATTTAACCTTCTGGTTTGGATCTGTACTTAGCCTTACACTGCTTAAACAGCACAGAGACACCAACTGTGTGTTTATAATTGAAGAAAAACATTGTGTAAAGCCACAGAAGGAAGGAAGAGGCGATTCTTGCTGGATGTGTATATCACTGCTTCAAAAGAGTTCCCTGGGGTAACTGTCTGCCTAGACTCCTTCACTCCTGCCTGGTGTGGAGACACAGTGCCCATTTTCAAGGAGTCTCCTGGGGAGGTCTGACTGGAGATTGTATAATCACTGTTTTCAAAATTTGTAAGGGAGTGTAGATGACAGTCTGAGCCACCCACTGGAGAAGGCTGGTGACCAGAGAGACATGCTGGCCCATTTGGGCAGGCTCTGCAAAATGAGTAGGGATCTTTCTGCTGAGCAAAGAGGACAAGGAACGTGGAGGAGAGAGATGAACACATCCAAAGGCATGGAGATGTGAATGGAAGGAAGGCTGGTGCCTGGAGCAAGGGAATTCAGGATGACTGAAACACAGGGTACACAGGGATGGAAATGAGGTCCAAAAGGGAGGCAAAGGCTTGTTCAGCCGTGATAAGGAATGTGAACTTTCTGCTGGGGCAGTAGGGGGCTTTGGAATGATTTGAAGAAGAGCACAGCTTGCCCAAATCCATGTTTTAAAAAGATCACACTGACCATCTGGAAGAGCATGGGCAAGAGGGAGGAGGTTGGAGGCAGACACAGCTGTAGGGTCAAGGTGAGCTATGCTCATGCTCAGGCCTGAAGAGGGCACAAGTAGAGGAGGAGGTGGGAAGAAAGTCTTGCCGAGGTTTATGGGAAGCCAAAGAGAGAGGAGTTCGGGATGATACCCAGGCCGCTCTGCTGACCAGATGGATGGTCCTGACGTCTTCTGAGCCACAGAACAGTAGACAAAGGATAGGGTGTTTGGGGAAAGGATGAAAGGACAGAGCCTGACAAGGAGACAGGGGAGGGATGAAGGAGTTTCAGCATGTGCCAAGAGCAGTGACATGTGACACAGTGTGCCATTTGCTTGTTACCCTCTACAAGATGCTCCTCTGAAAGATATAGTGTTCACAGCTAAGTTACTTTAATTTTAACCATCCACTGCCCCCCACCACACACACACAGATGCACAGACACACATGTGCATGCGCACACGACACTCCTACCTCCTACCCTTTCCTTAACTGAGAGCCAGTCAGACTCTAATCTGGGCCCAAGGCCATGGGAAGGAGGCAGATTCTTTCACCCAGTTTTGCAGTAAAAACGCCTATGCCCGTAGTCTGCTGACAAATGGTGAATTAGCCTGATTTTAAGTCATGGATCCCTTGGATAGAGCATGTCAGAAAGCCCTGAGCTTGACCAACGAAAGCTCTCCCTGAATTAGGTTGTGGGTTTTTCCAAGTGGCCTGTGTATCAGTCTTAGAAAATGCAGACTCAGCTGTGACCCTACAGAGAAGAGAAGGGCCGTCCATTCACACAGGCTGATTCTTGGAATTGCCACCCTCTCCTGCTGAGGCCTAGAGTGAGGACTGAACAAGTAACTCTGAAACAGCAGTCATCAGGGCACTCAGACACGTGGGTGCCCTCCAAGCAAGGCATGGGCGAGGGAGCAACGACTGGAGAGGGGCCCAAGGAGACAGCATAACACTAAGGCAGTCAGTGTCAGGATGATGTCACAGAGCAGGCCAGGACAAAAGAAAGGTTAGAAAAGTCTGTTCAAGTCAATGTCCAATTAAACTTAATGGCATTTTAAAATCATTTCTCATTACTGTGCCCATCTCTCTGCTTTCCTTCAAATTTCTCAAATGTCTTCAGAGAGAGTGCTCTTGTCTTTCTGTATCCACAGGTTGGTTGGGCTGACTGCCCTGAGTTTTTGTGTCCGTATGGCTCCTCCCCTCCAGGAGAGCATTTCAGCAGAGAAGTGGTATCTGGTAGCATCCAGATTGGTGACAGACAGGAGTTAATAAACACAGACAACTCCTTCAAGTTTCTTGGCCAAAATGGAAAGGCAAGAGACAGGCCAATCACTAGAGAACAATGAAAGTTTTTGAGAGTGAGATTTTCTTTTTCAGCAACAAGAGATCTGAGCATTTTTATAGGCTGAGGAAAAGGCCGGTGGGAAGGAAAGGTCAAAGATGCAGGAGAGAGAAGTGATGGTGGGTGTGTGGGCGTTAGCCTGGAGACACAGGGCCCTGGGCCTGTACCCAGCTTTTCTCCCAGAGTACACAGATGCTCCTCCCACCTGGTTCAGGCACAGCATGGCTCCATCCTGGAGAAACAGATGTCACTCCACAGGCAGGGTTGCAAGTAGCCTTGCACAGAGCACCCAGCATCTATGCAATACCCCCTTTCCACCTTCCCTAATGAGCAGAACTGAGGCCCAGGTGATCCCCTGCCTCCTCTCTTACCATGTCTCTGGGTCCCCAAGTGTCCTCTGCATACTTCCTGCACACTCCAGTGTCCCGAAAGCAGCTCTGCCCTCTTCCAACCTGACTCTGCTTTGAAAGGACATCTTTCTCCACCTGGGTCCTGCTGAGCCTTTTGCCAGCATCTAGGTGTTACTCTTATTCTTCCATCAACTTTGATCAGATTATCTGGAACAGCCCAGCCTCTTCCTGATGCTCTGCTCTGCACTTTGAAATTGTGCCCCTCAGATCAGAGACCTACTCCCTGTCCTCCCATGCACATCCCACGTCCCACTCCTGACACTTGAAGGACGTGCCACACCTCTGCCTAGACCTCATCTCTGATTTCGGCATCAGCCTTGATGCAGAAGCTTCTTCCTGCTAAGTCTTCTCCTCCCTGCTCTAATTCACAACCCCCACCTCCATTCACTTCCAGCAGGTCCTGCTGTGGACAGTCTTTGAGCATTTATTCTGGAGTCCTAAAGGGCTCAATGTTGATGTGAGAGGCTGTCCCTCACAACTCAGAGTACAAATACTCACTGTGCCCTTTTGGCTTTAATTAGACAAACTCTAAGACATTGGAAGAGATGAAATAGTCTGGAAAAATGTTCCTAAAAACCCAGCTTAATAGAGAAGACAAAGTTCCAAGAGAGAATGGAAGATATCCTACAAGCAAGAGGCACTAGAGACACTGAGACACTGAGGTATGCACACACCATAGAAGAGAATGGTGTGAAATCTTCACTTAGAATGTGAATTTAACCTTCTGGGCAGCTTTCTCTGTTCCAGAAAATAAGAAGGAAGCTAAGAGGAGCCAGTGTTGGAACTGAGTGTTGGCTGAGAGAGAAGAGGAGCATGTCTGATTTCACATTGGGTAGCCAAGGCTCAGGAATGCTGGGTTGTACCTACCAAGGCTACTTGGAAATGGTTGACGGGAGTGGACCCCCTGGCCAAGCCATAGGAGCTTCAGTCCAGCAACACCAAATCAGAAGACAGGCTAAGGTGAGAAGTGGAACAGTAAGCTGAGACTGGAGAGGCTGAGCAGACTTCAAAGTTGGAGGTCAGGAAAATGAAGCAAGGGTGCAACACGGAGCAGATGGGAGGCAGAGCCTTGCAAGGGAATTGCACTGAGTATGTTACTCACAGTGTCTGCCCCGTCTGAGCCTCCCCTGCATGCACACACAGCTCCACCCCCTACCATCTGTTGAATAGACAGTTCTAAACACCATCGTTTATAAAATGTATTCATGGCCAGAGATGATTGAATCAAGAGGGGCACATGCTCCCAGCAGCCTGTCTATGAGCTGCCCAGCAACATATGATGTGGTCACATGATACCCCAAGGGGGGTTGGGTCCATTAGATACTGCCACTGACCCTGGATATATCAAAAAAATGAGGCATCAGCAGAACTATGAGATGAAGAGAGACTTTAGAGGTCTTGGTAGGTCATGGAAAAAACACATTAGAAGTATGCTGAAATGGTAGTGAGTAGAACTATATGCTCAGTAGAAGATTAAGAAGCCAATCAATAAAGAAAGAAGAGAGCACAGCTGAATTAGGTTAATAATGGACCAGAGCCAAGATCCAGAAGTTGTGATACTGAGGTTCCAGGGGTTACCTTGGACCCAGAACAAAACTCCTGCTCAGTTGGTCTTAGGACCTACTCCTACCAGGGTTCCTGCTCTTGAATTTCCATGAAAGTCCATTTCTATTATTGCTCCATGAGTGTTTTCATAAGAAATCATCACCACCACCCCTAGCTAACCTTTATATTGAACTACTCTGAGTGAGCCTTTATTACTCACAACCGAAAGGCTTAGCAGCAGAACATGTATGGACTTGGGCCACCCAGAAGTACATTTGGCGGATGTTGGATTTGGGCCACTCAGTGTTTTCACATAGTTTGCCATGGTCTAGCTGTGCATAATGATGAGGTTTTGGAGTAGTGGTGGGGGTTCAGAGTCAATGGCCAAGAAAGAATTCTTAAAGACCTCTTTGGTACAAAAAAGATGATTTTATTAAGGCACGGGGACAGGACTCATTGTCAGAAAGAGCTGCATTAGGGTTATGAAGAGTGACTGCTTATATACTGTGGAGTTGGGGGAGATAAAGTCAAGAGGAAGTTTCTTAAAGTATTTCCATATGCTAAAGACTTACAGATTACTGGAAGTCTAGCTGTTGTCAAGCTAAGGTTGTTTTCCCTCTAGCAAAGCATTATCTTTAAGGCAGTAGGGAGATTAGCTATTGATAAGATTGCCCTTTTCTTGTAATTGTACCAAGATATTTGTAAACTGATGGAGACTATCAATTTAACCATTTGTTTCCTGACCTTTCCTTTGTCTTTGGGCAGCCAGGAGTGCCTGAGGAATATCACATATATCCCACCTGGGGGCAGGGGTGGGGGGTAGTGTACTAGCTTGTGCTTTGCCCTCAGCTTGCCTTATGTTCCCTCATCATTAAGATGAAACCTGAAAATGGTGGAAATCTCCCTGAATAGAGAAGAAGCAAGAATGAATAACCCACAAAAGAAAGGAGATTTAAACCATTGAGAGGAAGCTATAGTTTCTGGAAGAGAAACACAGATGAAGAAGAAACCCCAAAAACTTGAATGTAAAGAAAACTGCATGGAGGGAGCTTAAAAAGAGCCTGGTTGGTGATTCCTCATAGTGAGGCAGCTACAGATAGACCCAAATGATCTGATAGCAAGATGGCTTCCTGATAGTCAATAAGGTGTAATAAAGAGTCAGCTGAAATTGGTCGGACTTACTGTTTCTCACGAACCACAGACAACCCACTAGGAGGAAACATGGATACATCTTCAGAGATCATGATTTTGGGGTGGGAAAATGAAGGAATTGAGAACGTAAATGGTGTTTTCCTTATTCTTCCTCATGTCCTTTGGAACTCTAGAAGGAATACCTCAAAGATGATCAACAGTTGGCCACAAAAAATCAGGCTGATGTTTAGATGAGGTTCTGAGCCATGGCTTAACATACCAGAAGAAATGCTTTTTAGACAAGAATGCAGATCTTACAAAGACATGGGGGAACTAGCTCTTGATTAGCTAATCCCATCAAGATGATTTAAAAAGGGAATGCCAGGAGGAAAAGGGAAACAACACAACAAAACAGATAACACACCAGACTAGTGGATGATATTAAGTGGATGATATTAAGTAGGATGTGGGAAAAAGAGTTTTGGCACCAGTGGTTGTCAGTGATCCATGGGAGGTAAGATCAGAAGACCAGCCAGAAGTGACCTCCAGCGTTCTAATGTATCCCACACAGAGAACAAGCACAATGATCCAGTGCAAGGCCTGTGGACCCCAGGCATGCCAGCAGATCACTTAAAATGGTCAGGTTAGTGGCAATTAACCTGCCTGGAAAGTCTGAGGCAGAAAACTCAAGGAGCAGGGTACACGTGGAACTTAGCAGAGTGACCCCTTGAACGGAGTATCGCAGGCAGAGGGGCAATGCTCTCCTAAAGCAAATCATAGCACTAGTACAAAGGCAAAATCTCAGCATGAGGGAGGAAGTCCACCAAAGAGACATGTCCTGGAAGTCTTCTTTGATTAAAAACCTCTTGAGTTGCTTTGCTGGCAAGATGTATCGGAATACTTTGGATGTAAAGAACAAAATCCTGCCACAAACTGGGTTAAACAATGAGAAATGTGTCATTTGGCTAAGGAGCTGTGGTTAGTGACAGGATCAGGAACTCTGGATCTTTCTGGGCTACTGGGCCATCTTCCCTTTTCAGTTCATCTTCAGGTTGGTGGCAAGATGGTTGCCACTCCAGGCATCGAGTCTAGACATGTAAATAACCAGAAGAAAAAGTGCTTCTTCTAGCTTTCTGTTGGGAAAAGGAAAATATTCTTCAAGCCCCCAGCAGACTTTCCCTTTACATGTCATTAGCCAGAAGATGCCAAGTTTTGAATCAGTCACTGGCAAAAGGAGTGGGATTATGTGGGCCAAACAGATCCAACTCCAGAGATGGATCCTCTTCCCTTGAGATACATAGGTGTGTGTGGGAGAAATGGAAATCTGACGAATTCAAGGTTCATTTAGGAGGGAGGAAATTAGGGGGAGTTAGTGCTGGGCAGGTAATTACCAGTGTGCTTCGCAAGACATCTTCTGATAAATGTAGACAGTGAGTTCAGGTCAGAAAAAAATCTATATTAAAGTAAGAAAGAGAAGGAGAAAGAAAATGTGTTGAGAAATAAAAACTCTTTGGCAAAGTAGAAGTAATTAGGCCCTCAGGGAAAATTACTGCATCATCATAGAGATCATGGTAGTGAAAGAGATAATGTTTGGATATGGTCAGATTCTGTCATCAGCTTTTGAGTTAAGATTTTCGAAAACTCAGAAGAAAAAAATAGGTACACATTTTCAGTTGCTGGGAGCCTAGATAGACTCAGTGTATTTGAGAAGCTCTCTAAAATGCTGTTCTGACGATGCAGTCACAAATGGTAGTAAGGGAAGGACTCAGAGAAAGATATGCTCACGGATGTCTTACATGGACGTGTATGTACAAAGGCTGAAAAGAAAAGCTTTTCAGTAAGGTTTTTCTTTACTGAAGTAAGGAAGGCACATTCTTGCCTTTGTCTTAATACCTGTTCTCTGTCTCTCTCTTACCACCTTACCTCATCCCCATCATTTTGCCTCTTCACTGCACTTCCACTCTCTAGAAATATGGAAACTTGCTTACCTCCCCACTTTCCTAGAGGGGCCCATGCCAGATCTGAACTTAGAAATCTGGTCTTCTGTCTCTACTGGGAAGCTGGGCTCCTTCACGGAACCGTGGACTTGACTCAGGGCTACTTGTTTTCTACAACTGAGACACTTTGAGGCATCATGCAGCAGTTTTGCTTTCATCAAAGCTTTGCTCAAAAAAAAAAAAAAATGAGGTTATGTGCCTCTTCATATTCTCATGGGCTAAGGATCTCCCAAAGCTCCTGACACTTAAAGCATCCTGGAGGGACGTGTGTCCTACCTACCACTTGGGTTGACTGGCCATGTCACATCTTTCAAGGCACAGAGGGCTTTCCTTGATTTGGAGGACACTGTTTTCCAACCGCAAGCAGAATCCCTTCTTCATACTGGCGAAAAACACCATCTCCTTTTCCCCTAGTGATGTCTGTCTAACCTTCCAGCCGTGATTGCCTCCATTCCCCTGATGTCTGTCCACAACAGCTCTGGGCTCGGTGTTGTCTGCCCTCCTGGAAACAACATTTTCTAGCCAACAGGAGCACCACAGGATAGCGAATCAAGTCTGGAGCCCACATCTGCTGGACCAGCAGCCCCCACTGAGAATCTCTCCAGGTGAGAGGTGGTCCTGGCAGGAAGCCATGGTCTGCACCCCACCTGCTGCCTGTCACGACTCTGCATATGCTGTCAGCACTCTGCACCAGGGAGAATTGACCAAGATGAGGAGCGCTTCTAATGATCTGGCACTCTGCCTATTCCCACACCAAGCAGGGACCTCGGGAGCATCCCCCCACGCAGCCCGATCTAGTGTTAGCCTTCTCCTCCTACTGGTCCTGAGCCCAAATCAGTATTGTCGGTGGTATCAGGCCCCACTTTCAGGACACTTGTCACTATAAGAACCAGAGTCAAAGCCCCAAGAGTAAGTCTGGAGCTCCAGGAGGTACTCTGCACAGGCCTTGTGCTGCCAACACTGTGAGTCTAGACTACTTCCCTTGAGATCCTGGCCATCAGCCTCTCTTTCCCCATCCCTCTATTCCAGCACTGGCCCCTACCCTCTCTAGCTGCCCACTCAAATTGGTCTCCCTCCTTTATAACGCTGGGCTTCATTGGACTTCTGTCAGCAGTCTTCTTCAATCCTGCTGCCTCCATGTCCCCAAATGATCACATGAATAATAGAACTTTTGCCTCAATGCCAAGTGATCACCAAAGAGCAGATAGCCCTCTCCTGGGCTTCTGGCCTCAGCTCAGCTGCCCTTTGCTGCCCTCCCCTGGCCATCAGCATCACTGCAGGTAACCTTTCAGTGCTCTGATGGCTTTACTGATGCTCTTACTCAATAAACATTTATTTAGGGCCACTCTGTACTACGCAATGTCTAGACACTGAGGATTCAGCAATACAAACACACACCACTTTCTTTCCAGGAGCACGGTCTAGTGAGGAAAAGTGGAAAGACAGAGACACAGAGAGACAGAGAGACAGAGAATGGATGAATTGTAGTGGACTCCTGGGGATGCCTAGATTTGCTCATCATTCCACAGACTTCACCGCCCAGAACCTGCACCTAACACCCCTTCTCTTCAGGGATGGAGCTGGGGACCTTTGACCTCCCTCCAGTAGTGGAATGTGCCAGCCCCGTCTGCCTTCTTCCTCCGGGGCATTTTATAGTTTGTTTTCGTTGATAAACAAAATATTTCTGAACAGGTGCCAAGCATTCTGACGGGCACTAGAGATACAGTGGGGAAAATGCTAGCCCCATTGCCCTTGGAATTTACAGTCTAAGGACACAGACAAAGTAAGTAATCAGACAGATTGTTTGGTAACACTTATAGTAAGCATTTCCTTTTGCTATGTTCTGCCTTGTTCATATCTAGTAAGAGTCCTGCACAGCAAAGATTGGGTACGGGGTCCATTGTTTTCAGGTAGAAGGAATGAACCAGAAAGGAACATAGCTTATACACGTGGTGAGCATCTTGGGAAGTACTGAATGCATGCCAGAGGGTGCAGACCAGAGGCCTAAGAACCAAGCCCATTGCCTCCAACAAGTGTGCTGAGACCCACAGCTCCTGTGCCTTCTCAGCTACAGCACACCCAGCCCTTCCTGACATGGTCACATGGTCTTGTACCCATCCTCCTCATCTCCACAGGCAGATCCAGATGCATGAGATCTTTAGCAGGTTTCTGGCCAAGTCAAGAATGACTCGAGCAGCATGGTCCAATATTGCAGGAGCCCTGTCTGCTCTGTTCACCTATGTATATACCCAATCCTTCACACAGCACCTGGCACATAGGAGGCACACCATAATTCTGTCAGTGGTTGTTGAATGAATACATGAGCTGTGCATAATTATCTGGCAGGAGCATAGCTTCTGCAAAGAACTTAGTCATGACTGGACTCATTTGATCAGTGTAGACAGCCATTCTGATTAATCCAGACCTGGATTTATAACCTAATTTTGTGTATTGGCCACCAACAGGGTGTAAACTGCATTGTAGTGGCGGTCAGGGCAAGGGGTACAGAGCAATAGCGAGAACACATTCCCCAGGTTCGAGAGACGAGCCTCTGCAAGGGCCATGCTCCCTTTGACGGGTCCTCATGGGTCCCTGTGCTGGTTGGTAGCGACTGACTTTCACTGGATCTGGCAGGGGCTTCACCACATTTTGCTTAAAATTACAGCTGGTTTGTAATTTCGGCCTCAGACAGTAATTACAGCTGCCGGAGCTCCTTGGAGAGATAATTACAGAAAGGATTCAGCACATTCATTTTATCTACGCACTTAACCATCAATTAAATCATTACCGCCTAATCCTATTCCAGAGTCTAGAAATGTTCTGTGAATGTATAATTTTGAAGGCATGAAGTTTGTTTTCAGATGGTTTTAAGTGAAAAATTGCCCAATTTCCAGAACCAGTGGAGGCCCGCGTGTGCCTCCCCTGTAGAGTCAGAGCCAGGGATGTTCTGGTCTTATGGTGGCTGCTTCCCTGGAAGCCAGCCATGGGAGGGGTCAGGCGGGAATGGATTGGCAGGCGGTACCCAGCTTTGCCTTTGATCTCCCATGAAGTTCATGATCTTTCAGAGCAGGGTTACTACAGGGACCTAGACGTCAGCTGCTGGGGCCAGATGAGAGAGTGGCTCATCTTGCCAACAGGCTTTCAGGAGGGCCCTCCCCTGCTGGGGTTTTGTAGGAGCCCTAGGCCACCGTCCACTAACTGAAAGCCAGGGATGAGGTCTTTTCAGTGCAGGAACCATGGTATTAAAAACACAGGCTCTAGAGTCACACCACTGGGCTCATGTTTTGGCTCTACTGCTTCTGAGCTGTGTGTCCTTGGGCACGTTTCTGAACCTCTCTGAGCCTCAGATTATTCATCTCAGCACAGCAATAGACCCTCTCAAATGGAGCAGTTTGAGACCTAATGAGAAGTAATGCGGCATATTTGCTTAACACAGTGTCTGCCCTTAACGGATACTAGGTATGTTTTGATCACTGATGTTATTTAACATACAAGTATGTCCAGGAAAAGGAGAGAAGCAGAAGGGAAAACTGGACTGTCTGTAATGTGCTGCCTCAAGCCCAGTGGCTGATGAGAGCAGGGGGTACCAGGCCTCAGGCTTCACTGACCAGCTTGGACTTCACAGCTGTGCCATTCGACCTCCATCTCCCTCAGTGGTGACCCACCAGGAGCCCTCGACTCCAGCCTTGCTCTGCCCCTTCTGCCTCGACCCTGCCTTCTCCTGGCTCCCGCTGGCTCCCAGAAGAAGCCTGCTGTCCTCCTCCATCTCCAGCTGTTCTTTTCTATTTCTTGTATGAGTTGGTGGGCTCACGGTTAGACACATTTATGCCCTAGGTTTCTGTTTTAGGCCACTTTCTGTTTCTTCCATACTGCACAAAGCAGCTTTTGGGGACGGGGGGCTGGTGACCTACTGGGATACAGTGGATGCTAGAGAGACAATTCTTTTATTTATTTATTTATTTTAATTTACATGCAAGTTAGTTAGCATATAGTGCAATAATGATTTCAGGAGTAGATTCCAGTGATTCATCCCCTATGTATAACACCCAGTGCTCATCCCAACAAGTGTCTTCCTTAATGCCTATTACCCATTTAGCCCATCCCCTACCCACACCCCCTCCAGCAACCCTCATTTGTTCTCTGTATTTAAGAGTCTCTTAAGTTTTGTCCCCCTCTCTGTTTTTATATTATTTTTGCTTCCCTTCCCTTATGTTTTTCTGTTTCATATCTTAAATTCCACATATGAGTGAAGTCGTATGATATTTGTCTTTCTTTGACTGACATAGCATTTTGCTTAGCATGATACCGTCTAGTTCCATCCACATTGTTCAAATGGCAAGATTTCATTCTTTTTGATTGCCAAGTAATACTCCATCGTGTATATATACCACATCTTCTTTATCCATTCATCCATCTGTGGACATTTGGGCTCTTTCCATACTTTGGCTATTGTTGATAGCACTGCTATAAACATTGGGGTGCATGTGCCCCTTCGAGACAACATACATGTATCCCTTGGATAAATACCTAGTAGTGCAATTGCTGGGTCATAGGGTAGTTCTATTTTTAATTATTTGAGGAACCTCCTCCATTCTGTTCTCCAGAGTGGCTGCACCAGTTTGCATTCCCACCAACAGGGTAAGGGGGTTCCTCTTTCTTCACATCCTCACTAACATCTGTTGTTTCTTGTGTTGTTAATGTTAGCCATTCTGACTGGTGTGAGATAGTATCTCATTGTGGTTTTGATTTGTATTTCTCTGATGATGAGTGATGTTGAGCATGTTTTGATGTGTCTCTTAGCCATCTAGATGACTTCTTTGGAAAAGTGTCTATTCATGTCTTTTGCCCATTTCTTCCCTGGATTATTTGTTTTTTGGGTATTGAGTTTGATAAGTTCTTTACAGATTTTGGATACTAACTCTTTATCTGATATGTCATTTGAAAATATCTTCTCCCATTCCGTTGGTTGCCTTTTAGTTTTGCTGATTGTTTCCTTCACTGTGCAGAAGATTTTTATCTTGATGACGTCCCAATAGTTCCTTTTTGCTCTTGTTTCTCTTGCCTCCAGAGAAATGGTGAGTGAGAAGTTGCTGTGGCCGAGGTCAAAGAGGTTTTTGCCTGCTTTCTCCTCCAGGATTTTGATGGCTTCCTGTCTTACGTTAGATCTTTCTTCCATTTTGAGTTTATCTTTGTGTATGGGATAAGAAAGTGGTCCAGGTTCATTTTTCTGCATGTTGCTCTCCAGTTTTCCCAGTACCATTTGCTGAAGAGACTGTCTTTATTCCATTGGATATTCTTTCCTGCTTTGTCAAAAATTAGTTGGCCATACGCTTGTGGGTCGACTTCTGGGTTCTTTATTCTGGTCCGTTGATCTAAGTGTCTGTTTTTGTGCCAGTACCATACTGTCTTGATGATTACAGCTTTATAATACAGCTTGAAGTCCAGGATTCTGATGCCTCCAGCTTTGGTTTTCTTTTTCAGGATTGCTTTGGCTGTTCGGGGTCTTTTCTGGTTCCGTACCAATTTTAGCTCTATAAAGAATGCTGGTGTTATTTTGATAGGGATTGCATTTAATATGTAGATTGCTTTGGTTAGTATTGACATTTTGACAATATTTGTTTCTCCTATCCAGGAGCATGGAGTAGTTTTCCATTTTTTTTTTTTAATGCGTGTTCTTCAATTTCTTTCATAAGCTTTCTGTAGTTTTCAGTGTGTAGATTTTTCACCTCTTTGGTTAGGTTTATTCCTAGGTATTTTATGGGTTTTAGTGCAGTTGTAAATGGGATTGATTCCTTGATTTCTCTTTCTGTTGCTTCATTATTGTTGTATAGAAATGCAACTGATTTCTGTGCATTGATTTTATATCTTGTGACTTTGCTGAATTCATGGATCAGTTCTAGCAGGTTTTTTGGTGGAATCTTTTGGGTTTTCCATATAGAGGACCATGGAGAGACAGTTCTTTTAATAGTCAGGGCTTGCCAGGCCAAATTAGTTGTCGAGACTCTGTACCTAGAGCTGGGATCCCAGAGATGTTCTCTGTACCATGGGGCCCTGGGGAAGTCCCCATTTGGAAACCAGCTTTTCCAGATGCAGCACCACTCCTGGCCAGTGTCTGGGCTCAGCCTGCCTCACCCTTCTGCACACAGTATGTGCACCTTCTAATGAAATTGCTAAAAAGTCCAACTCATGTGGCTAGCATGGCACTGACCACACGATGGGCTTCCCTCCCCACCCCTAATGTAAGCAGCAGTTACGTGGCAGCCCCAAGCTGGGAACCAGCCCCAGGCACAGCACTGCCAAGATGCCAGATGAGCCTGGAGCACCAACCCCCGCCCCGATCCTACAGCTGTGTAGCCAGGGCTGTAGGGAAGTGAAAAGCTCCCACCCAGTGATGTCATGGAGCCGGATGTCCAGTCTTTACACCCATAGGTGATCGTGGTTATTGTTGGGAAGATTATTTAACTACCTTCTAGAACTGTAAGAATTAAATGAGTTAATAAATGTAAAGCACTTATAAGAATGCCTAGTGCCTAGTGTATGCTCAATAGATACTAGTTATTATTGTCATTGTTATTAAAGGAGAAACCAGGCTCCACAGGGCTTATAGAGTCCTGGCCAGAAACACTGGGAATACCTGACCCTTCCCTTCCCAACTTCGGGACCTCTCGGAAGGGCCGATCCTCCTGTCCAGTGGTGTCCAGGCCCAGTGACATCATGACAGCTTCCTGATCCCTAAACTTAGCGTTTGGTACCACAGGTACTCGTCCTTTAAGTACCTGGATCCTGGCACTGCCCAGAGGGGAAGAAGAAAAAGCCCTCCCTGCCCACCCTCTGCAACACCCACCACAGACATGGCCCCTGTGTTGACTCCCTCAAGGAGATACAGGCAGGGGATACTCTGTGAGCTCCCCATCTAGGAACTCAAGGCTGGTCCACTGGGACCTCCCTGCTCCTCCTCCACTCTTCCTGGGTTATGTGGGGAGATGGTTCCTGCCCTGCCTCTCTGTGAGCCCACCTTGGTCTTAGTCAGTCCCCCAGGTGTCTTGTAATGATTCCTAAATAATCAAATGCCCATGCAGTGGACAGGAAGGACCTGATCCTTGAGAAGAGCTAGGGAAGGAAGCGTAGGGCACACCTTGACACTAGCACCACCTGGAATATCCACCCTGTGTCCCAGCAGAACCTGACCACGAATGTAACATGACTCTCACTCCTGGACCCAAAGGGCACCCATATCCTTTTGCTTTGGCATATGGGGTTTGGCGACTTGCGAGTGTATGTGAGGCTGCAGGACAGGTGAGAACACTGGCCAATGGAACTCAGGTTTTCCAGTGCTGTGAGATGCTATGTTTTGGGGTCTGGCCAGTCTCAACCTTATAACTAGAGCCCTTTGGAGAAGGAGACAGATGCAGCCAGCTTCCCTATGCTCCAGTGAATGCATCTGGAAATTGCCTGCCCACTACGTGTCTCACTCTGGCACCTCACCCCGATTCTGTCTTTTCCTCCTGCCCTCTCAGACTTTCTGTTACAGGTAGAACCCAAATTCCTTAGTGTGCACACAGAGGCCTTCACAACCTGACCCCTCCCTGTCTGTCTGGAGTCCCAGCCCATCACTGCCCCTTGACGTTTTATGCTCAGCCACGCCTCACTAGCTGCTTCTGGGATGTGGAGACACTGTGTTCTGTGATGTCCCTCTGCTTTTGCATGGGCTGTTCCACCCACCTGAGATACCTCCTCAGAACTACCTGCAAATGTGTACTTCCTTCAGATTCAACCCAAGTATAGCCTCCTCTATGTATACCTTTGTGATAGCTCCCATAATGGGATTTTGTCATTTCTTTTTAAGAATTTTTTAAATGTTTCTTTATTTTTGAGAGAGAGAGAGAGGGTGCAAGCAGGGGAGGGGCAGAGAGAGAGAGGGAGACACAGAATCCAAAGCAGGCTCCAGGCTCTGAGCTGTCAGCACAGAGCTGGAGGCAGGACTCGAACTCATGAACATGACATCATGACATCATGACCTGAGCCGAAGTCAGACACTTAACTGACTGAGCCACCCAGGTGCCTGCGATTTTGTCATTTCGTATTCATTTTCCTGAATAGACCATGAGCTCCTTGAGAACAGGGAGTGGATCCCATTCATCTCTGAGTCCCTAGACCCTTGTATAGGCCCCAGCAATGAGTAGGTGCGTGGTATTGGCTGAATGAGAGAGAGCCAGAGGGCCTGGCTTCCCACGTGCTCGGTGTGAGGCGTGCGGGACCCAGTTGACTGACCCCCACACTGGGTATTCTTCACTGACAGCCACTGCATGATTCCAGCAGATTTCAGTTCAAACTTCTACCCACTGAAAAGCTGAATGGAAAAGGCCCAGGTCTTGCCCCATGGCATGGGATCTCCCTCTTTGGAAGGGCTATTAGGGAAAGTCTGTAAGGTCCACAAGGAGAGAAATACAGCCGGGCTTCAGAGACCCCAGACTCCGGGATATTTCACATTTTGAGATGATTTGGTGACCTCACTTGTGCAGCTAAGGAGGCAGGAGATGGAGAGGCAGTGGGGATAGAGGCTGTGGCCTCCGGAACGTCTTCAGGGTCTGTTCTCAGAATAGCCTTTGCCATCCAAGGTGTGGTTCTCAGGTGTGGGGACCTGGCTTGAAGCTCGGGGAGGGGGGAACATCATTGCCCTTGATGGCACCTGTGAAAAGAGCACCACCACAGATCTCGGCCTCTGCGCCCTTGCCACAAGGCAGAGAACGGGGCAGTGGCACACAACGCTCCCTCTGAAGAAGAAAGCTGCCCATGTGTGCTCTTGTGCTGGCTTCAGCAAGATGACTGTGCCCATTTATTGCAATTTCATGCTGCGGTTATCTCACTTCAATCTATGCTGAAAGTGGCAACTGTACCCACTGTGTCTCCAGCATGGTGTAGTACATAGTTTTGTTTTCCAGACTTCCTGAAATCGTTCGATAAAGGGGAAAAATCTCCTCTGCTACAGAGCACAAAGAACTCTCTCAAAATAAATCACCTTTTATAGGTCCTCCAACATAATTTTGCAGCAGGGCATGCCGAGTTGGAGGCCATTTCTCCGCAGCTTTCCTGGAGAGCTGAATCTCCCTCACCACCCCCACTGTCACCACCACTGTCACAACAGCTGGGTGTGGCTTCACGATGGGATGGGTTGGCACCCAGGTGAGAGACCTACCTGGACTGGCTGTCAGTGCAGAGCAGTGGCAGGCGGGGGGCAGCAGGGGTCTTAGTCATGGCCAAGGATGTTCCTGGTTGTAGCAGGGAAGAGAGGTCGAGGGAAGGCAGGTGGTTTGACAAGAAGATGGAGAGGCAGGGGCATCAAGGAGCAAAAGAGACAGTGCCCCCACCCCAGCTTGGGACCCAGAGAACTCACAGGACAAAATGACCTTCTGCTGAGAGGACTGCAGAGCCGTGGCTTCCAGGGAGAACTTAAGGCAGGGAGGCAGGTGGAAGGTTTGAATAATGAGTCAGGGATGATAGAGGATGGCATGTGGAGAGCCCCAGAGGAGGGCTGCAGATGTTTCGGAGAGGGGGTTTGTTTGGGGAAGGGGAAGTACAGAGCAGGATATGGGTGACAGGGTAGAGAGACGAGGTGACTGGACAGTGGGGGCAGAAGGAAAGCCCCTGGCAGCTTCAGCCTCAGGGAGCAAAGTGTGCCTTCCCTGGAAGAAGTAAGGTGGCCAGGCTGTCCTGGGGGTGGGAAGATAAAGCCACAACAGCCCTGAGACCAGCTGCTCTTCGAGAGTTGTCCAAGAGGGACTTAACCTGAGCCATCTCTCATCCACGCATCCATTCATTCATTAATCACCCAGTGTTCGTGAGCCTTGCTTGGGTCTAGTGTGTCCACAGCCTTTCTACCACTTTAAACCCTTACCTGCCTGCCTGACCACCACCTCCCCTACTGCTGCCCCAGACTTTGTCCATCTAAGCTGTCAGTCACTGTCCTGCCTTCTCCCTAGTGCCGGTCGTCACCCCCCCCCCCACCCCCAACAAGCAGGAGTTCCTTACCTGTGACATAGTACCTCAGATGAGTAATAATATCACATTAGCTTGTCTACATCAAGCACCTACTCTATCCAGGGCGTGGTGCTAAGTGCTGTACATGTATCATCTAATGTCACCCTCACCCTGTGAGGTAGACGATAGCATCTCCCCAGATAAAACAACTGAAGCTGAACTAACTTTTCCAACATCATAAGGCAAAGCCATGATAGAGCTGGAATGGTAGCTTGTGTTATTTGTCCATTGTTACATGCCCTCTCTACACTTCTTAAGGGCCTTATACTCTGGTTGCTCTGGGTGAGGCCCTATGACTTGCTTTGACCAATAGACTATGGGTGGGGTCACAGCTCCAAGTGGGGGCTTTCAGAAGCATCTCCTATCTCTACTCATCCCCTTGGGCTTTTGGCATATGTCAGGGAATTGCCTAGGCCCTGGAATCAGAAGACACAGAAGCTGACTTCCACCTGTCTGGAGCCAGATCCGGCTGAGCCCAGCAGAGCCACAGACAGCCCACAGACCCATAAGCAAGAAAGACGTGTTCATTCTTATAAGCAGCGAAGACTGGGGAGTTTTTATTGCAGCAAAAGCTGACTAATGCAGATTTTTCGGATTCCTGTCCCGATGCATCTTGGGCACAGACACCAAGGCCATTCTGACTGGGTCTGGATGTGGACCTCCTCCACCCTCTTAGGAAAGGCTCTCTCTGCCTCTGTTCATCAAGCTGAGTCAGGCAGCCTATAGCTGTTCCAGTTGCTCTCTTCTTTTTCTTCCCCTCCCCTCTTCCTAGAAACAAATCTGTATGGACCTACCCAGTCTCTCAGCAAATCTCTCAAACCTGCCTCTCTGCTGGTCAGGCAGCTACATCAGTCAGACACAACTGGGTCCTCACAGGGTCAGGCAATCTATCGATCACATAGCCATCCTGGTTCTGAAAGATTCTTCCTCTGTGCTGTTGTTACGCAACTCAATTAATAACGTAAAGCTAAAACAATGCCTAAGGATTTTTGGAAAATTCTTTCATTTTCCTCCTGCTGGCTCTCATGCCCTCTCCCTTGTGACCTCACATTCCCGAATGATTTGTCATATACGTTTTTTTGCTAATTTATTTTTCAGTTGTTTTGCTTCTTCTGTTTCTCCCCCACCTAATCAGCTGCTGCTTCAATATAACCGAAATTTTCAAAAACCAGTAGGACATGCAGTGAACAATATGCAGTAAAATTGATTAACTGAAACCCTTTAAAAAAAAAAGTCCTAAAAGCTAATGGACTACTCTTTTTTTTTTATTTTAGCAGTCCTGTTACGTTCTGTGGGGTTTTCCCGCAAATGTGTTTTTATTTTTTTTTTCAACGTTTATTTATTTTTGGGACAGAGAGAGACAGAGCATGAACAGGGGAGGGGCAGAGAGAGAAGGAGACACAGAATCGGAAACAGGCTCCAGGCTCTGAGCCATCAGCCCAGAGCCCGACGCGGGGCTCAAACTCAAGGACCACGAGATCGTGACCTGGCTGAAGTCGGACGCTTAACCGACTGCGCCACCCAGGCGCCCCATGTTTTTAAATGTTGTATTCTGATAAGACTAAACTTTGTAGCGGCAAAGATTTGATTCCTTCAAAGTAGAACATGATTTTCTCTTAATGCCAAAGGCTCTGAAGTGAAAATTTATGTGTTGCTTATGCAGCATTCCTTCTTCTGATAAAATAATCCCATTTGCCTTGAGGACCCACCCTACCTCCCTCTCTGCCCCTGTGGTTTGGGAGGACGTAACCACACTCTCTGCTCCAGGAATGTGTCTGTGTCCCCCCAGGCTGTGTCCGGTCAGCACACTCCGGCATTGATTCATTGGTCACATTGGTGATGTGATCTAATTTAGGCCCAGAGAGTGGGCCCAGGGAGGGAGCTGACAGGAGTGTGAGCTGGGAAGACACTCCAAACTTTGTTCCTCTAAACCCCAAGGGCTGGCCGTTGGCACGTTTATCATCAGTTCCTATGCCAGTCTTCAGCTGTCCTGATGTCTGCCTTCCCACATTCATTCAGCCAGCATTCACTGAGCACCTGCTGCGTGCCAAATGCTGTTCCAGACACCGGGAATGCAGTGTTGAATGTAAAACTCGCATTCTGATGGAAGGAGGCAGACAAACCGTGAACATGTAAACAAATGGGTCATGATAAGTTCAAAGATGAACATACAACAGAGAAATATGATGGGGTGAATGGAGCCACCTTGGTGTTGGGAAGTGACACTAACAGGGACCTGGGACAAGAAGCAGACCACAGAACAAAGACTTGAGAAGAGCAGAGAGGAGGTGGTGTAGCCAGGACAGGGAGTCCCAGGGATTCTGGGTTCAGTCAAGGGGAGTGGCTGCCCCTGGGGTTTCTACTCCCCCACCCCTCATCGTGAGCCCCAGGGGACTAGAATGGAGCTCAGTCTCCTCAGCCTGTCCACTCTGCTGGCTCATCTTGTCTCCCAGGCCAGGTGCTCAGGGCAGAGCTATGAGAGTTCAGCTTCTTCACAGGTAACATCAACCCCTAATTCATGCAGGAAGAACCACCTTTCCCAGTACTCTCTCCATCCTTGGTCACTTTTCTCCCTTCTCCCTGAATTTCCAGCCCCTTTGATGAAAGTCCCGGGTCCTCAGGTCCTACCTGTCTGAGCCTCTGCCCTTTGTGTCTGCCCTTGTTAATTTCCTTTCCCCATACCACTCAGCAATTCTATGTCTCATCAGTCCTGCTTGTTGCTTACTTTCTGCCCCAAGTCGCGCTCCTGGTTTCTCTGCTGGTCATTGTCAGAGGTCTCTGACCTGCTTCTTCAAGCCCACAGCCTCTCCCTACGCTGCTTACCCCCAGCATGGACCCAGCTCCTCTGCAATTCCCCAAAGCACAGCTAGCGCCCGGCGCCAGTGTTTAATGAAATCTTCCTAAGGGCTGGGGGTGACAGGAATGACTGCAAGACCAACAGATCATAAGAAACTGAAAATCCTCTATCAGGGAAAGAAACATCCACCTCAGGTCATAGTTGTCTCTGCCAGTGGGAACCTGCCTGCAAGGAAGACACTTTACTTCATTAAGCAGAACAATACAGCCTCTCAGGCCAAGGTAAGGTCTGGGCCTTTAAGCTCCCCAAGGGACTCCTACCCCCAAGAGCTTTTCCCCCAGGGCCTTGCAAATACTCCTATAGGCGATTCCTGCAGCAGGGAGCTGGGCCGACTGGAAACACAAAGCTGAAGTCAGCTGTCTTTCCACTGCCAAGTGGTGAGTGTGCCTGGAGGGGCTCCTGGTTCTAATTTACGCAAAGGCCCAGTGTTAACAGCACTGTGCAGAGAGAGGCATTCCATGGCCAACTATCAGTCAGATTTTTCAGAAAAGAGCAGATACTCAAATCACAGAAAAGTGTGCTGATAGGTGTTTTTGTTTGGTTTTGGTTTTGCTTTTGCTTTTTTTTTGGATGTTGTGGGAAGCTGAGATGAAAAGTTAATGGTAGGGGGGCACCTGGGTGGCTCAGTTGGCTAAGCATCCGACTCTTGATTTTAGGTCAGGATCTCACAGTTTGTGGGATCGAGCCCCGAGTCGGGCCCTATGCTGATAGCACAGAGACTGCTTGGGATTTTCTCTCTCCCTCTCTCTCTCTGTCTGCCCCTCCCCCACTCATGCACACATGTTCACACACTCTCTCTCGCTCTCTCTCTCAAAATAGATAAGTAAACATTAAAAAAAAGTTAATGGTAGGAATAATACCCAAAATGTTGATATTGTGAATAACTTAATATAAGCCTCTAAATCTCTGGGGGAAAGAAAGTGTCTTATGTCATAACCTCTTTTCAAACAACAAACATATTTAAGGATCTCTCTCTCACACAGAAAACTAAGCTATAAGATATTATATTATTTTTAAATTACCACATATTTAATGGACTTTTCAAAACGTAGTTCTGTTCAACCTATTAGATGTATTTATTCCATACAACGACATCCCAGTGTTTAAGCTAATTCTGAGAACTTCTCCTAAGTTAAGGGAAACACATTCATAATCACAGAGAAGGAAAAGGGAGCATGATAGGCCTGAGTAATTTATGGGGGAGACCCCTGCTTGAGGCCACCATGCAGTGGGTATTTTCTCTCTCATGGTATTGCAATAGACTATGAATTCTACAGCTGTTCTCTTTGGCCTGTGTAAACTCAGTGTGGTTGACCATCTCCTGGGTCATACCTGCTGAAGGGAGTATCCACCACTCAGTTCAGTGAGGCTGGTCCCAACAGGTGCCCGGGAAGGAGGTCCCCCTCAGTGCCTGCCCTCCCTCCCTTAGGTAGTCTATGCTACCAATGTCCACAGCCCCTCGGTTGTTTCCTTCTCATTTTAAGCCACTCTCCTTAGGCAGGAGAACTCAGATTTTACCAGGTCTCCCTCCTTCAAAAGCTTCCACTGGCTGGCCATGCCTATTTATAGTGCCTAAATTAATTTTCTATTTTTCACCTTTTCTCCTGATGCTTCCTTAACCTGCTGTACCTTTCCTCTACATTCTTACCATATAAATCCTACATAATCCTCAGTGTTTAATAAGTGCCACCTCCTCTGTGAAGTCTTAAGTGAACTACACCCCACTTAGAATGAAGTGCTCCCATGATACTGTGATTGTGATTCATATTGATCACTTACTGCCTCTAGCTTTTGCTTTCTAGTGCATTAGAGTCATCTGTCTTCTCTCTTGACTGTGAACCCCTTGAGGTCTGAGATTACACTTCCTCCCCATGGTGAAAAGTAGGGGCTTTCATTATTCACCCAGTTGATGTATTTAGCTGGCATGAGCTCATTGCTGGATCTTTACTGCAGAGGGTGATTGAGCCTTTCCTCTGTGGTCCCTAGAGAAGTTTCCAGAATGTGATCATCAACAGGCAGGAGGGGGACTGGTCAGTGTGAGAGTCCTGAGGGAGGATTGAGACACATAGAGTCTGCACAGCTCTTCAAAGTGGGTAGAAGCACTCAGAGGGGAGGGTACAAGTCACCCACACGTGCAGCAGGCCAAATGCGTCTCCCTTCAAGGTCTCCCTTATGTCAGGCAAATAAAAGCTAGAGGATACTGGGGTCTTGTTGTTTAGCCAGAAAATGCCTACCATCTGTAAGTGGTAATGGTGATATCCTGGAGTCAATTTCACAGGTGAGCAGATCGAACATCCATTTTATTGTATACTAAACATTGGTGGGTTGGGTTGTAGTTATGACTCTTCATTCATTATCTCTTTGGTATTTATATTTCTTGCTCTTCATTATTTTTCAGAGTTCCATGTGTCCCTTTTTAGGAAATTCTGAATGTAAATGCTCTCATCCTGTCTCAGAACCAGCCAAATAGAGCTCTCAGGAGCCAAAACCAGCTACCTCCTCCCCACTGACCAACACTTCTGCAAGGCCAGGGTAAATGAGGACTATAAAGGCAAGAGGGGTGCTTCACCTGCTCCTACATGGTTGCTCCACCCTGGTTTCCCTGCTGTCCTATCCAGTCTCTGCACTGCTTGCAGGGTCCAAGTCCTAAAGTACAAATCTGACCACTTCAATAGCTGCCCTTTGTTCAGATCAAGATCAGGTCCCCTATCTTGCTATCCATGGTCCTCTGTGACCCTGCATCCATCTCCTCCTTGTACTTTATGTTGATGCCATGCCCACTATCTGGTGGCCCACCCCATACTTTTTGTTCACCCCCATGCCCTTGCTCCTGATTTGACTTCTTGTGCTGTCCTTGCTACCTCTCTTTGCTTGGCTACATCCAGCTCATCTTTTAAGCATCTGATCAGTTGTCATCTTCTTTAGGAAGCATTCTGGAGATCCTCCTACTAGGTGTTAAATGTCTCCTGTATGTGTTCTCGCCCATTGGTCCCCTGTGCCTACCCCTACCATAGCATTTGGTGCCACTTGATATTATTTGTGTACGTGTCATCTGCAGTACAGCCAGCTGCTCCTTGAGGATAGCAATTGTTATTCATCATTGTATAACCAGTACCTGGCAAAGTACCTGGCACAAAGTCAGCATTGAATAAATTCTTGTTGGATAGAATTCCAATTTCTTCTATCTTACAGCTTGGAAAGTGATTGTTGATTTCTTAGATGGACTCTGCATGTCATATTTTCAAAACTACAGCTACAGTGGTTCTATTAATTTATAAAAGTAACCCAGTGTTAGCTCTGAAAACCAAAGAAGCTCCACTTTCTTGAGGAGAAAATGAGCTCTACCTACCTTCCAGCTCTCAGTTCTCCAAGTGCAAGGCAGCACCTGTGAGAATTACAGTAATGCCGAGTTCCCAGTCTTTGTCTCAGGTGAGATTTGTGACAACAAAAATGCCCAGAGCGTTCTCATAAAGGTCTCTGTGACAGAATCATCTTAATTTAAAAAACAGATGGGGGGGGGGGGGTACCTGGGTGGCTCAGTCAGTTGAGTGCCCCATTCTTTATATCAGGTCAGGTGATGATCTCAGGATCGTGGAATTGAGAACTGCAACATGGAGACTGCTTAAGATTTTCTCTCTCCCTCTCCCTCTGCCTCTCCCCCCAATCAAAAATTAAAATAAGACAAGACAAGGCAAAATAAAATAAAATAAAATTAAATTAAATTAAAATAAAATAAAATAAAATCTAGTCACTTTAAAAAAAACAAACAAAACAAAAGAGGTTGGAAGAACCATGACCATGTCCTCTAGAATTTCTCCATGTTTGGACTTAATGATGCTGGCTGCTTATCTCTGCAATCTTTCAAGATGCCTCTTTGCATTATTTGCATCATTTACTGTCTATATTGTGACATTCTATTCAAGTCATACTCAGTCAAGTTTCCTTTAAAACAATCACTTTGCAGAAGGATGTGGGGGATTTAATCATTTCTTTATCAACAAATATTGATTACCTACAATGGGTATACATCTGTGAGAAAAAATAGACAAAAATTCTTACCCTAGTGGAGCTTAATTCTAGCAGGAAAACCAGAAAAGAAACATCGTAAGTGAGCATATTCTGTATTATTGAAGCTAATAGTCACTAATCAATAAAATGAAAAATAAAATAGGGCAAGTAAGGGGGGGACCAGAAGTATGGTAGTGGTTTTTTTGGTTTGTTGGTTGGTTGGTTGGTTGGTTGGTTGGTTGGTTGTGTTTTGTTTTGTTTTGTTTTGTTTTTTAAGAGAGGGGGTGGTAATTTTAATAGAGATAACATAGCTCTCTCATGGAGAATTAAAACATCTGAGCAAAGGAGATGAGGGAGGAAGTCACATGTGTGTGCAGGCTGATGGGGGATGACCAATACAAAGGCCTTAGGGAAGTTTGTACATGGAACACTGAAAACAATGTGGGGGTTGCAAGGGTGAGGGAGGGAAATAAGAGATGAGATCAGAAAAGTAAGAGGTGGGCAGGGCTCAGATCACATAAAACCTCATAGATCTCTATAAGGATTCTAGTTTATACTCTGAGATGAACAGGAAGCCATTGCAGGATTGTTGAGAGATGTGGGTGTGCCTGGGTGGCTCAGTCGGTTAAGCATCCCAACTTCGGCTCAGGTCATGATCTCATGGTTCGTGGGTTTAAGAGAGATGTGATGTGATCTGAGGTCATAAGTGATCCCTTTGATTCTGTGTTGGGAATAGACTGTAGGGGGCAGGGGTATAAGGGGGGAAATCCTCTAGGAGTCTGCTGCTATTATCCAGACAGAAACAGTATAGGCTTGGACTGGTGTAGAAGTGGGGTAATGGTGAGAAGTGGTTACATTCTGGATATATTTTTGGAAGGAGACCTATAGGATTTCCTGATGTAGAGTATGACAGAGGGAAGTGAAGGATGATTTCAATATTTTGGGTCTGAGCACCTGGAAGTGAACTGAGAAAGACAGCAGCAGGTCAAGCACCTGTTCAGGGCAATCAGATATTGAATATCTACAGGGAGACATCAAGTGGAAGTTAGATGCGGAAATCTAGAATTCCAGAGAAAGGTCAAACTGATGTTGTAAAGATGGTTGACATATAAATGGAGAAGAGAAGAAGTCCAAGGATTAAAAACTGGGACATTCCAACACTTAAAGCTAGGAAAAAAGAGAAACCAACAGAGACTGAGAAGGAGAAAGTCATTGAAATGGTTAGAAAACCAGGAGTGTCCAAAGACAAGAGAGAAGAAATTGTTTCCAGGAGAAGGGAGTTATCAGATCTGTCAAAGGTTACCAATAAGTCAAATAAGATGAAGACTGAGAATTGACATGGACTTTATCAATGTGCTGGATATTGGTGACATGGGATACTGCATTAATGGTGTCCTTCCAAAATGCTAATCTACCCACAATCTTTTTTGGAAAGAATCTTTGCAGATATATTCAGTTACATTAAAATAAGGTCTTATTGGATTAGGATCATCCTTAAATTCAATGACTAGTGTCCTTATGATAAGAAGACCATGTGAAGACACAGAGAGAGCTAGCAAGGAGAATGCAGTGTGACAGCGGAGCAGAGATGGTGGAGTGATGCAACCAACAGCCGAGGAACACCATGATGGTTGGCAACCACCAGAAGCCAGGAAGAAGCCAGGGAAGGATTCTTCTGTAGAGTCTTTAGAAAGAGCACAGCCCCAATGACACCTTGAATTCAAACTTCTGGCCTCCATAACTGTGAGCGAATAAATTCCTATTATTTTAAGTCCCCCAGTTTGTTGTATTTTGTTATGAAAGCCCTAGGAAATGGCACTTGATGCCTCAGCTTGGGCTGCCGTGACAAAATACCACAGACTGGGGGGCTTACACCACAGACATCTATTTCTCACAGTTCTGGAAGCTGGAAGTCAAAGATTAGGTACCCCCAAGGTTGGGTTCTGGTGAGGACTCTCTCCCTCACTTGTAGATGGCTGCTTTCTCACTGTGTCTTTACATGGCAAGTGGAAAGAGAAGAAGAGCACCAGCTCTCTGATGTCTCTTATATGGTGTGCTAATCCCATCATGATGACCCCATCCTTGGGACTTCATCTAACCCTAACTACCCTGCAAAGATCCCATCTACAAATACCATCACGTTGGAGGTTAGGGCTTCAATATATGAATTTTGTGGGGTATACAATTCATTCCATAGCACTTGGTAAAGTAGTCCTTTTACATCTTTGTTCCTTGATTTCCTCGTCTGTAAAATGGGGATAATAATAGTACCCACCTCAGAGAAGTGTGGTGAGGAGAAAAGGAATTCATAGATGTAATATTCTTAGAACAGTACATACTAAATGCTATATATGATATTAGCTATTACAATGATTTATGAAACTAATCATTTCGTTTTGAAATTAAAGTACTCATTTTCATTTTTTCCATGTTTAATTCTCAATTAGTTCACTAATTTGACAGATTATATTTCCCTAAGCTGCTAAACACTGATTTCACACTTAATCAAATTCTCTTAAACATTTCAAATTAAAGAAAAGACCTTATACATCTAGCAAGTAAAATTCTCCTAATACTTAAACACTGTTTAAGCAATTGATTGGCTAATTTCCCTAAACATTTCAAACTGAAGTCACAAATCTAAAGAGTGATTACATCAAACACTTCAAACATCTAACACAGTAGGTGTTAAACAAAATGGTTCTCAAGCACTGTTAACTCTTCCAATGCTAATAAATACAATCATATACTTTTAGATTAAACTACTTTAAGCATTTCAACATCTTAGAAAATAAATTTCTAAACTTAGTATATTGGATTTTCCTGAGCATTTAAATGTTCAGTAAATTTAACAAGTCAACTTTTCCTAAATGTATCTATTAAAATCATAAATCCTGTAATTTTTAATATATTATTATAAGCACTTACCTCAACATAAAGCAGAACTGTGATAACAAAATGTGTTCTTACACTCAAATAAATATAACTTACACAAAAAAGCATCATTACTTCATTGTTTGGAATTCTTGTTTGTTATACCTTGCTGGTGTTACAAAGTTAATTTTCTAAATAATACGATCAGAATTACCAAGTCTTTGGTAGCACCTGAGATTACAGATGGCCATTGAGAGGTCCAAGTCCCAAACTGCAAAGGTAGGATACCTGTGCATGGACATGGGGAAGGGCATGGATGGCCCCCTGGAATATTTCACCAGAGCTGTGCTTTAGCAAGGCAAGTCCCTTCTTATGTTGGCTTATAGTTGGCTTCTAGCTGTACTGTCAGTGGGAGAACACCATGCTTTTTTAGTGGGATTGCATGTCACAATCCAGTGCATCTCATATATCCTAGGAAGCTTTCAACTTTCACCCTGACCCAGTTTTTTTTATAACTTTTTTCCTTTTTCTTCTCCGACTTGGGAAAATGGAATCCTGTACACATGCACATGTGCGAAAGTACGCGTGCGCGCGCGCACACACACACACACACACACACACAGTCTCTCCCCCCCCCACACACACACACATAGCAATTTCAATCAGGCTTCTTGATGAGACTTCATTTACTCTCTTTTCTTCATCAGTGGCCTGTTTCTCTAGCCATTTACTGACAACTGCAAGCTCTTAAAGATAGGGTGTGCATTGGTCATCTTTGTGTTTCTAGTGGTCCTCACATTTGCCTGGTGCTCCATAAATGTTTGTTGAATGAATTAATGAATAAATGTAACAAATTATAAACTCGGAGTAACAAACTCCAAATATCAGCTCAACTCCCATCAGGTAGAGTAAGCTTTGCCTTGCAATAATTCACTAACTTGGCCCTTCATCTGGAAACTGTGACAGGACTCCCCTATACCTTTTTAATGACACCTCACTTATAGCCCTTGCTTCCTGCTTGTTTCTGATGAACCTTCTCAGTAACAATGTACATGTCACACATGCCGCCACCATTCACCACCTTTCCCCTCAAGGTTGACTTCACAGTGGATGTTAATACACTTTCCTATGAAGTCTGTACTGTTCAGAATTATCCTCTGAATTGGAAATCCTTTTTGGAAAGACTCTGTGATGGGGTGCCTGGGTGGCTCAGTCAGTTAAGCATCCAACTTCGGCTCAGGTCATGATCTCACAGTTCGTGGTTTGGAGCCCTGCATTGAGCTGTTAGCTCAGAGCCTGGAGCCTGCTTTGTATTCAGTGTCTCCTTCTCTCTCTGTCCCTACCCCACTCATGCTCTGTCTCTCTCTCTCTCTCTCTCTCAAAAGTACAAATAAACATTAAAAAAAATAAATAATAAATTTTTAAAAAGGCGCCATGATGTAGTTGGCATTCAGGGTATGATAATTTGCTGTCCTGGGCATGGTACTTAAGAGCATACATTATGAACCCGTAAACACATGATAACAGATCCTGGCTCTGCCATTCACTACCTTTGTTATTTGGCCTTTCTCAGACTCAGTTACCTCTGTAAAAATGTAACTGTAATATTTATCCCAGAGGGTCCAGGCAAGCATTGAATGAAGTAAGCCATGCAAAGCTCTTAGGATAGAGAAGAGCACTTGAGTGCCCCACAAATAGTAGTTACTACCCAAGTGGACTCTCCTTTTCCAGCTATCACCCCAGTCTCTTGATAAAAGAATAGTCACATTCACCCTGCTTTATTTCTTTAACATGATTCTTAAAAGGGTGAGGGGCAATGAAGAATAAAGAATGCCCGCTTCGGGGAAAGAAAAAAGAAGCTAATCATATTGTAAGCAGGAGGGCCTGATGTTTCTTCATATATTTCCAAAGCAGTGCTAAGTAATAGTCAACAAAATCATGAGATTTTTGTGATTTTTAAATAAAAATTTTAAATACAAGCTTAACAATAATAAGCCCATGTAAGATTGAATCATGTAATGAGTCACTTCAATTTTTGACAAGCCTCTTAGTTCAAAGCCCTTAGATACTTCCTGTAATCAAAACCCATTTTCAAATTCACAGGAAGATATTATCTAATGATCCACTCAGTCTTTTCATGTTCTTAATTTGGGGTCAGTTTCAATGGCCTGTCTCACATCAGCTGTCATTTTTGTGATCGAAATGTCACTTCACATTACGGTTTTCATTGAGACAGTTCTCATCTTTGGTTTCAATTCAATTTAATTCAAATCGGATCTGTATGTCTCAGGACAATTCAATTCACTTAAATTCCCCTCTGTTCTGATAAGATTGTACCCACTACTTCCTGTTGATGCCACTGAAGTTCCTGATACCTTCCAAGCCCCTGGTGCTTCCTGGGAGGGCACTGGTCTGATAACAAGGACACTGCTGCTTCTGCCCACTGAGATGGGCCTGGTGCCAGCCCTGGAACCAGCTAGGCCAGACTTATGGCCACCAATGTTTGTGCTGCCACTGCTGTCTCTAGTGTTGGTGCTGTCAGTCTCTACCACCCCATCCCCCCACCAAAGCCCTACTGGGTCAGTACTCTTCTGAACTGTAGAAAAATCTTTCCTTACGCTTTATTTTATAGAAATCTGGGCTGAGAAACAGCTCATTAGGTAGTAAGAGTATGGGAAGTTGTTGTAATTTACTTCGTTTTCTTTGGTTTTGTTGAGCTTTTCCAGTCTTTCCCCCCACAAAAGACAAACAAAAGAGGTTGGGCCACAGCACAATTCACCCATGCCACACTCAAAACTACCCTTCCCTTGTAACAACTGAACTACTTTTTCCACACCTGAATTGTATATCTGGCTTTCCCCAGGAAAAGTTCATTTCCAAGAAGCTTCTCTTGCAAGACCCCTGGCAGAGACGACCACACCACCATTCCACCAGACATCAAAACTCCTTTATCCTGTCACCTTGTGGGCTGGAAGACCAAAAACATTCTGGGGCCTTCATGGCACTGTCCAGAGTAAGAACACAAAGGATACTGGGAGCAGACAGGATCAGGGCCCAGAAAATAAACCCAACCATAGAAGAGGGAGATCCAGCTAAAGAAGAGAATAGGCACCCCACAGTATTCCCAGGGGCTGTGTTTGATTCCAGTTTTCCACAAGGAAACTCACCAAGTGAGCAAAACCCAGCTGTGGAGGTCAGGTCAGAGCTGCCGTATAATTTGGCCATTTGGCTGCTTCAAATGGAGAGGAGAAACTAAGGTCAGAACAGGGAAGACTGAGGTTGTGCATAAAATTGAGGGGGCAAATGAAGTACATGGGCAGGTCACTAGCCGGGGGAATCCAAATGGAGTAGTAAGGTTGGAAGCTGTAAGTGGGCTGTGGTATCTGCTGCATGCTACTGGCTCAGACTAGGGTTTCTTAGTGTTCCTTCTGATTTAGAGTATCTAGAAAACCAAGGCAGAAGCTCAGATGTATAGACTGGACTTACAGAGTGAATTTAGGAACAATGTAATTGCTGAAGCATAGACTTTGAAGTTACAAGTCTTGGGTTCAAATCCTAGCTCTGACTCATAGTAACAGTATGGCTTTGGGCAGATTAATCTTTCTATATTTTTATGTCCTCCAGTAAAGAGCCTCATAGGGTCCTTTTAAGGATTTGTAAAGTGCATATCTGAGCACCTGGCACATAATAGGTACTCAAAACCTGAGGGAATATGGCACGTGGCCTAGTTGGCTAATAGCACAATTAATTCTTTGGTGAGGCTAAGCCTGTTGACAGTTTGCCTTCCCAAATAAGGAAAGACTCAGGGACTGGCAAGCTGGGCCTGCAGGTATGGGTCTCACAGCTGAGAGAAGGGGCTCTGAAAAGATCCTGCAGGATGTGGGTGGTAGGCTGGGAAGGAGAGCCATTCATGGGGTGCTCCAGAGCATTAGCTGGTCTGGGAAGGTTGTTTTGAATCACAATATAAGACAAATATCCATTCACAGTTTCCTCCTAGACTCAGGAAGGAACATCCCTTTCCCAGGGGTATGGGTGTGCCCAAGCCCAGGCACACACTTTACATTCGACGGTCACAGTCTGTCTACAGTGTATGCTCTAGCTTTTATTGCTCTAAGTTATAGCCTCACATGTGAACATTTGATCCTTGAAATGCAGTCCATGTATTCTAGTTTCACAATGTTTGTGAATCTCCCATAGTTAATATGTATATTTTTTGTTATTGCTGTGTCCTTGGGACTGATTCCAGTTTTCTTTCTCTCTGGGACAGCAGCATTAATACCCCTAATCTATACTGGAAGATGCCCTGAGTTTAAATTAAATTGATGCTCCACTGAGTGTAAAACATGAGAGATCCTGCTACTCTAAGTCTGGACTCCACTGAAAGAGCCCATCCTTCACAGCTTGAAGAAAAGGAATGGATGTGGCACTGCACAGACGCCCCTCTCTCCTCCCCAGCCTTACTTCCTCCCCTTCTATTCCTGACTCCAAATTCTGCCACTTCCTCCAATGGGCCAAACATACACCTTTCCTGCTTTTGTGCCTTTGCACAAACTCTTTCCTCTGCCCAAATTGGCCTTCCCTCCTTCTCTCCTGATGGACTCCCCTTTAGCCTAAACAGCCCAGCTTGACTTATCTTTCAGAATCCTCTCTGTAGACCTCCCCAATCCCCTTGTCCTTCCCTATGCATTTTATGTACAACTCTGTCACTCAGCTTCTCACATTCTAACTTCTCCCCCTGTGAGCCCTTTGAAAAGGCAGCATGTGTCTCACTCATGATATGTATATCCCCAGCAACTATCACAGTGTCTAGCACTTATTTGGTGCACATTAAAAAATGTATGGGTGATTTGTAGTATATCTTGAAATCTAGAATTCTAATACCTCCAGCTTTGTTCTTCTTCTTTATTTACTTATTTATTTTTTGAGAGAGAGAGAGAGACAGAGTAAAGCAGTGGAGGGGCAGAGAGAGAGGGAGACAGATCCAAAGCAGGCTCTAGGCTCTGAGCTATCAGTACAGAGTCCAATGCAAAGCTTGAACTCATGAATTGTGAGATCATGACCTGATCTGAAATCAGATGCTTAACCAACTGAGCCACCTAGGCATCCCTTCAGCTTTGTTCTTCTTTCTCAAGATTGCTTTGGCTATTCAGGGTCTTTTGTGGTTCCATACAAATTTTAGCATTATTTGTTCTAGCTCTATGAAAAATGTTGTTGGTATTTTGATAGGGATTGAATTGAATCTGTAGATTGCTTTGGATGGTATGGACATTTTAATAATATTAATACTTCCAACCCATGAGCATTGGAATATCTTTCCACTTGTTTGTGTTGTCTTCAATTCCTTTCATCGGTGTTTTAGTTTCAAAGTACAGGTCTTTACCTCCATGGTCGTGTGACCATGCTAGGTATTTTATTCATTTTGGTGTAATTGTAATGGGGATTGTTTTCTTAATTTTTCTTTATGCTACTTTGTTATTAGTGTATAAAAATGCAACACCTCTCTGTATATTAATTTTGTATCCTGAAACTACTGAATTCATTTATCAGTTCTAATAGTTTTTTGGTAGAGTCTTTAGGGTTTTCTCTATACAGTATCCTGTCATCTGCAGATAGTGAAAGTTTTATTTCTTTTTACCAGTTTAGATGCCTTTTATTTCTTTTTTGTTTGATTGCTACAGCTAGGACTTCCAATACTATGTTGAATAAAAAAGTGGTAAGAGTGGATATTCTTGTCTATTTTCTGATCTTAGAAGAAAAGCTCTCAGTTTTTCACTATTGAGTATCATATTATCAGTGAGTTTGTCATATATAGCCTTTATAATGTGGAGATATATTCCCTCTAAACCCCAAAAAGTGTGGTACAGATACAAAAATAGACCCATGGATCAATGGAACAGAATAGAGAGCCCAGAAATAAACCCATGCTTATATAGTCACTTAATCTATGACAAAGGAGGCAAGAATATGCAAAGGGGAAAAGACAGTCACTTCAATAAATGATACTGGGAAAACTGGACTGCTACATGCAAAAGAATGACACTGGACCACTTTCTTATACTGTGCACAAAAATAAACCCAAAATGAATGAAAGACCTAAATGTGAGACCTGAAACCATAAAACTTCCAGAAGAAAATATAGGCAGTAATTTCTTTGACATTGGCCTTAGCAACATTTTTCTAGATATGTCTCCTCACGCAAGGGAAACAAAAGCAAAAATAAACTCTTGGGACTACACCATAATAAATTTTTGAACAGTGAAGGAAACCATCAACAAAACAAGAAGGCAACTTATGGATGGGAGAAGATATTTACAAATGATATGTCCAAAAAGAGGTTAATATGCAAAATATATAGATAACTCCTATAATTCAGTACCAAAAACTCCACAAATAATCCTATTACAAAATGAGCAGAGGACCTGAATAGACATTTTTCTAAAGAAGACATACAGATGGCCAACAGATATAAGAAAGGATGCTCAACACCACTAATCATCAGGGAAATACAAATCAAAACCATAATGAGATATCACTTTACACCTATAGAATGGCTAGAATCAAAACCACAAGAAATAACAAGTGTTGGTGAGGATGTGGAGAATAAGGAACCCTTGTTCACTGTTGTTCACTGTTAGTGGGAATGTAAACTGGTGCATCCACTGTGGAAAACAGTACTGAGGTTCCTCAAAAAATTAAAATTAGAAATGCCGTATGATTCAATAATTCCACTAAACTCCAAAGAAAATTCCAAAATTCCAAAGAAAACAAAAACATTAATTAATTTGAAAAGATACATGCACCCCTATGTTTATTGAAGCAGTACCTACAATAGCCAAGATACGGAAGCAGCCCAAGTATCCATCGATTGATGAATGGATAAAGAAACTGTGGTGTGTATGTGTACACATATATAATGGAATATTATTCAACCATAAAAAAGAATGGGATTTTGCCATTTTGTGACAACATGGATGGACCTAGAAAGCATTATGCAAAGTGAAATAAGTCATAGACAAATACCATATGATTTTACTTCTATAGGGAATATAAAACACAAAACATATGAATAAACCAAAAAAAAAAAGTCTCTTAAATACAGAGAACAAATTGGTGGTTGCTAGAGGGGAAGCAGGTGGAGGGGATGGGAGAAATACATAAAGGGGATTGAGAAATACAAACTTTCAGTTCTAAAATAAATAAGTCATGGAGATGAAAAGTACAGCATTGGGAATATAGTCAATAATATTATAATAACATTGTATGGCAACAGATGGTGACTACACTTACCATAGTGAGCACTGAGTGTTGTATAGAATTGTGAATCAATACATTGTACACCTAAAACTAAAATAACACTGTATGTTAATCATACTTCAGTTTTAAAAATAAAAGAATATATATGGATGAAAACCAAAGCATTCTCTTTGTTTCTTCTTCCTACAGAAACGATGACTATTGGTAAAAGGATTGTTTGTGCCGAGGACACAGTGGGACAACCACCTTACAAAGATCTTAAGTAACTTTTCCCATCCAACAACACCCGGACGACTGCAGTGACCAAATGCTGAGCTGTAACCACAGCAATAACTGGCCCTCTTTCCATATTAGGTTTGGTGAATATGAATGGCCTGGCCATCCTCAAGTGGCCTAAGGTGGTGTGCTGCAGGGGAAGCATGACTGTCATGGCCAAGAACCAAGATTGGACTGTGGAAGAAACCACCTGATGTAGTGAGAACACTAAGAGTACCCTAGAGCACTGGGATTCTTAGTGATTAACACGAGGCCCTTGGTGATGGGGTCATAGCACCTGCTCTGGCAATGTCACTCTGACATGATGTTATTTGCTTGAATGCCCTGGAAGGACAGAATAGTTAAAAATATATCCAGGTGCTAAATAGGCAGCAGATCTAATTCATACTGGACTACCTTTGAGCTAATAACTGTCTTCAGAAAATAATTTTACCCCAAGAAGTGCTCCAGCTTTGCAAGGAATAGACCCAGGAGAGTCAGAGGATAAACAGGCTGTTCCCCTAGAGAAAATCTAGTGCAAGGAGGGCTAATTCACAGCAAATTCACTGCCCCCTCCCATGCACATGGCAGAGAGTACCAGTTGATCATAGATGTCTCTTGTGCTGCACCTAGATTCTGAGGAGCCAGAATCCTCAACAGTGTTTTCTAGATGGCCAGCAGCCACTTCCTTGCAACTGGTGTTGACATTAGAATGAAAGTTAATTGCCATCTGTCTCTGTTAGGGAGGCAAGCATCTCAATGGCATAAGCATTCTGGACTACCCTTTCAGGGCATATTTGTCCACCAGGGGAACGGCGTCAAGAACAGGTGTACCATTGTGTGAGATGAGTTGATGGAGAGGTAACACAACCCTCCCCTGAGAAAGGCACAACTTTTGGGCCTTCTTGGCCTGAGTGCTTTCTGGGGTATTTCCATATGCAACAACCCAGGGGCATAGCCTTGGGAAGCCACAGACAGGTTTCCTTTCACTTCCAGACACATATATCACTTTCACAGCACTTGGGGAATGGAAATACCTACAAGAGTGAAGGTCAAGGGCTCTCCCCGGGTATCTCATTCATTACTCAGCTTTTCCTTTGTGACCACATCAGCCAACCCACTGCCAGCTCTGCTCCTCATCCTCATTGCTTCTGCCTCCATACAAATGAAACCAAAGGCCTTAGCATACCTTGGGGTGGGGGGAGGAGGTGGCTGTTACCTAGTGGTCCTCTCTCTCCCATCATGGGTGCAAGGTAATTGGGTATCCCAACCACACATTGCACCACTTCTCCAAGATAACATCCTGGGAAGCTCATTATCTTTGTCTGAATTAACATTTCACTATGGGGCTAACTGGGTAGAAGCAGGATCATTGCATGTCTTCAGAAAGTTCTTATTGCCACAGCTGCCTGGTGTAAGAAACTCTACACTGATTTCACATCTAAATAGAGGCCTTTGGTTCTGTAAGGCAGTGTTAACCACACTTCAGCTTCACGTGTTCCCAGCCTGCCTAGTCCATTTCCATCTCTGATTGGCTTTCAACAACCGGGATCCAAAGAGAACCCAAGGTTCTGCCTGCATCCGATGACATGAGAATTCAACTTTCCTTGCCCAAGGTTCCACTCTGACTCTTCCTCCCCATTCAGACATCCTCCACCATACCAGTGTTCCAAACCAAAGCATGAAGGACATGTGCCAGCTGGATAGCCAGCAGATATACTGTCTATAGAGCCAGGCAGATGAGCCCAGAAGAATGGTCCCAGAGAAAACAGACTGGCCACAGCAGATATCAGGCAGCCATCCCAATAAACTTTGACATGTCCTTGGCACTGAGAACCTGGGTAGGAGATCCTGGGGCAGCTGTGCCTATTGTCCCCCCCACCCACCCACCCAAAGATCTTCCTGCCCAGAGAGCTAGCATCCCTGGGTACAACTGAGTATGTTACTGGCTTATTGATATGAAACAGAAGGTGGCTTTGTAGGAGCCAGCAGGCAAAGAAGCCTGTCTGCATGGCAGGCAGGTGGCTTTGTGTCTAGAAAGCTTTATCTAGCCAGTCCAGCTGTGGCCAGAGGCCATTTTGAATTTGAACTCCCTGAACCCATCAGCAACTCTGCCTCTGTTCTCTTGCATTCTGTTTGGTTTCCCTTTAGTTTCCTAGTAAATGTTCCTTTTGAAAAACTCCAACCTTGTCTCATTGAACTTGAAGGGAAGGGGATTCTCCAGCCTCTTTTCCAAGATGGAAAAGGAAATTAACATACCTTGAAAAAATGGAAATGGCAGTGAGAGGGTCAGATATTGGGAGAAGACCTTGGGAAAAGCTGGTGCCAAAAGATGGGAGAGGCCAAGTGTCTCCCCTACCCACCTGGCACTGATTCTCAGCCCCTTCCTCTTGCTGCCTTTGTCTTCAAGCTGATGTGCCTTGGATGTGTGTAGCTACCTAAGCTTCTCCCCTCCAGTGAGCTGAGCACATTCAACGGGTGATATGCTGTCCAGGAAGTACACTGGTACACAATCAGAGCAGGAATAAGGGAGAGAGGGATAGGCGTGGTTTCTACAATGTGGATGTTTTCAAAATGCTCCAATTATCATGACTCTAAATGGAATGACTTAGTCCTCATGACCATTAATAGAACTAAACTGCACATGAAAATAAGAAAGTTATGCATGTTTTCATACTTAAGCCAAGGAGACTGACAAAAGATAGATGTGGAAAGCTATCTTCATGGCCATCCTGTCCTGCAGTGGTGGATGTCCCAGTATTTTGCGTAACAAAATACAAAGCTTACTGATTTATAGGGGAAGTTATTACCCCTCATGGTTATGTGAGTTGTCTGGGCTTGGGTGATTGCTTTCTCTTGGAGTCCCATGGTTACTATCAGATGGCAGCTGAAGGTGGCATCATCTCAATGCCCGACAAGGCAGAATATTTATGATGGGTTTATCACTTACATGTCTGGCTCCTTCACTGGGATAACTGGAACAGCTGGTTGCTGTTTGGGCTTCTCCATATAATCTCTCCACATGATTAGTTTGGGCTTCCTCACAACATGGAGGTCTCAAGGCAGTCAGACTGTTTGCATAGCACTGGCTTCCCCAGAGCTAACATTCCAAGAGGTCCCAGTAGATGCTGCAAGGTTCTTCTAAGTAACATTTGAAGTATCACAGAGTCATCCCTGCCACATACTACTGGTCAAGAGCAAGTCATCAGGCCAGCCTAGATTTGGGGGAAGAGATTACACAAGAATGGACTATCAGAAAGTGTGGCTCATGAGGGCTACTTTGGAAATAGTGGGGTTAGGAGTGGAGAGGGAGGTGTCACTGAATCAGAAGCCTTCCTGGATAGCTCGTATTTTAAAAGCACATGTAAGTCTTAATACATACAATGGGGAGGGGGGGGGGTGAGTGTGGTAGTAATAAAGGGCAGAGGAGAGGGGGAAGGGCTATCCATGGACACTTAAATAGAGCAAAATCTAATGAAAAGCAACTGGTTATCACTGATGCAGAGCCTACCATAAAACAAGAAACTTTGGAGTAAAAATATGATTATCATCATCCTACTGAGAGCTCAAAAGCTTAAGTTGGATGCTTTTCTCCCTTTATCTCTGAGCCAAAGGGACATGGGCCACAAATGCTGTCCCTTTATGTCATTGCTACTGCCTTCCTAAACTCTGTCATAGGATAGTTGTATTCATGAAGGCTGGGTGACTGTTGTCAGACAGTTATGAAGGTATATTTATTCGTAAGAAGGTTATTGATGATAAACCACTGCATCTTATAGCTTAGAACACATCACATTGCTTTTACCATTTCTTTACTTTTTGAAAATTCAACTGTTATTCCAAACAGTAAAGGTAGTAAAACAAAATTATAGTCTTCTTGACTCAATACTAAATTCACTGTAGCTATTATTCCAATAATTATCAATTGCATTAAAGCTATTTCCAAACCAGCATCTGACATAGTAATACTGATAGTTTTTCCTATCAAGTGAACATCATCTCAAGACACTGATATTAGCGCAATTTAGGTACAATTCTTCTTGCGTGGCAGCAGTTTCCAGATTTGAATTTATCAAAGAAAGGCAATTTCTCTAATTTGCCAATCTCAAAGCTGTCAGAGAATAATAAATACCTGAAGATACTTGTATTCAGGGCTTCAGAGACAAGCTTATGGGCTACATAAACTGGTAAATAAACCTTCTAGAAACAAGTTTTTTTTATCTTTATTTCAAAAAAGTAATGATTTTTAAGATATATTTCCCCCCTCAGGAGTTTTTAGGATTAAATTAAAATTTGTTAGGTATAGGGGCCCTGGGTGGCTCAACTGGTTAAGCGTCTGACTCTTGACTTTGGCTCAGGTCATGATCTCACAGTCTGTGGGTTCAAGCCCTGCATCCGGCTCTGCACTGATAGTATAAAAGTATAAAATAAAGTTTCAAATAATCCCTACCTTAGAAGTGCACTGGAAAATGCAAAGCAGAGTAAGAACTCAGTGAAGAAAAGCCATGCTATAAAGCGTACGTTTCTTAAAGGGAAACAAATGTGCTATACCTATCTGCATGTCTGCAAATGCAGACTGAAAGCTCTGCTGAGGACTCACGGGGCCTGCTGGCTCCAGCGACATTCATGAACCTTCCTAACCAAGCTGCAGATCTGCATTATGGTCACGATTGTAGGTAGCGTGGTTCAATTATGGTCAGCGTTTTCTGGATGCAAAGAGCGAATACAAAATACGTTTGCTTGAGAATAAGATGCAGGCAGCCCTGGGCCAAGCCCCACGGAGACCAACGGTATGTCTTGGCTCCTCTTTAAAAAGGAAGAGGAGCTGCTTTATGCCACTTTTCAAATTAGAACTCTGGGGATGAAGATTCCTCAACCAAAGTAAATATTTTTTTTCTTTCAAAATATGTGTTGGTTTTGCTTTGCTCTCTGCAAATTAAGTGAAACCCTATGTTGAATTGCACTGGTAGATTTTGAAAGAATTGTGTTTGGGTAGAATTAGCCAGAAGACGTGTAAACTTTGCCTCCTGGTGTTTCCCACACCTGAAAGGCACGTTGAGGAGCCAGTGGCACTTACATGTCAGGTGCCTAGTCTTGCAGGTTTGGGAGAGGAAGCTGCCTGCCTGACCTGCTGGATCCTGGCCCCAACTAGTGCTCATCACACTTGGTTGGCCTCACCCCACCACCCCCCAACCCTGAGCCCCAGCCCGCTGGCAGTAGCAGGTCCACTTAGCAGCTTTTGACAAAACTTCTGGGGGTTCTGCATCAGGATAATGCCATCTGGACAGCAATTGCCACTTGCTTTTGATTCTCCCCAATCTGACAGGTCATCCTTTTGTCCCCAGAACTCCAAGGCAAAGGAGAGTGTATTGTGTCACCAAACAGAACAACAAGGACAACCACCATGTGTGGGTGCAGGGTTCTGGGGGTGTGCATCATCTGGAGCCAGACTAAGTACAGTCTCCTTAACTTTTTCCCACATTTTAAAGTTCATTGATTTTGGATTTTTAAGAGGAAGAAAGATGTAATCTTTTAAAACATAAACAATGGACTTAAAAGAAATCCAAGGGGTATATCTGTGACTTTAAAGAGTCCCATAAAACCAGAAAACTTAGGTAAATTATTCACGCATTTATTACATCTCTTAGAGCACATATTGACTATTGACATTTGGCTGAATGGCTCCATTATGTCATTTCCCTGCTCATGTAAAAGTAGGTGTCATGGTGCCTTAATAAGGACTGCTCCTGTGTGTAAAGCCTCAGTGGGACCCACTGCCCCTCTTGGGCCCTTTCTAGTTTGGAAGAAGAAAGAGCCTGCTTGGGCAGGCTAAGGAAACCCCAGCACAGTCTTCATGTCTCCCAATGTTTCCGTGGGGAAGGCAGGTCCTTGTGGAGGAAGGCATTTGTATACATGAGAAAAGAACTCATGACCTTCTTAGCTCCAGGGGACAATGTAAAATCACTACTTTGGGAAAGCCCAATTTCAGGCTTGAAGCTATAATTACATGGGGGTTAAGGACCCGGAAGGAAGGTTAACTAAACTTTTATCAACCACTTAAAATTATTCTAGTGCATGATCTCACTGCTTTGGCAAAAACATTTGCCCTTTGCTGGTGGACCAAAGCAGTGGTAGAGACCAGATGGCCCTAGAAGATGCAGAAGGACCTCAAATCAGTTACCTCCAAACATAGTGCTGGTTGGAGACAGCCCTGCCCTGCAGTGGGGCTGAGAATCTACTCTGCCACTGACCAACATTGTAACCTCCAGGCTTCCCCTTCCTACTACACCCCTAGCCCTCAAGGATTCCTGCCCAGACCCTTCTCAGTCCCTGGTGCAACCAGACCACAGACATACCTGAGACAGAAAAAGTAGTACACTTGTGGGAATACTTGGCTCCCACTCTCTTCTGGGCTTAAGAGGGCTTGGGCAGTCTTCAAAGAGCTCAAGCACACAACAGAATGTTACATGGGACTTTCTGCCTTGACCCAGTCTCTCACTGATTTTTACTTCTTGGTGTTTGGTATGCCTATGGTACATGGGCACACACATAAGCACAAATGCAATTATTGTTCAGGAGTGCTCAGCAGAGGCTGGTGCAGAGCTTCCTGCCCCTCCTAGGCAGAAGAAAATGATTGAGGAGAACATAGTCCCATGCAGAACTGGGAGACTTGACCTTTACATCTCTTTGTAGCAAGGAGCTCTCTGGATCTTTTAGAACTCGCTGCATGGAAATACCAGAGATGAAGCAAAGTTTTGTGAGTGTTCTTGCCCACCTAGCACAGGGAGTCCAGTTTTCTCAAAGCCTCTTATCTCCTTAGATACCCATGACCATCATTCATGGCAGCTCTCTACTCTCATTTTATGCAAGAGTCTACATGACACTCACCTCCATAACCCAGTCTTTGGCCAGGAAAAGCATCACTGCCAATGACTCCACCTCTCAAGGGCCACAACATGTGGGTTCGAGAAAGGATCATATCAGAGACTACAGCATCACATGTAGGGTTTGTCAGGGCTACCATTTCTGGTGAAAGATTGCCATTCATGTGTAGTACATTTGACCTTTGCACAATGTGGGGGGTAAGGGCACTGACCCCTCCAACACAGTAAAAAATCCACATATAACTTTTGACACCCCTAAAATTTAACTACTAATAGCCTACTGTTGACCACAAGCCTTACCAATAACATAGTCAATTAATATATTTTGCATGTTATATGTATTATATACTTCTATACATTATTCTTAAAATGAAGTACACTAGAAAAAAAGAAAATAGTATCAAGAAAATCATAAGATAGAGAAAATAAATTTACAGTACCGCACTGGAAAAAAAACATATCAGTGGAACCACCCAGTTCAAATCCATGTTCAAGGTCAACTGTTGTTTTTCAAGGATCAGGAACACTGAGCAAGGACCAAGAGGTAGCATGATGTAATGGAGCCACAGTCTGGAGCTGGGCCCAGGGCTTTGCCCTTGCCTCTGAAGCCAAGGCCACTCCTGTGGCTCCCAGCTTCTTCTCACATGGGGAAGTTTGGCCCGATGTGTTCTGTGCTCTTCTACCTCTGATCTGTGTGTCTCTGAGTCTGAGGAACTGCTTGTCCCTGTCCCCGGAAAGCTGCATAGCTGGGGTGGGGCCTGTGCAGTCCTAGACTCCTGTTGCCTGGAAACCCAAGTGTAGACTAACTGTGAGGGGAGGGTTTTCTATGCTCTCCAGGGGCCATCAGCTCTCTCCTCACCTCTCCCAGTGCTTCTCAGTTCCCTTTTCACTGGCTCTTCATTTTTAACAAATGATCTGAAAGGACTTTTTGATTTTGAGAATTACCTAAATCCCTTTTAATAATCAGTGATGTCTAGTGTGGATCATGACACAGGACTGGCACTCCAGGCAGACGCAATTCCATTCTGAATTCAATACCAGCATAGATTCTCTCAAGATACCCTAAAGAATTCATTATAGTCCTGTGAGTAAGCTGGAGGGTAGGAAGAGGGCAGTTCCCTAGAAGAGGAGATTTTGATGAAGAAGTAGGTGTTAGATGAAGAGGGACAGTCTGGGCTGTTGGTTCCTAGGTAGGGGCAGGAAAGAGGGGGAACACTGAGTGGCCTCTCACCCTGGCCTACTTTATGAAGCAACAGCCTATAAACCCTTGCCTTGGGCTGCAATAAAAATCTTTATCCTAGGGGTGGGGGGTGCCTGGGTGGCTCAGTCAGTTGACCATCCAACTTTGGCTCAGGTCATGATCTCACGGTTTGTGGGTTCAAGCGCCACATCGGGCTCTGTGCTGACAGCTCAGAGCCTGGAGCCTGCTTCCGATTCTGTGTCTCCCTCTCTCCCTGCCCCTCCCCCACACATGCTCTGTCTCTCTCTGCCTCTCAAAAATAAAGAAAACTAATAAAAAATTTTTTTAAAAATCTTTATCCTGGGAACCTCATGGATTTGTCCACAGCTGCTGCAGCTCAGCCCTGTCCTCCTGATAACATCAAGACAGAGGTGTTTGGGGGGTGGGGGGTAGGCAAAGAGCAGGAACCTCCCTTCTCCAATCTGCAGTCCACACAAGCCAGCCCTGCCCACCCCCCAAGCCCATGTGTGACTGGTTTGAGATGTGGATTTCTAGGGCCTGATACTCTATGGACTGCAAGAGCATTTTTTAATTTAAACCACTCAGTCAAAAAACAAACAGACAAACCACTCAGTCTGTTCTATTGATTCAGTCAATCTGATTGAGAATATCAATCAAATTTATTGAGGGAGGCAGAATTAAAGAGAGAGAAAGTTTATGGGCACTCTTTGTAGATGAGCTACAGTCCTATTCAAATATAAAAAGAGAAAGGACTACCATTTTAGCCATAGTCAGGTAACTGCCTAAAAAGTCTTTGCCCCCTAGTGGCAAACCAATATTTTGCACAAAATTAATTCCATGTTTGGTCTTGAACACCGAACTGAGACCACCCAAGCTGATACTCTGTGGGGACACAATGTAATCCATGATGTTAAGTCCTGGGGCTTTGTCCGCAGTGAGCTAAATGCTCATCGGTCCCCAGAGGCCCCACTTTCTTGGGAACCTTCACAACAGAAACCAAGGGTATGTCCAATGCTGGAAAAGACACGGAGCCTGTATAAGACCCAGCTTTCCTACACATGCTGACCAGCCTTGGCCCTGGGGCCTACTTAGTAAGGAGTCCTATGCTCATTAATCAGTCCCTTCCCTGCAGTGCATCCTTCCCCCACTTCCAAGACCTCCCCAAGCTAAGTGAATGTCGGCAAAACTTCGGGAGCTCTTGGCAGAGATGTGGTTACCAGGTGATCTGAGAACAGACACTCCAAATAGGACACCCGCGCCCAACTAGCTACACGTGGCACATCGCGTCTAGCATTTGACTAGTGTCAGTTAGGAGCAGACACTTGGCTCCCATGAGAATCCACTCATAGGAAACTGCTCAGGTGGATTTCTAAAGCCAAACCAGAATGATCACCAAGAGAGGTTTGGGAAGTTCTAGGGACTCTGGTGCACATGGCTTAAATAAGTCATGGAGATATAATGTACAGCAGAGGGAATATAATCAACCATATTGTAGTAATTCTGTGTGGTGACAGATGGTAACCAGAGTTAATTATGGGGATCAGTTTATAGTGTATAAAAATATCAAATCACTATGATGCATGCCTGAAACTAATAGGACATTGTATGTCAATTATACTTCAATTAAAAAACAGCAACAACAACAAAGAGGGAGGCTGTGAGTATTCCACCAAAGGAATGCTGGACAGCACCTTTCCCATCCTGAGGCTGCAGGAGACAGGACCAGGCTCTCCACTTCAGAGGGGGAAAAGCACTACTGGTGGCCACTTGAGAGGATTCTGGCCAGAAGACATTTCCAGTAAAACATGGAGGAGAAGGGGGAGGAAGTCCAGAACGAAGAAGACTGTGCTCTGAGTAGAGTCAGGCCAAGAGTGAGAGAGGGTAGGATAAGAAGAGGTGAATGGGGGCAAAGGAAGTGTCTCAGGAACTTCTTGCTCCGCTCATGTCAAGTTACATCATTACTGATAAATGGAAAGGCTGGTGACAAAGGCTGAATGGGGACAGAAAGTAACTAAAGGTATATCTGACACTGATTGGAGATTCCACAAGCATTTATATATGACTGTCATTTTTGGTTACCTTTATGGGGCCTTCTAAGGGGGTTCTGTCCTGATTCCCTATGTTCTAATGTAGATCTCTAAAGACTTTTAAATGATTCCTCAAATATCTCATTATCCACTAGAAAAATCGCAAATTGCTTCAATAACTTCTTGCCCCAGAATTATCAGTCAGAAATTCTTCTTTTTTATATAAATATTTTTAATGTTTATTTACTTTTGAGAAAGAAAGAGAGCAGGAGCAGAGAAGGGGCAGAGAAAGAGGGAGACAGGATCTGAAGTGGGCCCTGTGCTGACAGCAGTGAGCCTGGTGCGGGGGCTCGAACTCATGACCATGAGATCATGACCTGAGCCAAAGTCAAACAACTCAGCCAACTCAACCAACTGAGCCACCCAGGCACCCCAGTCAGAAACTCTTCTTAATGTCAAATTTAATTTCCTTCTATAGTATGTCTCTTTTTAAAATCACATCCTGAAACAGCATTTAGTCCTATGAAATGACACAAACCACTCCCTATTGCTTCACTCCTACCTCCTTCTTTTCCAGGTAATCCAAAGATTTGAAAAGATGAGAGTAGCAAATTAATAAGAGAATAAATCCATCAAGGGGAAAATCACAGTAATTAATTAAGGAGGCTGTTTCAAGTCCCCTACACACATGTCATCTATGTACAAACAACTGTGATCCTCACAACTGGATCTTTAGTCCTAAAAAGTACTGACTTTTTAAATAATTTGGTGTTTCAGGCCCCCCTCCTTCATTCAGTGCCCCTCCTCTTCTCCAAGTGGTCCTAGGTTTTGAGGTTTGATTGTCCTTGTAAAATCCTCCCCATCATGTCCACAGCACTACATAGCTTATATATCTGACACTTCTGAGAACTTGGTTTTCATAGGTATATGGAATATGTTGAACTACTGTGAAATCTCACATCTGTCCAGTTTGCTAAGGGCTAGAGAGTACTGAGTCCTTCAAAATAATGTAAGGTTTGAAGTCAATGCTAAAATCCATTAAGTGGGCCTCAGTAATGGACCTGAGGTTCTTACAACATCCATGCAAAATTCTAAGTGTCTTTCAGAGAGGCTGTCAGGTGACAGGACTTGGCTGCAAGGTGACAGCAAGCATGATTCAGACAAGGGACCCGTTCTGGAGGAAATTGAAACCCAGACCAAGAGCAAACATGTCTTTCTTTCAGGAATTAGTCTAGGCAAGGACATGTGTCCCAGCAAAACTCTAAGAGCTGAGTAGCAGACATATGGCAAAAACAAGCAGAGAAGCAGAAATTGCATCCAAAAGAGGCATCCTCAATTCTAAGAGGCAGCCTTGCTAGCCAGAGGTAAAGGGCTATCTGTGTGCCTCCCTCCCCACTTGGAATGTACCTCACACTTACCCCTATTCCTTTGCCGATATTTTGCTCATGCTATAGATCTTAATTTAGATGAACTTACTTGCAAAGCCTTCCATGAGCCTGGGGAATTTAGACTTTATTGGGGAGGAATTGGCAGACAGTCCGTGCCCCTAAGCAGGGGGAATTACATAATTAGGTTTGCAAATTGGCTCCATCATCCTGGCTGCAATGTGGACGATAGACCAGAAGGGGTCAGAATGGAGGCTTCTGTAGACGATGCAGAATTTAGCCATCAAACTGGATTCCTCCCTCTCTCTATCCTTCATTCAGTTAGTAACCAATTTTGTCACTTCTGCATCCTAAACGTTTCTCAAAGATATCGATAATTCTGATCACCAATTACAATGCGTGTTTTCCCCCCACACCATCAATTGTCTGATCCCAGCTGGGTGCCCTACAATTTAACTCAAATCTGACACTATCTGGAGACAGCATCAGATCCCAACCTTAAGGGCTCAGTCCCACAAGACTTCACCCACTTTGGACACCAATTACAGGTCCAGGTTGTCACCTGTGCTTCAAACTGATTGGCTATAAATTAGAGATTCCCACAACCCACTTCTTGTGTTAATTTACCAGAGCGGCTCACAGAACTCAGAGAAACATTTTACTTACTAGAATATGAGTTTATTATAAAAATATATGACTCAGGAACAGCCAGATGGAAGAGATAAAGAGATGTGGGCAAAGGGCGTGGAGCCTCCATGGTCTCTGAGTGCACCACTTTCTTGAACCTCCACGTGTTCATCAACCTGGAAGTTCTCCAAACTCCATCCTTTTGGGTGTTTATAGAGGCTTCCTACATAGGCACGAGTAATTAAATCATGGCTGTTGGTCATTGAGCTTGATCTCTAGCCCTCTCCCCTCCCTGGAGGTCTGGGTAGAACTGAAAGTTCCAACTCTCTAATCACATGTTTGACTCCACTGGCAAGTAGCCCCCACACTAGGTGTGGTCCAAAAGTGCCCTCATTAACGAAAGAGACTTTAATGGCTTTCATCACAGGAAATTCCAAGGGTTTTAGGAGCTCTGTGTCAGGAACAATGGTTGAAGACCAAATCTTTATTTATTTTATTTCACAATACCATAATATCCATTTAGCTCTCTCTCTACTGACTACTCTAGTTCTGGCTCTAATTATCTCTCTGCAATCACTGTAACAGCCTCCTAATCTCCCACCTTGAGTTTGGTCTAGTCACCCTCCAATCCATCCTCTAGAGAGGTCTGTCTAGAACATCAATCTATTTATGTACTCACTTATTTGAAACTCTCTAATTGCTCTTTCATTGTTCTTACCACAACATCTAAACTGTTTGGCAGGTCCTACAAACTTGGCGAGGTCTGGCCTCTGCTTATCCTACTAAAGTGGATGCTATGATTCTCTAGGACAAGGACACTTATTCCCCATGTTGTGTGAGTGTTGCCATTAACACAGTCCCTCTCCAGGACTGTCCTCAGCCAAAGGAAGCTGCCTCACTCAACATTATGTATCCTCCCAACTTATGAACAGTCCTTGCCAATGACTGCTTGATGCAGGGGTGCCAACACATGGTCCCTTTGCATCAAATCGGGACATATCTGAAGGGGTCTCCTAGTTCCGGATCTCCTTGTGAGATCACTTGAGGCCTGTGTTGCAACTGCACTGCAATTTAACTTCTCTTTTTGCTCACTCATGCTTCATTCACTCCCCCACAGGTATTGTCCACTGAGCACACCCCCAGAAATGTTTTGCATGCAGTTTGGTCTCAACGTCTGTTTCCTAGGGATCCTAACTACAATAATTTCCCCAGCGGCATTACTCAGTCATTGAAAGTCCATACAGACCTTTTCATCAGTGCCTCAAGTCCACTAAGTCCTCATTTGTGTGTTTTTGCCCATGTTCTTGCCTGTGCTTAGAGCCATTCCCACCTCTTCTCCCTGTTACCTCCTTGATAGGCTAATTCCTACTCATCCTTCAAGTCTCAGCTTCAAGTATCATGTGTCACCTCCTTTGGGAAGTCTTCCCTGATTCACAGAGCTCAGATGCTCCATCTCTAATACTGTCCTGGCACTCAATTCTATCACCGCATAACTAAAATAGCTATAATGCAGAGCACCTGGGTGGCTCAGTCAGTTAAGCATCCGACTTTGGCTCAGGTCATGATCTCACAGTTCATGGGTTCGAGCCCCGTGTTGGGCTCTGTGCTGACAGCTTGAATCCTGGAGCCTGCTTTGGATTCTGTGTTTCCTTCTCTCTCTGCCCCCCCCCACACCATGTCTCTCTCTCTCGAAAATAAATAAGCACTAAAAAATAATAATAATAAATAATATAGTTATAATGTATTATAATTTAATTATGCATCTCTGTGATTGTGTCCCCTCTGAGACTACATCCTCTTTGTGGGCAGGAAATATATGTGTTGTGTCTGTCATTGTATCCCTAGTGCATAGTCCAGTGATTGGAAAATAATAGGCACCCCCAAACATTTGTTAAATAAGTGAATACGAAGTAGAAAATAAGGAAGCTCTAAGTAAGGAAATAGCAATAAAAGGATATAAAAGAGAAGAAGGAATTTTTGACATAACATTTAGGTGATAAAATTAATAGGTCTTGGTGACTGATTAAACATAAGAATAAGAGTGATAGGGTGCCTGTGTGGTTCAGTCAGTTAAGCGTCCAACTTTTGCTCAGGTCATGATCTCACAGTTTGTGAATTTGAGCCCAGTGTCGGGCTCTGTGCTTACAGCTCAGAGCCTGGAGCCTGCTTCAGATTCTTGGTCTCCTTCTCTTCCTGCCCCTCCCCTGCTTGCACTGTCTCTCTCTCTCAAAAATAAATAAACATTAAAAAATTTTTTAAAAGAAAAAATAATGAGGAAAAGTCTAGAATACATTTCAGCATTTATAAGTAGATAGAAGGTGGTGCTATTTGGGGAGAGAGAAAACGCAGAAGGAAGTTTAAGTTTGAGTGCAAAGATAGAGACAGCTCAAGTTTGAGATATTTATTCTATATCCAAATGCAAACGTCCAGTAAACAGGTGAAAATAGGATTTGGAGCTCAAGCAGTAAGCCTGGATCTGGAAATCATTGGAGTATCACCCAGGAAATTCCTTATCAATTTACTTCCTGCCAAGAACATCCCCTGTAGATCCCTATTGGAATCTTTTTCCATTTTGTCCCCATACTGCCCCTTTCTGCAACTCAGCAGGTGCTCATATTAGTTTGTTGGGGCTGTCATAACAACAGGAAATTATTTCTCATGGTTCTGGGGGCCAGAGGTCCAAGATCAAGGTGTCAACAGATTTATTTTCGTCTGAGGATTATTTTCTTGGCTTGCAGATGTCCTCCTTCTCACTGTGTCCTTACATGGTGCTTCCTCTGTGCCCATTGCACCTGTGCTGTTTCTGTGTGCCTCAATTTCCTCTTTTTATAAGGTCATCAATAAGATTAGATTAGGGCCCACTCTAATGGCTTCATTTTAACTTAATCACCTTTCTAAAAGCCTTGTCTTCAAATACAGCCACAATTCTGAGGTGTTATGAGCTAGGACTTCAAACTAAGAATTTTGCAGAGGGACGTAGTTCAGTGTCAAACAGATGAGAGGATTTCCTCTCATCCTCCTTCCACAGTGCTGCCCTGGAAGCTGCCAGCCAACACTCCTCCAACAGAGCACCAATGTCCAGAGGTGGCTTCCCCTCAGATTTCCAAGATTCTGTCTTTAACATGTTACAGAAATAGATGGAAGAGTGGGTTATTCTGCAGGGATATGATGGTGAGGAGGTGGTAGGAAGACTTGAAGGATAAGTTAAGAGTTCACTGTTTACCAAGGGGAGAAACATTTTAGGCTAAGCAAAGATACCATGGCATTAAATTTCAGAGGGAGTTTGGGGACAATTAGATGTAGCTGTAGTGGAGGTTGAATGTGGGGGATGGTAGTAAGAGCCGAAGCAAGAGGGGTTGGCCAAGGTCACGTTTTAAAGTGCTTTCCTGTTGGCATAAAATCAGCCACTGCTTTATGTGAAGAGACATAGACAGGGAATTAGAGGCTGCTCTGATCACTCAGGCAGGAAACAATGCAATTACTTGTAAAAGGCTGGAAGGTTGGAGGATGATGTTAAGGCAAAGAGCTATTGGGGGGGGGGGCTATCTGGGTGGGGGCCAGAGTGGGGAACAAAAGATAAAGCAGAAAAGATGGGGGGAGAGAGAGAGGATAAAAACAGGAAGTATCTTGTTCAGATCTAAATGCGGAATTCTAGTAACCCAGATGGGATTCTGTTGGGTTGGTTCTCCTCCTAGTTGGCTAGCACTCCTTGGTGAAGTGGAGGATACAGGGAGCAGAGAAGGCTCTAGCTATCAGGGAGTCCATTAATAAAGAAGCACAGCAGCACAAAGGCCCCTGTCATCAAGGTGGCAAAGAATTCCAAGAGGACCTGGGAAGCTGGATGAGATCAGCCTCAGTGGGCTGACCAGGCTCGGCATTCACAGGTCCAGTTCTGACTGGTCATCTAGGGCAGTCATCTCAGGACTGGGCCTACAGATCAAGGACTAGTGATCTAGATCCAACCACACTGAGGACATGGTGGTAGCTGTCAAGGGCTTAAGTTTCCTTAAGGAGCAGGAAGGATCAGACACCTGCACAGGAGAAAAGCAGGGGATCACTGTGCTTGGTCACTGTCATCGCTAGTGAGCTTATAGCAATGGTCGAGGCCAGAGGTTAGATGTCAGGAAGGCAAAAGGGCCCGTCAAATGATCTTATCCCAACTGTAGGCTAAGGTGCACGAAGCCATCTTTCCATTGAGTAAGGCCTGCTCTGAATAAGGACGGCCTCAGTTGGCCACCGTATGTCTTTCAAATTTGTGACTATCTTCAAAGGGAGTTTAATCTTTCTTTATGAAACCTCTGGACACAAGAACACGAGGGTTTCCACTCTGGGCTGCCCCATGGTTGACAATCCTAACGAGATCCGGAAGCCGGCTGTGGGCTTCGCTGCATCTGGAATCCTAAGAGTAAAGCTCTCCAACTAAGACCATGGATGGGCAGTTAGAGCAGAGAGGCCTTATGCCTGTGAAGCTGGTGACTGAAGAGAGAGTGGTGAAGGGCCTGAATTGGTGGCTGGCAAGTGAGTGCCTGCCAGACTGGACTGAAGGGCTATGAGGCCAAGCTCTTTGAAGCCCACTGTGGAAATGTCAGGGCCACAGCAGCCCTGGGTGCAGCCTGAGGAGTTATGCTATAGTCATGGCCTCCCACTGCCTTCTCACCTACTCTCCATAATTCCTGAGACTTCATTGGTAGTGAATATATATTTCATTGTGAAAATAATGTAAACATGCCACAGAAAACCAAGAAAAAGATTTTTACAACTCTGCTTCCGCCCACCCCCCCCCCACCCCCCACGAATTAGTTGTGATACAATCAGAGTTTTACCTCACTGGGCCTTATCCATCTGAGTTTACAGTCTCAACGTTAGGACTTGAGGCATTCATGAATAAAATCAACCAGAGCCTCTTCAATGTAGGAGATGGTTCCAAGATGCTGGGCATGAGAAGTTTCTGAAAGAGCATTCCCACTTGGAGAAAGAGGCTGAGTCGGGCAGTGTTGTTTCTGAGGATTTAAGAGGAGGGGTCAGCAGAAGTTCACCTCATTTGGGGAATGGTTTAAAGATAGTTGTTGGAAATAGGAGGAATTAACCCTAGGGATGAGGAGCCATTGTTTAAGACTTTAGTGGTGAGGCACAGTTAGGGGCTAAGGTCAAGTGGAAGACAGGTAGAGAGGAACATCTATCCAATGGGGACAGGGACTTGCAAGTACACCCTGGAAAGTCCTGTCTTTTGGTGTCTCTTGCAGGGACCAAATGCAAACCCAGGTCTTCTGACTCCTGGTCAGAGTTCTTCCCATGTCTCATAGATGCCTCAACCCTTCCCACTTTGGTAGATGATTGAGAAAGAACTATAGGTATTCTGGACCCACCCATAGAAGGAGAGATTGAGATAATTAAAGGCCTGGACAGGAAAAAAAAAAAAAAAAAAAGGAGGATTTACCACTTTGCCCTTGGGATGTGATGTATCTTCAACAGGACCAGGTCCTGCAGGAGTTGCATCCTGTGAATTGCTGACCTGAACCTTCAGGAAGGAGATTCTGCTTCTAGAGATTGAGAAAACTCAAGGACTTCCTTACAGAGGAGTTCAGTGTCCCGAAGGCTTGGTTCTGAAAGCATCACTGTACAGATAGCTGTTGTTGTGTCCCTTAATAAAATTCTTCTGAGCTCCATCCTCTTTTTTTCAGCTACCTGGGGCAGCCAGGCCTGTGGCTCATTGTATCTCTCTCCCCAAGGGGCAGTCAGCCCTGTGCCCTGGCTGTTCAGAGACAAGGGTGTCTCCAAGCTTTCGTTTTTCCTTGCTGTGCCTTTAAGAGCTGCAGGAATGCAAAGAGTCTGGAGGAGGGGTGGGGTCTCCCAACAGGACTTCTGGGAAAAGGATCCTGGGAATTTTTGCCAGAAACTAAACTGAAATTCCAACTCTGAGAAGTTGGGGGTGGTTTGTTTTGTGTTGGGTCAGGCCTGTGATTGGACTGCAGAATCTGCTAGGGAGGAGGAAAGCAGAAGTAAAATGCAAGGAGCCAAGGAGAGGAGGAGGGCTGCCCTCCCCACCCTTACCCCCACCCCAGTGCACACTCACCCAGGCCTGCAAGAGGGTGCAGCCACTAGCCTGGAGAGGATCAGTGTGTGTGAAGGGTGATAATAACAGATGGACCCAAGGAACTCTCTACCCCACATCGACCTGCAAGGCCTCCAGGGGCCGGCTTGCCAACAGCTGGACTTGATCACTGGCTTGCAAAGTGAGATCACGCATCTGGTGGAATAACAAGCAGGCTTTGCTCTCTGGCTGTTTGTGGAGGATTTTCACAGCAGTGGCTAGAAAGTGGGAGACTGCTACCTGGACCCTTGAGTTTTCTTGGAGAAGCACAGCACAGGAGATTCCACCCTTGGGTGATTCGCAGGACAATGATGGCCCTTCAGCAAGCATCTGCTTTCCTGGTTCTGTTCCTTGTGGCTCTCCTGCTCCCTCCACAGTGTGCCCAGGACCCGGCCATGGTGCACTACATCTACCAGCGCTTTCAAGTCTTGGAGGTAGGTGGCATCTGTGCACCTGATCCGGGGAAACATGCCTCCCGGAAGTCACGTTATCTTACCCCTGTTTCCCTCTCTACTGGGATGCACTTTCCCCACATATATCATAAATACATTGCCAACATTACACTTGAGATTTTTTATCATCTAGTGGTTCAGAGAGCTGGCTCCAGAGCCCAGGCTGCACCACTCCCAAACTTTGAGCAGGCTTCACTTTGTGGTCTGATCTGACAGTTTTCTTATCTGTAAAGTGGGGATGATAATAGAATTTATCTCCTATGGCTATTCTGAACATTGCCTGGCATGGCGGTAAATGTTACAAAGTGTTGTTATTATTCAATAGTTCCATTATTTAAATATGAAAATTAAAAATTTTGGTCACTTCTGGGGTGCCTGGGTGACTCAGTCGGTTAAGTGTCAGTCTTCAGCTCAGGTCATGATCTCACAGTTCATGAGTTCAAGCCCTGCATCAGGCTCTGTGCTGACAGCTCAGAGCCTGGAGCCTGCTTCCGATTCTGTGTCTCCCTCTCTCTCTGCCCCTGCCCTGCTCATGCTCTGTCTCTCTCTCAAAAATAAATAAACATTAAAAACAAAAAATAATTTAAAATTTTTGGTCACTTTTTATTCATATTTTACTATATCAGGATGATAGTAGATGTTAGTTTTCCTTTTGTTTTTTTATGATAAAATATTAGGCCACTGTAAAAAGTTATGGTATTATATCAAGAGGGTACATCTTAGCTCCTTTGCCAAACTGCACTTGGGTTTAGAAATGAGTAGATTTCAGGGGTGCCTGGGTGGTTCAGTCTGTTGAGCGCTGACTTCTGCTCAGGTCATGATCTCATGGTTTGTGAGTTCGAGCCCCACATTGGCCTCTGTGCTGACAGCTCAGAGCCTGGAGCCTGCTTCGGATCCTGTGTTTCCCTCTCACTCTCTGCCCCTCCCCCACTCATGCTCTGCCTCTCTCTCTCTCTCAAAAGAAAAAAAATGAGTAGATTTCAGCAGTGTTAGAGAGAAAGTGTTGGGGGTCCCCTTCCCCATGGGTTGCAGCTGCCACTTCACTAAAATTTGTAAAACCCACAATTTTTGCAGCACAGACAGGCTCCCAGCAACAAATGTAACCCTGTGCCCTAGCCTTTGGCATACCCCTGGCGTTGCCATTATTTCATACTCAGTTGCCTTGCTTTTGTACAGGTTAAATTTTGATAAATTCTTTACCTTTTTCCAAAGACACTTTTTTTTTTCCAAAGACACTCTTGTTTCCAATATTTATTTTCTATATCTTCTTGAATATTTTTAAAGTCCAAATTAGTTGATGATCTGGTTAAGTAAAATAATTCCAAAGAGCAGGCTGAACGCATTTCCTAATGTCCAGCCAACCAGCTGAGGCTGGGGGCAGGGAACAAGATGGTCCCAGGCCATGGCCTCTTGCTGCTTGCCTTACTTGCTCTTTCCTCAGACAGCTCCTCCCCAGGGTACCTCCTTGAAAGTGCCAGAATTAGGCTCAACCCTGGGCCCCCTGCATTTAGCACTAGCTTGCCCTGGGATTCCTGCAGGTTTCCCTCAATACCTGAAAAGTTTTTCTGCAGAAAAGGGTATAAAGTGCAGACACTTTGATTGCTATGAATGTGGATTTTTTTAAAAGATGGGGATATGGTTCCTATAGATCTTCCCACCCTGGTCAAGACTTGGAGGGGAAGTCAAATCCCAGGTGGCAGTCACTGTTGACCAATGTGGACACTTACAAAGTAATACAGTTCTCACCCTGAGGGATTTTTAAAAATTTTTTTAACATTTATTTATTATTGAGAGACAGAGAGAGACAGAGCATGAGCATGGGAGGGGCAGAGAGAGAGGGAGAAAGAATCCAAAGCAGGCTCCAGGCTCTGAGCTGTCAGCACAGAGCCCGACACAGGGCTTGAACTCACAAACTGCGAGCTCATGACCTGAGCTGAGGTTGGACGCTTAACTGACTGAGCCACCCAGACACCCCTGATTATTTGTATTTTAAAAATATTTTTCTGCGAATGATAGCTATTTGTATTCTTGACCAATTTAAGTAACTAGCAATAATTTGAGAATTTATTTTCTGACTGAAGCAAGGACTGGAAAAATGTACCCAAGCAACGAGGGCATACATTCACGACTTCCAAGAGTTCTCAAAAAACCTATCCGTTATGCTGGGAAGATGTCAGACCTCCACCAGTGAGTATAGGAGTGCAGTGGCTAACCTGGCCCTGAGAGTCGAACGTGCCCAACGCGAGATAGACTACCTGGAGTACCTGCGGGAAGCTGACATATGCCTGGAATCAGAGGACAAGACCCTGGCAGAAAAGCTCATCCAAGAGGCCGAAGAAGAGAAAAGGATCCGGACTCTGCTGAATGCAAGTAAGAGAACCATGTCTTTTACAGCCCTTGTAGGGACTCACATTCAGAGACACAGACTCAGCACAGATAGGGGTCTGGCCAGGTATGAGAGTAAGAACCAGATGTACAGTTTTGGGGGCAGGCTCTGGGAGGGAAACCTTACCAGGGAACAGGTGTCTGAAGGAAAAAGTCCTTCTCAGAAAGCAGCTTTTCCTTTCATAGAGAGTTCTTAAAGCCCCCATAGAAGGTCAGGGCTCCAGTGTCAGAGGTCAGCTAGGAAAGCACATCTCCAGATAGACCTTGGTTTGGAAGAGGTGTGTGGTACCAGATCCTTCCAGGGAGGGTAGAAGGTTGGCAGATTCCCCCAGTGCCCTGAGAGTAGGCAGCGGCTGCTAATGTGCCAAGAGATAGTCTGAAATTGTAAATGGCATTGGTCAACCCTCAGGACTGAGGACTGCAGTGAATCATTACTGTGTTGTCAGGATGGTGATATCTAGGGGATTTGTCTTCCATTTTGGGATCCTGTTCAAATCCCTTCCAGGCCATTAAGAATAATGGTTAGGAGCTCAAATTATAATAACGAGTATCAAGCAAGAAAAACATAAGCGAGAAAGAAAATTTCCTGTGCATGAGTCCATTTTATTAAAACAATGAGGGAGACAAGTCACCCAGCTCAGAGTCTGTATTCTGATATGGTTTCACTGCAAATAGGAAAACTTTATTTATATGTTAATTGTGTCTGTCCCAAATGTGAGAAATTCCATCAGAGAAATAAGATAAAAGATGAGTGTCATCATTGTGCTAAAGGTTTCATATATCTTCTCAGTGTAATCCTGATAAGAACTCCATGGGTCATCATAAGATGGGTCTTCCTAAATGATGTGACACTTGATCTGAGTTTTTTTTTTTAATTTTTTTTAATGTTTATTTATTTTTAAGAGACAGAGAAACAGATCACAAGCAGGGGAGGGACAGAGAGAGAAGGAGACACAGAATCCTAAGTAGGCTCCAGGCTCTGAACTGTCAGCACAGAGCCCAACCTGGGGCCTAAACTCACAAAGCGCAAGATCATGACCTGAGCCAAAGTTGGCCACTTAACTGACTGAGCCACCCAGGTGCCCCTTGATCTGAGTTTTAAACAAAGTATTAGAGAAAAATGAGCAAAGAGTACATGAGGTGAGGGCACAATGTACTGAAGGCATGAGAGTATAGAACACTTTGGCATGTAGGTCTGCAGATATGGCCGAGGGGAAGCTCAGTGGGGCAGATGCATTTGCAAAACAAGAAACAAGATTGTAGGGTTCAATGAAAGACCTTGCATGTGAAGCTCAGGCGTTTGAACTTGATTTGGAAAAATGATAGAGAACCACTAAACAATGTTCATTAGGGACATGACATGAAGGAAGAGGGCAAGACTAGAGAAAGGAGACCAGTGGGGGACTACTGTAGCAATTGGGGGCAACAAGTGATAGTGTCTGCATTAGGTGTCATTGAGATAGAGAAGGGCGGATGGATTTGAGAGCCATTGAGAGTTGGAATCCACATGGCTTGGTGACTCATAATTAAAGGTGAAAAATGACTGAAAATGATGAGTCCAGGACACTTTCCGGATCTTTGACTTAGGTTTTGGGTGGTTGGTCTCAAATACGTTAAGATAAGAAACCCAGGAGGAGTTTTGGAGCACTATTACTCTACTATTTGTTTTTTCAGAAAACTTAATTACCCTGAAATCTTCTAGTTCATTTATTTGCTCACTGCTTATTTTCTGCCTCTGCATCTAGAATGTTAGCTCTATATGATCCTGCACAATGCTGTGCCCCAGTGCCTAGAACAGTGTCTGTGTTCAACACATATTTGTCAGTGAATAACTAAGTGAACAAATGAATGGATTGTTGGAGAGACTGTCAGCATGGACAGAGGAGTTATTAGGTTTTGATGGAAAGGAGAACAGAAAGCAGAGAGAAGGGTGCCTATCTATAATATGAAGCAGTTGATCAAGTTGGTTGAATGAGTAATTGATCCTTTTTGGCCTTGACATTATCTTGAGATGAATCATCCTCTGAGAGGGAGAAACTGGGGATAAACATGGGGTGAGAGAAGGAGGGAAAGGGTAAGGATGATCTAGGAGAGGATGAACAGAGACTGCCTAAAAAGCTGATGAGGAGGATTGGGTATTATTAATGTGCCTGAGCTTTCCTGCCAGGGGTCAGGCAGGACCCGGATCCTGAACGGTGGTGCTAGATTAGATCCCTGAGTCCTTGGGGTTGCCTCTTTCTTCTCCAGCTAGAGCCCAGCTGAGGTCCTGATTCTGAACTTGCTGCTCTTTGAACCCTTATCATCTGCCTCATCCCTCAGACACTGGAGGCCTGAAATATTCCCTCTTCCATGGTGAGTGAAAACTTTCAACTTTTCAGAGATTGCTTCTTCCACGCCTGTTCCCTCTGGAGCCCTTGACTGATGATTCATTGGTTTAAGATTCCACACTTTTGACCCCTACCCCTGGACGGGCCCTGTGCTACACAGTAGGGATAAAGGCGTGAGCAGAACATGTCTGTCCTCTGAGCTTCCTTTCTTACTGCTCCTCTTGCCTCCGGTCTTGCCTCCTGTCTGCTGTCACACAGACCTCTCCACAATACAAAATTAATCACATTACTCCTCTGTGTAGAACTATCAACACCAAAATTTCCACTCAAATCTCTTGGCCTTTTATATAAGAAAGGCCCTTTATGAAATGACTCAAGTTCATTTCTGGCTGCTTCTTCTCTCACACTTTACCCACATGCAGTTGCAATTAAATATATATTATATATTATAATATATATATTATATATATAGTTTTTCTTATTCCCCCTTTTTGACTCAAAAATGCTGTGAATTCTCTGTGAATCCCTTCTGCCAGGCAGATTGACCTCTGGTGCTCCTGGAGCAGCTCATTAAATCCTCCAAGGGAGCATTAATACTTTCAACCACAAACATATGTGTGTGTATTTATTCCTCAACCAGACCATAAACATACAGACATCTTCCTGTCTGTATTCACAGTGTCTAGATCAGCGTGGCCCGTGGAGGAGGCTGTAAAAATTGTCCATAGAGGAGATACTGATGGCAGAGTCCCCTCAGAGCTTAGTTTAGGGGAAGACAAACCTGTAAACAACCACAATTGTGTGATTAGTATTGACGTATTATTTTCAGAGTTTCTCCGCTCAAGAATAGACTTTTCTGTGTTTTGTATTCTGTGCCCATCCCCCACTTTTCCTTTTTTTGCCATTTCTTTTTTGTTTAAAAAAATTTTTTTTAACATTTATTTATTTTTGAGAGAAACAGAGACAGTGCGAGGTGGGAAGGGGCAGAGAGAGAAGGAGACACAGAATCCGAAGCAGGCTCCAGGCTCTGAGATGTCAGCATAGGGCCCCATGCGGAACTCGAATTCAATGAACTGCGAGATCATAACCTGAGCAGAATTCAGATGCTTAACCGACTGAGCCACCCAGGTACCCCTCTTTTTTTGCCATTTCTGTTAGTAACTATATCTATCTTAGTTTTCTAATGCTGAGTAACAAATTGCTGCAGATTTAGCAGCTTAAAACAAGGTACATTTATTATCTCAGAGAATCTGTGGATCAGGAGTCTAGGCACAGTTTCACCTCCCTTTGTTCAAGGCCTCGGGAGGATACGGTCAAGGTATTAGCTGGGCTACATTCTCACCCAGAGCTCAGGGTCCTCTTCCAAGCTTACTGAAGTTTTTGACAGAATTTGCTTTCTTACGGCTCTAAGACTGAGGCCCTCGGCTTGTGTTGCCCATTGACATCAGCAGTTCACAATGTCATTGTTGCTTCTTCAAGGACAGAAGGAGAGTGTTTCTCTTCAGCCTAGTCCCTCTTAAGAATTTGTATGTGATATAAGCCAGGCCTACCCATAATAACCTTCTTTTGGGTTAGCTCAGAATCAACTGACTTGGGACCTTAATTATATCTGCAAAATCCCTCCACCTTTGTCTTGTTATGTAACCAAATCATGCGTGCTATCCTGTCATATTCACAGATGTCACACACAGCCAAGGGGAGGGGATTACATAGGGTACGTCCACCAGGGGAAGGAATCTTGGGGGCCATCTTAGAACTCTGCCTACCTGGTGCTCTAGTCCACTAGGCCTAGCTGGTGTCACTAATTACATGTATCGACTTTCTTCTTACAAGGCTCTGATCTTCCTGTCTTCTAACCTTGGCCAGAAGAGACTGAGCCAGCTAGAGAACTCCCACTAAAATCCTTAAGATTCATGTCAGCACCCTTGTGTGTGTTGGGAAACACCTTGGGATTACAGGCCAGGGAGGGTTTGTCACATCACAGGGTTTCATTCATACATATACACTGTCTTCTAAAGAGAGTTTCTTCAGGGGGCACCTGGGTGGCTCAGTCTGTTAAGCATTTGACTTCGGCTCAGGTCATGATATCATGGTTTATGAATTCGAGTCCCATATTGGGTGAGCCCCACTTCTCTCTCTCTCTCTCTGCCCCTCATGGTATTCTCTCTCTCTCCCCTCCCTCTCTCTCTCTTTCTGCCCTCACACACTTGTGCCCTTTCTCTCTCTTAAAAAAAAAAAGAGAGAGAGAGTTTCTTTGGAAATCCCATAGGGAGAGAATGATGCAGCTTCCTTGGGAGATTCTACCCTGTGTCTCAGGATACTTCGAGAAAATTCTGACATCAGTCTAAAATGGTTTGCATTTATTCCTGGAATATTTCTCAGTCAACCAGAAAGGGTCAGATACTGGGGATGATAAATAAGATAGAATTGTTCTGTAATGAAGCCATTTCCTATAGAGCTGTTCTCAAGTCTTTAGGCTTTATTTAGAGATAATCCGCAAATGGTGTTCACGTGAGGGCAGCAATCCCAGGGATGTTTTGGGGTTAGCTCAAATTCTTAAATCTTAACTCCAACATGCACACTTTCTCTCTTCCTCTCTCCTTCACTCTCCATCTCTCTCTCTCTCTCTCTCTCTCTCTCACACACACACACACACACACACACGTACACACACAGAATTTAGAATGTAATGACTGAACGTTGCTGTACACAATCCAACTTATATTTAAAAGTCATTCGAAGTCTTTGGCACTCTGTTATTAGTAAAAAGAAATTTTGCATTGCACTTGGCAACTTAGGGCAAAGCACATTGCCTCAGATACCCAGATTGAGAATTTATCTAGCAGTTTTTTGCAGATTCTGCAGGCTACATTCTTGTGTGGATAAGAGTATTAACCTCTTTTTAACTCGCAAATAGCTTGTGAAGAAAAATTCTAAAGGCAGTCAAAACAAGCCATTATAGCGGATTTTATTTTATTTCCTGTTTCAGCACAGCAATTTTTATTGCAAGGCCGCATGTATGTGACCTCAAGTAACCCTCTCTCTCCTGAATTAAATAACTCCTATCTTTTGTTAGATCATGTTTCAAAAAGAAAATCTGTTGCTGCACATTTAAATGCCTGTGGGATCCATTCAGGTATTATAAATGTGCCTGCCCTATATTCAAAGCCATTAAAAACAAAACGAAAAAAAAAAAAACCAAAAACAAAAAAAAAAAAAACCCTGGCAGCCAAATAAAACATCTCTGTGAGTCAACTCCCAAGGTCCACTAGTTTGTGACACAGGGCACAAAACATTAAGAGAGGTATAACTCTAATTTGTGGCAATGTATTTACTATAAAGGAGGGGATTGAGAGTGTACACACAAGTGTAAGTGCAGGACAGAGAGAGAGGGAGAGAGAGAGAGAGTGTGTGTGTGTGTGTGCGCACGCACTTGTGTGCACACGCACATTTCTACCCAGAAGTTGCTGCAATATAGGGCCAGCAACACCAGAGATGTATATAATGTTTATCCTGGGCCGTCTCCGGCAGGGTTCCATAGGTCACCGTGCTGGGTCCAGAAGGGCCTATATACACAGCACTTCTTTTGTTTATCCATCTGGAAGGCCTGCAATCTAAGAAGATACCTCCAGTCCCATCACTATGGATACTAATAGACGGTCCCAAAGTTGTTTCAGCTGATGGCTTTTGGCTCCAGGTAGAGTGAGCACCCATTCACTCTCTCTATAACTCATTCATTTGCTCACTCATTCAGCAAATGTCTAGTGAATTCCAGGTCTCCGTTGGCATGGTGCCAGGCATCAGAGATGGGACATTGAATAGGGTAACATCCTTGTCCTCAGGAAGCTACAGCCAAGTGGGGAGGCCATCTAAACAAACCCGCGGTAACAGCCAGAGTGATGACTGCTCTCACCAGAAGCACAGGGGCAGGCATTGAGTAATTTAGCAAGGTCAGGGTTGCTGTGGAGATGGGCGGGGAGGGACTGTGGAATTTGGAAAGTAACCCTCAAGCTGAGTTTTAATAATGGAAAAGAACGATTTGAATGGAGAATAGGGTAGAGGCTGCTTCAAGCAAATGGAACAGCCTGCGGAAGCACAGAGGCCTAATGGCGCTTGGCATTCAGACCTCAGGTGGAGGAAGAAGTTGTGGAGAGCAGACGAGAGAACTGGGCAGGGGCTTCATGCTAAGCCAGTCGACGCTTTCAAGCTATGAGAAATGAAAATAATGTGACTCATGGTAGCTAATATTTAGTGAGTGTTCATTAACTGAATAATCTTTAAGAATTTACCTTACTGGATTATATCATCCAGTTCTCACGGCACCCCTATGTATATGTATTATAGTTATCCCCCGTTTTGTACGTGAGGAAATCAAGGCACTGAGAGGATAAGCAATCTGCCCAAGGTCTCACAGCCAGTTGATGCCAGAGCTGGGATTCAGATCAAGGCGGCTGACTCCTCCACATTCTAACCTCTCCCATCATGCTGTTGTGCTTAAGAGTGGTGAGCAGGGATGTGTCAGAGCTCAGACAGAGGTTGGGGAAGGTCATTCTGGCCACTGTGCATGGAACAGACTGGCAGTAGGGGAGGATGGGTGTACACAGAAGAGAGAACCAGGCAGGCCATCTCCAAGTCTGTCACGGAAGCACTCGAGGTAGGAGCCCACTGTTCCGAGACTCCGTGCCTGCACCCAGGAGGCCCAGCTTCTTGTGATCTCGTTGTGGGACACATATGAAGACCATGTCCCTCCCCTTGGTCACTGTTTGATGACGATTCTTACTCACAGATTACTTTAATTTTTTTTTAAATGTTTACTTTTGAGAGAAAGAGACAGAATGCGAGCCAGGGAGGGGTAGAGAGAAAGGGAGACAGAATCTGAAGCAGGCTCCAGGCTCTGAGCTGTCAGCACAGAGTCCGATGCAGGGCTCAAACCCACGAACCATGAGATCATGACCTGAGCCAAAGTTGGACACTCAACCGACTGAGCCACCCAGGCGCCCCACAAACAGATTACTTTAAGTCATTCTTTTAAACCCTGGCCAAGAAGGGTCAAAAATTTTCCCCTACTTCCTTGGTTTTTAATTATTTGCCTTTCCTTCATTTACTTTATGTTTAAAATTTTTAGATTTAAAATTTTTATTTTTTATTTGCTTATTTTTACTTTTGAGGGGGGAGCAGGAAGGGGCAGAGAGAGGGGGAGACAATCTCAAGCAGGCTCCTCACTGTCAGCTCAGAGCTGGGTGCAGGACTCGAACTCACAAACCGCCAGATCATGACCTGAGCTGAAATCAAGAGTCTGACGCTTAACTGACTGAGCCAGGTGCCCCCATTTACATTTAAAATTAAAACAATCATCTCTGTCCCCCCATGAGTTAGCAGAAGAGTTCCACACACACTTTTCCTGTGCTAGAAATCTCAGAAGCATCTCTTTGGCCCTCATCTGACCAGTCACCCTATCCAGTACATATTTCCTTCTGAACATCCCTCAAATTTATTTTTTCCATCTGCACTTTTCTCTCATCATCTCTGGTCCTGATTACTGCAGGAGCCTGCTGACCAAGCTTCCTGCTGCCAGCCTCTCCCTGTTCCAGGGCTCTGTCCTATGTTGCCACCAGGGTTATATTGCCAGATTTACTGCATCATTGCTTTATCAACTTTGATGGTAACCACAACCTATGGGTTAAAGCAAACCCCATAACATAATATAAAGAAAGCCCTCTGGAGCTCCTGGGTGGCTCAGTTGGTTAAACGTCTGACTTTGGCTCAGGTCATGATCTCACGGTTCATGGGTTCGAGCCCCGCGTCAGGCTCCGTGCTGACAGCTCAGAGCCTGGAGCCTGCTTTGGATTCTGTGTCTCCCTCTCTCTCTGTCCCTCCCCTACTCACACTCCATCTCTCTCTGTGTCTCTCAAAAATAAATAAACATTGAAAAAAATTAAAAAAAAAAAAGAAAGCCCTTTACAACCTGACCCCGACCTAGCTTTCTTTAACTCTTTTGTTATTCTCCATGAAAGTGGCATCTTCTGATTAAATAAAAACTATGAATATCATATAGACTATATTTACTGTATTTACCTTTATTGTAAAAAGGTAGATAACATGCTAACAGCTGAACACATGAACTTTGAATGTTTCTCAGCCTCATCTTATGTCACTACTGCCTGTTCGCATCCTCTCAGTGCTCTATGCTGTGTCTGATGTGCTATTTGGAAAACAAAATATAGTTCATGCACCCCTACATTATTCATACTGTGCTTTCCAAGTCTATCACAGTGCCTGGAACAGAGTAGAAATCAATATTTTCTGACCTTGGGGAATAGTTTATTAGAGAGTGGAGGCAACTAATTGCCAAAGATTGTATTAAGCCCTTTGTCTGTTATGTTGCCCAAAACCCACCACACCCGTGCCAGGGAGATACAATTATGACTTCTTTTTAGATGACGAAACTATGGTGCTGAGTGTTTCACGCAGCCCCATCTTCCTCCCACGCTCTGGCTAGGAGCATGTTCCCCTGCCCTAGACACACTACATTCATCTCAGCCTCCATTTCTGCTCTCCATCCCCCCACCCCCACCCATGTCAATTCTCTGTTGCCACAAGAATGCTGCAAAACAAACCACTTTATAACTTAGTGTGTTAAAACAATAATCATTATTTCTTAGGAGTCTATAGGATAGCAGGGCAGTTCTGTTGGTCCGGGCCAGGCTTGGCTGCTCTTGGGTGGGTTCTTCAGTGGCACATTGCCCAGGGGATGGCTGGTTGAGGAGGGCCTCAGCTGGGATGGTTTGGGTCTCCTCCACATGGTCCCTGATCTTTCAGGAAGTGAACCTGGGCAGGCTTGTTCCCATGATAGAGGCAGACCTCTGAGGAAGGAGGCACAAGCCTACTAAAGGTCTGGTCCCTTGTACTGAATTCTTTGGGCCAAAGCAAGTTCCAAGCCTGGCTCTAGAGCCCACACTTCCACTAGAACCTCCAACAACATCTCATAAGGCAAAAGCCAAAAGGTCCTGATGCTCCTGGAAAGAGGCAGTAATCAAGATCAGTTTTTACATATGCCAATTTCTATATGGAAGCAGTAAATTGCGCATTAGTGTGACTGATGATTTTGAGGCTGCTGCAAAGTTCAAGTTCAGGAGAGCAAGTCCTAGACTTTGAGACAGGAAGGATGAGAACAGGATGAAGTGAGACTTATCTCACAGGAAGAATCTGTGGTACAATGTCAAAATGACTCTGTTTTCCAACCAAGCAAATGGGAGAATGGCAGTACCACACCTAGAAACTAAGAACATTTCCATCTTTTTTAGTTTGGTAAGAATGTTACAGGAAGAAAATAAAGAAAAAAACACTATGCAAGAAAAACCCACAAGAACCAGCTCATTTTTGAAATGAACAATACACAAAAACAAAAATGTTCATAATTATAACCTTGGAATGCTTAAATGTTGCAACAGTCAGAAAATTGGTTCAAAATGGAGCTGTTTGATCGGAAATTCCTCAGAGACTGCCCACTTCAATGCCTCACTTCCCATGCATGTTGACCAGCCTGGACCCGCTAGGACAGCATTCTCAAACTTTCAATTTCAGGAAACTTTTACATTTCTAAAAAGTTATTCAGGACCCCAAAGAATTTTTCTTGATGTAATTTATATCTGTTAACACTGTATTCATAATTAAAATAGAAAAATTATAGTGTGTGCCAGATGGCTCTTTTAGGACAGACATACAACAGTAAAAACAACAGATTAGACAAAGCCTTGCCCTTGTGGGGGTTACATTCTATTGAGGGGAGTCAAACGATAAATATGTTAATGGATACATTTAAAGCATGTCAGATAGAAGATAATAAATACCATGGAAGAAAATCAGCTAAGGTGTGGAGGTTATGAGAGCTGGCCAATTCCAAAAGGAAGCATCTGAAGGAGTCTGGCTGTGTTGGATTCCAGCGAGAGGGACCCCACAGTGGAAGCAGGCCAGACTCACACTCGCATTCACACATCTTGCAGGCTTCCATCCGCTCCCGTGAAGTTCTCAACTTGATCTGGAGAACAGAGCCATGCAGGCTACCAGCCATGTATCAAGTCTGTTTTCTTTCTCACAAGCTGCTGCTAATCACCAATAAAGGGAGGCTGTCAGGGTACGACACTGGGTACCATGGAATAGTTTGAAGTTAGTCTGGGAACCTAGAAAAACCTCTAATATAGATTTACTACAGACTTCTGTAGGACTCACCAAAACCAACATATGCTGTATGCCAGGCTCTTTTAAAGCCCTGGATTCACAGTCGTGCAAAGCCAAATCCTACTGTGGCTCACTCACTAAGTACCATTTCCCACAAGCCAGCCTTCCCTCTTTCCTGCCATCCATCTACCCAGGCACTCAAGAGTGTGAAATAGCACCTGCTCATGTCTGCCCATACCTCTTGCCATTCAAATCTGATTTCTAAGCTGGCATACCATGAGTTGGGATAGTAAGTTTGGACACTGACTAATACTGCATTCTCTGAATCAAATTGATTCCTGAGTTTGTGGACAGTTAAGCAGTAAGAGATTAAATAGACAGGATATATGTAGTGGGTCCCAGGAGCTATGGATAAAAACAAATAAGACACAGCCCCTGTGTAAAGTGCTTGCTAGGAAACAGAGTGAGTAAGCAAATCTACTTCTGCACCAGAACTGCTCTGGGAGGCACCTGCACAGAGTGCTTGGGATGCACGGAGGAGCAACAGATTGCCCTGTAGGAGCCAGAGAATTTGGTTTTGAAGGACCAGTAGATGTATCCCAAGTGAGTGAAGGCAAAATATGGAAAGCTAAGGAAAAATATGGGTGAAGTCTAAGACTTGTAAGAGGTCATGGCAAGTTGGTGACCGGTGACCAGCCCAGTGTGGTGGGGAAGTGCCAAGAGGAGGTCAGATGAAGCACCTTGAGTGCCGTGCAGAGATATCTGAAACTTATTCTGTAGCAGAAAGCATGAAACAGCCCTAATTTCTAGAAGAAATTAAGTCCATGCTGACAATTTCATTGTACTGACTGGCTGGAAGCTTTTCTAATTAACTGCTCATTTGAGACCTTCCATCTTTGTCATCCTAGAGCCTGACGTTGTACTGTCACCCGATAGGTATTGACTAATGTTTATTAACCTGAATACAATCCAGGTGCTTAAAAAGTCAAGTTTCATAGCACAGAATTTCTTTTTTTTTTTTTTTTTTTTAATTTTTTTTTCAACATTTATTTATTTTTGGGACAGAGAGAGACAGAGCATGAACGGGGGAGGGGCAGAGAGAGAGGGAGACACAGAATCGGAAACAGGCTCCAGGCTCTGAGCCATCAGCCCAGAGCCCGACGCGGGGCTCGAACTCACGGGCCGCGAGATCGTGACCTGGCTGAAGTCAGACGCTTAACCGACTGCGCCACCCAGGCGCCCCCATAGCACAGAATTTCAAGAAGCAGTCAAAATACTCATGGTTTTATAGGAGTTCTCTTTTTTTATTTTTTATTATTTTTTTAAATGTTTGTTTTTGAGACAGAAGGCAAATGGGGGAGCAGCAGCAGAGAGAGAGAGAGAGAGAGAGAGACATACAGAATCTGAAGCAGGCTCCAGGCTCTGAGCTGTCAGCACAGAGCCCAGTGCAGGGCTTCAGCCCACCAGAAGCAGGATCATAACCTGAGCCAAAGTCAGACACTCAAGCGACTGAGCCACCCAGGTGCCCCTGGCGTTCTCTCTCTCTCTTTTTTTTTTTTTTTTTTTAATGAATTCATCCCTGTTTTCCCCAAGCAAACCTGGGTTCCCTTCTCTGTTGCTCTCCTGTGCATTCCATCGCCCCTAGCCTTGAGGGCTCCCTCCATCTACCAAGTCGCTAAGACCTGACCCCTATTTCCCTAAGGTTTTCCCAAATCCTTATTTTGCCATGTCCATCATTATTTGGATATCTCTGATCTGGATTATACCTACAGACTCTCTACCTGTTTCCCTGTGCCCCCTGTTTCCCACCCCTACCCCCAGTCCATTCTCCACCAACATCCAGACCATGTTTCTAAAATATAACCACAGGGGAGTTGCATCACTCCCTATAGAGGAACAAGTCTCACCAGGTCTGGAGAGTATTGCCATTAAATAAGGGAAAAAGTATTTTAAAAATTCAAAGAGTGTTATTTGTATATGAAATCACTGTGAGGCCTTGGGCCACACTCTGTCCTAATTGCCTGCCTCCAATTGTGCTTGAGGGAAAACCATAGATTTGCATTCTCTGATTTGCAGTTGGATCCTTCATTGTCATTGTCTCTGTTAAATAATTTGCATCTTTGTTGAGCTCAAAGCTTTTAAATGTATTTCTTCCTCAGCTCTTTTCTCCTGCTAATTATCTCTCTCTGAAGAAAAGCACTGAAGGGACTTCTAACTTACCTTTTACTCAAACACTATTAAGTATATTTTCTCCAAATTCCAAAAAGAAGAGGAATTTATAAAAATCATAGACTATCTGCCCTGAAGAAACTCCAGGCTGAACTCCTCATTTTAAGGCTAGGATAGGTAAGGGCGGATTGACCAAAGGACTTTCAGGGAGACACATGGAGAACCAGAGATGGGGTTCAGAGCATTCAGGTCTCTGACTCCCAGTGCTGGGTTCCCTCTACAAAGGAAGGATCGGAGGAGCACAAGGGGCAGTTGTGTGTTTCTGCACTCTCACAACTGTCTCTGCCTAATCAAAACCATCTATCAACACTCTTCTTGTTTTGCTATTTCTCTAAGGATTCTGCATGAGAAAGGAGGAATAGAAGGAGAAAGAAGAATGGTTGAATTAGTTTGTGCTGTATATTAAATGAACATTTTCTCACTCATGAGACATTGAATGTGCCTTGTTCTTAGCCATAGTCCCCCTCTGTAGCTGGGCTGTAAGCCTGCTGACTGTCCTCCTGTAGGGATGGGCCTGCCCTGGGGCTGGCTGGAGGGTTCCTGGTTAGCTCTGCCTCCTGGTGCACATTAAGTTAGGAGGACCTATAGCCATGTGACCTTCTAAGTAACTTATCCAAGTCTTTCTTTTCCCTTAGAAAATGGAGTTTGAAATATTTACCACTTAGGCTTATTGTAAGAACTAGACAAGTTGATGTAAATAAAGTTATCACCATACCAAGCACATTATGTGTATTTGTACGTATTTATTAACTTCTCAAGGCTTTGTGCTTGTTCTCCAATCAGAAACAGTTTCTGAGCTTCTCTGGTGGCCCATGGACCCCTCCTCTTCCCCATTAAAGACATTTATGAGCAGTTGTAAACTTAAACCCCCATTCATTCATTCACCCTCCGTGATCACCAGAGAGTGTGAGAAGAGCAAAGCATCCGCAGGAGACAGACTCTGCTTGGGAAGCTGAGAAAAGGTACACTTCACCTGGCAGAGATGGGGCCCTGATAAACAGAACAGCCCCCTCCTCCCTCTTCCAGCCACAGCCTGGAGCTGCCCCTACCCACCCCACCCCCCGCCCCGCCCATGCCCCGCCTCCCAGGCTCAGCCTGGTGAGGGGCCTTCTGTTAGCAGTCCTGCAGCGCCTAATGTTTAAAGTAGCTGGAGCAGCCTTCTCTGCCTTCCCCAGGGGGAATGCTTCCTGTACATTAATCCCCCCTTATCTGTGGTTTTGCTTTCCACAGTTTCAGTGACTGCTGTCAACTGCACTTCAGAAGCAGATGATCCTCCTTCTGACGAACGTCAGAAGGTCGGTAGTAGCCTAAACGCTGTGTCCCAGTGCCTATGTCATTCACCTCACTTTATCTCATCACATGGGCATTTTATCATCGCACATCATCCTAAGAAGTGTGAGTACAGTACAGTACGATACTTTTGAGAGAGAGAGAGAACCACATTCACATAACATTTATTACAGTATATTGTTATAATTGTTCTATCATAATTGTTAATCTCTACAGTGCCTAATTTATAAATTAAACTTTATCACAAGTGTCCATGTATAATGTATAGGGAAAAACATAGTATGTGTTTGTAGATGATATAGATAGATATAGATATAGATATAGATACAGATATAGATATATAGGCATCCCCAGGGGTCTTAGAACCTATCCCTCACAGACGAGGGGTGATGACTGTAACCAGGCTGAAGTAGACCCAGAGGCAAGGGGAAACAATCCCTCGGGCTGGCAAAGCATGTCAACAGGGGGATATGGTGGCAACTGATGGCTAAGAGATTTCTAAAGCTTGTCCCAAAGTCTGTCCCTGGCCATGGTAGGGACCAGGCAAGGCCTCTGGGCATCTGGGAGCAGCCACTGATGACCTGACCTTGGAAAGGACTGACCTGCTGAGGCTCTGCTCTCCCCAGCTAGAGTTGCTCCCCACGCCCTCTCCTGCCATATGCTCCTTGATAAGAACCTTGTGTCAGATTTTCAAATGAAATAATGGATTTGAAAGTATCTTAAAAGCTTTAAAGTACTTTACAAATTATTATTTACTTAAGACAGGCCTGTGGTCAGAACTCCAGATGCACAGTACTATGTAGGCCCTAGAAAAACATCTGTTTGAATGAATCTACTTCCCTCAATGCAATAGATATTTATTGAACCCATAAAGCACTGAGTTAGGCAGTGGCGGTACAAAAGTAAACATGAAGACAAAAGCCCTACTTTTGTGGAGCTTCTAGTCTAGTGGGGGAGAAGGTCAATAAGCTAATAAATAAAACAGATGACATAATTACAGAATATGACAAGTGATCTCAAGGATATAAGAAAGATGTTGTAGTAGGTCATTTTAAATTTAGATGCAGCAGTCACAGGAAGCCCCTTAGGGAGATGATATTGAAACAAAGACTTGAAGGATGAGAGGAGCAGACTGTGGGAAGATCAAGGAAAAGAGTACCCAAGGCAGAAAGAATCACAAGTACAAAAGCCATGAGGCAGAGACAAACTTGACATGCTCCTGGAATAGCAAGAAAGCCAGTGTAATCACAACACAGTGAGCCGGGGCGGAGAGTGGAGGATACAGCTGCCATATCAGGTAGGTACTTTAGGACAGAGTAAGAGGTTAGGATTTTATTCCAAGAATGATAGGAGAATGGGTTTAGCAGGTCAGCCACATAATTTATGTTTTTAAAAAGATTACTTCTACTGCTTTGTGGAAAGCATATTATAGGTAAGCCAGAGTAAAATCAGAGAGACAAATTAGAGACCACTGTAGTGGTCTAGGCAAGAGGGAAGAATTCAGGGAGTACAGGGATGAATGGTGGGAAGAGGAGGAAAGAAATATATTTGAGCATTAAAAAAATTGTTTTTAGTATTTATTTTTGAGACAGACACAGAGAGACAGAGAGAGAGAGAGAGAGACAGAGCGTGAGCAAGGGAGGGGCAAGAGAGAGGGAGGCACCGAATCTGAAGCAGGCTCCAGGGTCAGAGCTGTCAGCACAGCATCTAACGTGGGGCTTGAACTCACAAACCATGAGATTATGACCTGAGCTGGAGTCAGAGGCTCAACTGACTGAGCAACCCAGGCGCCCCTTGAGCATTTAAATTTAAGTATAACATAATTTAAAGATTAGTTTTACTATCAGAACTTGGTGGTGGTGGGAAGATGGAGAGAAAGGAGTTAAGAATGACTTCTAGGGGAGTCTGGGTGGCTCAGTGGCTTGGTTAAGCTTATGACTTTTTAAAAAAAATTTTGTTAACAAAAAATATTTTTTTTAATGTTTACCCATTTTTGAGAGAGAGAGAGACAGACAGACAGACAGGCCATGAGCTGGGGAAGGGCAGAGAGAGAGAAAGAGGGAGACACAGAATTCAAAGCAGACTCCAGGCTCTGAGCTGTCAGCACAGAACCTGATGCGGGGCTCAAACCCACAGACCGTGAGATCATGACCTGAGCCGAAATTGGCCACTTAACCAACTGAGCCATCAGGAGTCCCCCAACTCTTGATATCAGCTCAGGTCATGATCTCACAATTGTGAGATGGAGCCTCACATCAGGCTCGGAGCCAAACGTGGAGGATTCTCCATGCTGGGCACAAGAATCCTCTTAGGATTTTCTCTCCTTCTCCCTCTGCCCCTTCTCCCCTTCGGAAAAAAAAATTACTTATAGATAAGAAACTTTGTTGATGGTTTTTGCTTAAAATGGGAAGAGTAGGGAGGAAAAGAGTTTGGGATATAAAAGCAAGGGTTCTATGTTGAACAGGTTAAGTTTGAAGATATCCAAGTAGGGCTACTGAGCAGGCAGTTGGATAAGTGGGTTTGGGACGTAGTAGACATCCTGATAGGATGTCATTCCAGAGACAACTTCAGAATTTATCATTAATTAGAATTGAAATGGTATGCAGAGCCATGAGATAGAATGAGGTGGTTCTGAAAGTGATTACAGACAGAAGGGGTGTGAGGACAAAGCACTTATGGGTGGGAGAGGAAAAGAAACCAACAATGGATGCAAAAAAAAAAAAAATCCAGAAAGATGGGAAGACAAACAAGAGGAAGGGTGTTCCAGAATCCACACAAAAGAGTTTCAAGGGGAGGTAGCAATCAAGTAATCAAATTTTGCTGAGAAGTTGGTTAAGATGAAAACTGAGAATTGACCCTTGGATTTGGCAACATGGAGGTTGTTGGTGACCTTGAGAAGAACTGATTCTGTGGCATAGGCAGGGAAGTTTAGATCAGTGAGAGCCTGAAGTCTGATTAGAATGGCTTAGGGCATAATTGGAGGTGAGGAAATTCCTCCTCTGAGGAGTTTTATTATAAAGTGCAAGAGAGAAATGGGGCACATTAGAAAGTGAAATAAGAGGCAAGATCTTCATATGAAAGTAAGGAGGGTATGATGAAGGCTTGAGGAGGGAAGAGAAGGTATAATAATAGTGGATGGTGAATGGATTAAGGAACTGTGGTAAGATGGCTGGCCAAACAGCTGGCAGAACAAGCAGTTTGCTGAAATGCTTGCTTACCTCAGAACCTCTGGGACTTCTCTGGGTATGCACCTCTCTTCTTCATGTCTAGTTTCTCTTCCTTCACCCTGTTTCTGTCCTCTGACTCTAGATAGTCCCCAGTTGTCCTGCAGCACCCAAACATTTATTAAGAAGAAAATGACAACCCATGAGCCCATCCAGCTTCTTATACCAAAACCTTTGCAAAGACTTGAGGGAAACCCCCAGAGAGCTCAGTTGTCCCAGAAAGATTGTTATACACCTGTAATTCCACTACAAAATGCTCCAGGAGTCAAGGAGAGAGGCCCATACAGCTCCTGTCCCACCCATGATACAGACCTCAGCAGGGTTTGAGGGATACCTGCAGGATTCCTCATGCTTCTAGTAAGCCACCACTCTCTATCTCTGTAACTCTGTAGACTGTCTAATGGTGCAGTCCCAACAAGTTCATCATTAGAGCTGATGACTCAGTCCTAATGGGTCCTGAAATGACCAGTGGAACTAATTTCATCTTGGCCCATATCCCTCTTTAGCTTGGACACCACGAGAATTCCAAAACATAAAGGTCATCTGGAAGATAGCATATTTAAGGGCCAGGTCGAAATGGCTCACACCACTTCTGTCCACATCTCTTTGGACAGAACACGGGTCAGTGGATGCAGCCTAACTACAAAGAAAGCTGAGAATATAGAAGTAGGGAAGAGGAAAATGAAATGGCATTTAGTGAACACAGATACTGTCACTGCCATAAGCAGAGAAGAAGCAAGTAGGAGGCACACACAGAGACTGTAGTGACACAAAGATCAAGGGCAAAGAAATCTTCAAGAAGAAGGAATTAATCAATACCATCATTCTATGGGAAGATTAAGTAAGACATGAACGTAAAGGTCTGAGTTTTCAGTATGGAGGTCCCCAGTGACATTATGGAGGGTGATTTCTGCAGAGTTATTTTGAAGTGAAAGATGGGAGGTGAAGAAGTAGATCCAGAGAACAAACTGTTCTGGAACAGAAACTATGTAAAATGACAGAAAGAGTGAAGTAACTAGAAAATGGTGCCTGAGGGAGAATTGTTTTTTAATATAGGCAAAGTGTTTACAAGCTAAGGAACTAGCCATGAAGGAGAAATTAAAGATAACAGAAAGGAGGCAATTCATTGAGGGAATCAAGAAGAAGCCAGGAAAGAGTGAGATCAGAGCACAAGTGAAAGAATTAGTCTTGCACAGGAGGAATGATGTGGCCTCTTCTAAGATGTGTGGGAGCATAGCAAGGGTAGGAACAACTTAAGAGAAGTTTATAAGTGAGGGACAGAGGTGGAGGCACTTCATGTCTGGTGGTATTTATTTTTGCAAAGGAATTAATCTGCTGTTGGTGAAGAGACTGATGGGGTAGAGTGTGAGTATATGGGGGTGGGATTTAAGATACCTGCTATGTGGAAGATAGGGGACTAACCATGGAAAGAGCAGTATGTACTTAGGTCCCAGCTGAGGATGGAGATGCCATATGTGCAGGGGCACCTTTGGGAGATCTTCTCCACCACACGCAACTCTCTGGGACACAGCCAGAGGTTTGGATTCACTCAGGGCCACGGATTTTTGTAGAGTGCATATTGTGGAATAACTAGGGGGGTAAGCATGCTAGTGAGAGAGGTATTACAGTGGTCCAGGTTGGATAGAAAAGGAGGCTGACAGCCTGGGAGAAAGCAGAGGTCAAGGGACTCCAGGGCCCAGGGAAATGGAGGAGCAAAGGGGGTAAGAGCAAAGAGGTGAGAAATGGAAAGGCAAAGTGTTGTTGCAGAGGGTAGGGTAGTAGAATTTTACATTTCTCATAAGGAACAATTCCAGGGGATGGGGGGGTGGGGATCCAGAGTATGGACATGGAGGGGTTGCTAAAGTAGGTTGAAAGCAAGGTGCTGTGGAGCTGAAGAGGTTGGAAGTGCTCAGGTTCCTAATGCATATGGGTAGTGTCCTGGAGAGCTCTTAGTGATTTAGACTAGAAGGAGTTGATAGCATGAGATACAAAGAAGGAAGGTTTTTTTTTTTTTTAAGTTTATTTATTTATTGCGGGGGTGGGGGTTGTTGCCGAGAGTGGGAGAGAGAGGATACCAAGCAGGCTCTGCACTTGATCCCAGAAAGTGTAAGATCATGACCTGAGTCGAAATCAAGAGTCCAACGCTTAACCGACTGAGTCACCCAGGCACCCCAAGAAGGGAGGGTTTTTGCACGAAGGAAAGTAGAAAAGCTGGAAAAATGTAACCCCACCTTTTTTTTTTTTTTAACTTCATCTTCCTCCACCTATTTTAGACCCTTATGATCCTGTTTGGATTATAGAAATACTCTCCTAATTGGTTTCCCTGATTTTGGTTTCCCTCCCATGTATCCATCATACACACAACTGCCAGCTTAATTAATCTTGACCAGGATTCACTCTTGCTCAAAAACTTCAGTAGCTCTTCACCTGCCTCTACAATAAAATCTATATTCTTTAGCCCCACCCTCAGTGTTCCAGGCACAGAGCTGGTTTCAATCGATTTTGTTTTATGCATCTAGTTTGGGGCAAGAGCAAGTATGTAGTTTATACTGGGTTAAACCCTGCACTACTTTCCTAACACTGATCCTGAAGGACTTTCCCAAATGTGGTTTTGTTAACTGTAAAGAATGTTATTCCCAACCATCTCTGAATGGCATCCTTCAAGGGTCAATTCAAATACACATTATCCCCTTCCTTAAATGACAGCACCATTCTCTGTCCTTTTGTAAAAAATTCACTTTAAACTTCATATTGTAGTTAAGTGCCTATTAAGCAAGAACCATTCTTGATTTATCACTGTACCTCAGCCTATTGTACCCCATAACACCTATCTCAGTACCTTGCCTTTTGGAGGTATCCATTATCTGCTGACTGACCAAATGCATGCATTCATATAAATAAGTGGATGGATGAATAGAGTTCTTATAAAGTTCTAGTAGTATTAAGGGCCAGAATCCTTCACTAGAAGGTGATCTCTTCAAGGTTTAGGATTGATATTATATATATTTTTTATTCTCAATACTTAGTTAACATGGTTCTGGGAGACTTGTAAGCTAAGTACACAGTAGATACCCAGTAAGATCTTTGCAAATGGAATTGAACTAGGTGGCTTCACACCTAAGTGATTCTCACTGTGTCAACCCCAAGAAAGTGAACAGGGTCTCTGACCCAGCAAATAGCTGTTTATATCCTGACTTGAATAAAATGTTGACTCTTATAATTCGACAGCAACTCCCTTAACAGAGACCCATTTATTCATTTAATTCTTTGATTCTTTGAACCATACTATAAGTTGTGATTGATTTATGTGTGATAACTTTATTCTAGACACTGAAGGGGAAAAAAAAGCAATCAGTGAGAACAGATACATGAAAAGATGCTCAACATCACTAATCATCAGGGAAATGTAAATCAAACCCACAAAGAGCTACCACCTTACATCTGTCAGAATGGCTAGTATCAAAAAAGACAACTAACAATGATGTAGAGTCAAAAGGAACCCTCGTGTGCTATTAGTGGGAATGTAAATTGTAGCCACTGTGGAAAACAGTAGGGAGGTTCCTCAAAATAGAGATACCATATAATCCAGTAATTCCACTACTGGGTTTTTACCCCAAAATACCAAAGTGCACTAAATTTGAAAAGATATGTGCATCCCTGTGTTTACTGCATCATTATCCCCAAAACATAGAAGCACTTAAGTGTCCACCAACAGAGAAGTGGATAAAGAAGATACGGTATATAGACAATGAAATATTATTCTGCCATAAGAAAGAAAGGAATATTGCCATTTGGGACAACATGGATGGACCTAGAAGGTATTATGCTAAGTGAAATAAATGAGAGAAAAACAAATACCATATGATTTCATTTATATATGAAATCTTAAAAATAAAAAAAGCAGAAACAGACCTATAAATACAGAGAACAAACTAGTATTTGGGGTGTGGGGGGAGAGGGCAAAATGGGTGAAGGGGAGTGGGAGGTACAGGCATCCAGTTAAGAAATTAATGACCAGGCATCATGGGGCGCCTGGGTGGCTCAGTCCATTAAGCATCTGACTTCAGCTCAGGTCATGATCTCATGGTTTGTGAGTTTAAGCCCCACATCGGCCTCTGTGCTGACAGCTCAGAGTCTGGAGCCTGCTTCGGATTCTGTGTCTCTTTCTGTTCCTCCCCCACTCATGCTCTGTCTGCCTCTCAAAATAAATAAAGAATAAAAAAATAAAAAAAAAAGAAATTAATGTCATGAGGATAAAAGGCATAGATAGCATAGGGAATATAGTCAATGGTATTGTCATACGGTTGTATGATGACAGATGGCAGCTACACTTGCTGTAAGCAAGCATAACGTATAGATAAGTTGAATCACAATGTTGTACATGTGAAACTAATGTAACATCGCGTGTAGACTATGCAACAATAAGCAGGGAAAAAAAAGAAATCTGTGAGAAAAGCAGACCTCTCATGTTTACAAAGTCTCTCTCCTTTTTCTCCTGTTTTGCCAGGCTGTGACAACATGTTGATGGGCATAAAGTCTCTGAAAATAGTGAAGAAGACTATGGATACACATGGCTCTTGGATGAAAGATGCTGCCAGCAGTTCCCAAAAGGTTTATTTCCTAATCGGATCCAGAAACAAAACTCTGTGGGAATTTGCAAACATGCGGGCATTCATGGAGGATAGCACCAAGCCAGCCCCACGGAAGCTCATCCTAACGCATTCCTGGCAGGGAACAGGCCAAGTGATCCACAAAGGTTTTCTGTTTTTTCACAACCAAGGGACTCTCAATGAGATAATCAAATATAATCTGCAGAAGAGGACTGTGGAAGATCGAATGCTGCTCCCGGGAGGGGCAGGCCGAGCGCTGGTCTACCAGCACTCCCCGTCAACGTACATTGACCTGGCTGTGGATGAGCATGGGCTCTGGGCCATCCACGCAGGGCCAGGCATCTCTGGCCATTTGGTTCTCACAAAAATTGAACCTGGCACACTGGGAGTGGAACACTCATGGGACACCCCATGCAGAAGCCAGGATGCCGAAGCCGCATTCCTTTTGTGTGGGGTTCTCTATGTGGTCTATAGTTCTGGTGGCCATGGCCCCCATCGTGTCACCTGTGTCTATGATCCACTGGGCACTATCGGTGAGGAGGATCTGCCCAAACTGTTCTTCCCCAGGAGGCCGAGAAGTCATTCCGTGATCCATTACAACCCCAGAGATAAGCAGCTCTATGCCTGGAATGATGGAAACCAGATCATTTACAAACTCCAGACAAAGAGAAAGCAACCTCTGGAGTAATGCGTTACAGCAAGGAGGAAAGGCACTGTGGCTGTGGACACTGCTCTCCAGGACATTGAGGCCACAGCCCCTTTATACTATCGTGTCCCTCTGATCACAGACAGTCATAGGGTGTAGAAGCAGGCTTGCATATGCATCCTTCCCCGGATGTTATGGCCTGAGGTGTTTTCCAAGACCTTAGATGAGAGTCTGTCGTTCAGACATTTTCTACTTCCATCACCCGTCCAAACCTCCAGGCTCTCTAGGCCTTCCACATTCTGATCCAGCTTACGTCCATCCTTTTCTTTGTTCCCCTCAGCCAGCAATTAGAAATGAAGGCCACTGCCTAGTACTCCTGGCTTCCTTCCTGGCCTTTCCTGAAGCTCTTTCCTCTTTCATAAATACCTGTCGGTATTCTTCTTTCTGTCAGTGCCCCACTAAAGTACAATCTTTTCCTGATGTTGAATCTCCACTTCCCCTAGCTCTGCCCCGCCACCAAGCTAAGTAGATAAAATAGTGAAGCAAAACCATTCACATGTGAATACCACTTGCTGGTTACAAAGTGTTTGCACCTAGGTACGTCGTTTAATCCCCATCCCATGTCTTCTTCTGAGACATACAGAAGTCTTTATAATTGCCAGCTTAGAGATGAGAAAAGTTGAGGTGAGCCAAAGTAACACAGCCACAAAATGAAAATAGGGCGAGAAGATACTGCAAATCCCATAGTCTTTCCATTGCCCAAGGAAGCATCGAATATGTGTGTTTGTTCACCCAACCTTTTGTAAGCAATATGTTCATCATTTCATCCTAAAAATAATGGTCTGCCCCCTTTGGCCATTTTTCATGTCTGCACAAGACATTCCTATAAGCCCTTCAAAAGCTACTTCCCCCAGAAAACCAGCCTAAGGGTGAGGACCCCCGCTGTAGCCTCATCTTGTTTTGCCTTCCCCTGTGTCTCTTTTCTTGCTAGAAACACAATAAAACTGACACGAAGCAAATAACCCTCATCAGGTTATATTTGCCTACGTGCCCTCAGCATACAAACTCTCAGGAAGTGCTGTCTGTGCTGGGATTCCCTGTGAAGCTCCCCAGCACACTGAGGCCCTTGGTAAAGATTCTGGAATCTGGATGGAAGCCAGGTAGCAGGCAAGCGGTTCCCTCTCACAGCAGGCATGCCAAGTGGCACAGGTGACAGAGGGCAGCTGTGCCTGTCCAGAGGGGCTTCTTCAAATCTTTCCCACGCGTTTGTCCAATTCAGCCTAGTGTGGGTCACAAGCTCAGGCTGTGGTGCCGGTCTGTGTCATGTGCTGAGGCCTCTGTCTTTCCAGGTTGGTCACATGAGAGGGTTGGCTTTGTGTGCCTGCAGCTGTTTTGCCAACTCTGCCAAGCTCAGGGCGGGACTGTAGGCAATGAAGAGACGTTCCCCCCCGCCCCCCATAGCATCTAAGTAGATCTCTGGCAGAATGGAATCACTCACCCCATGCATACAGCACAATTATCCACAGTTCTGATAGATACAGAGCCCCAATCTGTTGTGGAATGAGGCAGGTATGAATAAATAAACATGGCAATGTTCCCCACTCCATGGGTTTTTGGACATTACCTACTCCGTGGGTAAAATGACATTACCTATTTCATGGGGATAAGGAACATGGACTGCCTCGGGAGGAGGGTAGAGTGGGATTATCAGTGAATGGAATTATGTGTGAGTCCTGCACACATAATTCCTCTGGAGGCACAGAGGAGGGTTGCCCTTCATCTGTGATATACTTTAACTTGTCGACTCTGCAGAGTGCACCTGCCACTAACAACACTCCCAGGTGCTTTAAATTCCTACAGCTAGAATCACTCTTTTAGGTCAAGACATTTTCTCCTTGTCAATGTGCCACTTTGCTTCCTGGGAGCCAGGGCAGCAAAGCATTCAGGCCCACGGATACTATCTTGGGCTTCTTTTGGGTGAATTGTTCAACTCTGAGGTCTCTTGTTGGAGTTTAGTCAGGATGAAAGTCCCTAAGGCCTATAGCAGTAGTTAAACTTGATTGCATGTAAGAATCGCCTGAGGGGCTTTTAAAACTCCTAATACCAGGCCATACTCCCAGATGATTAAGCCAGAACCTCTGAAGGTAGGACCCAGGCTGTATTTTTTTAAGCCCACCCCCCCCCCCCCCGCCAGCAACATGGTTCTAGACTGTGAATAAGCTTGAGAACCAGTGACTTACACCATTTTTAAAGGTAATTTTAAAAAAGTAATTGTATAATTCAGAGAGCAGATTAGCATTTTCTAGGGACTGAGGCTAGGGCAGTGTGTCCACTGGGGCAATAACATGTGGGATTTGGAAACACCCATGAACTCATGTGAACTATAGCGCCTAGGTCTACAAAAGCCTCTGCTGCTATTTTAAGGAAGTGAAAGAGAACTGAAGGGTGTCCTGCTGTAACACAACTCTTGTGGGCCCCAGCCTTCCTCTGCTGGCTTTGCCTTTAGTCTGCTTCTGGCCAGGTTCCGGCAGTGACCAGAGTCTCATATTTGCAGGGTGGCTTCAGTTCTGTTCACATGTAAAAGCCTTCTGGGCACACTGGTAATTTCAGACCACCAGGGTAATTTGAAAAAAAAAGATGTGTCTTACGGAGTTTGTCCAGCCTGTAGAAATGTAGATAAAAACTGAGGCCAGGGCTGTAGTAACTCCTGCCAGACCTCGGGACTATGCCAGAGTGTGCAGTGTAGATGCCATCTGCGGCCCAAAGGGATTTTAATCAGCTGAACTGAGCAACTGGTCCTGGGAGGCCCAGGCAAGGCAACAACCTAGCAGCACAACCAAAGGGGATTCAGGCCATACAGTAGGGGAAGGTGTTGGACTAAGTCCCCAGGGCCCAGTCCCGCCTTGATTCCAGAATTCATTCCTGTGGTCAGAAGTCGCCAAAGCTCTTGGCCCTATGGAACCCCACCTTGGTGCTGAGCACAGAGAAGTAAGTGCTTCTTGTCCTTAGCTGTTCACAAGACAAGGCGCAAAGTGTCTTTAGTCGGGGCTGACCACTAGGGGGACCTCCACGCCAGGTCGCGGGGTTCGAGTGCAGCCGGACTCCAGTGGGACGCAGAGCCTTCCAGACGGGTTGATCAGAGACAGGGAATGAGGCTGCCTTCAGGCCAACCTCAACTTGGACTGGATCCTACGGGTCCGGAAAGTCCGGACACCCAAAGTGTTGCTACTCTGGGTGTGCCTCCAATCGGTTTTTCCGTGGCTTCTCTCTTTGCAACTCTAGATACAAATTGCTTTTCTGCTTCCTCGTTTTCATTTCCTACGGCCGGGGAATGAATGGTGCTGAAGGGCTGAAGAAGCCCAGGGGACAGGCAGCACCAGAGCCAGGAACCGCCCGTCGGTGTCTCCGGGACCGGAAGGGTGCAGGGCGGGGAGGCAACAGGAGCGGGGCGGGGCTCACGGGGGCGTGGTCTGAGGGAGGCGGGGCTTGTAGCACCGTCCAGGGGGCGGGGCCACGGCTGGGCTGACTAGGCGAAGGCAGGTTCGAAAGGGCGGAGTTGACGAGGCCGGTCCCCAAGGACAGGGAACCGGTGGCGGACCGGTCCCTGCGGACCGCCGCGGAGCCCGAGAAGGAAGGGGAGTGGAGGGGCGGTCCCAGGGGAAGGAGGGCGGGGAGAAGCGGGGGCTCCGGGACGAGCCTCCTGTGGGTCCCGCCCCCGTCACGTGGGCTCCAGACCCGGCCGCTGCCGCTCGGTCCGCTGGTTGGTCGGTCAGTTGGTCGGTGGGTCAGTGGCCTGCAGCTCGGTTCTCGGCTCTCATGTTCGGAGGTGGGAGGGACACGGGAGCGGCCCTCACACCTGAGCCGCCCGGAGAGGAGCCCAGCACCCAGGTCAGTGGGCTGTCCCCACGCCCCAGGTCCCCTGCGCGTTCCGGGCCGGGAGCCCCCCGCGGGTACATTGCCTAGGTAACCGAAAGCCCCCAGATTCAAGAACCACTCGAGGAGTGGGGGTCAGTGCCAGTTAGGGCCCCAGAGTGGGTCCCAGATGCGAGGGCAGGAACCCTCTTCCTCTTCTCTGGCCAGAAGACTGGGAGGAGGGTGTAACTCCCGAGGAGGATTTGCTTCGAATTTTCACCCAACCCTGCCTGGGATCCATGGACAATCCGCGCCCCTGCAGGTGCCAGCATGGCCCTGGAGATGCGCTGGATGGTCATTCACTTCAGTTTTGTGCGGTATGTCACCGAAGCATCAGAGTAACTAGAGAGCACAAGGGGGGGGGGGGTGGTCAGGCAGCTTAGTGTCTCTTTGCCCAAGCATATCTGTTCAGTGTGGTCAGATGCAACGCCTCGACTGAGACTAACTCTATACTCTAATTGCAAAAATGCAACATGCCATCAAAGTCTCAAGCCACTGCAGTCCTAGGAGACTGCCAGATGGGGATGGTCCTACTTAAAAGTGGGCTTCTCCTCTCCCTCATGACATCCCAACTCCAGACCCGCAGTTTTTCTTCAAATGAAAATAAGATTATGTATTTAAAAGCTAGAATTTCCAAAGTTTGTGTAGGATTGAAACAGGTATTCTAACTAGTGTTTAATCCTCTTAAAAAACAAACACAGAGTGTTGTAGTTTGCTTTCAGAGCAGCTGGATATTTGGTATCGGTGGGTCCCCCTTTGCATATTTTGGTCTACTTCCTATCTTTCTCTCCACTTGTCTCTTTCCTTTCCCAGTTACTTAATTGATTATAATACAAATCGGAAGTGTTTCCAAATTGTATGTTGCATTTTGTGAAGTTAAATGCCCAACTACAGGAAGGTAGTTGGCTGTGCACAAAATTCATCTTCAAGATGTTCAGTCTTTGATTATTGTTTGTATCTGGAAAACAAAATATTATTTGATTTCGAGATTATTTCTCTCTTGGGGTTGGAAAGCAGACCATTAGTATTCTGCTTAAATTCATATTTAAACAACTATGAAGTGGGAGATGAGAGAGATTAGTGCATTTCTTACTGCATTCATACATGATTTTATTCATACATTTATTATTATTATTCTTACTTAGAAATTAGATGATGTGCCAGTTATTAGCTTATTGCTACTGGGGGGGGGGTGACAAACTGAGAATCATGGTCTCTTCTTTACTGGGGTAGCTATGGCAGGTGCACTGGTTTTAAGACTATGCACTGGTTTTAAGTACAATGACAAATGCCCTGAAGGAGGGAAGAGCAAAGAGTTGTGGGAATTCCTGTCTTTCACCTGAGCAGGGAAGGAAGATCTGGGATAATTTCAAGAAAGGGGTGATGTGTGTGATCCATCTCGGAGGATTTCTCCTGGGCGTCTCCAGGCAGAGGTGGGTAGAGCATGACCTGGGCTGAGATCTGTGTAGGCAGGGCAAGCACCAGCTAGTCATGAGAAGTGGCAAGTGGTCTAACTGGACTCCCAGAGCAAGTGCTAGACAATAAAGCTGGTGACAAGGATGAAACATGGCCCCAGTGGGCCGTGAAAGCCAGGTGCAGAAGTCTGGACTTAGAAAGCATGGAGCCAGTGACAGGTTTTAATCAAGGGATTGACTGTGAGCTTCTCAAAGTCCAGGACCTTGGCCCTTGACCCTCCCAACCCCTAGCCAGACAGAGAGAAAATCCAGTAAATATTTGTGGAATGAATGGTCAGGCAACCCTTTGGAGCTGAGCTTCTCAACCTTTAACAAGCTTAAGAATCACGAGGGGGGTCTTAATTCAAATGCAGATTCTGATTCCTACCTAGGTCAGGGGTGGAACCTGATCTGCCTTTCTAACACATTCCAGGGTGGTGCTCTTCACTATCTATGGCAAGGATTAAGGACCTTGGTTTGCAAACCTGGGGAGCTTTTAAACTGTTTGGATGAAGTGGGTCTGGGATGGTGTTCCCAAGTTCCCCCAAGGGTGATGCTGCTGAAGGCCAAGGTGGAGCCTGCTCTAGCTCACTGTGGCTGTGGCAAGGAGTGAGCAGAGGGGAAAGACCCTGGGATGGAGGGACCAGTTAGGACATTGAAAATCCACCAGCATAGAAGCAGTGAGGCCTTCTATTGGGCCTGAGTGGGACAGGTGGGAGAGACTTTGGAAAGATAGAATCTGTGGGCCAGGGGGCCAGGGAGTATGTGGTATCTGTCTTCAGACTGACTGGACTGCTTCCAGCAGTGAGGATAGGGGAATGATTCCGAGACAATTCAGCTTTGGAGAAGAATGGCATGCCCTTTAGGCTCTACCATTTGACATAATAACATTTGGAAGTTGGTTTTAACGTGGATGTCAGAATTTTTTTTTTTTTTCTGAAATACAAACCTGTTCATGACTTCCCTGCTTAGAATCCTCTGGCTGATCCCCTCTTGCAAAATATAAGGAGGAAAAGCTAATATGAATGCAACTAATGAGGTATCTAGACATTTATTAAGTTCCCAGACTGTGCACTCCCATTCGAGAGGCGACACTTGGGTGGGGGGAGATGTGACATTGTCACCACTTGGTGCGGGCACAACTAGGCTGAAGCTTTTGGCAGCTTTGTTTTTTTCTGGAGTCACTATTTTTCCTGCTTCCTCTTTGTGGTGGTTCCACTTTATGTTTCCTGGCATCAGTCTTTGGTTTCAACACTTGCTGGCATCTAGGTGTCTCGGTTTTCAAAGAGCCCACAGGTGGTTTCAGAAAGGTGGGCTATATCCCTTAAAGACTCTGAGAGCCAGGTCTCCTTAGCCCTTGCAGAGCTTCAAGACACCCATTCTTATCTCTGACCCACTCAGTAAATAATCTGGGAGATGCAATCTGTTTAGCTTCAAACCCAGATCTCCTCAAGGCCTTGCGATTTTCCAGGGGGCTGCTAACACAGCTTTGTCTTCAGGAAATTTAAGATTTTTACTTAGTGCTCCTAGGTAATTCTTACTTTGGTGCTCCTCTATAATTCTTGCTTTCATTTCCTCTGTCTGTCACGTATGCCCTTATGCACACAGAGAACTGACTCTTCACTGTACACCATGCTCTTAATCACCATGTTCCATGTCATGTAGTCATTTGGCCCTGTAACGTATCTGTGGATGGAAGGTCTGCACAAGATGGGATAGGTTGCCTCCCTGATAGGATAAAGTATAACATCCTTCTTTGGCCTTCCAGGCTCTGCAAAGGCTGGCAATAATTTAGCTCGCCAGCTGTATCTCCACTGTTCCCCAAACCGAGTAGCTCAAGAGATCCTATCTTTTGTGCCTCTCTGTCTTTGCATGCACTATTTGCTCTTCTTGGAAAGCTTTTTGTCTGCCCCGTGAGCTGAACGGACTCTTATTAACTTCAGGATGCAGATCAAACTCTTGAAGCACCTCTCCTCCCCCCACCTCCAAGTCACTTTTACTCTTCTCTCTAGTACATACATGTAGCATCAACTGGAGAACTGCGCTATGGTCCTGAGGTGCCTTATTGGCGTGTCTCTGTCCACACCCACTCCAGACTCTTGTGTGCAGCCCTACATCTAGCAGATGTCCAGGAAGAGTTTGTGATAAACATGGGCCTGGAGCTGGCTGGTTTTGCAATGTCTGCTTCAGTAAAAGGGGAAAAGAGTAGGCTATTCTGCACAGGTGATGAGGGAAGAAACAAGAACAGAACCTGAAAGACTGGGACAAGCCCAGTGAGGAGTGTCCCACATGGCTAGAGTCAGAGGGTGGAGTGGGGAGGGGACACTGGGAGAGGTGAGACTGCAGTCTTAGGCTGGGGAGAGGTCAGGGAAGGCCTTGAGTATTGAAGCTAAGGAATTGACATTTTCTTCTCATGATATTGAAGGCCTTTTGGTGTGGAAAACACGTGGTGAACTCTCTGCTTTCAGGAGGATTCAGGGCTGAAAAGGGCAGGTTGCAGGACCAAGGAGCAACTTCCTGTGAGAATATGCTCTTGGAATAACCCATAGAGGTAGCTTAGGGTGTAAATCAAGGCAATGGCAATAGAGATGGAGAGTGAGTGATCTTGTCCAGAAATCCTGCAGGATTTGGTGACTGACTGGATTTGAGGGAGAGGGAAAGGCATCAAATTGGACACTGACACTTTGTGCTAATGTGCTGGGAGAAGAACGAGGCATTGTTAGTAGCATGAGAGCAAGGAGGAGATTCTTGGAAGGGGGAAGGGAAACGAGGATGGTTGATTCCTTTTGGAATCAGAAGAGAGCCTTGAGTAGTTTCTCATGTCACACACACACACACACACACACACACACACACTCACATACACACACACACACACACACACACACACACACACACGAATGGTGAAGCTACCCAAAGGAACCTATGCAGGGTCACCTGCTGCTGGTGGCAGAAGCCAGGCCTCCTGGCCCTGTGGCCTGGACCTCTTTGTAGCACTGTGAGTTGGCCAGAGAAGAGCTGCCAGAGGTCCAGATGGAGATTCCATTAGGCAGTGAAAAATGGGAAAAAGACCAGGTTTAGGGTGAATTCAGTCTGCAGAGCAGCTAAAGCTGGAATCTTAGAGGTCAAGAATTCAGAAGGGAGTCTGTTGGTAGCCATTGCCAATGGGGGTTTGAAGGCTCATGCATCCTCCTTTCTGTCCTATGGCCTACTATATGTGGGCTGATGGAAAGTAGGGAGTGTTTTATGGTATGGACACTCATACTTGTTAGTGCTCCATGTTGGTACATGTGTATCGAATGGTTTTTCTGGGAATACAACCACCAATCTGTCAGTTCTGTGGAAAGATGTATTCCAAAACCCACACACTTTTGCTCCACCCCCCCGACAAAGTTTAGGGACGCATCCAATCAGTCCCGAGAAGTGGCCTGTGCAGTGTTGGAGTGGGGGGTGGTGGGTGGCACCCATCTGGGGAAGGCATCCAGCCTTAGGGACCTCGTTCCTCCAAGCAGAGGCCTGTGAGTAGGGCCAGTGTCAGGGGGCCAGATGGATGGGGGAGGGCCATAGCTGTCAGGGGAGGGGAGAAGACCTTATCTAGAATCTGACTGATGCCTGGAGACTCAGTGACCCTGAGGCTGGATTTCCTCTCCTCCTCCTCTCTCCCTTCCACACCTTTCTGTCTGGCCAGGTCCCTCACTCTCCAGCCTCCCAAGGACAGGTCCTGCCTTTGCCATGGCACAGCGTCACCTTAGTTTGCTAAGACAGAGCTGGGCTAATGCATGTCAAACACTTAGATTATTGCCTGGTATGTGGTAATTGCCAAGTGAAAACAAAGACAAGGAAGCCTGGGGTTCAACTTCGAGGGAAAACTTGTCAAGCCTCCTGGCTCTTTTGAATTATGCAGCTGGATCTCTGGGAAGTTTCTACCTTATCTTGTTTTGATTTTTTGTTTTTGTGCTATTAATTAATTAATTTATTTATTTTTACTGATACTAAAATGGGTGCAGGGCCTTCTCATCCATGGTAAAGAATCAAGGATAGCCATGGATTGCAGACTTGGGACTTGGGTTGTCCAGGAATGACTCAGGAATGACTTATGCAGAGGTGAGTGGGTGGAGGGCCTTCTGACAAATCTCCAAGAACAGATTCTTAACCCAGGTGAGGCTGTTCGGGGGAATTGATGGCAGCCTGGCCTCTCCTCAGGCCTATAGCTGCTGAGCCGGTCTCAGGCGGCTCTGCTTTGGGTATATCTGTTTCTTCCTGGTGATGAGGACAGGCATAAGGAAGGGTTCATACAAAATCCTAGGGTTGATCTCTGTCTGCTCAGGGATAGCCACTGCTTGCTGGTTGCTGGGAGTCTGCTCAGTGGGCATAGTCAGAACTCCTGCCCAGACTCCCAGGTGAAAACATAAATCCACAGTGAGTTGTGTGCATGGTTGGAATGTACCAGTCACATGTAGCTGGGCCTCTCAGCTGGGCAGGGACCACTCTAACTGGGAGGGCCACCCTTATGACTGCACTGCTATCCCAAGAAGTCTTAGCAATCTTCTCCAACCTGCTTCTGGCAGAAAAGCCCAGAAATCTCTGCCAAAAGGAACTCTTAAGGTTGATAAACCATGTGTGTGTGTGTGTGTGTGTGTGTGTGTGTGTGTGTGTGTGAGAGAGAGAGAGAGAGAGAGAGAGAGAGAGAGAGAGAAAGGAAGGAAGGAAGGAAGGAAGGAAGGAAGGAAGGAAGGAAGGGTGGGAAGGAAGAAAGAAAGGAAGGAAGGGAAAGAGAGAGAGAGAAAGAGGTAGTTGTATAGGAGCCAAAGGTCTGTTGTAGGGATTAGGGAAGAGAGGAGGGCAGAGCCACAGCTGAGGCCAGGAACACCAAGAATCAGTTACCTTTGTTTCTTACATGCACTCGTGGCAACTCCACTCTCTTCAGGGGCAACAGTCCTTCTCCCAACACAGGGCCTTGATTCCCCTGAATCAAAGAGGTTTTTGCAGGAATAGCTAGCTGGACACTGCGTGGCTTCACCAAGGCAAAAGAGGTGTCGGCAGACTGGCCCCACGGAAAGCTGCCTCCAGAAGAAGGATATGGGGGGCTTCCGGCTTTGATGGGGTTTACAAAGGGCTTGTCTCATGAGGTGGGTGATATTATTCCCATTTCACGGGAGGCAAATACGTGCCAGAGAAGTGATTTTTTAAAAAAGACCCAGAGTTTTAGATTTAATTTATTGTCCAAATTGGGACACTCGAGAGAGAAAGGAGGCAGACAAATGCTGGGTGGGGTCCTGGGGTGACAGGACTATCTTGGGTGTACCAGGGATGTGGTGTCGAACTCCAGATTCAGTAAGCAACCAGGTCAGGTAAGGGGGGGTGGGGGTGGTGGTGGCTGGAGGACTGGAGAGAGAGGATTGCAGTAGGGGGAGGGGAGACGTTAGAACTTGAATTTGGACGGGAAAGGAAGATTCTTCTTAATTCAACATTTTACCAAAGAAAAGGAATAGTTCTTGGCTCTGACACCTGACCTTGACTGGATGTCATGAAAAAGTTTTATTACATAAGCTCTTCCTGTGACCAGCCAAGACATCTGGTTCTTCTATGCAGTGCCGCTCACCCGGTAACAACAACAACCACCCTGTGCGTCCGTCTAGGTTTTCGCCGCGCCAGCTCACTGGAACTGCATAGTGCCTCGGGCGGGGATTATTGTCCTGCTTCTGGAGATGAGGAAACTGACTCCTGCCTATCCCCCTCCTTCCAGCATGGCGGGCAGCAGGTGTTCTCCACCATGAGGACCTGGCCTCCCTGATCTCCGAGGTCCCTGCTAGCTCTAGAGTATGGACTTTGAACCAGACAGGCCTCCCTTTAAATCCCCCTTAAATCCCCCTGTACACAGATTTTCTGTTGCTGCTTTGAGCTTTAAGTTCCTCATCTGTTAAATGGGAACAATAATAAGCCTATTTCATTTGGTTCTTGTGATGATGAAATGAGAGGATGCACTTACCGTGTTGCCTGTGGTGCTTGGCTCATCCCATGTCATCCTCTTCTCAGGAAGCCCGGAAAAAACTACATTGTCAAGAAGAGTGATTTATATCATCTAGTGGGCTTATTCTGAAACTTTGGAGCAAGTAGCGTTCTCTGGGCCTCTAGGTGTGACACGGAAGGGGCAGCCCTGGTGAAGGTGAGCAGGGAGTCCATAAGGCAGAAGTACATGGCAGCCTGGTTTCAGATGGCTGGTCACCCATGTATAGGATGAAAGCAGCAGAGAAAGCTGAGCACCCAAACCAGCTCTGTGAGATGTGGCATGTGGCAGGGAGGTGCAGAGTCCTGCCTGCAGACTCCAAAAATCAATGGTGTGAGTTTCCTACCTGACCATGTGGAAAAGCCCATATAGGTTGCCTTAGCCTGGTTGCATTAATAGAAGTCCTGGCTTTAGACCTTGCTAGAAGATCATCCCACTAGCCTGCACTGGCCAAGGCTGGACACACCACACTCTGGGAGTAGGTGGAGGAGGGATGCTCTCTGCTGCAAAGCTGGAGTCTGTGCTCTGCAAGGTTTGAAAGGACTTGAGAACTGACAGGAAGACACCAGGGCCATGACTGATTTTCAGGTCGGACCTATCTTGTTGTGTGTTGCTCAGAGGGCAGAGTTGGGAGTCCATGGTGGTGATGGGAGAGAGAATTAGAGAAGAGGCAGATTTCATTTCACACTGATGTAAGAAATTCCACAGAATTCATGCTGATCTTTAGGGGGAGGCAGCAGTCTTATAGCCTGTGTTGTGGTATGTAAAGAGGGCGTTGTCCAAGCGGTATTGGTTAGAGAGAAGTTTGCAAAATAGTAGGGGAGGCAGATTTGCTGGGAGGTCTAACTAAGAGAACAGCAGGACTGTGGGGGATAGTTGGCTTCTGAGCAGAGATGAGTTGCAGCAAACGCAGGGTGGGATGAAGGCGGGAGGCCAGGAGGGGGTGGCTGCAAACTCTGCAGGACTTTCTCTGTCCCAAGCCACAGGCCAAAGTCCTGCCCTGTAACAGGGTTTGGGAGAAAAGCTTTGTGGCCTGAAACTCTGAAGCTGTGACCCCAAAGAAGTGATTAGACTCTGTGCATTCTCTGTTCCTGCCTACCTTGGCTCAGCCACCTATCCGGGGCTCGAAGTTTCTTACAGACTCATGGTCACGCCTTGAAGATTTTGAGAACACAGCATCCTGGCATCTGAAGAACCTGGGCCATGTGGTCTGAGGCACTAGCTCACAGCATCCAAGAGGGGATGGCAGGTATAGGAAGGAGACATCCAGGAAGGCACTGGGCACGACACTGGGAAGTCTGACTGTCTGTCTGCAGCCTGGGCTGCAGAGCGAGCTTCCAGCCCTAAAAGGAGCCGGGGAAGGGCTGTGGGCAGCAGGGCCTTATTCAAGCAGGCTGAGGTTTTGGGTGGGGTGTATGGGCGGAGGATGGAGAGTGTTGTGGTTAAGCAACGTGGATGCCTGTGGGGCACGCTATCCTGGCCTGGTTGGCAAGGAGGGAGGCCAGGGACGCCCTAAAGTCAGAACTGGCCCACTGGATCTAAGGAAAGTCCCCCTTTCAGGAGCAGAGGTAGAGCATAATTCTAAGTACTCTGGAGGCAATAAACTTGTGACCTCATTTATTATTTCAGGCACTGAATGATTTTTGACCATCCTCTATGCTGAGGACTGGGATGATGGGAACATGAGAGGAGTGAGACATGTCCTCTGCTTGGATAGCACTTAAGGAGTGTACTCCTTTCTCAAAACAGGCAATAATGACCAAACCACAGAGAGAACATTCAGAGAAAGAAGCGTTTGGGGTACCTGGCTTGCTGAGGAAGTGGCATTTGAGATGTGTCTGGAAGGAAAGATGGGGAACAGAGACTCCCCTTCCTCTGGGTGAAGGGCATTTCTGGCTCAGGGAACAGCAATGCACAAAGGAAGGTGTGGGGATGGTGAATTAAGGGGCGGTTGCAGACAACAGCCAGGGGTTTGCTTTGGCTACAACTGAGGAATGGGGTTATATGGGTAACTGGGATTGGAAATCCTCATTTATTAAGTCCCCGCCGGGCGTCAGGGACCGAGCACAGAGCCATCTGTGCTGATGTACATCTCACGGGGGCCTCTCAGGGCTTTCACCCAGCAGGAAAAGTGGCTTTCCTAAGGTTCCCTAACTGGCAAGAGGCTGAAATAAGACTTACACCTGGTCTACCTGATCCTCAAACCCATGTTTTTTCCACTCTATCTTGCCACCATGTTGAGAGGTCAGATTATTCAGAGTCTTAAATTTACCATGAAGATCCAATTCTTCATGTTGAGGTGGGAAGATGGTCAGTCTGCACGTGTCGGATGACATTAACCTGTGAGAAGCACTTGGTGGACGTGACCAGATTGTTAAGGATACACAGCCAGCCCCAATAAGTATATATGTACACACACAAAGACCTATTTGGAAGTAAGTCTCTAAAATAGTAGGAAGTTGCATAGTTCCGTGGTGCCATAGAAACTGTTACTTCCTGAGCACCATAGGCAATTGCTGATTTCCTGGCTGGATTCCTCCCACTCTATAAAGTACATGAGAATGGGGCAAGATAACCTGGAATCTAATCTAATTTCTACAAAAAGCCTCTTGGCTTAGCTACTTTATCATTAGTGACAAGTTGCCTACAACCCACCTCATCTGTTGGAGACCCCAAGGTGTCAGCCGTAAAGGGATAGGTAAGATGGCGCTCTGGATTGGGTTGGAAGGTGGGGTGAGGGACTAGAGTCGGAGAAACCTCGGCAGTAACCCAGGTAGGGGTGTGGGGGTGGAGAGAGGCCAACACTGTTCAGTAAACTGGCTGGGAGCCTGCCTGTGCAGGGGTGTCGAGTGGGGGCTGGGGTGCCTGTGTGAAAGGAGAGCACCGTTTCCACCAAGCGTGTTCAGGCTCTGAGCAGGTGGGCGCTGGTGGTGGCTGCCTGCTGAAGTTGGGCTCCTTCCTTATCCTGTATGCTATAGAGCCAGCCAGTCCTTATTGCTGATTGTGCCTGTCTACCCAGGGCCCCATCCTCTCTGTTCAGCTTGGCCGTATAGCCGGAGCTCAGAACCCAGATCCAGCCACAGCCTCTTCTTTAGGGTGGACCCGGGGTCCTTCGGGCTGCCCAATGGGACGCTTCCCCTCAGCCTGGAAAGAAAGCCTGAGAAGACCACCTTAGGGAGGCTGGGTGCAGATTGGGTAATATCTGGGCTGCAGAGACTCGGGATCTCATGTTAACAGGAGACTTCAGGTGGGACAGTGCCCTCCCTCTGTGTCCTGCCTACTAATCAGGCACTTTGAAAACTGTTAAGGGCTGCTCCAGGGTCATGAATCTAGTCCTCAAACATCATGGTTATTTGTATTTGAAAGAGAATTTTATTTTATTTTATTTTTTACTTTTTTTAACGTTTATTTTTTATTTTTTTAAATATGAAATTTATTGTAAAAACCACATAATTTTCAAGAGAGAGCAAGAGAGGGGAGGGGCAGAGAAAGAGAGAGACACACAGAATCTGAAGCAGGCTCCAGGCTGTGAGGTGTCAGCACAGAGCCCAATGTGGGGCTTGAACTCACGAGATGTGAGATCATGACCTGCGCTGAAGTCAGACACTTAACTGACTAGGCCACCCAGGTGCCCCTGAAAGAGAATTTTAAATAAATCTAGCAACAGTTGAATGAGGGATGGCGTGAGAAGGCTTCCACAGGCTACATGAGACCCACGTCTTGTTGCATCACTGTCACACACCGCGTATGGCAACCTTTCCTAAGTAATCCCAGGAGCAATTGCCCGTTTGGCCATAGATAGGTGTTCTGTGAGAGTGTGATGTCCACAGGGAGCAACTGTGAGGCCTCTCGGCCACCAGGACAACTTGACCATCTTCTGTCAAAGCCACCTCTGAATTAAATGGGCTCTCCTGACACCAGTGCCCAGGGCCAGGGACCTCCCGCTCCATGAATGTGGTCAGGACATGGCCCTTCCTGCCCCCAACCCCAGGAGCCCAGCTTCAGCTTCAGCCTCCATGTTTGGGGTCTCCCAAATCCATCTCCCGGCTGTGACTTCTCTGCCAGGTGCCTGCCTGGCCCATGAACAACATAAACCCTGCCTGCTCACTGTCCCAAAGTGAGGTGCCTGAGAGACCCTGGTGGAATGGCTGAGAAAGCTGCCAAGGGGCTCTAAGAGTAAGCACAAGATCAGTGGGACACTTTCTGCTCTGGAAGACTTGGTGGCCTGGACCTTTCTGTCCAATACTGCTAGAGAATCACAGAAAGTTTGGAGCACGTGTGCTGTGTTTGTAGCCCCAGGGTCTGCCTAACTGGGGGCTGGCTCCAGGGAATTTGGTAACTTCTCAAAGGGAGTCAGTGTCATGTATTTTTTCCCCTAACCCTAGCAGTTAGGGCCTGATAAAAGGTCTTGGCCAAGTCCATCTTCTGGAATAGTGCACTTAGGGACATGTTCTCTGAGAGGAGAGAGGCAACGTGTTGCAAATCTACTGGGCCGGGCACTGAGCGGGGTGGTTTACTCTGTCCTCTCTCGTAACCCTCTGACCAGCCCTGTGTGAGGCAGGTATTATTATCTCCGTTACATAGTAACCCGAGAGGTTAATATCTATTACCCAAGATCAAAAACTAACCCAGCTCTAAGGAGCAAAGCCAGGATTTAAACGCAAGTCTGACTGCAAAGCTTGGACTCATTCTACTGCCTCCCCCTGCTCCGCTCCTTCCTCAGGGGCATGGGAAGGAGTGCAGGAGCTCGGAGTTTGGAACAGGGGTGGCAGGGGGCAGGAGGGATCTCCTGTTGGTACTTCCTTCCCCTGCTGTGGGTCCTTTCTACCCTTTCACTATGAATCTGAGAAACTGCTGGGGGATCTCCCATGGGAAATAGCCCTGATCTATGGACAAGAAGTGAGAAATATGGAGAGAGGCCCCCAGGAGCAATTGCAGATGCTCCCACCACCCGGGGATCAGACCGACTGACTTCCAGGAGTGAGACCTCTTGGGCACCGGGAGAAGGGAATTCTCTAGCTGGCTTGTCTTTGGTCTGCAGGAGTATGTGTGCAATGGCAGATTCCTGGATCACTTTTCTCAGGAAAACACCCACATCACTCTGGCCTAAGTGCTGTCAGGGGCAAATGTCTTGTGATAGGTGAGCTGAGATTAGTGCCCTGGGCCTTGCCCTCCTTCCCCCCATCACATGCTGGAGTTGTTGAATTGGGTTGAAGAGGAGACAGACAGCTGGGCCCAGGGCACTTAGCTCCTTGAATGCAGCTTAAGAGCCAGTCAGCTGCCACGTCTCAGAGTTTCCTCCTTGAAGCCCAACAAAGTCTGGCCTTGATCCCTGGTCATGTCCCATTTGGAGCTGACTTGCAAAGATAGATAAAGGACTATGAGGAACTGTCCCTACCTGGATGTTGTTTAAGTCTTCCTCAGACTGACAGGGATGGGGAACAGGGCCCCACATCTCTGGAGAGGAGGCCCTGTGTCCGCAGGTTAGTGTGTCCGGGATCAGACCGGGGCGGGTCCTAGTTTGTTAGCCCTGCCATAACAACACACACAGATTAGCTGGACTAAATGACAGAAATGTGTTGTTTCTCAGGCGGGAGGCTGGAAGTCCAAGATCAAGGTGTCGGTGGGCTTGGTTTCCTCTGAGGCCTCTGTCTTTGACTTGTAAATGGTCATCTCCCTGTGTCCTCACATGGTCTTCCCTCTGTACCCATCTGTGTCCTTATGAGAACACCAGTCATGTTGGATTAGGGTCCACCCCCATGACCTCGTTTTAACTTAATTATCTCTTTAAAGAGTATGCTTCTAAAGATAGTCACCTTCTAAGGTACTGGGTGTTGGGACTTCAACATACGAATTTGGGGAGGGGGATACGCTTTGGCCTATGACAGGATGTTTCCCAAATCCTCAGTGAACAAGCCTCCGTGTCCTGGTGAGGTAAGAGAGGCAGTCACTGCCGGTCCTGCCGAGGCACCAGGAGAGGAAGGTAGGCCCAACGCAGTCAGTGCAGGAGGCTTGATTGGCCTTGTCCAAAGGCTCAGCCCCGAAAAGTCCAGGCCAGGCAGTTCCCTTGTAGTCTAGGCTCTCTAGCAGCAGTGGGTTCTGTGTGTCGTCTTCATCTGCCTCCCATGTGGTCCTCAGGCCTCCAGTGAAGACAGAGCTGCTAATACCCTACTAATGAAAACCCTCCAGCCCAGGCCTACAGAGGAAGCCCCTTTCTCCCGACAGAGGCGGGAGCCAGGCTGTCCTTGCCAGTGCACACAGCCTGCCTTTAGGGAAATTCCCTGGTCTCTTACTGGTCTAAACGTTTTCCTCCCCAGTGCAAAAAGAAAACTGTTGCATCGATTCAAAATTAAACTGATTGACAAGTGTTGAAATGAAGCCTCAAAAGACAGAATAAACTTTGATTAATCCAGTTAGTATTTACCTAAAGCCTGCCAAATTCTGGGGTCTGTGCTCCCCCCGAGCCAGCTTGGGAGGCACATAGGAGGTAGCCAGCTACAGGCTACAGTTATGTATGAGGCCCCTGAACATTCTAGATGATAGAGAAAACTCGCCAATTCAGATCTGTTTTTTTTTTTCTTGTTGCTTAGCATTGTAAAATAATAGAATAAGTGGAAATGCCTGGTTTTATCATCTGTTAGGGGAAGTTACGTTCTCTTCTCCCGTCAGTCCTGTGGAAATCTACCTGCATTCACCACTTGTCCCTAGGTTGTGCCAGGGCCAAGCACGGTCAAGTCATTCTTACAGCAGAGCTCCTTCACCTCTGAAGATTAGTCCACGAAGAGGGGGTCTCGTGTACAAAGAAAGTGAGAGGGGAGAGGCTGCCATGGACGACTCCCCACCTTTATTCAGAAAGGTGGCCAAGCTCGCTCGTGCTCTTTCTCACATGCCCCTCCTCCTTTTGCCCTCCACTCAGTGCACACGCCTAACATCTCTCATCAGCTAGCATATACTGAGTGTCTACCTGTGTGTTGGGTTCACGGCTGGGCTCCAAGGATGGGAACGTGAATAGAACATACTCCTTGCTCTCAAGCATTTTAATTTAGAAGAGGAGACAGACATATCGAGGACTTGGACAACCAGAGCCATAAGCAAGTTGATGCAGGTGAGTACCAAGTATGGCAGAAGCAGAGAGGAAGAGCCAGCCAGCACCTTCAGGCACTGGGGGGTGATGGTGTCAGGAAAGGCTTCCTTGGGTCGGTACATTTGGATAAGGTCTTAGAATGGGTGAGATTTAAAAGTATAGCTGGAGAAAAGCACCCCAAACAGAGGAATAGGGAAATCCTTCAGTTATTTAGGGAGTAGGAACTGGCTCAGTGGGGTTGAACTAAGAGTGTGGTGAGAAGTGCAGCTGGGAAGGTGGATCTTATAAGAGGGCTTAGATGGCTGAGCTAAGGAATACAGCTTTGTTCCTGAAGCAATGGGGAACCATGAAGGGTTTGGGAGCAGAGGAGTAATGCCTTGGGAAAGGTGGGTTGGAGAAGAGTCGTCCAGAAGTAGGAAGCCTAGAGGAGGCAGCTTTGGCAATCAGGGAGAGAGTGGAGGCAGGGTGGAGAGATGATAAGGGTCTGAAGGAGAGTGAGCTGAGTGAGCCTTTGGTCATTTGGTCGGGTGTTAGGATCTACAGAGAGCCTGAATGGCACTGTACAAGAAGTGCCATTTGTGTCACTAGGAATTGAGGTTCAAACCCCAGTTCTGGTTCTCTTGATCCCCAGCAAGGAAAGGTGGAATCCTGTGCCCCCCTCTGGAGAAGCTCAGATCCCTAAGTGCTGGATTTAAAAAACAAACAAACAAACAAACAAACAAACAAACAAACAGGAAACCTTTGTTATAAAAAAAATTCAAACACACACAAAAGTAGAAAAAATCATATAATGAATCAATTTACTTATCAACTAGCTTCAACCATAAGCCCTTGCTGGTTATATTTTTAGGGGATATTTTTTGTGATGAAGCTTCTTGAAAGTATTCATGTTGAGGCTACATTTAAAGCATTTCTCTGAGTCTGTCTATCATTAGGTTGAGGCACTGAAATGACTTGATGTCTGTTTGTTCTGGTCTCTGCTGAGAAAATTGACAAGACTAATCTATAAACTAAATAGCAATGAAGTAATTCACTCTGGCGGGCATTGCCCAGTGGCCACAGCACAAACACCTGTCCTCCTAGACTGCCCTCCTGGCATTTCCCACGGGTGGATTACAGGGTCATCTGCAGGTTGCTGGGGATCCAGGCTCCCTGACAGAGGGCACTGTGTGGATGGTAGGGGTCACCCAAGCTGCTGTGGGGCCTCCTTGCTAGTGACGAGTACTCATACCTCCAGAGATGATGTACTGGTCACCAGTGTGCCATACAGACCAACACAGACCAGTCCTTCTATGGCCACTGCCACTTCATCCTTCACTGAGTGACCCAGGTTGGTGCGCGTTTGATAATTATTTGTACTGCGTAAGCACTGTCTGGTTTTAGCACCAACTGAAAAATCAGACAGATGGAGACTAACATATCAGCTCTGGGGCTAATAAAGATGTTGAGAATGGCCAGCAGGGTTCCCAGTGCATCCCTTTCCTTACCCGGCATATCTACCTAGGCCAGAGATCTGGAACAAGGCAGCTCTGGAAAAAGAGAGGGAAGGGTGGGGGTTCCTTCCCCCCATTCCCTCAATCAGATACTTAGCGGTCCAAGAAAGAGGATGTCAGCCCCTGTTGGATATCCCTATGGCAACATGAAACAACCAAAATGGAAGTGTGAGCAAGTTGTGGGTCAGCAGAGATGCTCTTAGACAAGTAGGGGTAGGGATGCTGTCATAAAGGAAGGAGAATCACCTTGAAGAATTAGTTTCGATGGTAGAGACTAGAGAAGTGACCATTAGTTTGAGGGGACGGCATGAGAAAGACACTGCAAAATGAGGCCTTCCTATGGCTGGAGTATCAAGAAATCAGAAAGGTACAGTTGGAAGTGGCCAGGCTTGGCGAGGAAGTGCTGCAGAGTGGTTAAGAATATGACCTTGGAGTTGTACTGCCCGGGTTCAATCCCATCTCCACTGCTTCCAGGATGTGTGATTTGAGCAGTCGTTTAACCTCTGCAAGTTTCAGTTTCCTTGTCTGTAAAATTTGGATAACAATAGTTTATAAATATTGAGGAATGAGACACACATAAATATTTAGCTCGGTGCAGAATGAGTGTTTAAGAAATGGCAGCCGTTAGTATTACCATCATGTGTCCAGGACAATTTGGGGTAAGCTAACAGATGCTTAGATGCCAGACTCATGAGCTTGGATTGCTGTGGGAGAGGCCAGGTGAGAGGAGGCCCTCCAAGGCCTAGGTTCAGACACCTGAACACAGCTGGGCCTGCTGTGGGAGGGATGATATGGAGCAGCGCCTCCCTGCCCAGAGCAATCCACAGGGGCCTGTCTGCTGTTTGAAGGCAAGGGCGGGTCACAGGGGAACGCATAGTGTGCAGGTCAAGCAGGCCAGGAGCTACCAAGAGAGAGCAGGACCATGCTGAGAGAGTTTCTGATCATGCTCAATCTCTGGGGCTGCTAAGAAATAGCCAGAAAGCTGAAGAGCATTTGAATGCTTTGGTCTGGAGCTTACAAAAGTAGTTTAGTGTTACGAGTTGTGAATATGGAGGTGAAGTATGGATTGTCCAGGGAGAGACTGTAGAAGAAACAGGAAGAGAGCTGAGCACAGGGACAGTGAGTGGAAGCTGAGACATAGGACATTTAGTGAAGGAAGAGGATCTGGAAGAACCCAGAGAGCTTTTTGTCCCCGATGCCAAAGGAGGAGAGCATCTCATGGGGTTTTGTGTGGATGAGATGCCAAGGAAAGCAATCCTAGCCAACACTGACTGATTGCCCGTCTAAGTGCTTTACTTGTATGAACTCCTGTAACCTTCACAACCACCTTTGAGACAGGTGCTTAAGTTATCCTCATCTGACAGATGAGGAAGCAGAGGCACAGGAGACCCCTGGCCAGGGAGCATTAGAGACGGGGTCTGATCACAGTCCGGCTCTACAGCTCAGCTTGTGCTTTAAGCCCACCCTTTGCTGCCTCTCACAGGAATAAGAATGGATATAGCTTGGGGGGTGGGGGGCAGTAGCATCAAGGCACAAAAATGGAGATCTAATGGCAGCAGGCCTGGAGAGAACAGGAGGAGGTGAGCGCTTTGGTAGTGAAGCCAAGGAGAAACATGAGGTGGTGGCTGAAGGAAGGGTTTTAGGAGAGCAGAGGCTTTGATATTTGTGTGGTCCAGAGGAAGGAGTAGGAGAGGGGACAGAGGCACAGTCAGTGTAGAGAGGACACCACTGAGAGCCTGGGCCACAATGGTACTAGATTAGGGGAGGTCTTAGGAGGCCAGAAGGGGAGTTGAGGGATTAGGTTTCTCACCAAAGAAAGATGTGTGGTAGTTTGCCGAGGTGAGTCTGGTAGGAAGGATGCACCAGATTAAAGATCTAGGTGCAGGAAGATCTGGTGGAGCTGAAGCTCCTGAACTTGCCTTCTCAGGCAGGGGGAGATGGGGTGAGCAGTGACCCGGTGGCATGAGCTGTGGAGGTGGCTGGAGGGAGGTGGGCAGGTGTCAGGGAATGATCTTGTGTGCTGACTGCTGACATACAGCAGGCCCCTGCAGTAGGGGGCCCATCTCTGCTGTCCAGGGGTGCTGAAAGGGGAAATGGAGTCAGAGGAGAGTGTGGGAAGGTTCCTAAGGTGGGCAGTGGAAGGAACAGCCTGCCATGGCCCGGTCCTCGGGGAGGGGGAATTCTGAGTGAGCTTCCCTGAGAAGGTCCTAGCATCCTGCTGCATTATTGCTGGTAAAGGACAGGCAGCTTCCAGGTAGATTCCTTCAGTGACTCCCATTGCCTGATGGGTAAAAGCCAAGTTCGAGAGAGACCACTCATAAGCTGGTCCTGGCCTCATTTGCTGTCATTCTTTCCCAGTCCTCTGGTCACACCAAGCTGTATGCTTTCACGAGCATGCATGCACATGCACGTACACACACCTGTCCCCCAACATACTTTAGGATATGTACACTCCTTACTCTGTTTGCAGTGCGTTCACATTTCTGTGTGTTGCCCATCAGAGATACTACACTTGCTCCCTGAAACTTTCTGGGATTGCCCATACTTGCACTGGTCACTCCTTCCTCCTGCCCCTCACCCTGAACATGCTCAGCTTCCCTCTCCCGGGAGTATACCGGGTGCCGTATTGTTGCATACGTGTCTTTCTGGAATCACAGGGCAATCTATGGTGCCCGGCACCTACCAGCTTCCCCTCGACTGATCCCCACTTGTATGAGTGGGTGACACACTGAGCCTTATTATCCATAAAATGATGAGCAAACGGTCAATTTTCAAAACTCAGCTTCTCTTTGAAAGTACCTTCTGTGTGATATTTTACATGTTGCTTGGTTACTGAGCTAGTGACATTGTAATATTGCCATTAGCACTGAATTGCTATCTGAACTTGATTTTAGGGATGATGGGAATTTCAGGGAAATGATGCTTTTCTTCTCACAAAGGAATACCGTGATGACTTTAAAATTAGACCATTAACTTATCCATTTCTGAAGTCGAAGTTGGTAAAGCCAAAGTTTGTTGGCTCTGCCTTATAGATCCCAGATAGAGGCCCAGTTCTACATGGACCCTTCACATTCTAATTGACGTGGATGAGCGACGAAAGCGTTTTGACCCTTGGAAGATAAAGAAGTAGCATTCATTCATTTCCTCTTAGCATCTACTCCAGGGTTTTATAGATGATGTGGGGCAAATAGTGTTTGTTAAATAGATAAATTGGGATAAATAGATAAAAATATATACATTGATTTTTAGGAGTCATGCATCTTTTATGACAGTTTCCTGTCCCATGTTTTCTTTTTTCAAGTAAAATATGATCTTGTAACAGTTGAAGGGGGTCAGGGCAGTGCACAGAATCCCCATGAAGACACTGTATGAAGGGGAGAAGTTAGCAGTGTCTTGGCCCCCGGTGTTTTGAGCCCTGTTTGTTTGGACATGGAAGCCAGCTTCCTGTCTCCCAGCCTTCACTGCTCTGAGCAAGTCTGCAGGACAAGGCAGTATGGTGGGGACAGCAAGCAGGGACTTAGGTGACAGACACACTGGACTCCATGCAAGGACTTTCAGCAGCCATGTGACCTCAGCCAGTGTCTTAACATCTTTATGTCTTAGTTGCCTCTTTTGTAAAACGGGGCTGATAATTATAATACATCCCGCACAGGATGGCCAGGAAGATTAAATGAGGAAATGAGGATGGAGTCTTTTCACAGGGGCTGCTCCTTCTGGCACAGGCAGCTTTTTACACACAGGTGGAAACCGCACAGGCAGGAGGTAGCGTGCCATCATCTGATGCCCTGTGGATGGTGGTAGTGGCAGGGCAGGCAGAGAGATCTCCGAGCATGTGAGGTGTTGTGGCTGCGGCGTGGTCCTTCACATCCCAGCCTGGAAGTGGATGCTCATTTGTGTCTACTCCCCAGACTTGGTGTTTCTGAGACTCTCAGAAGGAAGCGAGAGAACCTTCCGCCCGAGTTCTCTAAGTGGCTGCAGTGAGCCCCACTGTAGTGAAGACACAGACGTATTTGTTGTAAACACAGTGTTAAGAGGCACATTGATGGGGGCTTGGTGATACTCTGTCCCCTGGACACCGTCTGGCTCCCCAGCTCCTTCTTCCCAAAGGCAGAGGTTCGGGCCTGGCTGCCTGCCCCTCGATCCCTCTCCTACTTGGAGTGTCTGCATTGCTTGTCTTCGGAGATCTGCCCGGACGGACTCTTCTCCTCAGGCCTGGGTTGAGGCCCATGGCCCTGGTCACTGAGATTGCTGTGGGCTCTTCACTACAAGCCCTTGGTTGGGGAAAAGGACCAGCTTGGGGGCAGAATGTTAAGAGCAGAAATGGGTGGTGAGAACAGCCAGAGGAAGGTGAAGCAAGTGTTTAAAAATATTAAGCAAAGACCTGGAAGGAAACCCAACATCAGCTCTTCAGTGTTCCCGAAGCCCAGAAGGTCAGATGTGCTGCTTGGGTGTGAGCCACGACACCCTCACGCTCTCTCATACCCGTTTCCTGGCCAGACCCCGTGCTCCTCCTTCTGGGCTGGGATCCTGTGTCTCATGCTCATATCTTTGAGGGTGCTTCTTCTCTTAAAAAGCTTGCCATTCCCAGCAAGAGGGAGGATGTCGGCCCTGCTCCTGAGTCCCGGGGACACCTGAGCTGGGAGGAAGTCCCTGGAGGTGAGGTGTCTGCACCTGATGCTACTCACTGCATTCTTCTGAGGAGGGAGTTGAGCTCTGTGGCCTAGTCCCTTGCTACGATTGTGTGTTGGTGGGAGAGTTTTTTTGGGGTCACGGAGCCTTGCTTGACGGGCTGTGGTTTGATGAGAAGGGCTTGAGCTCTTTGGGTAAGAGCTTAAGTAGAAGCATCTGGGTTTGGATGTGCCAAAGGAGGCTGCTGGAGGAGCAGTGACATGTGACAGGAGTTGGGCCGGGTTTTCAATGGAAGGGCCAGAAAGAAAAAGGACTCCTTCCAGCAGGTTCGGTGGAGCTGGGCTCCAGCACAAATGTTCTTAGGGATCTTTTGGAACTGGCCCCGCAGGGAGTGGCTGGGAATGCCCAGTGCACACAGCTCACTAACCTGGCACAGCGGGAAAGAGACGCTTAGCAAGAAATACTGCCTTTGTCCCCCGCTGGCCCCAGCACTGCCAGCCTGTGCCTCAGCTTAGCGCCCCGTGAGCGGTTCTGGCACACCTCAGCCCCCCGGCCTCAGCTTAACTGGCTGACTAAACACAGCAGCCTGATCTGGGATATTTAGGTGGGAATGAGAAGCCTCTGTGAGAAAAATATGTTTGAAGCTGAAAGCATCAAACAAATGTTTGCTATCAGGCATGACTGATACTGTGATTAGACCAGTGCAAGTTAAGTGGCTTTTTCTACCTTCAAAGGCTTTCTTCTATTTCTCCTGTGCAGTTTTTCTTAGGCTACTTCAGCTTCTATTCATTGACAAAAGAAATCAAGGCCCCGCCTCTTCGCTTTTATTAGACTCCGATATTCACTGATGGCATTCCGTAATTCTGATGGCAGCTTCCTCGGCATCCTGGCCCCTCTGTCCTGCTCCAACCCCTCTCTTGTGACAGGACGTCTCTGTGTCCCCTGATCTCTCCTGATGGAAAGTCAATGCCTGTGGCCTTGTCCTTCAGTCGTGATACAAAGCCAGTGTCTGCAGGGCCCTGCCGTTGCCCTGAGGCCATGCATGCTGCTTTACTGCATCGGCAGGCCCTTCCCTCTGGGGACAAAGTCCTCCAGACTGGACAGAACCTCAGGCCTCAGGGCCTCCCGGGGCCCCTGTCACCCACAGGAGCCTCTCAACTTCCGGTTTAGACCAGTGACCTCTTCATTTTTTCCATTTTCTCCTTTTTGGAATGGGAATGTCTATCCACACATGCTCTGAGCCAGGTCCAGGGCTGAACTCTGGGCTTTGGAGACTGGCCCTGCCCTCAAAAAACTTAACATTCAGATGAAGTAGTCGCACATATGAGTAGCCAGTGCTCTAGAGAGTTCCAGGCACTGTCCAGGAAGTCTGTCATGGGCATGAAGAGGGGTACTGAGTTGGAGCAGTCATTTCATGGGGGGGATGGGAGGGGATCCCTAGAATGATGATGTTGGAGCTGGACCTTGAATGAGGAGTAGGAACTGATCAGGGGGAAGGGAGGTCTTGGGCTAAAACGTTGCATGTTGGCGGGGGTGGGGGGAGCTCACAGCAAAAGCAGGTGGGGTGAAATGGTTAGTGCTCGGGGCCAATGGGGCCAAGTGCGGCTGAGAGAATTATTGTTGCTGTGGTTGTGAACACCCAGCTTTATGCAAAGGACTTCTACACACATTATCTCCCTGACTCTCTGTAACCTCACAATGTGTATATTTTCGCCTGCCCTTTGTAAATAGGGAAAACGAACCTCAGTGATGTTGAGGAAGTTGTCCAAGGACCTAGCCCATGACAAGAAGAACGTGGGCCCAAATGCAGCCTGACTAGAGAGCGAATGCTCTTGACTACCTCATGGGTTCTTCACTTTGTCTCTGGGGTACGAGCTGGTGAACGGTTGTACAGGTGCTGGAGTGCCTTGGTTAGGTTTGTGAAATAGACCCATGCTCTTGGCAGCAGGGTGGAGCATGAGGGCTGTGTGGGGGTGAGGCTGTAGGCAGGCAAGGCAGTCAGAAAGCCATTGTGGTCGTTCAGACGGGAGATGATATGTGGCCTGAAGCAGGGTGGAAGATGAGGGGACAGATGTGAGAGCGGGTGATGAGGGAGACTTTGCTGGATGTGGGTGAGAAGCCAGAAGGCCCCGGGAAACTCCCAGGTTTCTGGCTTGGCAACTGTGGTGGCATCACCAAAGTGGGTGGGGGAGCATACTGGGGAAGACCATCTTTTGGGGCCCACCAAGTGTGAGGGTGTGGAGAGGGAGGTGGGCATCAACTATGTGGGGGGGGGGGCGCTGCACCTGGCTTTAGTTTCCTACTGACAATGAATAGTTGTGAATCTGTGGGAGTGTCCTCAGGGTTTACTGAAGGCAGGGGGGGGGGTGCCCTCAGGGGCTGAGACACAGGGAAGAGTTGCAGGGGAGATGGCTGTGCGCTGCTGTTTTCCTCCTTTTCCTAAAAAAATAAAGAGATGAGGAGACCACCTTTAGGTGGGTAGGATCAAGTTTGGTTTCCTGGAGGAATTATCTTGAAGAGAAGATGGGAATTTAGCAAAGAAAGCTGCTGGGTTGGATATAAAGCAGGAAAGCAACTGGAGCAGTCAATTAACCTACAATTAGAATCCGTCCACTGAGGACAACACATTTGGTTGGGATGGGTGGAGGTTTGCCTGAGGGCTAGGATGGAAGTTAAAGTTGCAACCCAGTAGGTTGAGTCCACATGGTAAAGGGCATGAAGTGTAGGGGCTGATTGATGGTGAGCCTCCGAGACTTTTCTAAGCAGAAAAGTGCCTGAGCTGTGTTTGCATCCTCTCATTGGCTCCTCAGCTTTTTTCTCCTTTTAAGTGTATTTATTTATTTTTGAGAGAGCCGGAGAGAATGAGCAGGGGTGGGGCAGAGAGAGAGAATCCCAAGCAGGCTTTGGTCAGCACAAAGCCTGATGCAGGACTCAAACCCATAAATCGCCAGATCATGATCTGAGTCGAAACCAAGAGTTGGACGCTCAACTGACTGAGCGACCCAGGTGCCCCTCGGATTTTTTCAGTATCAGAATCACCAGAGGAGCTAGGTCAGGTTACAAAGGTCAGGGCTCTGTGCTTGACTGGCTCTCCAGGTGACTCTGATGAACACCAGTGTTTGAGGACCACTGAGTTAGGTGAATCTTCAGTGCAAGGTGGGTGGACAGGGGTGCCTGGAGGCAGGCAGCCAGTTAGGAGGCTCTTGTAAGAGTCTAGGGTGAGGTAATGCGGGGACAGGTGAGGCTGTGGGAGCAGATGAGATCACCAGCAGTGAGCACTGGGCAAGAAGACGGTTTCTGGTCTGACTCAGCAGCACTTGGCTCCCCTGATTGCTTCCTTCTCCATCCTGAACCCTCTCTTTGGCTTCTAGGGCAGCACTTTCTCAATTCTCCTGGCTGCTCCCCCTTAGTCCCCTTTGTTGGTTCTTCTTCCTGATGGCTGCGTTGTAGTGTTCCAGAGAGTTCTGGGGCCTCTTGCTTTTCTTTTCCCTTTTCATTCTTCCTTCCTTCCTTCCTTTCTCCCTCCCTTCCTTCTTTCCTTTCCTTTCCTTTCCTTTCCTTTCCTTTCCTTTCCTTTCCTTTCCTTTCCTTTCCTTTCCTTTCCTTTCCTCTCTGTCTCTGTCTCTGTCTCTTTCTCTGCACTACTTAGGTTACTTCATGCAGTTGTTTTAAATTCCATATCCGTACACATGGCTCCCAAATTCTCTCCAGCCAAACTTCCCTCCCAACATCAGACTCATATTTCCAGATGTGTTACTCAGTTTATCTTCCTAGGTGTCCTTAGGCATCTTAAACTGAACATTTCCAAAACCAGTCTCCTGATGACCCCTTCCCCTGCCTCAATTGTTTCTTCTGCAGTCCCTCCAACTCTCCCAGAGACTCAGGGCAAAAACCTTATAGTAATTCTGATTCCTCTCTCCCATGTCCACTCCATCAGTATAGCTTACCAGCTTTGCCTTCAACATATATCAAGAATGAGAACATTTACCACCATTATTCTGGTCCAAGCTACCTTCATCTCATGCCTGGTTTTCCTGTGTTCACTGATGCACTGCACCCCCACCACCCCTGTTCATTTTCAGCCATAGTGTTCCTTTTTAACAAGGTATGTTAGATCCTCCTGTGCTCAAAACCCTCCAGTGGGTTCCCGTTTCAGAGGCAAAGTGGAAGAACGGTGTGCATCCTCAGGCAAGCTGCCTAATTTTTTGCTCATCAGCAAAGTGAGAGGATTCCTAAGTGGCACGTGGGGATTACGTGAGACCGTGTTGGAGAAACTCCCAGCAAGTAGCTAACAGACACCTGCCCGAGAGGAGGAAGGAGCATGGAGTCTCTACTCTCTGCCAGGCGCACTGCACATATTACTTTTTAAGTGTTTTGATTTTGATCACTACTATACATCTACACAATTTAAACAGTGAAATAATTGTATACGATTTGTTAACACAGCTGTTGTCTCCCTGCCTACCCAACCCCATTGCCCTTCCTCAGAAGCAGCCACTTTACATTTCTTAGTATTTTTATCTATATTGCTGGGGGAAAAAATGCTTGTTCTGCTGCTTTATTAATTGTTTTCAGTTGTCATTATCTAGTGACTTCTGAGTGCCCACTCCAGGAGGTGAGGAATCTGCTCCCTTTCCAGTCCCACCTCCACTGCCCACAACCACTTTTCATCTCTCCCCCGACCCCATGCTGCCCCTGCAGTTCCGGTTAGATTGCTATGAGGTGTTTCACTGTAAGGTTCATGGTTACTTTTACTTTTTGGTTTCCATGCAGTTCTTTTGTCATTGGCTTGAGTTTCAACTTTCTTGTCATTGAATTAAACAAATTCCTCCCCATATATAAATCTCTTTGGGTGTTCTGAAGCATGAGGTGTCCTGTTAATTTTGTGTTGCTGGAGAAATCTCTCCCAGAGCTTTTGGAAGCTCTCCAACATGGACCAGCTGTCCTTTTATGTTTGCTGCAGAGCTGTTGCCCTGGCATCTCCCTTATCTCTGCTAGCATATTCTCAGTGTCCCTGTGGGTTTATGTCTTTCAAAATAAATTTCTCTACTGTTGTTTCAGTGGGTAGCTAATTTAGATGTTTGGGTTCAATCTGCTGTATTTACCTGAGGTCTATCTTGTTTACTTTCACTGGTAGCAATGAGATTGGTTTTATCCTGATACAGATGAGACTGTTGAGTCTGAGAGGGGTTAAATAACTTGTCTAAAGATCCACAGTCATTATGCAGCAGAGTGCATGTTTTAACTCCAGACTATGTTCTTTTTTCCTTTGTCCTTTGAAAAGAAAGGTGTTCTTGACTGATATGGGATGTGATTGAAACTTTAGGCACCGCCATCAGTTTCCCTTGTGTCTTCTTCCATCTTCATTTTTTCTTAATACTGAAAATGGCTTCTTGCTCTCTTATCCCAAAGAGATAAATTTCCTATATCCTTCTAAGAAGCTGTCTCCCAAGCAGAGGCATAGCAAGAGGGATTTCTTAAAATAACTGTTTAAGAGTGTTCTGGTTTATGGGCAATCTGTAAATTATGGGGAAAAGGCTTTGGTTGGTTGTGATAACACAACACTTCTTTACCACCTGATGGCCATTTGCAGAAGGAGGAGGTGTGTGATGAGTCCAAAGTTTGGTGGTGGTGGGTTCTTGGCTGAGGGTTCATTCTTCAGGCCTTGCCTTCTAGCTGGGGACACTGTCCCCACCCTACCCCACCCCCATCCCTTCATCTGGACGGAGCCGCCAAGGAGTCCAATCCCAGATCTGGCTCAGTTGTGTCCATGGCACAGGAGACCCTGAAGGAGCAGGGGTACCAGGGACTCTGGATCTGTTCCTGATTCCTTCTTTGGTCCTGGCCAGTGCCAGCCTGCCCGAAACACTTGCAGCTCTAACCACTTTTACTAAAGGAAAAGTACTTTATAAAATGGAATGGAAGCTGGCAATTCATTATGGGTGGGATAAGTCAAGGCTACTTGCCCAAGACTTATCTGAATCAACAGTTCCTGCCTACTTCTGATTCTACTTTGCTGAACATGAAAGCTTAATGCACTAAATCACGGCTTGCCTGAGAGTGCATCACATAACGGGTGGCTAATTGAGGCTCACTTTCTAAATTTCAGAACCCTAATCCTACACCCTTATCAACTTCGAGGTGCCAAACTGACCTTTGCGTGGTGCAATTCATGTGGCTATGACGTCTGTCACCAGATGCTGTCATTCTGAAACAAGACAGTTCCTCTCTATAGCTACAGGGTCATTTTCTGTCTGGCTGGTGGCAAAGAGGGTAAAGCCCTATGTTGGTGGGACATCATCTCAGATAGGAGGATGACAGCATCTAGAGAGGCCTGCAGGTGAAGGGAAGGGTGAATGGTGAATGGGCTACACTTTTTCTTAACATTCCCGGTTTCTTTTTGTAGCTAAGCGTGAGCTAGTCACTTGATAAGAAGAGAAGCCCTCCTGTTCCTTCACCATCAAATGCAGGGCTCTGTTAATAGTCCATGTGTCCAGAGAGAATGAAAACTGGTTGGGGCCACAACAGCTGTCACTGTTGTGACAGCTCCTTAAGAGCCATGTCATGCTCTGCCTGCTCCTCTCCTTCCTGGGCTGGGGGCACCTCCCCCCGCCCCCAGGGAGTCCCCCAGGCACACTATCTCTTGCCCCAGCATCCACGCTGTGACAGGCCCCTCGCTGGCTGCTATAGCTCCCCTCTCATTGGTAGAGAACATGATTTCACTTCCATTCCCCACCACCTGCTTAGAAGTTGCCCTGCTTTTCGCTTGTGCCTTTGGGGTGCTTCTGGAATCCGACTCTCTCCCGGCCCCTTTGGGTCATTGCCTCTTCACCTAGCTTCTCTCCAGGAGGCCTCCAGGCATTCAACTTCTGGAGTTTTGTGCACGTAAGCTCCACATCCCTGATGAACCCAGGCTCCCAGTGGAGGTGCTGTGCCCCTGCAGGGATGAACAGACACTGAATGTGGTGTGTGACATGTGTGCCTCTGAGGCTCCAACCTCCCTGAGGGCAGTGATGTCCCATCGTGTGTTAATGACAGGAGCTCTAACCTCAACAGTGGTCAGAGGAGAAAATGCCTACTAGCTGCCAGAATAGGAATGGTTGGTGACCTTGTGGCTTCCCTGTTCTGAGAGTGTCTGTGCTCACAGATGGGGGCCTGAGGCCTCACATTGATGGCATGTTTGGCCCTTCAAAAGTCTCTCTGTACCCCATGCCACTGATACCTCACAGCTTCCCTGTGACAGAAGCTGGCAGTGCCCCTTCTTACAGGTGTCCTGCCATCACCTGAGACCCAGCAGGTCTGGAACTGAGCTCGTCAGCTGCCCTAAGCAGGTCTGGCTTCTGAGCACTCACAACCTTACCGGCCCCGGGCTCCTGGGTTTTAAATATGATACACCTTTGACTCATGTGTCACTTCACACCACCTCCCATGGGTCCACCCAACCTGCTCTTTGCCAAGTACAAACTCATCCCTGGGCAGAAGGCCTGTGGGCCTCCTCTTATGGCCCTTCTGTTGCAGGGGGTTGTAGCCTGGACCCTCCAGGCTTGGCACCGTCTAACTGTCCTCTCCCTTCTACCCTGGTAGTAAGGCCCCAAATGGGGCCTGCCTATTAAAATACGAGATCTTCTTAAAGATCTGATATGTTTACATCTGAGGCCACTTGGTTTGTTGTGCACTGGCAGTGGGTGTGATTCCCAAGCTCCTCTTATTAATTGCCCTCGTTACACTTATGTGAATTCTGTGAAAGGTTTTGACTCATCATGAGCAGCTGAATGCTCTGGTGTAATCTCATCAACCACTTTGATATTTGCCAATTACATCCTGCCCTTACATGCTTCTCCACCCTTCCATCCCCTCTGCCTGGAATAGCATTCTCCCCCTTATCTTCTGGGAAAACTTCTACTCATCCTTCAAGACCCAGAGAAACTGCATACCGGCCTCTATCAGCTTACCCCATACCGTGTCATCGTTAATTTGTTTATACTTTTGTCTTCACTAGACTGCATGCTCCGTGGGGACAGAGACTAGGTCTGATTTGTCAATATCTCCCCAGTACCCAGCACAGCAGGGTTCAGGGAATGTGGGTGAAAGGGATCTATCAATTTATTCACAAGTATTCACTCATAAGCTTCCTTGTGCCAGGCACTGTGCTGGGCACTGGGCATATAGGGGTGAACAAGGCAGACAGGGCCCCACTGCCTCCATGGAGAGGGTGAGCAAGGCCAGTTGGCAAGCACACAAGTATACGGACGAGATACTTTGGAACTGCTGCACTTGGAAGGGGCTGCTATCGACGGAGGTGTGCAGGGAAGGCCTGTCTCAGATGACACATGGGAGCTGACACCCGGAAGATGAGAATAAATGAGCCATGCAGAGAGCTGGGAAAGCGAGCTCAGGGCTGAGTGGATAGCAGGTGTGAAGTTTCAGAAGAAGACATGGTCTTGGAGTATCGGGGGGGGGGGGAGGGCACAGACAGGAGGCCAATGCTGCTGGAACATGACCAATGGAGAGAGCAATATGGGGTTGGCCTGGCCGGATCCTACACTGCCTCTTTTGAAGGTCCCAGTGAGTGAGCAGTGTGGACTTTTCCTTAGGAGTAGTGGGAAGTCTTCAGAGGGAACTATTTCAGACCTTTAATATCTCTGAACAGGTGGGAATGTGTGGATTATTGACCTGCAATAATTGTGTGTGATTGTGTGTGCTTTTCCTGCTACCTCTACTCTCGTCCCCCAAACCCCCAAGCTTGCTTCTATTCAGCCCATGAGATCTGCACATGTTTGGGGTCTCTAGTGGCCTGGGCTGCTCTTCTCAGCAGTGGCAGCTCTGTCCCTTGCTGCAGCCTCCTGTAGTAGCTCCTGCCACAGCCTTGAGGTGCTGATGAGGCTCCCACCCCCTCTGTAGGCTCCCGTTCTCATGCCCCTGCGTTGATTGTGCAATGGCCCTTGGACTGCTGAGGCTCAGTGCCTATTCCCAGACCTTCCTTGGCCTTTGCTCCTATGAATCACTGCCCTCCCTCTCCACACAAATAGTTGCTTATCTCTCTTTGCCATGCCTACCTCCTCCAGGGGAACCAGCCTCTTGGACTTACCTGGGTTCTCTGTTCCTGAGCCTACCTCATTTAGTTTAAAGTCTCTCATCCAGTGCACCGTCCTGGCACAAATACATCCTGAGATCGTTGCCTCACTTCAAAAACAAAAACAGAAACAGCTAACATATGTTGAGCACTCACTATCTGTAAGGAAATGTACTGAGTACTTTCTATGAAATATTAATTCCTCATTTCATCATGACATCAACCTGGTGTGTTAAGTGCTGGTATTATCCACATTTTACAGATGAGGATACTGAGGCTCAGAGATCACATAGTAAATGGTAGAGCAGGGTTTGAACCCCGTCTATTTTAACAGCTACTGCCTGGTATAGTCCAATGTGGTTCTTTGTGGTCCTAAAATCTTTATCCATACCATCTCCAAAGCCACTTCTCTGTGGCTTCTCACTTTCCTTTCTTCCCTTTGAAAGTCCAACATCAACAGGGAACAGGAGCCGAGACCCCCAGGACCCTCTGTTTCCTGACCCGGGCCATCCTTGGGTAGAGGAGCCAGGCCGGTTCTCCACAGCACTTATGCCCGTTGGACACATGCACAGGAGCAAACAACAGCTCCTGCCTACCATTTATAGGTGTGAACTAGGGATTACAAATACAGTTGTCTCTCCCTGCCACCAGAGAGTGGGTGGGAAGCAATAAAACGAGAAGAGGCTGCAGGAAGACAGTTTAGCTGAAAGACCGTTCGTAGAGGCAGCGTTGTCCAGAGATAGAACCAATTGCCATCTCCGTTAGACGGGAGACTCAGCCTGGGGGGAGGGTGGCCTTTGTGTCCTGGGAGAAGCTCTTCAGTCCTGAGGAGGTGGGATGCTGCACTTTGCGTGGTGTTGGGTAGTCTAGAACTAAGATGGTGAGAGGAATTTTCCAGGTTCCTGGGACAGAGCTCTCCCCACAACAGTGTGTCCCCTAGGCCAGGCACTTTTGACCATCCAGGAAAGTGGCAGCCGAGGACTCTTGGCCTGGATCACACCTACCCGACAAAGGCGTTGCAGGTGCGGGACAGATGCGGCTCTAAGACAGACGTGCCTCCTGAGACTCCTGATGCCCGCTTGCTGCAGGGCACGTCCTCACTGAGTCCCTTTATCCGACTCGTAAGGGAGATTCCCCCGTGCTGGCTGCAGCTTCTGGAACCTGGGACTATAATGGCGGCTCTTAATCTCAGATGTGAATGGGATAGTGTGCTAAAGCCTCGGGAGATGGATCACTCGCGCCAGGAGGGAGAGGCTCTAGAGACAGCAGAACCGGGGGGTGGCCGGCTCGGATTCTTGCTAGAGCGGCCCACGTGATGTTGAAAGAGGAGGGTTTGCGGTCTTGCCTGCGTAATGTGGGCCTCTCTGCAACTTTTCCTTTGTCCTGTGCTTGAACTTTCAGTAAGACAAGAAGAAGACTGAGGGGAGAGGAGCCATGGCTTCGGATGCCAGTCACGTGCTAGAAGCCGCCCTGGAGCAAATGGACGGGATCATTGCAGGTACGGTCAGGGGGTCAGGGGGTCCCAACAACTGATGGCTCGTCCTCTACATCTCAAAGACTGTTTTCTCTCATTCCACCTTTCTTTCTGGCACAGCGAGAAGCCCCTCGGTCGATTTATTTGATTTTATTGTGCATGCCGTCTCTTTTTTTGAGTTCAGACTTGTGGAACACCTTGATCCCTGGCATGAGGTTAGGTCTCTGCCGAGGCAGTGTGGGTGTGCCATACGTTAGCACACTTTGGCTCCTGGCCGAGAGGCAGTTTGGGTGCATTAAGACTGTTTTTACTGTAAATTTGTCCGAGGTTTTACTGTAAATTTGTCAGAGTACAGCATGACCTATCACAGGTGAGCTGAGACAAAACTCAAAGTCTGGAGACCTTGGTGCCTCATGCGGGTGTCCGCTCTCTTCCTCAGCTGCTCTCCAGTGTGCTTGGGAATCAGGAGGCAGTTTGGTATGGATTCACCTCCTCACCTAAAGAATGTTCCTTATGCCATATTGTTTCTTACCTGTTTGGCCACTGTTTGACTTCAGGTCCACATTAGCCATTTAAGAATAGTCCCCAGAAAAGATCCGGTGAAACTGATTAATTGGAAAGGAGCACCAGTGGGCTGTTTGGGCTGATTAACTCTTTGATGGTGGGGGGGAGGGTGGGGGGAACCCAAGCCCGTACTGATTACAATAAACCTCTCATTGAAAATCTTTCTGGAAGGCTCCAAGGTCTTCTTTCTGCCCTGACCAGATGACAAGTCAGGGGCCTTATTTGCTGACTGGCCATGCTTCTTTGGGACTTTGCTCCTCTCTGTGCAGAGCTGCGGCTGGAGGAGTTCGGGGACGAGGGCTTGGGCTGAGTGTGGCTAAAGCCTAGGATGTGCATGGGCACTGGACACCGCCCCTTGCCAGGCAATTGCTTTTCCTTCCACCCTGCGAGGACAGTCTGATTCACCGAGGGTTGTGGGTGTTGGCACCTGGGTGGGAGAGGCTGTGTGTTGAAGCTTCTTCATGTTCTTGGTGGCACTGTAACATGTCCTAGCTGTCATCTGTCAGGCTCCTCATTTCTTAGTGAACATAAGAGCTCTTGAGAGGCCTGATAATGTTCTGCTTCTCCAAGGCTCTACAGATTGGGATGTCCTGTTCTAGGTTAGGGCCTCCAAATCCCCCTTGAAAGGAAACAGTCAAGAGTACGGATTTCCTAGCAGTCCTTGTAGAGTCTCATCTGGAAGCCATCAGGGGCTCATGTGCAGTGGGATCAGAGCCACAGGGTCAGGCCCTCCGACCTCAAAGTTCTTGGATGGGTGTGAAAGCTGAATGGACACCTTCTAAAGAAGACAGCTGGTGTGGGGCCAGTCCTGCTTCCTGCCTCCTAATTTCTCCACACTGGCATTCCTAAAATGATGAAGCCTCTAGCAAAATACCCTGTCTCTGAGAGAGCAGCATGTGACCCTCAGGGCTTTGCCTTAACCCAGGATCTGCTGGTGAGGATCTGGGATGGACAAAGAGGAAGGGCCCTGGGACTGGGTGGTACAGAACCCAGGAGGCCCATCCCCCTGCATTTCCAGCACAAACTGCTCCCTCCTTCCCTTTCCTTCATCATCCACACTGGCTGCTTCCTTCTAGAAGGGCTCCTTGGGCAGCTGTGCCTGAAACAGTCTACATTCTAAGGCATTCTTTGCAGATTGGTCAGGAGAAACACCTGCAGACAGACTGTTTGGATCAAATCCTGCCTCTACAACAACCTCTTTACCTGACTGTGCCTCAGTTTCCTCACATTTAAAATGGGAATAATCACAGTACCCTCCTTAGAAGGTTGCTACGCTTACATGCATAAGGTGCTGAGAACAGTGCCTGGCAGGTAGTAAGCCCTATAAAATGTTAACTTTTGAGAAATTAATGAGGGATTAAAAAAAATCTTTATTATGTTACGTCTTTAGAGACATGTTAGAGTTCTTATTTATTCAGGGCCTTGTTTCACCCATTTGTGTTTTGTGTTTTTCATTGCATAAGGCTTGTGCGGGCCTTGCTAGACTCGCCTGGGATTTGCAAGATTAATGCATGGTCTTCTGAGTGGTCTCCGTGCTGTTGCTCCTGTTGGTGGCACTGTAACATGTCCTAGCTGTTATCTATCAGGCTCCTGGCCCTTTTTACCCTCTGTCTCCCACAGAGCAGCAGAGCCATCCTTGAAACTCACTTCAAACCACAGCATTCGTCTCTCCAAAGCTCGTCAATGGCTTCCCATCTGAGGATAAAATCTGAAGTCCTCAGTACACCCAGCCCTTCCATACACGATCTGGCCTTTGACTGCATGTATGGCCACACCTCCTACCACTTTCCTCCTGGCTTATCTCCAGGCATGAGGTTAGGCTGTCTCAGGACCTTTGTGTGTGCTGCCCCCTTAGCTGGAATGCCATCCTCCAGATACCCTCAGATATGATCGCTGCTGAAATGTCACCACATCACAGAGGTCCCCCCCCCGACCCTCTCTAATTAGCATCTTTTCCTCCCACCACTCTGTCCTCATATCCTGTTTATATTTCTTTATAGCACTTTTCACCACCTGACCTATTACATTCACATTTGTCTCCCCGTGTATCGTCAGCCTCCCACACCAGATTGTAAGTTTCATGGGGACAGGGGCTCTGCTGCTCCATCCCTGGTGCCTCCATTGGTCCGCAGCACATATTAGGTGTTTAATAAGTATCTGTCACATACATGTTTTATTTACTTTTGTGAATAGGCTCTCCTTTTCAGGGCGCAGTTATTAGTGTATATATGTGTATATATATATATATATATATATATATATATATATATATCCTTTTACCTGACTGTGCTGAACTTCATTTATTCTTTTCTTGGTAACTTTCACTGATTATTCTGGAATAACAAAGCACTAATTTTTTTTTTTTTTTGAAGATTCAATGATTGGCATGTTCTGTGAACCATCTCTCAAGTAATAATTGGCTCACACAGACATTTGACAGGAGCTATTTGGCAGATAATTGAACATTGAAGTAATTAGTGCATGTCTGGAGGGTATATATTCTACGCCATTTGTGATGAAAAGAATGATAAATATTGAATTATCTGCAAGATTATTAATACCCTCCTCATATTCAAGGTGGTTGGCCCAAACTGGACCTAAGAGCTTAAGAGTTTTTGTGGTTGTGGGGCACCTGGGTGCCTCATTCAGTTAAGCGTCAGACTTCAGCTCAGGTCATGATCTCTCGGCTCGTGACTTCGAGCCCCTCATCAGGCTCTGTGCTGACAGCTCAGAGCCTGGAGCCTGCTTTGGATTCTGTGTCTCCCTCTCTCTCTGCTCCTCCCTGGCTTGCACTCTGTCTCTCTCTTTCTCTCTCTCAAAAGTAAATAAACGGTTTTAAAAAAAATTTTTTTTTTTAATTTTTTTTTTCAACATTTATTTATTTTTGGGACAGAGAGAGACAGAGCATGAACGGGGGAGGGGCAGAGAGAGAGGGAGACACAGAATCGGAAACAGGCTCCAGGCTCTGAGCCATCAGCCCAGAGCCCGACGCGGGGCTCGAACTCCCGGACCGCGAGATCGTGACCTGGCTGAAGTCGGACGCTTAACCGACTGCGCCACCCAGGCGCCCCTAAAAAAATTTTTTAAAAAGAGATTTTATGCTTGTTAGTGTGGAGTAGGGGGTTAGACCGTTGAAGTTTGAATTCCAGCTCAGTCACTTAGGACTGGCCGTGGGATCTTTAGGCAGATTGTTTAATCCCTCTGAGCTCAGTTTCCTCATATATAAAATAGTGATAATTGTACCTATCTCATATTATTGGGAGGATTAAATTAATGGAGGTAAGGCACTTAGTGCTCAGTTGGTATAAGTTAGTTTGTTTTGTTGAGGTTAGCACTGACTGACATTATGATTTTTACCACGTAGGGTCGCAGTGCTGGATTTCCAGTCTAGGGCCATCTGAGTTTCTTCTGGGCTGCTTTCATGCCTGCACTGGTTTTATGATGCTGTGCAGTGGAGTTCTGGGGGCTCTGTGAAGCCATTTGAGAGAAAAGTTACCTGGGAACGGGGTCCGGTTCCGTGCTTGCTCCTGGTCCCCTAGCCAGAGTGACTTTGCTCTCTTCTCTCTCAGACGCATGCGACTTCCAAGTGAGGGTTCCTCTGCTGAAAGGGCGGCAGCTAAGAGAAAGTTTGAAAACCGTGGTATCACATCATGATGCCACAAATCCTGCAGAAATGACATTTCTCTGTGAACATTTAAATCATCCTTTCTGCATTTCTATTCACCTATTAATTTGAAGTCGAATGGTGCCAAGGGATGTCAACACTACCAAAACACAATTGCTTTTGCATCCATTGAGGTGCTCAAATGAGCACCCAAGGACTGTGTTCTCTCACTTTCTGAAAACACAATTACCACTTTATTTCAATGGAAGAAACTTTTGTAGGCTCCCTGCACATCCCATATCGCAAGCATTCATGCGAAAACAACATGGATTCCTCCTAAAAGGACAGTTCCTTCAACAATGATGATTCTTAGGCACAACACTATATGACAAGAGATTTCCCTTTATTAATTACTCTGTAGTATGCTAGGCTCAGGTTCACTTTCCAAAACTCCTTCCTAGAAGAGTATACTTAGGGCATGTGATCTCAGTATTTATGTAAGTAGGTCTTTAATGGGGAAAAAAGAATATTCTCCTTCCTCCAAATCGATGTAAACAATGCAAACACTATAGGAGATTATCACTCCTGTAAACAACCAGGCCAGAAATACCCTGAGAGGACATCCTGATGCACAAGTGTCAAATTTACTTGTCTCTGAGCCTCGGTGTGGTGACCCTTATCTCAGGGCACTTGGTGGCTCTGGAGGTGTGAGGCAAAGAAATCCCTTGCCAGCAGAAACAGGACCATTAAATGAAACTCCTTATATGGTTGAATTTTTGAAACCCGAATGGGTGTTTCCTGGGTATGACTGTGCTTGATTGGAGCCCTAAAATTCTGTGCCAGAAAGTTGGAAGGAGGTGACTGAAAGACCCCAGGACCCTTGTTAAAAATGATGTTTCTAGTACAAAAGACCACTGTTGTAGCTTCCGGTACAATGTTAACCTTTGCTCTTGCTCCTGATTAATCCCTGTGATTCGGCCCACAAATAATACTATAATTGAATTACACTGTTGACCGTTGAAATTGAACCACATATTGCTTAAGTACATTGCTCTGCATGACCCAGGGCAACTGCCACATGCTCATTTTGCATCTGGCTTAATTTGTGGGCTGACAGGTTCAGTGGCTGCTCTGGGAGGCCATTTCTGCAGTAGTACAGAAAAGCCCATGGTCAGAACACAGATGGCCACTTATTCCTCTTCACCGTAGCAGGGGGTCGTTCATGCAGTCATCTGCAAGCTGTACCCATCGATGAGGAAGAGTTAAAAGGGGCCTGTTTTGTGACAGTTTTAAAAAGAGGTTGCTCTGGGCCTTGCTGTGAACTCTGATTAGTGTCTGGTGTTTCTTTCTTTCTTTCTTTTTTTTTTTTTTTAAGATTTAGATTTGGGGTAGAGTAAGTTCTGGTCAAGACTGAGATTATTCACTTTGACTGATGAATGGCTGTGGCATTGAAGGCTGCTGATCAGTCCATGCTCTGCACATGCTCAGTTAACTGGTCTGGTCCAGGTCCTCTCTGAGGTAGGTCGGCATATAGCAGTCATGAGTAAGGGGGTGGGAGAACCTAACCTTGCCTGCTTCCCACTCAGGATTCAGGTGGAGAGCACTGTGCTCTGATTCTGACCTGGGCACGGTCAGAGTGGAAGTTTGGAGGTGACCAGGGGCCTGAGCTATCAAGACTATCTATCCTTTGTGTAAAGAGGTCGGAATGGGCCATGGTGGCAAGCACTGTTCAACAGCCATCGTTTTGATTTTTCCCCTTGCTACAGAGCACTCCTCCACTCCTTCAGGGCTGCACAGCCTCATTTTTTGTTCTCCGAAAGAGTTTGAGTAAAACTGGAATTCTCACTTGTTCCTTAAATACCTGCTCTAGATGTAGGTATCGGAACTGACATACAAAACCACGTGGACCTGGTATTTTCTCCTTGAAAGATGTCCTGTTTTTAATGGTTAGAAACAGGTTTTAACTTCTTAGTTGAGTTTTGGCAAGTTGCATTTTTCTAAAAATTTGTGCATTTTACTAAGATCTTTAATTTTGTTAGCATAAGCATGGCTATCATATTTTTTAAAGATCTGCTATACCTGTTGTGTATTCCTAATAGTGCTTAATTATGCCCTCTGTTTTTTGATCAGTCTTACCAGGGTTATCTTTATTATTATTATTTTCAAAGAACTGACTTTGCTGATGACTTTCCATCGTATGTGTGTGGCGTGTTTATTATTTATTCTGTAAATACATAAATATGTATATGTATTAGTCCAGGTTGTCCAGAGAAACAAAATCAATAGTGTGTGTGTGTGTGTGTGTGCGCACGCACGTGCGTGCATATCTGTGTGTATGTGTGCCTGTCCATGTGTGTTTAGAGAAAGAGATCTCTGAGAGAAACGCTTGTTGACTGGTAGATTTTAAGAAATTGACTCACGTGATTATGAGAGCTAGCAAGTTCAGTCTCTCCAGGATAGGGCAGCAGGCCGGAGACCCAGGGGAGAGCCAATGTTGCAGTTCCAGTCTGCAGGCCAGCTGCTGGCAGAATTCCTTCTTCTTCCAGGGAGATCTGTCCTCTTCCGTCATGACCTTTCACCAATTTGATGTTATGGAGAGCAATCTGCATTAGATACAACCTACTAGTTTCAATGTTAATCTTGTCTAAAAAATACCTTCACAAACATCTAGACTAAGGTTTGGCCAAATACCGGGGTACTCTGGCCTAGCCAAGTTGACACATGAAATTAACCACCACAGTATATGTGAATAAATATGCATTCTGTATCTATACTTAATATATATTCATATTTAACTTACTTGAATGGTTTTTGTCATTTTCTTCTCTGCTTACCTAAATGTATCTATTCTCTTTTAGAAACCAAATTAAGGGGCATCTGGGTGGTTTAGTTGGTTAAGCGTCCAACTTTGGCTCAGGTCATGATCTGGTGGTTCTTGCGTTTGAGCCCTGCATAGGGCTCTGTGCTGACAACTCAGAGCCTGGAACCTGCTTCAGATTCTGTGTCTCCCTCTCTCTCTGCCTCTCTCTCTCTCTCTCTCTCTCTCTCAAAAATAAATAAAACATTAAAAAAAAATTTAACCGAATTAAAAAACCAATCAATAATAATATGTTTTCAATTGACTGCTAACTTCCACGTGTTGTGGTTAAGTGGTCTCTAATACTTATTCTTTGGAATTTATTGATACTTGCTTTGTGGCCTTGATTAGAGCACTGTCAGCTTTCATTAATGTCCCATGTGTGCTGGAAAGGTGTGTACATTCTCCCAATTGTCAGGTGCAATGTTCTGTATTTGTTCATTACATCCACTTTGTTTAAATCTTTGCTATCATTACAGATTGTTTTGGTCTGCTTGATCTCATCAGTTTCTTAGAAATACATATTAAAATTATACTAGATGGTGGATTTTGTCTCCCTATAATTCTGGGTATTTTGCCTTATATTTTGGAGCTGTGTTTTGTATTATATGAATACACTTTTAGAGTTCTACCTTCCCGGTGAACACTTTTATTAGCATAGAGTAACACTCTTCATCTCTAGCAATGTTTTTTGTCTTGAAGAGTATTTTTTCTCGTGTTAATCTGTCCATTCCAACTTTGTTTTGGTTTTTCTTGGTATTATATTGGTATTGACCTTCTTCCACCCTTTTTCAGTATCAAGCTTTCAGTGTGCTTTTGTTTTAGATGTATCTTTTGCCAATGGGATATAGGTACCCTTTTACTTTTTAACCAGTTTAACAATACCTGTCTTTCAACCAGCTGGTGTCGTCTGTATACATTTATTTTGATGATTAATTCATCTGACCATTTTTCAACAATCTTATTGTCTGATTTCTACTTGTCTCACACTTTCTGGGCTTCACTCACCCCCCTCTTTTTTTTTTTCTTTAAACATCAAATTATTTGTATGTGTTCTTATTCCAGATTCTAGGCCCAGTTTCCTTCTGTAGGGTAGGCTTCTCTACTTTACTGAAGGTGTTGCCCTTTTGTATCCTGGCTTCGTGCAGAGGTCTCCCATCTGACCTCTCCCTTGGATCAACCTAAACTTTGTCTCCTGTCCCCCCAAGTGGTCTGTGGCCCAGGTGTTAGACTGTCAGGGAACCGGCAGTGGCATCCTGGATAAACACCAGTTCAAATGCTCTCTTTCCTTTGAGGTTCTGAGCTCTGAAGATTTCCTTCAGTTTAGCTACTTAAAAAGGTGTGTGCACATGGGTTTTTGAATTTTGGGGTGTCCTTCGAGGGTTTTCTCTGTACAACTAGTCTGCCACTGCCGGCCCCTTGGCTGATGTAATGCTGTCCTTTTATGGCTCACCATCCCCTTCTGCCATCTTCAGAGCGAGTGGTGACAGGTCGAGTCCTCAGGTCGTGTCCCTCTGACCCAGTCATCTGTGTCCCTCTTCTTATTTAACTGGAAACCTGTATCTCCCCCTCCTTTTCACCCATTTTTCCCAGTCCCCAAACCCCCTTACCTCTAGCAACCATCTGTTCTCTGTATTTGTAGGTCTGATTCTACTTTTTGTTTATTCATTTGTGTGGTTTATTTTTAGATTTCACATGTGAGTGAAATCATATGGTATTATTAGTCTTTCTCAGTCTAACTTATTTCATTTAGGATAATGCCCTCTAGGTCCATCCATGTTGTCGCAAATGGCATGATCTCACCCCTTTTTATGGCTGTGTAATATTCCTTTATACATGTCACATTTTCCTTATCCATTCATCTATCCATGGACACATAGGTTGCTTCTGTATTTTGGTTATTGTGAATAATGCTGTAATAAACACAGGGGTACGTGTACCTTTTTGAATTAGTGTTTTTGTTTCTTTGGGTAAATACCCAGTAGTGGAATTCCTGAATCATATGGTAATTCTATTTTTAATTTTTTGAGGAAACTCCATACTGTTTTCCACAATGGCTGCAGCAGTTTACATTCCCACCAACAGTATACGAGGGTTCCTTTTTCTCCACATCTTCGCCAATACTTATTATTTCTTGTCTTTTTTATTTTAGTCATTCCAGTAAGTATGTGGTCAGTTTGGGGGAAAAAATATTTCATATGTGCTTGAACACGGTGTGCCATCTCTCGTTGTTTGGGACAGAGTTCTTTGTCCTTTGTTGTTCTGTTGTATCACTTCATTTTTTATTTCCTGTTTAGCTCTGCTTGATCTGTCATTTCCTAGGTTAGATGGTCACAACATGCTCTCTTTTTTACACACCATGGGATTTGGTTTTTAAAATTTGTGTTTGAGATTTGTGCGTCCAACTTCCTCAGTGAGAAGGCCTGGAAATCCCCTACATCGTGCTCAGGACTGCTGAGCTGTATGGTTCCGGGGGTGCCATGTACACTCCGGACTACAGGTTGTCCTGGCAAGTTCTCTGTATTATATAAGCTGGGAGCAGTCCCTTCCAACACTCAAACAAAATAGAGCAGAATTTTTCACTTCTTGAAGGTTTGAGAGAACTTACTTGTAAAAACACTCGGCCTGAAATGTTCTTTGGAAAAGAAATTTAAATTATGGTTCAAATGCTTCAAATTATAGTTTAAATTATTTATTTTACAGGACTATTCAGATGATTTTTTATTTGTTTTTATCATTTTATCCAGTTAATGTGTGTGTGTGTGTGTGTGTGTGTTTTAAATTTGTTTTTGGTTTTGTCTTGCTGGCCTTTGTTGTTGTTTTTAATCTCTGCTAGAAAGTTAAATGTCTATTACTATTCTTTTAAGGCTCATACTTATATATTTAACATGCCTCCTTACCATGAAGGCTAAAGATAAATATCTTTAAAGAAGAGTAATGCTTCATCATTAATACATGACTCTTAGAACGCTTTGATTTCTATCAGTGCCCCATTGTCCACATTATTTTTGTGCAGAGTTCTAATGTCATCTTCATCCATATCCTCAAAATTATTATGTTTTTTAATTGGCAGTGTTTATTTTGTTTAACAAATAATTTTAACACAGTTGGTTCTTTCATCCCACACCTTTTTGCTTGCCATAGTTTCTTTCTTCATGAAGTAGATCCTTTAAAATTAATTCAGTAATAAATTGCATGAGTCATCATCTGAAAAATGTACTCTTTTTATTCTCTTTTAAAAGTTTATTTATTTTGAGAAAGAGAGAGAAAGAGCAGGCGCGTGTGTGCACTAGCAGGGGAGGGGCAGAGAGAGAGGGAGAGAATCCCAAGCAGGCTCTGTGCTGTCAGCGCAGAGCCCATCTTTATTTTATTCTTAATCTTGAGTGACAGGTTTTCTAGAAGTTGTAGATGAGGGGCGATCTGGGTGGCTCAGTCAGTTAAGTGTCTGACTTCGGTTAAATGTCTGACTTCAGTTCAGATCATGATCTCCCGGGTTTTGAGTTTGGGCCCTGTGTTGGGCTCTGTGCTGACAGCTTGGAGCTTGGAGCCTGCTTCGGATTCTGTGTCTCCCTCTCTATCTGCCCCTCCCCTGCTCACACTCTCTCTGTCTGTCTCTCTCTCTCAAAAATAAATAAGCATTAAAAAAAAGAAGTTGTGGATGATATTTTATGGTCATTGGTCATATATATAATGGAATATTACTCAGCCATAAAAAGAATGAAATCTTGCCATTTGCAACAACATGGATGTATCTAAGGAGTATAATGCTAAGTGAAATAAGTCATTCAGAGAAGTATGTTAACTATACTGAAATTACAATTTTTCTAAATTATAAATATATACATGTGAATAAATATATACATGTGTGTATATGTATATATACACACATGTATATATATATACACACATGTATATATATATATACACACACACATGTATATACATATATATGTGTATATATCTCACATCTTCTTTATCCTTTCATCTACTGAGGGGTACTTGGGCTGATTCCCTAATTTGGCTATTGCAAATAATATTGCAAAAAACATAGGACTGCATATGTCTTTTTGAATTAATGTTTTCATAGTCTTTGGGTAAATACCCAGTAGTGGAATTACTGAACCATATGGTAATTCTATTTTTAATTTTTTGAAATGCCTCCATACTGTTTTTCCATAGTGGCTATACCAGTTTGCAATCCTATCAACATTGCATGAGAGTTCCTTTTTCTTCACATCCTCACCAACACCTGTTGGTTCTTATGTTTTTCATTTTAGCCATTCTGACCAGTGTGAGGTGGTATCTCAGTGTGGTTTTGATTTACATTTTCCTAATGATGAGCAATGTTCAGCATCTTTTCATGTGTCTGTTGGCCATCTGGATGTCTTTGAAGGTCTGTTCACGTCTTCTACCCATTCTTTAATTGGATTATTTGGGGATCTTTTGGTGTTAAGTTGTGTGCAAACATCTTCTCCCATTCAAAAGGTTGTCTTTTAGTTCTGTTGATTGTTTCCTTTGCTGCGTGGAAGCAATTTATTTGTTTGCTTGTTTATTTAAGAGAGCAAGTGGGGGAGGAGTAGAGAGAGTGGGGTGAAAGAGAATCCCAAGCAGGCTTCACGCCAACAGCACAGAGCCTGATGTGGGGCTCAAACTCAAGAACTGCGAGACCATGAACTGAGCCGAAACCAAGTTTTGGATACTTAACCAACTGAGCTACCCAGGTGCCCCAGAGGCTTTTTATTTTGATGAAGTCCCAATAGTTTATTTTTGCTTTTGTTTCCTTGCATCTGGAGACATATCTAGAAAACTGTGTCTATGGCTTATGTCAAAGAGGTTACTGCCAGTGTTCTCCTCTAGGAATTTTATGGTTTCAGGTCTCACATTTAGGTCCTTAATCCAATTTTGAGTTTATTTTTGTGGTATAAGAAAGTGGTCCAGTTTCATTGTTTTGCATGTAGCTGTCCAATTTTCTCAGCACCATTTGTTAAAGATACTGTCTTTTTCCCATTGTATATTCTTGTCTCATTTGTCATAGACTAATTGGCCATATCATCATGGATTTATTTCTGGGCTCTCCATTCTGTTCTATTGATCAATGTGTCTATTTTAGTGCCAGTACCATACTGTTTTGAGTATTGCAGCTTTGTAGTATAACTTGAAATCTGGGATTGTAACACCTCCAGTTTTGTTCTTTTTCAAGATCACTTTGGCTATTTGGGGTCTTTTGTGGTTCCACACAAACCTAGGGATTATTCTAGTTTTGTGAAAAATGCTATTGGTATTTTGATAGGGATTGCATTAAATCTGTAGATTGCTTTGGGTAGTGTGGATATTTTAACAATACTTGTTCTTCCAATCAATGAGCATGGAATATCTTTCCATTTGTTTGTGGTTTCCTCAATTGTTTTCATCAGTGTTCTATAGTTTTCAGAATACAGGTCTTTCACCTCCTTGGTTGAGTTTATTCCTAAGTATTTTATTTTTGGTGCAATTGTAAATAGCATTCTTTTCTTAATTTCTTTCTGCTGCTTCATTTTTTGTATGTAGAAATGCAACAGATTTCTGTATGTTGATTTTGTATCCTACAACCTTATTGAATTCACTTATCAGTTCTAGTAGTTTTTGGTGGAGTTTTTCAGGTATTTTATATATAGTTTCATGCCACCTGCAAATAAGATAGTTTTACTTCTTAGGTACCAATTTGGATTCCTTTGTTTCTTTTTGTTGTCTGATCACTATTGCTAGGACTTCCAGTAGTATGTTGAATAAAAGTGGTGAGAGGGGGCATTCCTGTCTTGCTGCTGATCTTCAGGGGAAAGCTCTCAGTTTTTCACTATTAGGTATGATATTAGCTGTCGGTTTTTCATATATGGCCTTTATTATGTTGAGATCTATTCTCTTTTTTTTTTTTTTTTTTTTTTTTTTTTTTTTTTTTTAATTTTTTTTTCAACGTTTATTTATTTTTGGGACAGAGAGAGACAGAGCATGAACGGGGGAGGGGCAGAGAGAGAGGGAGACACAGAATCGGAAACAGGCTCCAGGCTCTGAGCCATCAGCCCAGAGCCTGACGCCGGGCTCGAACTCATGGACCGCGAGATCGTGACCTGGCTGAAGTCGGACGCTTAACCGACTGCGCCACCCAGGCGCCCCGAGATCTATTCTCTTTAAAACTACTTTGTTGAGGGTTTTTATCATGAAGGAATGTTGTACTTTGGAAAATGCTTTTTATGAGATGATCATGTGGTTTTTATCCTTTCTCTTATTGATGTCATGCATCATGTTACTTAATTTGTGAACATTGAACCACCTTTGTATCCTAGGAATAAATCCCCCTTGATCGTGGTGAATGATTTTTTTAATGTATTGTTGGATTCAGTTTGCTAATATTTTATTGAGGATTTTTGCATCTGTGTTCATCAGAAATATTGGCCTGTAGTTCTCTTTTTTTGTAGTGTCTTTATCCTGTTTTGGTATCAGAGTAATGCTGGTCTCATAGAATGAATTTGGAGTTTTCCTTCCTCTTCTGTTTTTTGAAATAGCTTAAGAATAGGTATTAATTCTTCTGTAAGTGTTTGGTAGAATTTACTTGTGAAGCTGTCTGGTCCTGGATTTTTCTTTGTTGGGAATTTTGTTGTTGTTGGGAGTTTCTTTGACTGCTGATTCAATTTCATTGCTGGTAATCAGTCTGTTCAAATTTTCTATTTATTCCTGATTCAGTTTTTTGTGGTATGCCCTTAAGAATTTATCCATTTCTTCTAGATTGTCCAGTTTGTTGGCATATAATTTTTCATACTATGCTCTTATAATCCATTATATTTCTTTTGTGTTGGTTGTTATTTTTCCTCTTTCATTTATGATTTTGTTTGTTTGAGCCCTGTCTCTATTTTTTTCTTTTTTTTTTTTTTGCTCAGTCTGGCTAAAGGTTTATTAATATTGTTGATTTTTTTCAAAGAACCAGCTTCTGGTTTCATTGATCTATTCTATTGTTTTTTTAGTTTCTATTTTGTTTATTTCTCCTTTAATCTTATTATTTCCTTCCTTCTACTGGCTTTGGGTTTTGTTCTTTTTCTAACTCCTCTAGGTGAAGGTTAGGTTGTTTATTTGGGATTTTTCTTCTGTATTGATGTGTGCTGTATTGCTATAAACTTCCCTGTTAGAACAGCTTTTACTGCATCCCAAAGATTTTGGACCACTGTATTTTCATTTTAATTTGTCTCTATGTCTTATTTTATTTCCTCTTGATTTCCTGGTTGACCCATTAATTGTTTAGTAGCATGTTATTTAACTTCCATGTATTTGTGTTCTTCTCAGACTTTTTCTTGTGGCTCATTTCTAGTTTCATAGTGTTATGGTTGGAAAAGATGCACTGTGTGACTTTAGTGTTTTTGAATTTGTTGAGACTTGTCTTTTGGCCTAATACATGACCTATTCTGGAGAATATCCCATGTGCACTTAAAAAGAATGTGCATTCTGCTGTTTTAAGATGGGATGTTCTGAATATATCTGCTAGCTCCATCTGGTCCAAAATGTCATTCAAAGCCACTGTTTTCTTGTTGATTTTCTGCTTGGATGATTTATCCATTGATGTAAGCGAGATGTTAAAGTTCCCTACTATTATTGTATTGTTATCAATTACTCCTTTTATGTTTTTTTACTAGATGCTTTATGTATTTTGGTGTTCCCATGTTAAGCGCATCAATATCTATAGCTGTTATATCTTGTTGGATTATTCCCTTTATGATTATATAGTGTCCTTTTTCTCTTGTTACACTCTTTGTTTTAGTCTATTTTCTCCAATATAAGTATTGCTACTAAGACTTTCTTTTCACCTCCATTTGCATGATAAATGCTTTTTGTATCCCTTCATTTTCAATCTGCATGTGTCTTTATGTCTGAAATGAGTCTCTTATAGGCAGCATATAGACAGGTCTTGTTTTGTTTTGTTTTTTTTATCCATTCTGTCACCTTATGTCATTTGTTTGGAGCGGTTAGCCCATTTACATTCAAAATAATTATTGATAGGTATGTACTTATTGCCATTTTGTTACTTGTTTTATGGATGTTTTTATATTTCTTCTGTGTTCCTTTCTTGCTCTTTTCTTTCAAGGTTTGCTGGCTTTTTTTACTGATATACTTGAATTGCTTTCTCTATTTTTTAGCATACCTGTTACCAGTTTTTGTTTTATGGTTAACATTTTACACATATAACAGTCTACATTAAGTTGATGGCTGCTTACATTTGAACCCATTAAAAGATCATTTTTAAAAATTTGATCTTTCACATATGTATTTCTGAACTGTGTGACATACATACTTTGTATAAGTGAAGTAGGACTGATTGTTACTGCAGCCGAACAGGCTAAAAGATCAGTAGCTTGAAACAGCAAAGTTTGTTTCTTGTTGATACTCTAAGTTCCCTCCAGATCTGCTGAGGGCTCTGGTCCATGTCATCATCCTTCTTGGACATGGGCTGATTCACTCTCTACCATTACCAGAGGCCAGAGCAGGTGGAAGAGATATGGGGAATTATGTACTGGTCCTTAAAAACTTTCATGTTTATTGGCCAAGGGAAGTCATGTGGCCATAAGTAAACAAGGGGCAGACATGTAATCCCGCTGTGAGCCCAAGTAGAGGAGAACCAAAACATCTATAAATAACCCTAATTATTACCACATACCTTCTTACTTGCTTTTGGAATTGATCATTAAAAGGCTTTCAATAAAATCCTATGCTTGCATTTTACATGGCCTTATTTCCTCTAATAATTACTAAATCTGTTTTGCCTCCTTAAATGAAAAATTACCAAGTGACCTCCCTAAACATCAAAATTTAGTATTCATTGTGGTGATTTGTGTAGGTTTCAGGTTTCTTAGATGGTTTCAACTTAGGCTTCACATTAAAATCACCTAAGGAGCTTTTTATTATTCCAAATCACATCTTAGACCAATTAGAACTTCTGAAGGTAGGACCCAGGCATCTATAGTTTGTAAAACTCACTGTGCATATAAAATTGAAAACCTTTGTGCTAATCTATCTTCCCCAAAGAGTGCTTTGTTGTTCAAAATAAAGTAAGTGCCCCTAAAGAGAAGCTTTATTAGGGTTTGAGTATAAGGTGAATTGCTCTTTTCTGAGAAGTAATTTGGGGAATAACACCTTGTCTCTTTTCTATGTTGTGTTATATGTTATGTTATTGTCTCTTTTATATTGCTCTGTTACCCTCAAGTATGAAGGCATATATTTTCTTCTTTGTTGTAGCTGGTAGTTCTATTCTGATTTGTTTCCCCCTGTGGTTGTAATTTTTCCATAGGAGCTAATTATCTGAAGGGAATGCGTGGAGTATGGAATTGAGTCTTCTAGACAATTGTTGCCTTTGTTAATGCTAGGCCTTAGGAGTTTCACCATTCTGGGCCATTTTGTGAGCCTGTATGTTGATATAAATTGCAAAAAAAAAAAAATTACAGGGATTTAAGTCTTTTATGTATACATATACCACATCCAAAAATAGTCACAGATACACACACCCACACACACACCCCTTGAATGGTAGGGAAGAATCCCAAGGCTTTAGGGCAGAGAAGGGGCCCAGAGAAAGGAAGAGACTTGTCCAAGACCACAGAGTGACCTAAAGTTAATGAAAATCTTGGTCTCTTCACCTACCCATGGCCTGACTGGTCTGACTTATCCTCTGTTTATAAAGGTATCTGTGTTGGAGCATGTCTGGGATGGTCAGGGATTACTCAGTGAATTGGAGACTGGGGGATCTTCCTCTGCTTGGTCCATTTTCTTCCCTGAGGTTGGCTGTGGCCCTTCATAGTCAACTCTCCATCAGATTTGTAGGGCCTAGAAACTGCTGACCATACACTAGAGTGTGGGTAATCCGCAGTTTCCCAGCTCCCCAGAGCCATGAACTTGTTTGTGGATTGTGACCCACAATTCCCTCTATCCTGTGCTTTCAGAAAGCAAACCAGCAATCAAATAGTAATTGTTTCCTTCTGTGTGGATTTTTCCTTGCAAAAACTGCCGTGGCAACTAGGAAGCTGGCTCTTAGCGGGGTGGAGGGACCTAGATTTAGACGTCAGGCCTGCCCGTAACTGTGGATGTGGTGGCCCTATTGCCCATATTTTCCAGCAGAGCCCTGCATTCCAAGTATTTTATCCTGTTGGCCTTACAAACAATCCAAATGTCCTAGAAATTCCACTATCAACACCACATTTTCTAAAGTGTTTTTTATTGCTGAAAAAAGCACAGAAATCCTTTGTCAGACTGTGTCACCCCAGTCTTTGGTTTGAAAAATAGACCACTGTGTTTATGCAAAGAAGACTTCTTGTTTGTTTGTTTGTTTGTTTGTTTGTTTGTTTAAATGGTGAGGTTTACAAAGGCAAAAACAGCCCCTGTTTAGGACACTTGAAATTAGAAAGAGCTGACCCAGTCTGAGCTCTCTTCCTCTTAGCTGTTCCTCCAAGCATGCGTGCATGTAGTCAGATGCCCCTTCGACATCTGCAGGGCAAGGGCCGTGATGGCAGGAAGTCGGCCAACTGTGACAGGGACCCTGCCGTCAGAGTTTCATGGTCCATAAAAGGGAGGATGAGATGTGGATTCACCGTAACTAGTGCAGCTTTAAAGTGTGAGTACGTTAGGGGATGTTGAGGTCCCCCAAGTGGGAAAATCCAGAAAGATTCCGATTCACTAAACCTCATCAGAGCTGAGACTGGCAGTCTACGGCATTGTATTGCACAGAGCGTGTCACTGGGCCAGGCTACAGTCAGGAATCACTGTGGGAGGAATGGAGAGGAGAGGAGAGGAATACATATACAGGGAGGAAAGGAATTTTTGGTGCCATCTGTGCAGACAGCCCTACCACATTAACTTAAACTGATGGATCTAAAAGCTGAGGAATGGCAGCTCATTGTTTTAGCCAGTGTATTTCAGGTCACTGGGAAGGGCCGGCTGTGTTCTCCCAGTTGTCTAGGGGTGTGAGCTTCTGTACATCATTCTCCTTGGGCAAGTTGTTCACCTCAGTCCGGTCTCTTCCTGCCATGCCGTGCCCAGGATCGAAGATGGTTACTGCCGAGTTTACTTTGAGAATGATTCTGCTGAGGCAGAAGTGATTTTCTAGGTTTCTTATCCAATCTTCTTTCCCCTATCTCTTCTCTCTTTGCTCTTTACCAGTCCCTTGCCCATGGCATCCACCCTTCTTACCAAAGTTCCTGACTCTCTTTCGTTCCAGGCACTAAAACAGGTGCAGATATCGGTGACAGTAGCTGCGAGCCTGCACTGGCCTCTCCGGCCTCCCACACGAACCCTTTCCCAGTGCTCCATCTCGTTGAGGACTTGAGACTGGCACTGGAGATGCTGGAGCATCCTCAGGAGAGAGCAGCCCTCCTGAGCCAGATCCCGGGCCCCACAGCTGCCTACATAAAGGAGAGCTTGGTGAGTGGGCCCCTGGCCTGTTTGGGAAACCACTGGGAAACATAACCACACAACCACGAGGCCTATAGCATGCCACACTGCCTGGGACTATTGCCTCATCTGTGCACTTTGCAGCCTCTTCCTGCTTCCCATCCAGCTTTGGCCAGCCCCCACTGGGTGGTCCTTTCCAGCAGGAAAGGCCCAGGCAAGCAGCTTAAGCCACACAGTCAGGCTGCCTGTGTGCTCCCGTCATGCTCCCTGAGAAGGGGGAAATCTGGGGTCGAAGGAGAGCAAGGATGAGCGTTTTTCCAGGCAGGATTACATGTACAACATGCCGAGTTATAATCCCCAGCTGGGGTCTCTATACTTGGTCGTGCCCCCCACTCCTTGTTTCTTGCAATAGAACCTTGTCACCTCACCTACTCCTTCACTGCTGCCCTTGCTCTTCAGACCTCTTTCCCCTGGTGCATTCTGTCCCGAGTGGGATGCAGGTTTCCTAACTCCTCTTCTGCTCTCTCTGGATCAAGGCTGTACACCTGCTAGTCTCTAAGAGAAGGAGACGAGTAACCAAAGCTGTAAATATATGACTTTGGTTACCTAGCTCCTTCCCCATGGAGACCAGCTGGTCTACCTTAAGAGCTGATGATATTTGGGAATGGGTAAGGTGAGGAGCTTGCCTGCTGAAGAGGTGTGGAAACTGCAACCATTCCGGGGCAGAAAGGAGGAAATGGAAGCTTGAGGGAGCATGTGATTGCCTAAGCTGAAGCTGAAGCCAAAATGCAGTCTTCTAAAGCTGGAGTCCTGCAGACTGATCCAAAATGGGAAAATATGCACAGAAGGGGGAAGGCAGGAATGGGACCACTTTACTGGGAGGGGGAGGTTGATGTTGGAAACGCAGGAGGTTGAGACATCCTTGTCCAGAGGCTAAGTCACTTGCCATTAGACAGGTTGCATCCCAGATGTCCTAGCTGACATTTTTTCTTCTTTTTTTTGAAGGGAGGAAAAAGTTCGTTTTACATAACTGAATGGAAAATAATTCATGAAATAGTAAATAAAGTTTAATACGGTCTCGTGCGCCCTGAAGGAAGCGGTGCCCGATTTGGAGGGGTGGTTGCTATGTCCAGATAGTCTCCTGTTTGGAACTTCTGCGACTGCAGTGTCATGGAGTCATCAGTCCCCTTCCTCCCGGACATGGTGCTGCCAGTCTGCTTTCCTTGATAGCCAGGCTATTTTAGGATCTGTAAAAACAATTGCAAAACTGAAGTGTGTGCCCTCCTTTCTAGCTTCTGGGTAGACCTCTACTAAATTAGTCGGTTCTTTCAAAGTTGCATCCATACAAGTGTAGATGTGCAGTTCGCTGGACGGTACATTTCTGCGGGGGAATTCGTCTCTTTGATGGTGGCCGCCGTTATTGGTGGTGAAAACACAGAGTGGCGGTGGGCACATTGTCGATACAGTCTCATACGCGTGCCTTCCTCTGAACACTGAAGAATTCATTATATTCATATGTGTTACTCAAGATTTTCGTTACGTAGGCTGCCTGCCTGGTGTCCTGTATCATACCTACACCAGTGTGGTAGGAAGAGTAGTGGCCTCCCAAAGACATCTTTGTGCTAATTGCCAGAACCGGTGAATATTACCTTCCATGACAAAGGAGAAGGTAGCAGATGGAATTAATGTGGTTAATCAGCAGTTTAACAGTTTAACAAAGAGCAAGCAGTGTGGATTGTACAGGTGGGCCCAACGTAGTCACTGGCGTCCTTGTAAGTGGAAGGAGGCAGCAGAAGAGTCTGTGTGGGAGCCGTGGGAGCTGACCTTTCTAGGTGGGAGCAGCATCAAGAGCCAAGGGACGCAGGTAGGGGCTGGGGGCTGGCAAGGTGGCCTTTCCCCTAGAGCCTCCAGCACGGAAAGCATTCCCACCAGCACCTTGCTTTAGCCCAGTGAGCCCCACTTGGGACTTCTGACCTCAAGAAATGTAAGGCAGTATGTTTGTCTTGGTAGAAGCCACAAGGTTTGTAGTAATTTGTTTAGGCAGCAGTAGAAACTACAGCCAGATGCTGTCTGGAAGAGGGTGAGAAAGGCTGTGTGATGGCTTGTGGGTGGGCCTGTTACCATCTAGCTTTGCAGATTGCCTCGTGTTGTCCCCAAAGGAAGATAGTCCTTGGTGGGCTCTCAGACTTGTGCCACTACCGGACAGAAGGCCACACCTACTCCTCCACTCACCCTTTCCAGCCCGTGGTCAGTCAGGAGTTGCAGGGGCCTTTGGGAGTTTTGTTCCTCTCTCCTGTCCCAGGGCAGAAGGGTCTCTGCCTCCCTTAAGTTCCACCAAGAATTCTGGATGTTTCTGAACTTCTGGCCCTAGAGGTTGTGCCTGGCTTCTCTCCAATCCCCTCTGTCCGTCTTTTGCCTACTTTTCCCCGGGTTTGGTCCCCCATCTCTCCCTCCGTTCCCACTAGCCTGACTCTAGCTGCCATGTTTAAGGGGAACTTTATGACGCCTCAAGAGAGTTACTGGTCCTTAGCCCCTCCATCTGAAACCCTTGGGCCCAGATGCATTTTAGAAGTCAGGACTTATTAAACTTTAGAAGGGTAAGACGGTGTATATCTGCTGTATAATCTATTCTATCTCTAGCAGATATGGAGCAGGAACACATTAACATTTCTTCAGCGAAACTCCTGAATGTCCACATGAAGTGGGATAAAGAAAGACTGTAAATATTTTTCTAGTTCAGTTCCAGTTAGACTGACAAATAATGGCACCAACATTATCTTTTTAAAAACAAACCTTTTGGTTTTCAGAGCTGTTGGGGTTTCAGAATTGTAGGTAAGGGATGATGAGCTTCTACGTGGAATGTTTCAGCGTTGAAAGCAAAACTTAAAACCAAATGTTGGTTGTCAGATATCACTACCACAATTCTCCTAAAGTCCCTGTTGACTCTTTCTGTCCCTGGGCTGTCCTGTCACCATGTGCCTGGGGCCCCTTGGAAACTCCCAAACAGCCTTCTCCACGGTTTCCTGAACGCTTGCTTGCATCAGGCTGCGGGGTAGTTTAGCATCTTGTTTTAAATGCCCCTTCTCAGCTTGCCCAGGACCTTACCATCACATAACCAAGAGATTCATTGGAGTGTCTTCCCCAGGAAAGTCCAGTCTTCCCAGAGTACAGAAAATAGCTCTGGGTTCTTTTCTTCACTGTATAGTTTACAATGATTATGTACTTTGTATGGATGTGCCTGAATTTATGTGGCCATTTCTCTAATATTAACATTTACGTTATTTTTAATCTTTCACTAATATATAGCTCTGCTGCAGAGAATGTCCAGGAACATTTTTTACCTCTAGATATTTCCTTTAGAGTCCTAAAGGTGGAACTAAAGTAAACAGACACGATACAAGATACTCCATTAAACTTGAATTGTAGATAAACAATAGATAATTCTAATAAGTATGTCCTATGCAGTTTGCTAAATCTGGCAACTCTAATCCAAGGGTATTAATATCTTTAAGCCTTTGACACATTTTTTTCCAAACCACTTTTCAGGAAGATTTTGCTCATTTATATTTTCACTGGCAGGCCTTGAGGTACATCCTGATCAACAACAATCACTAAGATTTAAAAACCAACTGAACTAATTTCTTAGGAAAAAGTGTCTTTTTACCACTTTGCATTTCTTTGCTTAGTGGAAGGCTAAACATTTTATATTTATTAGTATTCTTTTGTATGGTATCCAAAGTTTTGATCTCCCACCCCTATCTGGAAAAATTCATTTTCCATTTATGCATATTTATATACACAGTATTTTCCTAATATATGTAAATTATAAAACATAGCCCCATATAAAGATTTTTAAAGGACAGGTTGAAAAATAGTTCTAATATTTTCTTGCCAACACCCCGGAGTTCACCTTGGATCTCCCTACCCTACCCTCATCTATTCATAGTCTATGTTCTTCTCCCCTCTCCCCTTGAGGATTTTAGTGCTTTTCTTATATACTAACCTTTTTAAGAGCGGTCACTTTGTGGCATTTTTCTTACTTTGTTTTTAAAATGCTGTTTGTGTTGCTTTTTGAGACAAAACTTTAAAAGGGTTGTAATTATCAATCTTTCCTGTTTGGGTTTCTTGTTTTTCTTTTATCCCTGGAAAGGCCTTTTTTAACCTTGGATCAAATAATACTCACCTGTATCCTCCTCCAGTAAGTTCATGGTTTGATTTGTGTCTTAGAGTTCACTTGAATTCACCTGCAATATTTCTTAATGTGTGGTGTGAAATAGGATTCTAACTTCGATAACTTACTAAAAAGGATTCTTAAATATTTCTGATCCAAAGACAGTCGACATGGTTATCAGTTTTTCAAGATGTGTTGCTGAAAACCACTTATATTAAGATCTATAGATCTGTTTTGGGGGTATTGTGGTTGGGGGAATGCCTGCCTTTGAAGAGAGTTTTCCTGAAAGTTGTGTTCAGAGTCTTCTACAGTAATTATGGCCCATCAGCAGCTTATGAACGGTGTACTTTCAGGGCAGGTCAGAAGTTCATATAAACATTCCAGGATACCAGCACAGGATGTTAAGTTTTGATTCTGGGTAGAGACCGCCTGTCTGTATATTAGATGTTGCAGACCTAAAGTCCTTTTATAATCTGGGGACACACACATTCTATAGTAGGTCTTCCCTGTGTGGAAATAGAGTCCGAAGTAGTGAACAAACCCACTGGTACATTTTGGATTGGTTTTAGATGGGTACCATTAGTCAGAAGACTTTGCCATTTAAACTGTGGTCTGTGGGCCAGCAACCTTGCCACCCTCTATGATCGTTTGCTTGCTGCTTTGTGTTTTTATAAAAGGGCAGAAGCCCCGCACCTATACCCATCAAACTATCTCCCAGTGATTCCTAGTCACATTACAGTTTGAGAAACACTGCCATAAACCACAGAGACTTAAATTATTTAAAAGTATGTGTGGCTTAGAATTGGAACTAATAAGGCAGCTTGAAGGGTCAGGCAGGCAGTGCTTATGCCTTGTCATCCAGGATATCTGTGTCCCTTCGTGTTTGTGCTATTCTCTTCTTTAGTCAACTGGCTTTGCCATATGCCTCCATTACTGCTTTGTCATATGTTGTCCTGGCATAGTCCAGTTCTGCCTCGTGACCTCTCTGGCAGTTGGTGTTGCTTCACCAGAGAAGTGGCATAAACAGTAAGGAGGTTTATATGTCACTAACAAGATAGGCAGAAGATGGGTGGTTCCAGGATCAAATCAGTGGTTCTGGAATGATCTCAAGGGCTCTGGGTCTTTCCATCTTTCTGCCCCAACATCCTTAGGGGGTTGGTTTTTCCTCAGGGCTATCACCTAACAGTTATAAGATGGCTAGTGCAGCTCCAGGCCACATGTCCAGAGGTAGGACGTGTCCTTTCCTTTTTTCCACTCTCCCCCACCCCCCACCCCCTGCCCCGCCAATTAGGAAGGAAAATCTTCTCTGAAGCCCTGCAGCAGACTTCCCATATAGTCCCAAAGTTTGCATCTGTTCACATGTGTAAGCCCTAGCTGCAAGGGAGGCTGGGAAATCAGTATTGGCACATTCATTCACCGTAGTGGTAGGTAGCCTTTGTCCGAAAGGAACTATACTAGGAGGGAGGGGGAATGAATGGCTCTTAGAAAGACAGCCCAGAGCAACTGCCACATGGCCTTTAGATTTGATTTTTATTCTTGTTGACAAATTCTTTTCATGTTTTCTCTCCTGCATTCATTACCCCCCCCCTTCTTTCTTTCCCACTCTATCCTGCTGTGTGTGTGTGTGTGTGTGTGTGTGTGTGTGTGTGTGAACTCCATTTCCTGGAAGAGAGAATCTAATTGGTCTGCTCCTAATTTTTAAGTTTGTTTATTTTATTTTGAGAGAGTGAGAGTGTGAGCAGGGGAGGGGCAGGGAGAGAGAGAATCCCAAGCAGGCTCCGTGTTGTCAGCACAGAGCCTGATGCGGGGCTCAAGCTCACCAACAGTGACATCATGATGTGAGCCAAAGTCTAGAGTCGGATGCTTAACTGACTGAGTCACCCAGGTGCCCTGGACTGCTCCTAATTTTTGAGCTAAGTTCCCCAGGCCTACAAAGAAATGTTAAGTGCAAAAGAAATGGAAATTAAAGACCTTTCATTTACGCATGGCTGTGGATTAGCTGCCCTTGGGTCACACAAGGGCCAGTTAGCTGTGGTGAGAGGACCATGTGATTAAAAAAAAAAAATGCTCTCCTCTGTACTGTGGACCTTCAGACACCAATGTTGGCATCTGTGCATAAGGAAAACAGGCGCTGAAGAGGCAGAGGTGGATATGGGAGAATGGTTGGTGGTTAGAATAGAAGCAAATAACAGGAATCTGGGCCCTGCCTTTGTCTCAGGTGGAGAAGGTGCCCCTGGTCCTAGTGTATCACAGGCAGCTGTGTTTCTTTACAGGGGGGCTGGTCCTCCCCCTGCCGGTGCTGGCGGGCTGGACAGATAATGATTGGCAGCAGACTGTGCCTAGTGATAGTTATAAACAGGCCAGACTCCTAAAGACCAAGGAGAGCAGACCTGTCCAGGATTCAGTAGTGCTGGGTTATGAGTGAGTTTCCAGAGATTTAGGGTCTAAAACAGGGTCTTCCCTTCCTTGGCAGGCAGTAAATGAGGAAAAGTGGGCTCCAGGCCTAGAAGAGTATATGTGGGGCTCTCTAAGCTGGGGCCCCCCTCTGGGGCTTCAATAAGGAAAGGAACAAAGGGCCCAGATTCCCTTGCCCTGGAAGCAGTATCTGTGTCTCAATTCTGGGCCTATCACTAGAAAGTTGGTAGGGTACCTGGGAGCTTCTGGTAAGGCCCTCTTGTAGGGATAGTGTCCTGGGGTTCAGGGTGAACTGGGGCCTGACCAGCAGAGAAGCTTCTGTGGGGCTGTCCTGTGCTGTGGTACAGCAGAACGATATGACCTTAGGAGATGAAATGTCATCTCTCACATTGGGTAGATAGGGCCAACTTCAGGGTCCGTACTAGCAGAGGATGAAGCTGAGACTCTGGCTGGAGGGCTGAGGCATCTCTCCTGTGCTGGGAACGGAACTGAGTTCTACCAAGGGGCTGACTCCTTCATTTCCCTGCAGCCACCTCCTCGGCCTGTGGTGAAGTGCTGATGATGCCCTCAGGGAGAGCATGGCCATTTCTGGTCAAGAGCTCCTCATTCCCACCAGATGGTCCTGAAGGCCAGAAAGGAGACCAGTGCTCATCAGTGGCCCTGACCTGACCACAGGAGCTGGTGCCACCATGGGCACTTCCAGGAATCTGGCTATACCTTGAGTGAGGCTCTTCCATGGTCTAGAAGGGGTATCCCTAATCTTCTATACCTGCTTGCCTTGGCTGGGCAGAGGCTGGTTGGGTAGATCCAGGGCTGGACTGGCAGGGTGGAGCCCATAGAGGGTCCGGTCTTCCAGCTTCCAGTGGGGACAGCCAGCTAGCGAGGTGGTGACTCTGGTCCCTGGGTAAGGCCCAAGAGCTATCAGAGCCAGCAGGGTCTCCAGATGGAGCAGCTCTGGGTGCTTCTCTAACCGGTCAGTATCTACCCCTCCTCTCCTCTCACAAAGTGCTAGGTCTGTCCTGCTTTTTAATGGCTTTGGATGTGGGTCACGGGAATCCAGGGTAAAGACCTGAGCTTCAGGGGCTCAAGGTGAAGTCTAAGGAAAGGCTGGCAAACCCAGCAGCAGTAGAGTGAAGGCAGGTCAGGGTGAGGGGAGGAAGTGGACAGAGAACCCACAGCAGAACTGTTCTCCAGGCCCCACTAAGGAAGCAGGGTTCACAGAGTGGCTTGGCCATCCAGCAGGAGCCCAGACTTTTCTCCCCAAGGTTACAGGTGTCCTGGTCAGCGTGCTTGGGCAACACTGAACTTGGGTGAGACATCATGGGAGGCAGGAATGAGTCAAGAGGCCAGCACTCTGCCACTTGCATGTGGCTTTGAATGAATCTTTTCCCCTCCTCTGGGACTCTTTCCCTACTGGAAGTGACCGCTGCTTTGACAATCTGCCTGCAAATCTGGCCAAGCATTCCAGCGCTGGCTTTTTGGTAGGCACCAGTCATTGCCTTCCACAGCCTAGGCCTTGTGGTCTCCAAAGTGGAAACAGATTAGGGAGCTTCTCTAGGGGCAGCTGCCCCACAGTCTGGGCTTGGTAGAAGCTGACCTCCCAGAAGCAGTGGAATGTCATGGCAGGGAAAATGAGGGGAAATCCAGGACATGTGCTCACCTCTGACAGCCTGCAGTAGCTTTGGGTGCCCCCAAGTCCCTTCTTCACTAGTCTCTCAAGAAACAAAGTGGCCTGGGCCCAGGAGGGCACATGGCCGCCCCCCTCCTCGTTCCACTGCCTTGTCACAGATGGTGGCTTCCTCAGCTCCCAGTTTCTCAAACAAAGCCCTGTCATTCCTGCCAAATTCAGTGTGCAGTCTTTCATTCTGGCCAAAGAGGCAAATCTGTTTACCATACTGAAAAGCCAGAGGAGTTACAAGAAAAGGTAGGGAGAAAAGGCTGTTCTCTGAATTACGAACTGTGAGCTTGTTTCTTATGCCAGGTGATTTGTCTCTGGATCTTTATTCTCCACCCGGGGGCCTAGAACTAAGATGGATCAGGATAAATGTGTGTTGAACCTCTTCATTTTGGAAAGTTTCAGGGATTTTATAGGGAAATCTTTTTCTCTGAATCTTGAGCGAAGGGGAAACTTTGTGCTTGTATTTCAAGGTGGGCGGGGGGAAGAATGGCTTATGTGAACCAGTTCCCAGTGTGTTTCTTGCCTTTCCTTTGAGTGAGAGCTGAAAGTCATACCTGTCGGCACCACTCTGTCCCACCCCCCCACGTGCTTCCCTCCCAAGAGGCTCCTTCCCTGAGCAGGGCCCGAGTGCCTGTCAGGTTCTTTGTTCCTATGCAGTACTGGATAAAGCCACTAGGTGGGAGTCAGGGATAAATGCTAGAAAGTCTGAATCCCAAGTCCCAAGGAAGAAGGTACAGGCTTTATACAAGGAAAAATAGCTTTGTTTCAATTAGAGAGATGGCCTAAGCTCCTTTCATTAATGAAACTGGTGGGCAGTGTACCTGGGTCAGTTGGCGGAGTTCTTTCCCATTTTCCTTGGAACCTGCTAGACAAAGGGCAAGCCAGAGAGGCCTCTGCTTTTTGTGTTGGGGGAGAGGAAATGGGAGGGCTGAGGGCTGGTCCTGGGAGCATAGACCTGGCCTTCCATTGTCAAAAAGAAGACCTCTCCAGACCCCTTAAGTGCAGTGCTTCTTGCTGGGGCGTTATTAGGATGGCTCCCTCCATTCCAGGAGGCATTTCCTGGCCCTGTGTTGCCAGGCCCTGCCCTGGAGAAACCACCTGTACCTTGGATTTTTTTTTTTTTAATACATTTTTCCTGGCATAGCTTCTCAGAGAGGGGATCTTTCAGCTACTATAAACTTAGCAGTTTTAACTTTCCTGGGGTTTTGGCTCCCCACCCCTGACCTCCCCCAAGTAAATTGTACCCTACTAAATTCTAGAGGTCTGGCTCCTTGCAGACCTGACTCGAAGAAACTATTTCAGTCTCTAAGAACCAATGTTTATAAATGGCCATGAATGTGTAAACACTGGTGAAAAAGCACATAAATCCTTCCCTACAAGTTTCCTGCTTCAGACCTAGGGGACGTGGTGGCCCATGTTGCCAGGTTAGCATGACTTGGGGTCTGAGCATGCAAACACCCACCAGCAACCTTCTGCCCTTTTAGGCACCACTGGTAGGCAGACAGGCTCTGGAAGCTTCACACTTCCAGGGAAACTTGCTCAATACCTTGTGCTTTAAGAAAAAAATACCTTGTGCTTCTGAAAGTGGTTTCCTAACCTCTGACTATTCAAATATGGTGCTGAGCTCTTCATATATGAGCATCCCCTGGGAGCTTCTTAATAATGCACAGTTTCAGGTCCTGTTTCCAACCTCCTGGGTCAGAATCTGCATTTTTATAAGAAATAGCCTCCAACCCAGGTGATTCATTACAGATGGGGAGGTAGTGCCCTAGCCAGGGGTCAGCAACCGATGGTGTGCATTTGGCTCACTGCCTATTTCTTATGCCCCATGAGCTAAGAATGATTTTTTATGTTTTTCAATGATTGAGAAATCATAAGAATATTTTTATGCGAAATGGCCTAAAATCCTAATTTCAGTGTCCACGAATAGCATCCACATAGCCCCGCTCTTTGGTTTATATGTTAGCCGTGACTGTTCTTGCACTTACAAATGGCTGAGTTTGGGTGTAACAGAGACCAGATGGCCCACAAAGCCTAGAACATTTGCCATCTGGTCCTTTATAGGAAAAGTCTGCCGATCCTGGTCCTAACTCCTTGTGGAGGTAGGTTCCTGGGCCTGTGAACCATGGGGACTTGGGCTGCAGTGATCACGATGCTGTTTTACAAGCAGGACTTGCTTTACAGGCAGTGTCCTTGGGCTGGACTCCTCCACCTCCACTCCGCAGTGGCAGGTTCCATGTGCAGCATACCTGTGGAACACAAACCTGTGTCTGGCATACCAGGGGCATCCTGACACTTGTTACCATGGCCCAGAGCCCGAGGCTCAAGGCTGAGCTAGAGTTCAGGACGCAGGTGACCCACGAGACCCCTCTCCATCCACAGTTCTGCCCGATCAGATGCTGCCGACTCCAGGCAGCCGGCCAGGAGGAGGAACACCGCAGGACCCATCCCCAGTCATTCCCATGCCTATGTGAGATTCTAGCATGTAGGGGACATTTGTGGGGTCCCCTTCGAGGCCCTCGGATGAGGAAGAGGACAAGCTGTGTGAGTTTCCCTGTCCAAACCTGACCACTGTGTCCTCTTAGCTGTCTTTTTAGTCCCCAAATGGTCAGTCTCTCACGTGTCCTGCTCTTTGCCCTCAGCTGGCTGCCTCATGTTCTACACGGTGATGAGCTGAGTGTGGCTGCTGGTGGGTGACTTGCTTTTGGGAGGCCCCAAAGGCTTTTAGGGTTGCTGTTATGACCCCTGTTTGTGTCTCCCCTATGGGTCCTGAGCACTCTCCAGCAGTGGGTCTAAGGAGGTATCCTGGAAGGAGGACCTACCCACCCCCCCCACCCCCCCCCCGACACAAACACGCCCCTTTCAGGGAAGACTAAACCTTTCAGAGTAACTGCATAGGCCAGATGAAACCCTTTGGGAGTCACAGATCATTTTGATAATCTGAAAATAAGGTTTTCAGAAAAATAGTGACTTAAACATCCAAATAGCACTTCGTACGCATTTTACGAACTTCTCCAGGGGCCTATCTAACCCCCCTAAGCCTGCCTGTGGACCACTGTGAGATTCCCCTGGCCGGGATGGCCTTCTGAGGGGGGTGGTGCAGCCATGGTTTGTCTTGCCAGCGGGATGACCGGGCCATGCCTGGGCCAACTGCCACCTGCGGTCAGTGAGCAAAAAGGTGCGTATGGCTCTGCTGTCCTGTCTCACTCAGCCCATCAGCCAAACACATGCCCTGCTCCTAGGTCTTTTGGAGTGTTATTTTGTGAATTTTGCATTGATTTATAAAACACACCTTTATTTTTAAAGGCTGAGGTAGGAATTACTACTTGAGGATACCATAAAAATATGTCAAGAATTTAGCTGTGATTTGGATTCCTCCCTTCTCTTCTCTCCCTTTCTCTACCCTCCCTCCCCACATTCATCACATGAGATGATCTAATAGATGGAAATCTGCCCTATTTTTCCTCTCAGTGGAGCATCTTTACCCTTGGGAAACACACCTTCAAGACTTCTGTTCTCCAAGTAGAATTTTAGGTTTATCTTGCCAGTCTTCCCATGTGAGCCTCACTCTTTCACTCAAAGAATGTTTAAGTTCTTCCCGTGTGCCAAGAACTGCCCCAGGCATGGAGGTCAGAGCAGCATGTCAGGCCTCAGACACATGTTCTCCAGTCCAGTGCAGTGCACAGACCTGTCAACAGTAGAAGAGAGCAGGTGGTGAAGTGGAGAAAGGGTGTGACCCGAGCCAACCCCCATGGGCAGGTGGGAGCTAGCAAGGTTGAAAGGGGCCACCACCTTGCTCCCTTGTCCTTTCTTGCCTCCTCACATCAGAATCTACTGAAGGGTACTGAGCCCCCTCCAAGGGGAGCAGGGGCTGGGACTGTGCCCTACCATTCCCCATCCAGCCCCCCAAACCCACTCTTGCCTCTGTTTCCCTAGAGCCCCAGAAACTCCTTTAACCACATACATGTGGTAATTCTGTATTTACTCAGGGCAGGAAGGTGGTTTCATTCACCTTGGATGCTGGTTAAATGTGTGTTGACCAAATGAATTCTTCCTTCAGCTTCCCGAGGCTTTTGGTGGGGTGGGGGGAAGCTCACCTACCCCTGCAACCATAGAGAGGTGTTTCACCAACACATCCTATCCTGGTTCTGGTCAGGGAAATTCAACCAGGTGGGGCCAGACGCGAGGAGGGCCCAGAGCCCAGTGTGGACAGCAGAGCCTGCTTTTCCTTTCTAGCCTCTGATCTGGGTGTGTCTCCAGGAATTTACTCCTCCCCTCGTGCCAGCTGCTGGCCAGAGCCCTCCCGCCGCCTCTGATTGCTGTGACTGGGCCAGCCTGCTGGGGACTGCTCTGCCAGGCCAGTTTCTGTTCTTTTTGGGGCAGCGGTGGGTGCCGAGGCCATGCTAGGGGGCATGCCCACCCCCAGCAGAGACTTCTCTTCAGGCCGGCAGTTCCAGGAACCCCCCTGGTGACCTCCGAGGGCACCGGCAAGGCCCACACAATCACAAGATGTACATCTGCAAGTCGTTTATGGCAGCAGTGCTCAGGGGCCTTGCGTGTAACCACATTCCCACTGCACCCACATCAAGGACCGCTTTCATAATCGGCCTAGCCAGAGGCCGCATGTTAAGGGCCAGGCAAGGGAGAGAAGCTGTGTTTAGGGGAGCTCTTAAAGGAGTGTGGGGGTGGGGTGTGAAGGTGGAGGGCAGCCCAGGGGGTGGGGTGGGGAGTGGTGCTGGGGAGGCCAGCCTGGAAGGCCAGCAAAGGAAGACTGACAGTTCCCCATCTCTGTCAGCCACTGCCTTCCCAGGGCTCCTACCCAGAGCTCTCCCTAAATCTCACGGGCACACACATGCGGTGGCCTCACCTTCCCCCCTCTCTGGCTTCTGAGGCAGCTAGTCTGGAGTGGGGGATAGCCGGCAAGGCCTGGGACTTAACGGGAACTGTACCCATCCTGGTGCTAAACATGCCCCAGGGAGCCCTGGTCGTGGTGGCCAACAGCAGCACCGGGCCAGACTCCTCCAATGGCAGATGTCTCCTGGGGAGCAGAGGTTCGCCCCTGGCAGATGGTGCCACCAGCGCCAAGGACAGCAGACACCCGGTGGGGCCAGGAACCCAGAGCGGAGCTGGTTCTGAATGTGTTCTTTTTTGGAAATGACAGGCTTTCCTCAGGGCCCAGCCCGACGCCCGCCTGGAAAAGGGGTAGGCGTGGGCTTCAGGGTGGGGGTCAGGCTGTGTGTGGGAACCAGCAGCTCCTCCAAGAGCAGCACTTATTTTTAGTCTTCTCCCCAGTCCCAAATAAACTGAGAGCAGCTGGGAGCCTGTGGGTAAATGCAGAGTGGAGCAGAGACAGGAAATCGGGGTCTCTCGGTAATGAGTTCCAGCCACTGCAGAAAGGGGAAGCCAGACGAGGAATTTTCTTCAGGACTGTTTCCCTCTGGCAGGCTCTGGTATTATCACCAAAAAGAATGTTCCTGTGTGTGTGTGTGTGTGTGTGTGTGTGTGTTTACAACTCCTGTCCAATTCTGTCTTTTTTCCCTACCTTTTTGCTAGGTTTGATTGCTTTGCAGGCTCCAGATCCCAGAGCTGGTGCCTGTGTGTGTCTGGGGGCGGAGGGGGAGGATACCGGAGCGGCACGGTCCGGTCGGAGCCGTTGTATATCTGAAACTGTTTAGGGAAAGGCTGAAGGACGCAGGCCAGGGAAGTGGGGAAACTTGAACACAGCTTGACGTCCCCAGGGGGAGGGGGCAGAAACAAGGAAGAGGAGAGAATTTGGTCTCTGGCCAGAAAAAGGGCTTTTTCAACCAAGGAATCTAACTGCTGACATGGGTGCCCAGCATGGATGGGGACATTGATGTTTACAAGCATTTTGCGTGGCTGAAGAGGGTAAGTGACTGGCTGCTTTATCTGGGTCTCCCTGGAGATGAGGGCAAGAGAGATGCTTGGGAGGGGGGTTGGGGGGGGTAGTATTTGTCCGGCAAAACCCCGTCGTGGCCAAATTCTCCATGAGAATCTAATTATAGGCACTAGGGGAGAAAACAGTCAGCTGTCTTTGTTTCTCCGCTGACATTCTGGTGAATGAGTCTCTGTACAGAAAGGCACGAATGGGGTGAAGAAAGTTATTTTAACTTTGGCACTTAAACATTTGGAGGCTCCAAACACCGTGACCAGAAAAAGGTGTCCCTACTGCCTTTCGGTTTGAGGACACAGAGAAGCGGCTGCCTTTCCAGTGCACTGAATTCAGACTTCGTTGAACTTCTCTGCTCTGATGTTATCTGATGGTGTTATTGCTGTCAGCCCGGAAAGCTTCTGTGTTTCCAGAGGCAGGCTCTTGGGGAGAGCTCTCTTCTGAATGCTCTGAAGCCAAGGGTTTGGGTTGCAAGCTTTATGCCCTTTCTTTGGGGGACGAGCTCAAGTGCGGCATGAGCAACGAATGAATGAATGAAATGAATGTTGGGGCTGGAGTAGCATGAATGATCGCAGAATTCAGGCTCTTCACTCCTTCATGACCATCTTTAAACTGGCGAAGATGGTTGTCCGTTTGTTTCTTTTCACACTGAGGCTGAGTGTTTCTCAGAAGCAGGAAAGGCGAAAGCAGCCGACAGATAAGAGATTTGACATTGTAAGCAGAGAGGAGCCGGAGGGACAGGAGGTGTCCAGCTTGGAAGGCCCCTGACTCCAGCCCCTGCACACGGGGCCTGCAGCTTTTGTGTGCACTCTTTTCAGTGCTCGTTCCGCAAATATTTATAGAGATGGGGGCACTGGGTGTCCAGTGGTGAGCAAAGCAGAATCTGTCTCTGCCCTTGTGGATCCACCATCCAATGTGGGAGACAGAGGTTAAACCATCCCAGTAAATAAACTTGAAGTTACAGATTAAGTGCACTGAGGAACAGAATTGTGAAAACTGCTACTAGCCACATGGAGGGGTTTGAATGAGTGCGAAGGAGCAGTGAGGCAGCCCTCCGAGCAAGGAGCCCTTCACCGAAACCTGAAAAGTAGGAGTGACTCAGGTGGAAGATGGGGTGAAGAACATTCCAGGCAAAGAGGCTAGTATATGTAAAGGTCCTAAAGTAAGAAGGATTTAGGCAAGCTTCAAGACTGAGAGAAAGCCAGTGTGGCTGAGCTCCGCAATGGGGGAGCTGGCAGATGCTGGTCTCATAGGGCAGTGAAGGATAAGGGTTGTGGGGGATGTGGTTCATAGGACGAGGGACTTGTGGCAGGGAAATGACCTGGGACACAGGCAGATCCAATTTGTATTTTAAGGCGATAACTCTAGCTGTGGTGTGGCATAGGGCAAGCTGTGTTGCAAGGCAGCTAAACAAGACTAGAGCTTTGGGGGCTTGTTGGGATCAACTGGTACAAACCCTCCATTTAACAAAGCCCGGGAGAGGCTAAGGACCTCATGATTATTAATGTTAGAGATATTCGTGGTGCAGCCTGACCTTGTACCCTGCTTTCTGTCTTCCACTCCAGTTCTCTGGCCTCCTCTCTTTCATCAAATATGTAGAAAATTATTGGTTTAGAACCCAGCAGAAAACCCTGTCTGTGCTCAGCCCCTGCTCAGCTTTGGGATGGGGGCGCTGCAGCCAGCAGACAGTATGCTGACGGGACCAGAGATTTTGGCAAAGATTTGTATCCTTTGTCTTAAGCGTTCAAAAGCCTTCACTGAAGACCCTGGGGCGAAATAGGTGAGAAGCACGCTTCTCATCCCTTAGTCTGTTTTTCTTGTATCCAAAATGAAGCTTTTTAACCAGGAGGTCTTCCAGCTGTGATGTTCAATGTCTCAGTGGATATAACTGCACACCTCGTGCAGAAGTTCTGTCTGTAGAGGAACTAATCTTGCATGTGCTGCGATGTAAGAGAGCCCTTTCTGTCCTGAGACCCAGGCTGTGCACACTGGCTCCTGTGCATAGCTGGAAGTCAAACAAGAGGATTTCAGAAACCCCTAGGATGACTCCTAGTAAGACAGATTATTTTTCTTCCACTTGTAGAGTGTTAAGGATCATTAAAAAACAAAGCATAGGGTATTGGATATGACCTAGACAGCATGATCAGAGTTCTCTCTCCCCCTAAACAGATTCTTCTCTTTTTTTCTTAAATTTTTAAAAATGTTTTTATTTATTTTTGAGACAGAGACAGAGCATGAGCAAGGGAGGGGCAGAGAGAGAGGGAGACACAGAATCCAAAGCAGACTCCAGGCTCTGAGCTGTCAGCACAAAGCCCGATGTGGGGCTTGAACTCACAGACTGTGAGATCGTGACCTGAGCCGAAGTTGGACGTGCAACCGACTGAGCCACCCAGGTGCCCCAGATTCTTCTCTTTTAAATCTACTTTAAAAAATGCCTTCATGCTGTGACCTTGATCCTAAGCCCCCAGGACTTGCTGTTAGTCTGGAAATGAAAGCCCAGGATCACCTGCCTGGTTGGCTTTTTTTTTTTTTAATTTTTTTTTTTAACGTTTATTTATTTTTGGGACAGAGAGAGACAGAGCATGAATGGGCGAGGGGCAGAGAGAGAGGGAGACACGGAATTGGAAACAGGCTCCAGGCTCTGAGCCATCAGCCCAGAGCCTGACGCGGGGCTCGAACTCACGGACCGCGAGATCGTGACCTGGCTGAAGTCGGACACTTAACCGACTGCGCCACCCAGGCGCCCCTGCCTGGTTGGCTTTTGAGACTTTTTGCAACTCTGCTTCAACTTACCTTTTTAGTCTCATCATGTGTATCTACTCTGAGCTCCCAAGTGTGTTTCCTCCCTCTTCTGAGCTTGTGCCCAGCATCCTCCTAATTGCCATGCACTTTGACTCCATTGAGGCTCTCCTTTTTCCAGCACTCCTTTGCTGGCCCCATCCCTCTAGTGGGCTCCTCCACTATAGGTATCTAGTACATTCCATCTGCTTGGCTCACACACCTCTTTTCCCACTCGTCTTCAAGCCAAGGTGGCTTGGAGAACTGGTTTCTCTTGGCCCAGGGGTTTTGACAGTGGAAACACTGTCTCCTTCATCTTCCCATGCAGAAGGGGTGACTCTAGGAAAGGTGCATGAGGTGTGGCCTGGTGCACAAGCTAGCAGCCGTCACCCTTTGACCAGTCTAAGAGGTCAGTGCCTCGGAGCAAGACCAATGCTTTGAATGTGGGGGCGATGAGGGAGATGCCTATGGCCAAGGAGGCACAGAGCTAGAAGGGAAGCATGGGCTTGGAAAAGGGGTGTTGTTCTGTGGCCTTTGGGGGAGGAGATAATGTGTACTATTGTCATTAAAAACGTGCAGTTTGAAGTTTGGAATCTGGCTTTGCCACACTTACTGGCCATGTGATCTTAGGTAGATTACCTCAAGCCCTACATTTCTTCCTCTATGAAATAAAGAAGATACAGTGCCTGCCACATACAGGGTCAGGTAAGATAATGTCTGTAGAATGCTTAGCATAGTACCATGCATGGGAGAGACTTTCACTAACCATTAACTCCTACTGGCCATTATGAGGAATTAGAGGGCGGGGGTTGAAAGTGGAACAGGGGCACCAGTTTGGTTCTCTTCTAGCAGCACATGTCAGGCCATTGGTTCCTATGACTCTCCACTCCTTTCTGCATTCCACGCCAGGTCTCAAACCAAAGACCTAAGAGGGGCGGCTGTGTCCCGGCTCGCTGTGAGTAACCAGAGGCCCCAGCAGCTGCTGGCTCTGGCCAGCTTGGCCATGGCTGCTAAGTGAAGGCCGGCCAGAGCTGCTCCTCCAGCTCCAACAGAGCCCAGGGACAAGGTAATCCCCTGCCACAAGCATCCAGAGGGCCTCTGCCCCTCAGCTGTTTGGTTCCTGATTGACTGACAAACAGCTCACACCTGCCCTGCTTTGAGAACAGTGGCTGCAACCCACAGCGTTGTGAAAAGAGTCTCTAAAAATAGCTCCAGGCAGGGTCTATGGGGCCCACCCACTGCCCTCTGAGTGGAGCTTATTTTCCCAGGAACAGAAATACCACCACTGTCGGCCTCTTCACGCTGCTGCTGGCTTCTAGCACTTTCAGTGTTTAAGCCAACTTCCAGCCCAAAGTCACAAAGGAAGAGGAATTACCGTGGCTCCCCTATGCAGTTAGCTTGCGTTCTGGAGTAGGATATGGGATGAACTCAAACTGCTAATGTGAGATTTCACTCTGTGTCCTCTGGCACTCAAATGGTTGATGCAGTAGCCTGGGCCAGAAGCGCTACAGGCTCCAAGGATTAACAGACACACAGGCATCCTAGCTCTAGGCCTTGACTTGCCTCGCACTGTGGTTGGACTGCAGTGCAAGGGAGAGAAGTGAGCAGCAGCCTCTGTGAAAGTCTCTCCTACTGGCTGACCACACCCACCCTGGGTCCGGCTCCTTGGGTTCACATCTCTGCTCTATGTGACCTTAGATGATTGGTTTAACCTCCCTGGGATTTAATCACCTTGACCATAAAATATGGATAAATAATTCGATGTAGGTAAAGTGCTTAGGAAATGCATCATAAGCATTAGTTATGGTGGTGATGATCTGGACCATAACTGGCAGCTTTTGGTTACTCCAGAGCCACATGCCCACCATGATTCTGGTGGAGAAGTTTTTCAAGACCACGAGGAGGATAACAGTGGGTATGGTTACTCAAGGGTTCTAGCTGTTTGCAATTTTGTATAGGTACATCCCGTTTTTAGTCAATGTACCCAACATGCCCAACCATCCTATTCTTCAGTATAAGAGCTGGAATTCTATCATCTCTGACATCTGGCACCTGTGACTCCTGTCTGTCAGCTTCTTGGAGAGGCCCTCAGGCCTTTTTCCCAGCAGGGTTTAACAAGGTGACATCATACTGGGGCCGCTTGCTAAAAAGCTCGTGCATCATGTAGAGCAGCACAGCCATTGGTAGCTCCCTGGTGGGCAGCAGTGTTTGGGGATCGCAGACTCCTCCCTGCATTCTCCCCTCTCAACTGATGTCACCACCTACTTCGCTGGGGGAAAAATAGCCACCCATAGATGAACTTCTCCCCTTCCCTCCCCTTCACCACAAAATGTAACTGTGTTCACAGCCAACATTTTCAACTTCTGTTTCATGGGCCAAGGCTAACTTGGGATCCTGTCCTCCTGACCTAGTCTGGTTCCGCAGCCGCTTGTGCCTCTGATCGTTTCTTCTCTCCTCTCTGCCCTGCCTGCTCGTCCATGTCCTTGGCAGAAAATGCTTCTCCTCTGTTCTTACAGCAAAACAAATCACGACTGTCTTTGGCCCCGTACTTGCTTCTCCAGGCTGCCTGATAACGTGTCTGCCTTTCCCCATCAGAAATCTTGAAACAGTGGGCTGAAAGCTTACCATTCTACTCTTTCCTGACCATTTCCAAACCCACTGCACACTGGCTTTGTCCCAAATGACTTGTCTCAAATTCCTTCTATAATGTTCTTACTGCCTCCGATTCCCTAGCAACTTTTAGTATCCATTTCCCCCAGGATTCATTCCCATTTGAGAATTTCATAGGGTTAACAGGATTCTTGTGACCAGAGAACCAGCTCCTCACTCTGGCCTTCCACCTAATCCCATGTTTTCCACCTATGGATCTTTCTCTCATGCCGATTTGACTGTTGGCTCCTCAGAGTGTCCAGACAGTCCAAGAAGCACTGGGCACTTACTTCTAATGTCTCCAGTCACAGCACCCTCTCCACCCCAGCCCCAGCACCTGATGCTACCCCTCTGTCCCTGAAATGTTATTAATAACAATGAGCCAGTGTGTCTGTTGGTATTGGCAAGATGAGGAAAGTGCACCACTCATAGAACCTCCTGTTTGTACTATCCCCCTGGCTTTAATGTCCTCCCTTCACAAGATACCAGCGCACTTACAAATGCCACTTCTCCTGCAGCCCAACACTGTCGGTCCCTTCTGTATCCAGCCACCTGATCAAGAGCTTGTAGTGGGGACCAAGCTTCTCCAAGGCTATACTTTTGGAACAAGATCTTAGTAAATCCAGTGCATTTCTTTCACTCCAGATCATCCTTAGGATGATCATTTAGGAGCCATCATGCACATCACACCAACTCCTTGATTAGGGAGCTTATAGGTAGATGGTCTTCACCATATCTTTTGTTTTCTGTGTTAGTCTGGGGGAAACCAGAGTGTCTGAAGGGTAGTTGATGGTCATGGCTTTATGGGTAGTCTTTATTAGGAAAACTTTCCAAAGATTCTGCTTTCCCATTTTCCTGGGGGAATTCCTTCATAGCTTTCCAGGCTCATTCAAGCAGTGACTCCACTCTAAAGCCTGTCTTCTCCCTTGAGGGTATAATCCATTTGTCCCTCTCCTGTACCACCACTGCTGGCTTATTCTATGACCATACTTCTCACATCTCCCTGTCAGACTACAAAGCTCTCTGAGGGCAGGGAATGAATCATTTGTTTAGCACAGTGTGGCACCTAATAGGTATTCAGGAATATTTGAGTCATTGAATAGATAAGTGAAGAAAGAATGTGTGATTACATGAACTTTAGTCGACCAACCTGTTTGCTATTTATGAACTTTGCTTTACTTTCCCTTGAAGGTGGGCATTTAGATCATTTGACAGTGACACCTCTACCAGCGACATTTATCCTCCTCTTAGATATAGTTGAAACCAGGAGGTGGAAGGCCTAAAGAGGTCAAGGTCAGGATAGGATTTCTCTTGTTGGACTCTGAGTAGTCAAGAAGCTGATTGCACTCCACTCCTACTGCATCTGGAAGAAACTTCTTTAACTCTGTGCCAAAGATTGTAAACTGGCTTGACTATTCTTTGCCTAGAAAAGGTGGAACTGGTCCTGGGAACAGTTGGTTTTATAATAACTGACAGAAAACCTTTAACTCCCTAACCAAAAAATCTAGGGAGACTTTCCTATTTAGAAGCACCCACCTACACTCCTACTGCTTGGTTCCCTTGGTGATAGGTAACCTGAACTATGTAACAGGAATTGAGTATTGCCTCATGACCAACTTTTTATTTTTTTTGGTCCGCTTATTTTTAAGGTCTACATTTTTCAAGTTTCTAAAAAGTTTGGTATGTGAGTGGTACTTCTGAGCTTGAAGTCTGGCCTGAGTGACTCTGACCTCTCTTCTGTGCCTGGCAGCTGTGACTCACTTAAAATTTGTTTTCTGGATTTGATAAAATCCTCTTGACTATGCAGCCTGGAAATACTACACATTTTCCCTTGTTTTCTTATTCAGCTAAAAACACGTCATCTCACATTCCTAATGACTAATGAAGGGAGAACCTTATCCAGTATGTTGTTCAAAATCTTCATGTATTTACAAGCAAGAGGCCATCATATAAAATGATCTGACCAGTTGGGACAGTATTTGAAATGTGGCCAGGATCCTGAGGGGACTGGAATTCACAGCTTATTAGAAGCACTGAAGGAAATGTGACTTTACCTTGTGAAGACTGCAGATCTTGGTATCAAAACATGGGGGGCAGATGTATTTTGGAGCCCAAGGCAGCAGCTCTGAGAAGTAGCTGTTGGCTCTGAATAACACTGTGATGGCTAGAGCTGTCACACTATACAGCCTTAGGATTTCCCCACACTCCATGCTTGCATGCCCCATGATACCCCCATGTGACCTCTTGTCTGCCCCACTTGACTGTTCTGGAACCAGCTCTTTCCCCATGTTCAGAGAAGTGAGGTGCTGACAGGAGGTCTTCTAGCCTGTACCAGTCAGGGGAATACTGTACAAGTGGCCTACCCAGCATTCCTGAGAGTGGACCATACCATATGCAAAGGGCATGCCGTTTTGGTAGAATCTGGCCAGGAGGAGAAAGAGTCCTCCTGGGGATTCTGCATGGCTCCTGGCCTTGGCATCAAGCACTCTTCTCCAGACCTCTGCAGAGACCTAACATGGCTCTTCCTTGGCCAAGCTACAATGGAGGGGCCAGCCAAGAGTGAGCAAGCATCATGGAATCTAACCAGCCACTAGAGTCAGAGGGTGATGGCTCTGGGGAAGCCGCCAGGGGTGGTTTGGCTAGAATGCTAATGTTTAACTTAAATTGGACCTGACTTCCAGATTGGAACAGAAATAAAAATTCAAGTTTTTATGATTGGTGATTATCAGCTATTGAAATTCTCATTGCGCTCCTTTGTAATGTATGTAGTACATATTACTTACAGTATGTAGTAAAATGCTCACAAGGAAGAAAAACTTGTGGTCCTATAGATCTGACTCAAAGCGTGGGCATCTTTTCAGGGACGATGGAAAAGTGACACATCCTCAGCTGTTTACACCACAAGCATGATTCCAGAGCTCTTAGATAGCAGTGAGTTCTATGTTGTCACTTGGGCTTTTTTTTTTTTTCTTTCTTTATAGCCTGAAGATATTTTGGTTATTGTTCCCCTGGGCTGTTTGTACAGATCTTTACAGATACTTCATAGGTGTCCTAATCAGAAACATTGCCTTTTTGTTCTCTTGAACAAAAAGAATGAATTAATTAAAACTGTCAATACAAGGGATGAACTGCTTGTAACCGTACTTTGGTCTTTTAGCTTAAACAAAGCCGTTTAAATGATTTCCATATTTCCACCATCATTCAAAAGCTGTTTGTATTAGACAGGAAATATTAGAGCATCCCTCTATAAAGAACATTCTGTGCCTTTATTCCTGTAGATTTTGAGGCTTAATGACCTAACCGACCCTCTACATTGCTCTGTGAGGTATATTTTTTTCCATTTAAAGGATATGAAAACCTGAAATGAGATGACCTACCTAAGAGTACACATGGTTAGTACAGCCCTGCCTCCTAGACATTCGTAGCTGTCATTTTGCAGAGGTCATGCCTGTGTAGGAGGAGGCTATAGGAATTCTGCACATGCATATGGAAGCCCACAACAAAGTCTTCAGGGATCCCCAGCCTTGAATTCCAGATGGGCAAAGGGTGGGTGTGGGTACCCCAGCTCTTGGCCCCCCAGCTCCCAGACCTCACATTTGTACAGCATGTACAGACATGTCAGTCTTTCAATATAACTTCTTAAATGGCAGTTAGGTGTTTTCATGTTCTTATTACCCATTATTTATTCATTTCCCATTCACCCTTACATCTTTTAGCTCTACTTTACCTTCCTATTTATTGTTGTGTTTTAATTTATTTTTACTACCCGCCCCCCCCCCACACACACCAGTTGATACCCATGGGTCTATCACATCTTGTATTATCTCCTGCCTTAACCTTCTTTCTCTACATGCGAACTAATGGAGGCCAACAGATGGTAGATAGGAAGTCTTCCATTTCACACATGAAGGAGACTGAGTGCCATTTTTATCCCAGTGCATCCCACAGACATACTCTGTGCCACACTGGCTTTCGCTAATGATCCTGGTATTAACTATATAGTTGGCTCAGAACTGACCATTCTTTCCTCAACTGCCCATTCAAGGAAATCAGCAGGAGGCAGAATTTCTTTGTAACTTAGTATTCTATCCAAAACACAGGAATTCTTTCTTGTTTTCAAAGGAGTAGATTTCGGTCAATTGATTTAGCACCTTTTGAGACAAATGCATGAGACTGGGCTGTCGGGTGCAAGCAACAGAAACTCAGTTTGAACCCAGTGCAGGTTAAGAGGGAACCAACAGGAAGGGCAGAAATCTCACTGCCTTGAGACCACGTGAATCTGAGATGAGAATGCCACCAGTCTCTTTCTTGGCTTTTATTTGTGTTTCCATGCATGTTGGTTTCTTTGTTGACTTCTACTGCAAACCAGCTGCTTCCACAGAATGAGGACATGGCTACTAACAAACGTAAGAACCTTCTAGCACAACCACTACCATTTTCTATTCCCAAGTTTAAAATTTCAGTTTAAAAGGATTCAACCATCCACGCTTTAGATCAGGTGGCTGGGAGGGGTGAGAATATCTCTAAGAAGGTGGCAGCCCTCACCTGTGCCATGTGGTTACAGTAAAGGCAATGGCCTAGCCTATTCTAGACAGACGGTAGATTCCAGGGTTCAGAAGAATTCTCTGTACTGGTCTTTTATTCCCCCCTGAACAAGAAAACAAGAGGGAAATTGACTAGTCTGGAGGGTTTTTTTGGTTTGTTTTTTTGTTTTTTATAACTAATAAGTTTCTTTTGAGGGCTCTAAATGTCCCCAGATAATCTCATCCCTAATTAAAATGCAGTGACCCCCAAGATATGGAAAGCCTATTTTATTTCTTGGGTCTGTTGGTATTCAGCTCTCTGTGCATGAGGAACTTACTAAGAGTAAGTGGCTTATTCACCAACCTTTGGGAGAGGTGGAGGCAGGACTCAGTCTAGATTAGACTAGTGTCCTTGTTTGGCCCAAACTTCCTTTTATGTAGAGACTATCCATGCTGGAATCTTGTCTGGTCAGTGCTCTCCTTCCTGGACACACACAGTCCTCTCTCCCGCCTCTCCCTGCCCTCCTAATCACTGAGACTGATTAACTTTTATGATCAACTCCATGAGCCCCAACCATAGAACAACCCACATGGCTGCTAAATCATCCTAAAGCCTCTCTTTTCCACTTCATAATGGCTTAGGAAATAGCCCCACCTTAGACTATTGATTGTTAGAGCTCTATACTATGCTTGCCCAGCCCTAGAAGTAATAGCATTTGGGGTCTTCTAAAAATAGATCCATAACCTGCCAGAGTCAAAGTGCTGTGTTTTCTCTGTTCCTGAGGACTCACAGTAACATCACTCTCAAGGCCTCAGGAAGTCCTTGATCTGAAAGTTCTGGACTGTGTTCCATATTTGCCTTCAAGAGTTCTGGATTTTAGAGGATGGATTTCCCAGACTCTTGAGAGCAATGCCTTGATAAAGGCAAAGATGGTTTGGCTTCAATAATCTTGGCTAAAGTTACTCAGTTATTGACAACATACATACAAGAAGAATTCCCCATTCTGTTAAGTTCTGTGATACGAGAGAGGGAGCATGTTTCACTGTGACATTCAGTCAAGATTCAAGAGGACATGGAAATGTCAATCTGTACTTGCCATTTCACCTCCATAGAGTACACAGATACCTTGCTTCCACACAGTATCTCTTGGTCCCACACAATGTACCAAGTAACTAACCTCAGTTATAGATTCAGGAACATCTCTGTAGCAAATTTGAATGAGAAGATCCATTTTTCTTCTGTCACATTTGTAGAAATAATAAAACAAAAGAGAAAATCAAATTGATGTATATCCTACCTAGTAGTACATGAGCAGTCTTTTAGATCTAGCCTAGGGGCTAACCTCATTAGTTGAATATAAATAAGAAATATTTCGTTTTTACTCATCAATAGTGTGAGCATCCTTGATAGAGTAGAACAGGGTAGAACTCTCCTTTAAATTCCCCTGCCATGCCAGAGTGTGGAGGAATAGAAATTTAGCATGTAGCACCCTTCAGAATTTGACTTGACTGTCTTCCCTTGGTTGGTTGCCAGCATGGGTCTCTCAGTCCAACCTCAGGTGTGGAGAGCTGAGCAGCGACTCTATCACTGATTTACTCCTAGAGAACATGGACAAGAGTTTTCAGAGACACCCAAACCTGAGTCACTCAGGGACCCAGATCTGCAAATTGATCTGAGTCTCCTATTGCAATTCCACTGTTAGAATTAGGGAAACTGGCATACCCTCTGATTAAGCAAGCTCTTCTTAATTTTTAAGATTTATTCATTTTTGAGAGAAACCAAGCATGAGTGAGGGAAGGGCAGAGAGGAGAAAAAGACAGAATCTGAAGCAGGCTCCAGGCTCTGAGCTGTCAGCACAGAGCCCAATGCAGCTCAAACCCACAAACCACCAGATCATGACCTGAGCCAAAGTCAGATGCTTAACCTACTGAACCACCCCAACACCCTACAAACTCTTTTTAAAGTAGGACAAGACAGAACTGTGTCCTAATTCTTCTTTTTTTTTTGTTTTGTTTATTTTGAAAGACCAGGAGAGTAAGAGTGAGGTTGGGACTGAGGGAGTGAGAGAGAATCTCAGGCAGGCTCCATACTCAGTGCAGAGCCTGACGTGGGCTCAATCTCACGAACCACGAGATCACCACCTGAGCTGAAATCAAGAGTCAGATACTCAACCAACTGAGCCACCCAGGCGCTCCCCATCTCTCTTTGAACATGTTTCTGAATAATTGGAATGACATTTTCATAACCACGTGTCTTTTATGCTATAATGAAATCCTCACCTTCGGCTGATGAATATTGGCATTCAACAAGATAGTTCTAAAATAATCCTCTTCTTGGTTCTGTTCTCAGATGCTTTTCAGGCTCTTCAAGTGGAGTTGGTGTTTTATCCTGGTCTGTGCCTTTCTAAGGGACTGCAGTTTTCAAGATCTCAATCTTTTCTGTATTGTGAAGACCTGGCTCTGTATGTCAGGAAAAGCAAAGAATGGTGATACTGCAGACTTCTGTCTTAGGATGTTATCTCCATCTCACTGCTGTTTAATACTTCTTGAAAGCTTGCTAGAGAGCAGAAGTGATTTTGGTAGACTGAACAAGATAGGAAGATGCTCTATTACTCTAGAACCACGATTTGAGACAAGGGAGGTGCCTTTCTGCCATGAGGATTACCATCACGTGGACCAGCGTGACTGCTGGGGGAGAGGGTGTGCCCCTCAAGGCTGCTATGAGAGGAAGCAAGTACCAGAAACCACTGTTGTTGGTACTCAGTGTTCCTAGATCTTAAAATGTATTTTAACTATTCAAGAAAATATTTGAGCTTCTTACAAAAATGTTTATGGATGAAGTAAAATCCCACCTTGACCAAACCTCCCACCCCCAGCTTTCTGTAGCCCAAACACATCCCCAGGAGACAGCACTGTTCTGAGTTGTGTAGCCTTCCAGACACTTGGTCTATTTATTTTCATACATCTGCCATATACCCATGGAGCTGTGTAGTACTGTTTTCTAATACCACACTGTATGATTCGTTGGATCTTGCTATTTTCACTCTCCAAGATACCTGATATTTTTGTGATGGTTCATAAATATCTACCTCATGCTCTGAAATGCCACAAATTGTCCACAATACGGATGAGCCATAGTTTTTCTAGCCACTCCTTTATTAATGGACATTTAGGTTCAGATAGTGTTTTAAAACTTATTTTAAGTGAAATTTCATAGAGTCTCAATATCTAAAACAAAATTTGTACTTGATCTCTTTAATTAACCTACAACAGAAAATTAAGTTCCCACATAGTCAGTTAGGCAAAATATCCACGTATGCCTCATTCATACATTTGGTGCCTCAGTTCCTTCGTTTGCAAAATGGAATCAAAATAATATTCATCTTACAGGATTATGGGAAGTATTAAAAGAGTTAAGGCATGTAAAGTACTGTCAATAGCACCTGGCTCATGTCTAGTACTATATAAGTGCTTGCTATAGATCTGCTGTCCTTTGCTTGGGCCACATTGCATTGGTTCTCCATTGAATTGCTTTGGCCTTTAGCCTATATGATCCCTTAACCTTTGATCTATTTAGAGGGTATCATAGCAAAGCAGTGAGTTCTCCTGGGCTTTGTTTACTATGAGGATATCATCATGGATATTGGGATGTTTATCCCATTGCATAGAGTCTCTGAAAATCTGAAAGTTTCTCCATTCTGTAGGAATAGTTCTGTTTCTTCCAGTTTGACTTTATTTACCATATTCGTCTTTTTCCTTCGGCTGCTAGAGTGGATCCAGATTCGTTTTTTGTTTTGTTTGTTTGTTTGTTTTTTAATCTACTTCTGTCATCTGTTATAGACTCTGTGGCGTGCATTTTGGGTATTAACTGAACTTATGGCATCAACTTGCTTTTTGGCCAGTTAGTAAAAATAGCTGTGCCTCTGGGTGATTGTATGGGTCCTACTTAGGCACAGTGGTGTGGTGGCTTGCTGCAGTCTTCCCTTTGGTCTTCTCTCCTTCACCTCCTGCTGGAGAAATGGCAGCTACCAGGGGTGGGTGGTCCTATACATGTGTCGACTTTGGTAGTGGGATCAGACGTGCACAGCTTCCCTTGGGTGCCTGGGTCCTTTCCTCGCTATTCCCTGAAAATCACCATCATGTGAGTTCTTTGACAGAGAAGCATTTGACCTGCTGTTAAGAATTATTTTCCTCTCGTTTTAGGTTCTGAGAATACTTCGGTTATAATTATATCCTTGTGTACTAGTCAGAGTTTGACCATATGAGGACCAGAATTAATGTAGCAACAATAAACTGCCATGAACACAAAGAAGTTGTTTGTGATTGTTAAGGCCCTTTGTCTCTGGTATGAAAGAGCTTCCACAACCGTGAACAAGATGCACACTGGAGAGAGGCTGGAGTGAAAGGCAGTGGTGCCGAGGCGGGTGCTGCAGGCCTGGCTAGCCTGGGGTTGGCAAGCCCATTCTGAAGGTTGGAATGTGGGGAAATGGGCTCAGGAGAAGGGGCCCACCTCTCGGCCTGGGTTCCTCTCTGACCCACTCCTTTGCAAACCATGACTTGGCTCTGGAATGAGGAGACTGCCTCATAAACCTCAGAGCATTTACTCCTCTGGACTAGCCCAGATTCTGATGATTGTCACTTCCCCATTTAGCAATCAGATCTGCTTTTTCAGGCTGCCAAGCCCCTGAATGGCCTACCCGGGGCCTCTAGGTTTCTGTCTTCCTTTAAGCATGGAGGAAGGGAGTGTTGGTGGCATTGGGCCAGCTCAGTCACATTAGCAGCCACCTCTCTCCCTCTTCCCTGCCTACAACCAGGTCAGATACACCCAAAAAGTGACTGAAGCCTCCTGTCTCTTGCTCAGAGCATTTTATGAACTCTGCCTCCCATCTGCCATTTTATTTCTTCTCCCTTTATGCTGTTTTCTGGTTTCTGGATCTCTCTGTTTCCTGTTAGTCCTTTGAGGCCCCTCTGGCTATCATTTGGGGTCTTCTTGGGATGTTTCATCTTCCCCTGTAGTGTGAGAACCGAGAAAAGTAAGCATGCAGCATGCCAGCCTGGCCTGCTAGAGCCCTTATGAAGGGGAGGGATTGGCCACTCCTGGAAGGCATGTGTGAGTGGATGAAGGGCCTTGTGGCTGGCGTCCCCCATCCTCTGTGCTCCCTGCGGTGCTCAGGATGGGCCTCCATGCCGTGAGGTGTGCTTTGGGTCTGGAGAACTCTGGTGTGAGAGTTAGGAGAGACCGAGATCTGTGCGGAACTTGTTCCCACATAGCTCCTTGGTGAATGGTACCAGCTCCCCGGCCTCCTCAAAGAGTAGCCTCATTGCCGTTGGTGCATCTGGCAGGCTGTGCCTCCACCTAAACCAGACCCAACACGCCCAGTCAAGTCAAGCACCACTGGGTCTGGAGTTCCATTCAGGCCTTCCTGGCCAAGGGTGAGGTCATCGGGGTGGGGGGATGATTTTGCCAGCTTTCAAGGCGCACCTTTCAATGGTCCTCCTCGTAGTAGTTTTGAAATCCTGTGGCTTCCTGTTTAGGTGGGTGGTTTTGCACATGCAACCAGCATGTGCTGTCCTCACAAATTACACACTTCGTTTTAAAGTTGGTAAGATGTTTTCCCAACCTTTTAAGTGTAATTCTTTCCCCCCCCCCACCCCCTTTTTAGTCCCAGGTGAATCACCACGGTGCTGCTAGTAATGAAACGTACCAGGAACGCTTGGCACGTCTAGAAGGAGATAAGGAGTCCCTCATTTTACAGGTGGGTCCTTTTTCATGGGAAACGGCTTATCCTGTTACCTCCGCCTCTGTAGGTGCCCTAAGTGGAAGGGAAGTACAAGAGGTTTTTTTTTCCCTGTTGGATTTATCCTGCTCCTGAAGTGTATATTGTTTTAAAAGACTTTTCCTGAAACAAAGCAGAAAGTCACTGAGGCCACAGTGAAACGCTGGACTGGCTTTCGGGCCGTGAATGTGTTCCTTTACTCATCTTGTACTACTGAGCCTGTACACTGGAAGCTCTGTGGCCAGGCTGATGAATGAGGCCCTGTCCTCTAGGAGCCCAGGAATCTTCTAAGGGAGATAAGATGTGTCCTCATGTCTCTAATAAAACAGCCGTGAGTAATATGGATGTAAGGTTGGATGCTGACAGGATCAGGCCCAAATCGTCTGGAGCTGGATCTAGACTGATCACTCTGAGGCCAAATCCCCTGGAGCTGGTAACATGGGCTAATGAGCCTTTGATGACTTTCTTGCCTCAAAGAAAGGAACTCCAAAACTTGTTATGGAGAAAGATAGTCAAAGGAACATTTCAGTTCTGAAAACTCCTGTTCCTTGGCAGGACATGAAGTTGAGCATTCTTACATGAGGCCTTTTGTTGCAATAGGGGCTCTTTGCTGTGTTCACTCTCAAACGCATAAGTCAAGCATTTGTTCAGTGCCTGGTATGTATCAGGCACTGTGATTGATGATTTGGAGGATCAGAAAGGACATATTCCAGTCTTGGCTCCTTCAAAATCGTGAAGCGTGGTAGACAGGGCTGGTAGTGTTTTGGGAGAGGGGGCAGGGTAGGGTTCTAGAACCCTCCACTGTGGGCTTTAGCTTAGAGCACTGGAATTAAGAGGCTATTTGGCTTTTTTTCCTTCTATTTCATCTTATTCATCTTATGAATGTAAGAGTAATGAATGATTATTTTAGGAATTTTGGAAGTCAAAAAGAGAGTTTAACATTTTGGCCTTTTTTCCCTAGCCTTTTCTTTTTTCCCCAGCCTTTTCTTTTTTTCCCCGTCCCTATTTTAAATAAGCTTGGGCCAAATGTGCAATTATATAATTTATATCTTTTTTTCCCATTAATTTGTTAATTAAAAAAATATTTGAGGGGTACCTGGGTGGCTCACCTGGTTAAGCATCTGACTTCGACTCAGGTCGTGATCTCATGGTTCGTTCATGAGTTCAAGCCCTGCATCAGGCTCTCTGCTATCAGCACAGAGCTTGCTTCAGATCCTCTGTTCCCCTTTGTTCTCTGCCCCTCCCCCTCCCATGCTCATTTTTTTCTCTTTCTCTCTCTCTCAAAAATATATAATAAACATTAAATATGTATATGTAAGCGACTACAATTTGGCAGACACTAATTTTAGGTGCTGGGGTTGCAGCCGTGAAGAAAATAAACTAAGTTGCTGTTCTTACAGAATGTGTGTGTGTGTTTTGGGGGGCGGGGGGGTGTCTCTCCAATAAACCAATACATAAAAGGTTTCTGACAGTGATAAATCCTATGGAGAAAAGGAAAGCAGGATAAGGATTATGTAGTCAGGGAAGACCTCCCTGATAGGAGTCCTGAAGCAAGCTAGGGAGGAGGGATCCCCGTGGATGCCCAGAGAAGCACATTCCAGGCAGGGAGGCTGGCCCCGCACACACCCTGAGCAAGGAGTGTGCTTGGTGTATAGGATGAACAGCAAGGGTCTGTGTGGCTGGAGTTGATGACCGTGATGAGATCTGGTGGGGAGGAACTACCTTCAGAGAGGTAGGAGGGGGCAGATTATATAGCACATTATATCGCACATATTTTGAGGGATGTGTAATTTGAAACTCCATCCCAATGACGCAATTGATCAGAGTTTCCAATTTGAAATTTTGTGGCAAAAAGTATGAACTCACAAACCTTTGAACCAGGAACCTTTGTGGCTGAAACCACACATTCTGTTTAAAGGTACACAATTTAATAAAGTCCTCTGTGATAATGTTCTCTTTGGCATTCACAGTTTTGTTTTAAACCCTGAATCCTTCTTCACATTCCGTATCTCCCTCTCTCTCTGCCCCTCCCCACTCACACTCTGTCTCTCTCTCAAAAATAAGATAAAATATTTAAAAAAAATTTTTTTAAACCCTGAATCCTTGAAGAATCCTTATTTCCAGTCCTAACATACATGGGAAACTAATCACAGAAGTCAGAAGTGGATCCTAGTGGTTTCTATTCCAGGAGCTTGTGAACAGCCTTTCAGAGCTGCTCGTAGGTGACCACCCTGTTTGTAGTGACCCATGGAGCCGGTTAGACCCTCAACATGGTAGAGCCTTTTGCTTAACTTACAAGGCAGCTCAGCCAGACTGAATTAATTCAGTCACTTGGCCCAGAATGTTTTCCTAGATCTACTTGGAGAAGAACGAGGCAAATCACACATAACAAATTACTTTGTTTTCATAATACTTAAAACACACACACACACACACACACACACACACACACACACACAATCTTCTGTGCTCACTTTGGCAGCATATATACTAAAATCAAAATCTTTTATATCTTCATCAGAATGTCATTTTTTTAAGACAAGGATTTTCACCCCCTCCCTTTTTTTCCACTTCTGTATTCCCCACAGTGCCTAAAATTATGCCTAGCACAGAGTTAGGGACTCAAAGTATTTGTTTTTATTGAATAAAGGTCACCTTCTAGGATCTTTATACAGTTGTCCCAATTTTCTGTGCCTCTCTCCATGATCTTTCTACTGAGTATTCAAGTTTGTAAGGAAAAAAAAAAAGTTTTGTAAAGAGCCCGTAGCCCTGCATGTCTTGAGTCTTACACACAGCTGAGCTACAGGGCATGGAACGCTGGAGACCACATATTCATGTGGGTACCACCAGCGCATGGCCCTGAGGTGTGGTGCAGATGATATGTGTTAATCCTCATAATAAGATTAACCACAACGCAACCTTCCCAAACAGAAACTCTGAAACCCAGGGAGCTCTGAAAGGCCACCCTCTGGATTCCTACCCCTTTGAAAGTAGAGCTAGTAGCTATAAAAGGCCAGGACTGTTGAGAGTGTTGGGTCATGAGGATTGAAAAAACCACCACGAAGGTTTGTGTTCAAGATGGGCCTAACTGGCAGAAGGCACCTGTTTTTGATTATAACTGGAATATTTGTACACTGTGTATCAACTCCAAGAATAGGTTTCAATAATTCATTATCCATTTGGGAACATAAAAATGAAGAGCTTAAAGTAGCAGTATTCATTTGGGGTTTTTTTTTTCCTTTGTAAAGGGAGCTTTGTAAATTTTTTTTAATGTTTATTTTTGAGAGAAAGCATGAGTGGGAGAGGAGCAGAGAGAGAGAGAGAGATAGGGAGACCCAGAATCCAGGCCCCAGACACAGGCCCCAGGTTCTGAGCTGTTAGCACAGAGCCTGACTCGGGGCTTGAACCCACAAACTGCGAGATCATGACCTGAGCCAAAGTCAGATGCTTAACCAACTAAGCCATCCAGGTGCCCCTATAACTGATAGTTTATTTAAACGCTCATAAGTGAATTACATTAACTCCTTCTTCATGCTCCAGCTATCATTCCTTTACAGACTGAGAAATCATTTAGGATAATCTATATGTAAATGACAATGACTCAACCATTGGTTGAAAACCAAAAGTGTCTAAAGGATCTTAATTTACCAGTCACTGATTTCTTTATTTGGGGAGGCCATCCATTCTCTTTCTTCATCTTCCTGCTCTGAGGCACCTTTTTAATAAAAGGGAGGATCTGGGGGCAGTTTGCTACTAGAGCAGACTATGGAAATCCTCCATATGTAGTTAGGGTATAATTTAAAGGACTTCCTATAAATGGATCTTTATTAATCCCAAGAGATCTTCTCCATGATTTTTAGAAAGACGACTTTCCTGCCACTCTATGTGCAATGTGGCATGTGTGTGTTATGACTTAGAGTCATGTTTTGGCCTGTAAAGCACAAAAACCTTTCTGGAGCCAAGTTTTGTCAGTGCTAATACATGCCCTTTACATCCCACATTCCTTAATTGCTTCAGAACACTCGCCTGATAGGTGAGCAGCCCTCACACCCTTATGAGAGAGGTAAGGTCATTGGTTAGTTTCCCCAGGAGTTTGGATTGCTCTTCCACATGAGGTGGCAGAGCCCTGGCCTGCCGGCGGAGATATGCCTTGAGGTCCGGACTGCCAGAGCGAGCTCTGTAAGAGGACTAAGGAGCGGGAGTCCAGCCCGGAGGCAGCTCTCCTGACTGCTGGGTATTTTTCTCTGGAGTGTGTCAAGAGCAGGAAATGTGACAACGTCAGTTAGGCAATGGCAAGGTAAGAAAACAGCTGGAGTTTTCTCCATCCAGGACACTCACTCCCCCCACCTGCTGCCCGCCAAAAAGAAAAGGCATTTTTATGTACGGATCAGTAGTATGGTTTCCCAGCAGTAGGTGAGCCATTTCTGCTCCTCTACCATTGCTTTATTTCTTGGGGCAGGTGAGTGTCCTCACAGACCAAGTGGAAGCACAAGGAGAAAAGATTCGGGACCTGGAGGTGTGCCTGGAAGGACACCAGGTGAAACTCAATGCCGCCGAAGAGATGCTTCAACAGGTAAGGGCGTGAGGGCTGAAGGCCCTGGGGTTATAACGCAGCTCATGTGTTAAAAGTCGCTGTGTCCAGTCACCGCTCTCACTACTCACTCCCCCATCCTGCCTGGAGGTAGGCTGGGCGCTCTGCGTGAGGTGTTTGTACAGCAGGTGAAACTTGCCCCAACTGAGCTTTGCAGGGAGGGGCGAGAAGGGCTGGCCTGAGAGGAATAACCTGTTGAGCTGGTTAGACAGATTCCCAGGTGGCACTTGATCTAGGCAGGTTCAGGTTCAGGGGCACCGTGCTGACAAAGTCACCCTTCTGACACCAGCCACAGCTTGACTGTTGGCGGCATCTGGGGTTTGAGGAAGTTGGTTAGCTTCCTGCGTGCCCCCTTCCCACCTCCCTCTTCCCCTCCCAGTTTGCGTAGTCTTCTTTGATAAAATGTATTACACACATAATATTTTAATGTAATTTAATTGCTGTCAACATGAAAAATGGAGCTGTTCTCATCCCATTCAATTAAATCTCGTAAATGTCTTGTTTCCTTTTCATCCTCCTTGTCATCAGGTATAGGTGTAATTTACAAAGCTCTCTGCACACCACAGATACGATTTGCTTTTCTGATTTTGTATGCTTAGCATCAGAATGAAGTTTTTTCCATTTTTAAATCTTACTGTATACTACCACTGAGAGCCTTTTTTTTTTTTGAAGGGAAAGTAAAATAATCATTTTTCTACCCTTGAACAATTTTACCGTATGGTAAATGATGAGCTGAATTTTTAGAAAGGGGTGTTGAGTTTTTATTCAGGCTTTTCCAAATCTTTTGAGAGGCTGATTAGAAATTTTATGAAATCTATCAAGATGATCTAATTTCCTTGAATGGTTCTTATAGTTACAGCAATTTTAGGAAACACACACACACACAAAAAAAAACTTCAATCACGGTTTATGCTTTGGAGCTCCTGGAATAGTCCTTGTTGCATGGGAGGTGCTCATTAATTATTTAAAGAATGACAGTCCATTAACATGCATGGGTTCAAGTAGATGGCTGCTTATATGTAATCTTTCCCCCAGAGCTTGAATGTTTTTTGTTGTCATGATCAGCATAAAATTCAAATAGCATTTTGATAGAATGGTAATGAACACAGGCTTTGCATTTGACCTTTGGTCTTAGGAGAAACGTTTGCTTCCAAGTATTTCTTAGTTTTTAGTGCATTTCAAGAACTTTTTTTTTTTTAAGTCAGTACTTCTGTGTAGATGTCCTCAACTAGATGGAACTAGTTCCAACAGCTCAGAAGCCGTATGCTTTCTAGTTTGCTTTCTTTTCATCTCTGATTAATAAGTTACCACATTCTTGGCTCCATTTGATTTTTCTATTTAAATTGTGTGCATTTCTCTTGCTCATCCTATTCCCTGAGTAGCAGGAGTTGAGTTTATTTTTTTAAGCTGGGTCTTCTTTTTGAAAACCAGGAAAGAAAATGGAAAGCTCTCTAAGGGCGGGAAAGCATTTTCACAAAGAGTGATAGAGGTGTGGCTTTGAGGTGGGGATGGAGTATTGCAAAACCCCAGACAGAGAACAAAGAAGATTTGAATGTGGAAGGGAACGTGTCTGGAGAATGTCAGGTTGATGTTTCAGGAAGGCATTGCCTGGTGGCAGTCCCCGGGATCGGAGGTCAGAGCATGGCTGCATTTGGTGCCTGAGCTACCTGACCACCTGTCCCGGCTGCTCTTCCAGGGCTGACCTACACCCCTCTCTGTGCAGTGGTTCTGCTCCCTCGTCAGCGTCTCTGGGTCAAGGAGTCTGGTGTCGGTTCCCATCTCCACCTGGTTAGGCTGTCTTGCTCTTCAAACATCCGCTCATGGACTGGATTTTAGACTTTTGAAAAAGTCTTAAGATCAATTATCTTTTGTGTTGTGGGTGAGGTATCAGGCCTGTGGTTCGTGTGTGCCACAGAGGTGGATGTCTTGGCTTGGTATATTTTGGAGTGTGGTAGGTCTTATTTGTCACCTCTCAGGTTTAAAGATCTTCCCTTGAACTTACCCAAGTTATTTTTATGCTCATAACGTTCACTGTGTTCCCTCCATCTTTCAAGGATAAAACGAAGGGAGTGTGGAAGACTCCTCTTTGGCACCTCCTGAGTTCAACTCACGGGACTTATTTGAGCCTCGGCTCCCACTTGTGTGTTTGCTGGGCTTGGTGGTACCTGAGCTGGAGACGTTTGGGTTCCCAGCTCTGAAGCTCAAGTTGAACCCTCTGTGGCACATGCCAGTCCTTTCCTGAAATCTGCTTGATGCTGTTTGAAAAGGCACTTCTTTCTTGCCCCACGGTGCTGAGGTAATGCCGTCTGTAGCTTACAGAATGTTATGCATATGTCCTCTGAACTGAGGACAGGCAGGGACTTGCTTTTCTGATGCTGATATCCTGGACCGCAGGGCTCTTGGCTTCTGGTGGTAGGAACTAGGAGGACTCCCAGCCCTGAGGAGGAGGAGGGACGCAAACAATTGCCTCTTTTTGCCAGCCCTTGGAGACTATTCATGCTCTGAGCCAAGCCTGGCCTCCTGCTCTGAGGCCTGCGGAGCTCTGAGTGAGGCCCCTTCCCAATCAGTGTGAGGCCTGGCCTTCTGACAACTGCCTATTGACGCCACCGCCCTTGGGTACGCCGTCCCTGGGAGCACTACGCCTACGCATGGAGTGGCCTTGTCTAAAGGAGGCACTTGCTCCCCGCCTTTAGCTGACTGCCCATGTAGGCCCGGTGCTGTAAGATAGTCTCATTCTTCACAGCAGGTGGGAAATCCAGATTTAAAGATAAGTCTATTTTTAAAGCATTGGCAACTAATTTAAAGGGAAAAAAATAAATACTGTGTGAACCACACCGTGCATACCTGCAGGCCAAGCCTGGTCCGCAGACCTGTAGTCTACAACCCCTGCTCTAGCCTCTAGCCCCCTCCACTGGCTGGAATAGCTCCTAGAGGACTTAAGGAAACCCAAACCCAACCAGTATAGCCCATGCCCTGTGCTTACATAGGCTCCAGCAACCCCACTGAGCCATCTCTCTCCACAGCTGCTTTGTCTGCCTCCCTCCAGCAGGAGCCCAAGAGGGGAGGGAGTTAGCACCCCTCAGCCTGTCCCTGCTGAATGCTGATCTCTCAGGTCCCATCTGTTTTCTTCTTTGCATTAACCCATCTGAAGAGCGTGAATGAAGGCCTTGGGGTTAGAGAGGCAAGCCAGAACCAAATAGTATTAGCACCCGCCGGTCTACGTGAGCAGCACATAGGTGATGGACGCATTTGAGGGTAAAATATTTTTGCAGCCCCCTGCAAAATTCAGGGTGGCAAAGGGGAACTTCTGAGCCTCTTTGGGGACTGCCTCTGGAAGCACCTACTCAGGGATGGTCTCAGACTCCCTGAACAGGTGTGGATTTTCCAGGAAATCCATAAATGGGTCTCCAAGAGGCCGCAGCCTAGGTTTGTTTTCATAGGTCTGGGACAGTCTGGCCTGGGTACAGAGCTCACAGGGCTGACCTCTGCCTTCTGTATCCTAAGCAGGTCAAGGCATTGCCTACCAGCATCTCTGAGAGCTGCACCCCTGGGCTGTCTAGAATTAGCACCCTGAGAATATAGGCATGCACCAGCCATATCCTTGTTGTAACTAGCTCAGACTGTGCTGGCGACAAAATCTACACCACAGGGCGGGTTCTCCATGGCCCTGCTGATGCATTGAGGTCCCTGGTGACTTTTTCTAAAGTGGCCTCTGGAGTCTATTAGGGCCCTGCACAGCAAACTTCTCTGCCTCTGATTGTTGACCCTTCTCCAGAGGATGATGACTTTGAGGAAGAAGCTGATGCTACTTAGTGGATAATAGACTTTATACAGAGCTGACAGCCAAATGGAGCACTTTCCAGAGACTAGCTGTTTACAGATGTAATCAATGTCAAGAGCAGAAACAATGTTCAGTGTCAAAAAGAGGACAGGCTAGGAGAGCCAAATGGGGAGGAAGTAAAGGATGCAAACTTCCTTGTGAAGAACCCAAACTTTGGGGAAATCCTGAAGGACAACAGCTTCGATTTCAGACCTCCCACCTGACCTAGAGCCCCAGGTGTTAGGCATCCTCATTGTTTTGGCTATCTTTCAGGTGAGGTGTGGAAAGACAAATTTCTGGGATTTGGAGTCAGTCTACGTGCCTTTCTGTTGATCCAGGAAAGTTGTCAAACCTGTGTTCTTATATAGTGAGAACAGGGATGATCATATGGGCTCCATATTGCCCGCTTCTTAGAGCTGTTATTTCAGTTTTGTTAAAACCGAACTTTCTCACAAGTCATCAGTTTTAAGATCTTGAGCATGCACGGGGCGCCTGGGTGGCTCAGTCGGTTAAGCGTCCAACTTCAGCTCAGGTCATGATCTCACAGTTCGTGGGTTCAAGCCCTGCATCAGGCTCTGTGCTGACAGCTCAGAGCCTGGAGTCTGTTTCAGATTCTGTGTCTCCCTCTCTCTCTGCCCCTCCCCCACTCACGCTTTCCCTCTGTCTCAAAAATAAATAAAAAAAAAAGATCTTGAGCATGCGGATTAAGGGCCTAAGATACCCAGTTCCTGCCCTTGAGTTGAGTGAAGGGCAATGTGTCCGGGTTGATGAACTCAAAAGTGTCGTCAGCACCTGGCAGATAAATTTTCCAAGAGTACCTTTAAAGGGGTATCTCTGTCTCAAAAAGAATAGTAAACAGAGCTATGTACCCCTGATTCTGTGGAAGCACGACCCTGTCTCAGAGGTGAGACACCTGATTTGTGACTGAAGAAAACCAGGATTTGCCAGTTCTTCCCCAAACCTGCCCCCTGGGAGATGTAGGAGCCAGAAATAACTGCTTTCTTCAAGCTGATCTTATTCGACGTTGAATCTCCATACCACCATGCAAAGTAGGTGTTCTTTGTTCACGGATGAGGGGGCTGAGGTTCCAGAGAGATGGTTTCTGTAGTGGGGGCTGAGTCTGGACTCGAACCCAGGTTGACAACAAGCCCCTTGCTGCAGTGTTACTCATGAAGGCGGCTTTCTGGCACAGCCTAGGCCTCTTACTTCAAAGAGCAAAGGGATGCATTTTTTCCTTTCATGTCTTTCCATGGCCCCTTCCTTCACTCTGGTTTCAGATTGCCAGTCTGGCTCCAGTCCTCTGTCATTGGTCAGTAACTCCCTGGGTCATGTTCCACACTTAAAAAGATGGAAGTAATTGCTTCAAGATGTGGCCCTTCAAGGAGAGAATAAATTGAAAGGCCACTTCTTTTTATCAGCTCCAGTCTCAGACTGAGCTTTGGAAAAAGGAAATGATGGTTTTCTCTGAGATGTAAGTTTTTTTTTCCATCTCCAGGAAAGGAGATGTCTTTGCCCTTCTGGAAGAGGTTACTGGTAGTGGTGAAGTGAGAGGGGTGAGTGATGATTTTGTTCATTGGTTTTTGTTTTTTGTTTTTTTCCCCTAAAGTTTCATTACCTAGTTTCATGGTTTGTAGTAACAAAAATCACCTGCCTCATGTACCACCCACTCCTCTCCCCTTGCTGTCTGTCCCTAGGCAACCCGGAAACAATTGGGAAAGCAGAAGTTAATGCAGCCTATGAAACCTGTCCCCCTTCTCTCCAGCCCCCTGTCTCCCCACACCTCACCTCCCCCCACATTATGGTAGCTGCATGATTCAGAGAGACTCCCAGCTAGATCTACCCTGTAGGTTGGAGCAGGGACCAAGCCTCGCCTTCATGCTCCAGACAAATGGGCTGGATCCAGTCTTTATGCTGAGAGCTAGGGATCCAACAACCTTTCTCTTAAGGGGTAGACCGGAGTAAAAGAAGCTAGCAAAAGAGACAGAAGAAAAAAAAAAAAAGATCAGGAAATTGGAAGGAAGGATGGGATGGCAAGTGTTATCTTACACTGATCAGTGGGTGAAGAGTTAAATGGTTGAAAGCTGAGAAGTACAGGTTGCGTCTGAAAGTTGGGACATTGGTCCCCAGAACCAGAACTGTTTGTGTGCCCTACCTGGTGAAGGCAGAATCTGGGTTGCAGGCATCCAGACAGGAAAGTGAGGAAGAAGAGGCAGCAAGGGTTAGATTATTCTTTCTAGAACTTGACTGGGAAGGGGTGCGGGAGGGGATGAGGAGAGAGTGCATTCATAGAAACAGTGCACACAGAACATGCATTTGCCTAGCGAGAGCACAAGAGAGTTGATGATGGTTGCTTAAGGGGAAGGCAAGGTCAAGAGGGAAAGTTCTTTTGAATGTCAGAAATTTGATCATGTTTATAGCCTGAGGAATGGGAGCTGATGGTGAAAGAGATTAAATGCCTGTCAGAGTAGATGATTAATGGTCCTACCCTTGCGAAGCACAGACTGGGTGGGAACTTCCTCACAGTCAGGACAGAGGTGAGGGGGAGCCGAGGACCATGTGAGTAGTCGTCCTTCGTCCTTCAGACTTACTGGCTGGAGGGAGAAGCCGGACCAGAACTCAGAGATCACAGCCAAACACTAACGATTGACCGGGGAGGTAACTTGAAAGCCTGAACATCAAGCTATGTGGGTATGGCATGAAGTCTAGAGACTGAGAGATAGTCAGCAATGGGAAGGAGGGTCAGATGGGGTAATTCCAGAGCACACTCTGGAATCTTTGTGTCCTTGAACATATGCTTTCTATGTGCAACCTGGAAACTTACTAGGCTTGAGAGTGGTTCTTAAAGGTGAAAGAACCCAACATGAGACATGGACTTGCTTGCTCTAAGACATGGATTTAAGAGACATGAATGAGAGATGATTCCAGGAGATTTTGAAAAAAGGGATGTAAGCTCAACAAATGAACAGATTATTTTAAAATACCTTTCCGGGGGTGGCTGGGTGGCTCAGTCAGTTAAGCGTCTGACTTCGGCTCAGGTCATGATCTCATGGTTCACAAGTTTGAGCCCTGCATTGGGCTCTCCACTGTCAGCACAAAATCTGCTTTGGATCCTGTCTCCCTCTCTCTCTCTGCTTCTCCCCTGCTTGCATGTACATTCTCTCTCTCTCTCTCTCTCCCTCTCCCTCCCTCCCTCCCTCCCTCCCTCTCAAAAATAAATATTTAAAATACCTTTTCAGTATGCAGGAGAGGTTACTTGAGGAGAAGAGGAAGAAAGGGTAAGGTTTATGGCTGGAGGAGAATGGGAAAGATTTGGAACAATCTCTGAAAGGAACCAACCAGAGATGAACGCAAGGGTGCCAGGCGGTATTGGAAGATCAGCTCTAATTAGATAGCGTAAATTTGTATGGAAACCAATTGGCATCATCAAGTGTCTTTTACCAGCAATTTTCAGGCCACAGGGAGTAGAAACATAGACAAAAGACTTTGAGGTTTGGCATGGACTGGGCTCTGGTAAAGCAAATGCACTTTAGGTCTAAGGGTAGGGATGAACTGGAATGAGGAATTTTCTGGTGCAGATATGATACACTTGAAATGAACTCAGGTATAGAATGGATAAGGAGGCAAATACTACTTAAGGGAAGTTTATTAACTAGGAAAACAGGTAAGTATTGGCCACAGTAGAAGAAATGAAAGATTGTTTGAGTCTGTAAATGGGAAACTTGAAAGGTTAGAGGACTGTGGCCAAAGGAGACTGTATCAGAGCTGAAGATTTTAGAAGCAGAGCAAATGCATTCTGGATAAAGATGATGGCTAAGATGATGGCCATCCTGCTGAGAAACTGAGGCAAGGTGGAAGCAAACCTGTTGGTGTTGTGCTCAAGAAAGGTGAAACCAGAGTGGATATTGGAAGACTAACAAGGAGGGAACAAGGATGTTGAAGTTACTGAGGAGAAGGAATGTGCCCAAACTAGGTAGAGAAACCATTGCTCAAAAGAAAAAAGCCCTGAGGAAAATGAGAGACTGTCTTGGGTTCTGGATAAGTTGTCTTGGGTTCTGGAATGTGCTGTAACTGAATGGCACCACTTTAGAAGAGGAGGGCAGATGTAGATGATCAATAAGGACAGTAGTGGTCTGGAAGCATGTCCAGTAAAGTTGGATTGTCGAAACAGGATGGACTCCACTTGAGATGACTGGGAAGGGTATGTGATAGGCTGCAGAAGTCAGGATTCAGTTTATGCTGGAAGGAGAAGGAACAGTTGAAAAGGTAGGGTAAACCTTCTTTAGACACATATGATAGAGAATATAACACGTAATAGTGGCTGGGAACCATGTGTACCTGGAGATGGAAAGTGGAGCTGGACTGGATGAGCTTGTTGAAGGCTGATTTTGAATTCAGGGAGTAGGACAGTACTTACCAATGACAAGGATGAGGGGTAAGGACAATGAAAGGTAGAGGCATATGCTAATAGATATAATAGCTGGAATATAATCACTAATAACTGGAACTCCCACTTGGGATGTTAGTGTAACCAATTGGAACCCTGCCGTGACCAACTGGAACAGCTATTGGAACTTTAGTACAACCAATTAGAATATTATCCTTGTCAGTGGGAACATTGGTGTGACCAATTACAACCTGGCAACCTAAAATAGCTAGAGGGATTTTGGCATTAACAGAAGTGGAATAGATTACTACTGTTCAGGAGAGATACATTCTGAGGCTTTTTTTGATCCCACCAAAGCTGCAGTATCGTGAATGTTGCTTAGTGGGCAAACTGCATGTAAGATATTCAAGCACTCAGTGGGCTGTGTTTTTAATAATCATATCCCTAGGCCTTGACTTCTGGTAGATACTTAAAAACATGTTGAGTAAATGATTGAAGTCTGGAATGGAATGGAACAACATTTTCTCAATTGTCCATACTCTAAAGCAATTGTTGCTATCTGATTTATAGAATTACTTCTCTACCCCTTTGCATTGGTGGCTTGGAGAGCTCACGTACACGGTATAGTCCATCTATAGCAACCCACAGAACTTTAGGAGTTTTATACCAGCGGTGGCTCTGGCCTCAACTTCTTTTCCTGCCTGCTTTAACTTTCATGATTTTACATTTTAATTTAAATTGTCCATTATTCAAACCGCCTCAAGTCATTTGTGGAACAAAACAGGTAGATGAAAGGGTGGAGAGAGAAACGTAGAATGAGGTGGTGGAACAGAGGGGAAGGTGAGGAAGGAAGAGAGAGAGAGGAGGTGGGAGTGAGTAGGTGGTATCAGAGAGGATTAGATCTTCAGAGAGCCTTTGCGCCAGGCCCTGGTAGAGAGTGTATGCTCAACAAAATCTTAACAGTTTGAGAGACTATTTCCTCACTCCGTGACTCCGTGAATATTTGTTGATTGGCTTTTTTTTCAGCAGGTATTTTTTTTTTCTTTTATTTTCCTTAAAATTCTTGGACTTCTTCCTCTGTTTGGGAAACCATGTGATACGTTAGACAGAAAAGAGTTTTGGAATCAAACAGACTTTGGTTTGCAAACTAACGCACTCTGCTGTTGTTGACTGGCATGTGTCTTTGATCAAGACAAGGCCAGTCTCTGGGCCAGGTTAGTATTTAGTGTCTATTACTCAGGTCAGGATAGTATTTACTGTCAAATCACCAGGAGGGTTTATTGAAAGCATGTATGTAAAGTACCCTGTGGGGTCTGGCACAGAGGAGGCACTCATGGAATCTGTGTGTCTTCTCTCCTTCCCCACCTCCACCATTATACACATTGATCTGGGTGACTACTCATGACCAAGTACGCTGTGGTTCTCACATGGCAGGGTCACTGCCTCTGTGCTATAAGCTAGTTCAAGTCTAGCTGAAACAGGAAGAGCCGGCCTCCTTTGCCCAGTGCTCAGTGAGTTCATTTTGCTGAACTTCTAGGTACCCGTCCCTTCAGATTAGCAGATGAAGAATTTGTAGACTGGCTTTCTGACACATTGAGGGGCTTGGCCTAGGGAATCATGTTTTCCTAGTTAAGATCTGTGTCCTGTGTGGTTTGGTTTGTAGTCTGAGGACGGTTCAGAATGTATGAAATCATAGCTATTGGTCAGAATGTTGATCACCATTCTTGTATGAGGGTTAGGTTGCCCAACTTAATATAGAAAGCTCATACTAAGATGGAATAGTGTATCTTTTCTGTCTGCTGATTTGGCTGGTCACTCTCCTGATGGCCATACTGTAGTCTCATTGCTGGAAACTGTGTCTCCCATGTGCCAAGACTCTGGAGCTCATGGACCATGGCCTTTGGCCAATGGAGAAGTATTGCCCCTGGACCAGAAATGTTCCTGGTTTTTGAGGCTTCATAATCCCTAGTGGTTCCCAGCAGGTATTTTGTCTATCACCTTTGTTTTTTGTCTTATTTATGCTTATTAATTATATGTATTAATGGCAGGTTGCCGTCTACTACTGTTCTTATTATGGTAGGGCAGGACTGATAACCTTCCTGAGTCTGGTCTTACAATAAGGGAAGAACAATTTTCTTACCTACATACCGTAGTGGCTAGAAAAGATCCATTATCACATAGGCTAGGAAAAGTCTGTATCACATAAACAGGATTCTGTCATTTAGTAAATACTCATTGAATATCTGCTTTATGCTCTAGCTCCCTCCTAGGCTCCTTGCGGTGAGACCTTAAAATGAAATTTGTTGAAAATGTGGGCTAAACATTGAGCCCAGGAGGTGATTTGAATCCTTGGTTTTAAAAAAGATATTGTTAACGTAAGCTTGGGTTTGTTTGTGTTTTTTTGTTTGTTTTGGTTGAAAGGACCCGCTGCTTTGCATTGGAAATAGAGATGGAGAAGTTTCGTTCTTTGAGCAAAACTGTCCCTTTTTCTGTACTTGGAAATAATGGCTTCTAATGGCAAACTTGTTTTTTGAGAGCTATAGTTCACATTGTTTCTCAGAGCACAGTGGGTGGTGCCAGGGGCTGTGCTCTCCCTGAGTGACCCAGTATCAGCTGAGACCTGTCCCTAATAGCCCTGTAGCTCATATGCAGCAGTCTCAGCTCTGTTGTCCACCGGAGTTTGCCTTGTATGCTCTGGATGGAGCTACAGCTGTCCTTGTTGCCATGGAGGCTCTGATTTTGACATCTGGTTTTGCTTGCAGGAGCTGCTAAGTCGCACATCTCTTGAGACCCAGAAGCTTGATCTGATGACTGAAGTTTCTGAGCTGAAACTCAAGCTGGTTGGCATGGAGAAGGAGCAGAGAGAGCAGGAGGAGAAGCAGAGAAAAGCAGAGGTGAGTGTGATAGACCAAATTCTGGGGGATCCATACAGTTCTAAACTCAGAGCAGAGGAAACTATCCTAATGTGGATTCAGGCCATCTGGTCAACCCCAAGCCTGGCAGCCACTGGGCGCCAGAAGCATCTATGCACTAGAGACACAATGATCTGTTAATACCAAGTTATCAGGTTTTGCTGTGGCTGCAGATTTCAGCAATGCCCAAACCACCCAGTTTTGGCTCTAAGGCTTTATCCTCCCTCAAGCTGCTGACAAGGATAGAAAGGGAAGCATTAGAGGGGGAAGGATCGGGCAAGATGTGAAGGGACCCAAGATGTCCTCTGTGAGAGCCAAGATAATGAGGATATATCTGGGGTGAAGTCAGCTGCCCAATAGGCCACCATCACTATATCCAAGGAGTCTGGAGACATTCTTTGATGTGCTTTTCACTGACCTAGATGGAACCCTTAGATTATGTTTCTTTTCTCCTGATAGGTCATAGGAGGAAGCCCATGTACAGGCCTTCTGTTAATGTTTTCCTGCATTGTTCCTGTTTTTGTTTTACACTCTATAATGCCATTGGCCAGAACATGCCAGACTCCTTTTTAGGATAAATGTTTTGTGTAAATTTTAGGCTCAGAGTTGCTTTTGTTGAGAAAGAACATCCTGTTTTAACCTTAGATAACCACCTTCCATATGTCTCTACCTACAAGTGCCCATATTTGCACCTGGCATGTAAGATGTAGAAGGAAGATAGGCTGTAGGTTTAGAAGCACATTGGTTCAATCACTAACCTAACTGCTTAATAGGTCTTTGAATTTCATTCAACAAGTTAGCTGCTTAATTTCTCGAGATTTTATTTACCTGTAAAATAGGTAACTGTGTGAAGTCCAAATAAAAATCACAAAAGTCCCTATCATAGTGCCTGGCATCCTGTAGGTGCTTGGTTCATATATACTCCCTCGCAACATTTAGCTCTCTCCAAAATCTAAAAGTGGATATCATTCCTTTCTATTAAGCACCCCCATTATTGTGCACTGAAACCTGCCCTATTGCTGTGTTTACACAGTGGTAAATGCTGGTGATTGAGACACTTAAAACGGGTGGGCAATTCTGTGCATTGCTTTTGAGAAGCTGCTCATTGTAAGTAGAGTTGCCAAAAGATCTCTCCATTAACCTGAAGACCCTGTCTTGTAGTGATTAAGAGGGCGGGGCCTTGAATCAGATCTTCCAGCTGTAATGCAAGCTGAGCTGCTCATTAGCTTTGTCATTGTAGGCATAACACAACCTGTTTCTCCCTCTGTAAAGTGGAGATAGTAACACTTCCTATTTCCTCAGTGGTTTGGAGGAGGGAATGAGATAATTCATGTATAGTCCTTAGCATAGTGCTGGACACATAGTAACCGCTACCTTTTATCAATTACTTACTGATTGTGTTACAAAGCATCCTGCAAATGGACGTGTAGGTTAAGATACATTTATAAACTGCAAAGGTCCCGCAGAATGAAAGCTTACCTTTGTGAGGAGTTAGTTAAATAGAGTGCTTTAAAAAAAAAAAACAAAAAACAAAAAACTTTTTTAGTGTTTATTTTTGAGAGATAGCATGAGCAGGGGAGGGGCAGAGAGAGAGGGAGACGCGGAATCCGAAGCAGGCTCCAGGCTCCGAGCTGTCAGCACAGAGCCCGATGCGGGGCTCGAACTCACAAACCACAGGACCATAACCTGAGCCGAAATCGGATGCTTAGCCAACTGAGCCACCCAGGCACCTCAAATACACTTTGCTTTTTAAATGTTCAGAAAGAAGCAACTGAATTTTCTCCAGGTTTGGAGTTGTGTTTTTACCAACATCTCGAGGTGTGTGATGACATGGGAACATAGGTTAGGGCTCTGGGGGCAGAATTCAGTAAACTCGGAGACGCCTTGAAGTGATAGAGACAAGTCAACGCCACTTAAATTAAAAAAAACAAAAAAACAAAAACAAAAGAAGCATAGGTGGGAGAGTGTTAGGTCACACAGCTTGAAGAGTCCAGAGTTTAAAGTCCAATATCACTAGATCCATGTGACCTCCCAATGTCATTAAAAATCAGCCTTAGCTTACGTCTTGGTTCTGACTTAGCCTTATTGTCAAGAAGGGTCTCTGCACCACATCCTATCGGCCTGGAGACCTGGCAGAGAGAGCACCTTTTTCTCAAAGTTTCCAGCAAAAGCCTCGGGCTTGCATCTCCCTGGGCCAGTTTGAGTCACATGCCTGGTTCTGAGCCAGCCAGCCACTAGGGAGCACATAGGTATGTGTGCGTGAGTCTATCTGGGAAAGAACGCGGAGTTAGTACCAACCTGAGCCAGCTCTGTTCCTTTCCAGGGAAGACAGGATGGAAAGGAGAGCTCCCAATTCTGGGCCAAGTATACCGAAAGCAGTCATTTTGCTGTTTGCTTTATTTTTCCTTTTCTGAGGGATTATGTTTCAATCTGAATTTTTTGTTTTTGTTTTCCATCAGGCTGTTCATGCATGAGGCAACATAGACCCTGAGCCGCTGGCTTCATTCCTACCAGATAATGGCCCTTCCCAGTTGCTAGTACAAACATTAAGTTTTTTTAGGACTGTTCAAACCTGTGACACTCCATGCACAGCCACATGACCTGAAGTGCATTTCTCCTTCTTGTAATTGAACATAATAATCTTCGCTGGTATGCTTAGAGCCTCTGCCACTATTTGCAAATATGTGCAGCACCAGGGGCTTGAAACCATGGCGAGTACTGCTGTGGGGACTCCATTGTCATGTGCGTGGACGTGTGTGAGTGCAGCACTGAGCTAAGGTCACCAGGGGTTGTACTTCCGTGAACAAGGGGAATGCAGCTTCCCAGCCTGCATTGCTGCTGGGTTTTTTCCAGTGAATATACTTAGCCCAAGGCCTATTGCTTGTGGTTTGGAAAGGCAGGATCTTTCTCTGTTTTGTTTGTTTTCTGGGGTAGCTGGATCTGAAATTTCCTCTATGTAGCTCAGGCTTTATCCCCAAATTCCATTTTATGTTTCAGTGCAAATTAAAAAAAAAAAAAGAAAGAAAGAAAAAGGATACTGTGAACAAGAGCATTGCAGGCTGTTCTTTCTGTCGGACTCTGATCCCCCCGAAGCCTGTATCCTGCTGCCTGTAGAAAGTTACGGACGTGATTATACATGGTTGTCTATAAACCTAAGGACTTCAAGATGCAGGTTTCTTGTCAAATGGAGACCATCCTGACAGCCAGCCTCACTCAGGAGTCTGTCAGTGAGATGTGGGTGAATACCGGGTTTCCTGTTTACCTTTCCTCCTGAGCCTCTCGCAGTGGCTCCGGGTCATTCCAGGAGACCCAAGCTTAATCAGTTAGGTTTACTCCTGAGAAGCAGGACTGCAGAGGAGTGGCTGGTGCGGAAAGTAAATACGAGAATGAGGAGGATGGAATGTAAAAGATCCAGAGGCAGAGGAAAATGTCTGGGTGGCATACTATATCACAGGCACGTCCCTCAGAGGCGTCTTCCATGGAGAGGAGTCTGGTTTCCCCGAGCCCTGGGGATGGAGGGGGCCCCACAGCTGGATCTCTTTATGGGATTAAAGAGCTCTGCATGTAATAACCAGAGCATCCTGTAAAGAAGGGAGCAGGGATCCAGCATGTCCTGGAAAGTGGCGTTCGTGCAGTTGATCAGGGTTATACACAGATATGAAGAAGAGAACCAGAAAGAGTCTTCAGGATTTCTGGCAGAAAATGGAGTGTCTTACAGCACGGGTGGTGCTGACTTCCTTCTTCCTTCCTGTGGTTATAGCACTTTGGAAGGGAAGGATTCTGATTTCTGAACTGGGATAACCAGAATGATGGATATGGAGCACAGAGCGGAGACTGGGAAGATTGTGTTTGTTCAGAGAAGTCGACCGGGAGATTCTTACTGTTTTGTTGATTTTGTTTTACTTACTGATTTTTATTAGCCTAGGAAATCTCCAGTAGTTCAAAAATTAAGAGTTCATAAAAGTATATGCAGCAAAAAGTCTCCTTCCCTGCTCGCCCCTCAGGCCCACAGTCAGAAACCACCCTGACCAGTTTGTGTCCTCCCAGAGTTATCCCTGGACAAGCAAACTTATGTGGACAGATATATATGCACATATGCACACACATTCCTTCCCTCATTTTTGTGCAAATGCACACTATTCTAGACCTTCTAATGTAGCATGCTGGGAGTTTATTCACACCAAGTGCATTAAAAAGACTTATATGATAGAAATACCTATTATTTCATTATCTGACCGTACCTTAATTTAGCCTGTCCTCTTTTGATGGACATGTAAGTGGTTTCCAAGTGTTTGCTACTTCCAATAATGCTGCTGTGAATGATCTTGCACACGTGGGGATACTGAAGTGGAATCAATGGGCCAAATGGTACATGCAGTTGAAATTCTGACCGATATTTCCACTTTGTCTCGTGGAATGTAGAGGTTATGTTCCCATCAGTGATGGGTAAGAGTGCTGGGCCAGTATTAAGCAGAGCATGAAGGAGGGAGAGAAAGAACTAAGTAATATCATGAACAAGTTTAACAGGTAGGAGGGAGTGGGAAAGACATGGTTATGGGAGGTGCCCCGTGGTTCACATAGAAAAGAACCGTAAAGAAGAACTTTGATGGTTAGTGAATCAGGAGTCATAAAGCCAGCTGAGATTTCAACACAGAGTGGCATTTAGAGCCTCATAAATGTCACCTGGACTTCGTGATAGGGGACCCAAGAATGAGACACAGCTACAAGTCTGCCCTATGGGGGAGAAACAGATCTGTTAAGACGGGAGGTGGGCCAGCCCTGGAGAGAACGAAGTATAAAAGAAAGTTGAAATGCCGAGCCTGAGGATGGACATACTGGAAAATAACACGTGGGTTGGGAGAATAAGAGGGGAATGTCCCTGAAACATTGGGATGCACCACATAGTCACCCCAAGCAGAGGAAGAAAATAGATGCACTCCTGTTCAGATCCCCAGAAAGATGGAAGCAGACAAGGGGCTTAAATGGAAGGGTGCAGCAGTTTGGATGGTTCCTAAAAATCTCCTCCAGCTTAACACCTAAGTATTTGAGAGGTTGGCTCTTGGTGCCCCACCCCCCTATTTGTTTCTGCCCAGAGGACAAAGAAAGAAACTGGGAAACTGCCGCTCTGGCTGTAATGTTGAGACTAGTTTAGTAGGGAAAAGTGACAGGTACCTTGAGAGAGAGCGGCCGTTCTGTGAGTCCATGACAGGGAGGGAGGGAAAGCCAGGCATGGCCAAGACTTTCATAAATCATACCTTGGAAAGTTCGGAAATAACATAGAAGGTGACTCAAGAATATTGAACTAAAAAATAATGTAACTCTGTGCAATCTCAAAATACTACTGATAAAAAGGAGAAACTTGGAAGTACCCTGAGAGAAACTTGTTTTCAAAGGGGCTCGTATAAAAGATAGAAAAGACAGGGACGCCTGGGTGGCTCAGTCGGTTAAGCGTCCAACTTTAGCTCAGGTCATGATCTCGTGGTTCGTGAGTTCGAGCCCTGCATTGGGCTCTATGCTGACCACTCCGAGCCTGGAGCCTGCTTCGGATTCTGTGTCTCCTTCTCTCTCTACCCCTTGCCGGCTCTTGATCTCTCTCTCTCTCTCTCTCTCTCTCTCTCTCTCTCTCTCTCTCAAAAATAAATAAACATTAAAAAATAATAAAAAATATAAGAGAGGACTGAACAAAGTGCACCTGCACAAGCAATAGCAGCAGGGGCAAACCCCAAACAAAAGGACAATGCTGAGGACAGGAGAGAGACTTTTTGTTAAAGTTATGTTCTCCATAAGAAGATCAAAGAAAGAATGGGTTCTGTTCTGATGCCTCAGGCACAAAGAACTTAGGACAGTGGTCCCCAAACTGCTTGCTATAAGTGAATTTTAAGGTATCAGGGAAATCAGGTGAGTTGCTAGCAAACTAGAAGTGAACCGGTTTTTTTTTTCCCCAGATGGCAAAGAAAGTTAGATGGGTTCCATAAAATTTAGTCTGTTGAGGCTGGGGCCAACCCTATGATGGTTTGTGGGAGGCCAGAAGATCAAGTAGGGATTGTGTTAAGAGTGAGTTACATTGGGGTGCCTGGGTGGCTTAGTTAAGCGTCCAACTCTTGATTTTGGCCCATAGTTTCTGAGTTCAAGCCTCACATCGGGTTCTGTGCTCTCTCAGTGCAGAGTCTGCTTTGGACCTTTGTTTCCCTCTCCCTCTGCCCCTCTCTTGCTTGCAGGCTCTCACTCTCTCAAAAATTAAAAACAAAAAAAATATAGTGAGTTACATCAGCTTGACCTCCTGTGTCTGGCTGGGAACGCGTCGGTGGAATAGACCTGGTAAATGTATACTTCTGTGAGGCATTGCACAAGCCCTGCTTGGGGAGTCTTGTGGATGAGCTGGAGGAGTATAGGATGGATGCTAAGATAGGCATATTGGTACCCCCATGATAATAGCATCTATAGACCATGTCTAGGAAGGTTTATTGTAGAGGGTGAGAGTCCTCTGCCTTTACTCCTCCTACCAATTGAGCATTTTATTTTTATTTTTTTTTAATGTTTATTTATTTTTGAGACAGAGACAGAGTGTGAGTAGGGAGCGGTTAGTGAGAGACGGAGACAGAATCCGAAGCAGGCTCCAGGCTCTGAGCTGTCAGCACAGAGCCCAACATGGGGCTGGAACCCACGAACTGTGAGATCATGACCTGAGCCGAAGTCGGACCCTAAACTGACTGAGCCACCTAGGTGCCCCTAATTGAGCATTTTTAATGTGTAACGTGGATGCTGATCTAGAAAATCATAAAGCAGTGATGACATGAAGCCAAAGAAAAATCAACTCGACCAGCCGGCATCAGGATCCATAAAAACCTACACAGACTTGAGCAATAGCTAGGTTGTCAGAAAAGGGGTAAAAGAGGTAAGAACCTGAGTGGTGGAAAATCGCTAAAGGTAGGGAAGGAAACACTTCAAGAGGGAGGCAAGCAGTTTGAGGACAGGAGCTCGCCTGTGATTTAAGCAGGAAGAGGGCCCTGGGGCCATGAGGAAGAGCCCTGTCCCTCATCAGTCTTGGGGACAGAGCTGGTCTGCCTGGAGGCCACTGATGCAGGGGGAGGGGAGGGAATGAATGCGATGATGAAATCAGGCAGCAAGTTTAGACTCCTCATTTGAGAGGTTTAACAATTGAGGGAAGCTTCTATAAGAGAGACAAGCAGGTCTGAAAACCAGCAAGGCCAGTGGACTTAGGGACTAAAGGTTCTGGGAAAGAGTGACCAATAAGGTGAACACTCCAGAAGAGTGCGGAGCCCCTGGGCTTTTGTTGTTAGCCATCAATGTCACGTGGGCCTTAACTAGGTCACCACTGGGTGTTTTCTGTTCTCCCAGTTTGGTTCATTTTTTACGGATCAAACACCTGGTAAAGGAGCAGCAGTGGGGGAAGTGAACTCACATTTGTCGGATGCCTCCCGTGTGCCAGGCCCCGTGCCAGGTGCTTCACCTAAGGCTCACCTGGGTAACCCCTCGAGGTAACCTGATGAGATGGACCCTCATTCTACAAAAGTGAAAGGCAGTCTGTAGCTGCCTGCACGCTTCGACAGCATCATGCCTATGCCCGTCGTGGCTTAGTTGCCCATAACAGGCTGACCTCCCTCTCTAGGGACGTAAATGCCGATCTTTTACCTTGGGGGATTGCTTTTAGCTCTATCCTTGATTAACTGGCCATCCTTCCTTCCGGCCCGGGGCTCTTGGTCAGAGGATTAGATAATTTTTCTGTTAATTGCCCCCATGCTAATGAGTTCCCAGCTGAATCTTCCCCTTTCCTTAGTATTGCTTTTATCCATACCTACCTTTCCTCCTCTCATGCCTACACATTCTAAATCTGTGCCCCCTTTTGTTTCGCTGCTACGTCTTTTGAGAGGGCAACCTTACCTACTTTACAAAGATCAAGACCATTGGAAAGATCTCTGTTAACTTGTTGTTGCTCATCTAGGGTCTACCTGAACCCCCCATATGTGCTTTGTGCTTAGCTAACCCTATCCCCAACCCCCATCCCCTGCTGGGGCCTCCAATTCTAGCTCCTTTCCTCCCTCTTAATTCTTGCCACCCAGCAGGTATGCTAAGTAGTTAAAGTACCAAAAGACTGAGACTTCTCAGATGAAAAAGCACAAACGAACTGAATGTGGACCGTCTTTGTTTAGCACCTTCCAATGGTGGCAAATCCACAACAGGAGATAGAGCTGGCCTGTGATGCCTAGTAGCTCAGGCCAGTCAGGCGTGAATCCTCTACCCTTGTCAGGCACGTGTGCTAAGCCAGCAAGGGGTTTGGAACCCAGTGGCACACAGAACAAAGGCCACGTCAGAGCCCAGTGTCTCCACTAGGACTGCAGTTGAGAACACAGACGGCAGGTATGGCCCCAGCCCGTTGGTAAGTGGCCCATCAGGGTGCAGGGACCAGTAACAATGAAGCTGGGTAGAGATCTGAGGTCCAGGGCAATTAGGCCCAGAAAAGCCACCCTGACCTCTCAGCCCAATCCTCTCATCTTGGTAGGAAAATACAGATGACCCTGGAGGAAGACAGCCTGGGCTGTCTGGGCCAATTCAGGTGAGCTAGCTCAAAGGGTGAGTGGCTGGGAGGCCCCAGGCCTGCTGACAACAGCGAGGACTGCCCTGCTGCTCCGAGTCCAAATGGCATCACCAGACAGGAGGGCGGGCACCTTCGCCCAGCATCCTTTCAGCCCCGAGCTGCCGCTCAGACCCCGTTTCCCTTCTACACTGGAGAAGGGGATGTACAAAACAAGATATGAGATGGGAGTTTTTCTTCTTAGACCCCGCTGTCACTACTGGGGATGGGCAATTTCTTCCCAGCATGCCTGGGCAGGCCCCACAGTGCCGGTGGCTGACCCCAGTACCAGATGTGTTTAGAATATCAGTAAAGGTGGGCAGGGAGGCCTGACAGGTTCATTGGCTGCCACCCTGTCCACCCAGGTCTCTGTTCCACTCTGTTGTGATATTTCCTTAAGTCCGCATCCCTGGCCCATGGGCTGCTCATAGTTTCCCTCAGCCTTTCCGGTTTCTGGCTGCCACAAACAGCACTGTCGTGAGCCGTGTTACCCAGGCGTGTGGCGCTCTCTTCTCCATTCCCACCTTCAGGCAAGGGGTCCGGAGGTGCCTGCTTGACATCACCTAGACTCGTGCCGCCCCTTCCTCTTGACCCACACAGAACTAGCCACTCACTACTCCCTGGAAGCCCCATGGTTTTCAGGATGGTGGCACTCACAGACTGTCATGGTTACGTGTGTGCCTCTACACGGTGACTAAATGTCTAGGGAGTAGAAAAGGAGATCCCAGCAGACCTGTGGGCAACAGGGGTTCAGAACTGAGTAGGCATGAATTCCAGGGGCTGCAGCTTTTCAAAGTGGCCATATAAGGGCCAAGATGTTCTCTAGGCTACAGAGGAAGTCTGGTTTGGAATGGGAAGTGAAGGAGTAAGGTCTGGTATGGGTGTGAGGGAGAGTTTAGAGTTGGGGACGTACCAGCGTGTGCGAGCGTGGTATATGCCACACGTCACCGCGTGGGTGTCGGTGTGTTTGGGGGGCGGGAGAGGGGCAGCTATACCCGGGCGTGTGTAAGAGGGGTCGTGTCTGTGCGCCTGTCTCTGCTGCTGCCGCCGGGCCGGGTGCCTCGTTGGTGTGCAAGGATGCCCCCCCCACCGCACCCCCACTGCGTGGCACAGAGGAGCTGCCGGGGGTTTGCTCAGACTGCAGGACCACCCCGTAGAGGGGGAGGGTTCAGGAAAAATACCAGGTCTTTTGGTTCCCGTGAAGAAAGTGGGCGGTCACCTCTGGGTCGCCCCCTGCAGCTCGCCCCCTGCAGCTCGCCCCCTGCAGCTCGCCCCCTGCATGCTTCCTTCTCTCTGGGCCGCTCTCCTGGGGAGCTTTGTGTCTGAGAGCTGACTGACCCTGAGTGCTCTTTTCTCCTCTCTCTTCCTTCCTGCAGTCGGTTCTGAATGTGATCAGTGAGCTGCAGGAGCAGATGTGTAGGCTGCAGCTGGACATCCACAGGCAGATTCAAGAGCGCCTCTTACTCAGTAGGGGCCGCCCTGAGGAGGTGGCGGCTGGTGACAGCGCAGCCGAGCCCTCTCCCTGCGGCCAGGACTGTGCCTGTTGGGAGGGGTCACCTGTAGGAACCACACTTAAGTATATCAGAGCATGCGTGTGGGGGCATTTCACTGGTGGAGGGGCTGGGCTTTCTCCTAACCACAAGCGAGTGCAGTGGCTTAACACGGCTCTATTGTTACTTCAGGGCAGGGCTTGGGACTGGTGCACTCCCCTCAGGGTCTGAGCTGAGCTCTGAGACCCTCAGAGAGCAGGGTCTGAGCGGGTGAGGCCAACCCTTGGCCAGGTGGTGGCACTGGCCTTCCTCAGGGCTGGGAATGAGGTGTGTCAGGTGCCCTGAGGGACGGGCATTCATGCAAAAGGAAGACTCAGGATTCCCCTTCCCAGGTGTTACTCAGGCGTTGATTCTCCTCCTGGGCTGGGAGATTAAATGAAGTTTTATCTCATGTGATTTTTATTTTCTTTTTTAAAGAAAAAATAGCATCGTGAGCTAATCCTTTCAAGTTTATTTTTAAGGAAGTTAATCCCTAGTGAGAAAATAGAACACCAGTTTCCTTTTGCTATGACAGTTAGGTCATCATCTGAATTTCTAGGAAAAATTCCCCACCTAATCGCATTAGAGGGATTTCATGACCTCTGGACCCTATGGGGTATACCTGACCGGTGTTCTGGACTTGTCCCCTCATCCTGGTGGGACCGGGACCTGCGTGACCTGACTGGACCTGGTGATGGCAGTTGCACAGAGAGGAGTCTGTGCCTCTGAGACCTACTGTCGAAGAGGACTTGGAAGCCTGAAGAAAGGTCAAGTTCATAGTAGCTGTGAGCATTACAGAGGGTCCGCCTCAGCTCTGTGGGAAATTATCACAACCCATACTCAACCGTGGAACATGCTGAAACTCTACCCAGAATCAGACAGTAGAGGGGGAGCTTGGGGGCAGGTGGGGGTTGAGGTGGGGAGATTTCCTCCTACATTAAATGACAAGGGGGAGAAATGAGAGCCCAGAGGTAAATGTGGATTTGAATAGGGAAGTCCTGGGAGTGCCCCATGTTGAGTGGGTCAACCCAGAAAGACGTCTAAAAGAGGCTAACGTTTGTACCAGTGTTTATAGCCGATGATGGGCACCACAGACAACCTTGAAAGAGGAGGATGTGCCAAAGGTCATCAGAGCCTGGCCGTCATCATGCTCTGTGTCTCCATGGTGGCAGCCTCTCAGGCAGGGCCGGAAACTTTCTCAGAAAACCATCCTGGGTCGGCTGGAAGTCCCACCAGGCCTTAAAATCTAATGCTGCAGGTCATGGGTACAATGACCTTAGCTTCGAAGATATTTTTGAAAAGAGGCATCAATAAATGTTTACCTTGGCTGTAAGAAAATCTTAGTGGATTACCCTACAAAGTTCAAGTGTAAGCAGTGTAACTTTCTGGCAGACTATCTCAGAACACAAAGAACTCCAGGTCAGTTAAACGATGAACTGAATTTCACGTGTTCATTCATTGGGAAATAATACATACCTACCACGTGCCAGTGGTGAGCAAAGCATGCTCGGAGTTAACCAAACCCCTCCTGGAGTTCACACAGGAGGAGAACCAGGCATTAGCGATCAGACCAGTAAGTATCTAATTGCAAATGACGTAGGAGAGATACAGGGTGCCACACCAGAAAGGATATACTCTGCCACACCCGAATATGGTGTAGAGGTTGGGATAGCTTTGCTGAGGAGGCCTGAGGAAGGATCGGTGGGAATTCACCTGGCAGACTGCTCCAGACAAGAGGGAGCGGTGTGTGTAAAGGCCCAAGTAGATGAGGAACTAAAAAGTATCCAGTTTGGTGCATCACTGGGGGGAGAGAGTAATCTAAGAGGCAGGCAGGGCACCGGGTCAGGCCAGGCAGTGCTGGTGAGAGCATATGAGTTTTGAGGAGCAGAGGAGCGCCAGGATCAGATTTGTCCTTTAATTGTGTTGTTCCCCTGGATGCCGCGGGGGACAGTGGCTTTAAGAAGGGCAAGACGACAGACGAGCGACCCCTGGAGAGACTGCCCGGCCTGTTGACATGAACTGCTAGATCAGAGTAGTGGTGGTTGAGTTGGAGAGAAAGGAGAGGTCCACTTCCTTGGAGATAGACTTAACAAGGCTTGGGGATAGATTGCATCTGTCGGGGAGAGGGAGATGCCAAGGATGGGCCCCAGGTTTCTGGCACAGGGAGGTAGGTGGATGGAGCTGCCATTTAGTGAGGTTGGAATGTCTAAAAGGGGGAATTAAGTGTTCCACTTGGGCCATGACAGTCGTGAGATGCCTGCCTAGACGTGTTAGGTCGGGAGTCTGTGGGAATCTCGAGTTCAGAAGTCTGGAAGTGATCAACATACACATTAATTTTTCTGATAGGAGCCAGTTGGCAGGACCAATTATCCATTAAAGGAAACTTGGTTTGGGACAAGGGTGCTCAGTGGTGTCGTCTTTGCTGAAAGAGTAGTTTAGGGAGCAAGGTCCCTGTAGTTGGAAGAAACAAACCTGACTTCCAACTCACCCCGGGCAAGTTGGTCAACCATCCCTTCCTCACTCAGCAACTTTCAGTGGCTCCCTACTGCCAAAGAATGGCCTCAGAGCTCTTTGTATTTTCATCCAAAGCCTTTCTGGTAGGGCTGCACCTTACTTTCTGGCCTCACCTCCCACTCGTGCCACCTGTCCTCTGCCCTAGCCCAACAGACTGTCTCCCTTTGTGCCTCCTGCATCCACCCTCCGCCGGTCTGCCTTCTCCTTCCCTCCTTTCTTCAAGCCGAACCCCGCTCCTGGCCCAGAACACTCTGCATTTGGCATTTGTTATCTTAGTGTTTTCTGTCCTGCTGGCTGCCCCTTCTTCTCTGGAGCCTTCCAGGATCACACACCCCTCTTGGGGTTCCTTGCCCTACGCCCCAGCACAGAGAGGGGCTCCCACCTAGCCTGCTTCCTGCTACTTTGTCTGTAAGAAGCTGCTTCATTTTTGTATCTCCGTTCCTCTGGCTCCCAAGTCCTATTTGTCCTGCACCTCCACATTTGTGCATGATTTGGGCACACCCCACAGAGGACATGGATGTCAGAAAGGGGCAGGCAGAACTAGTTCTAAAGAAAAAAAAACACAAAGTTTTCTCTTCGTATGCCTGGAAGCCCTGGCTTCTGTTTTCGAATGGCCCACAGCTTTTCCTGAAACAGGACCATGTTTAAGGATTTGAGCTGCAGTGTTGAACATGACACGGGATCTCTTGCCCATGGCATCCCCTGCATGAGCCTAACCAGGGTTATCCAGGGAACATCATGCTCTGTAACCATCAGAACTTTGTTTTGTCCCTTATCCTTCTAGGAGTTACTGCAAGAGCTCAGGCACCTCAAAATCAAGGTAGAAGAGTTGGAGAATGAACGGAATCAGTATGAGTGGAAGCTGAAGGCCACTAAGGTAAAAGGCAATTCTTATATTTATGGAGAGGTGCTGAGGCCCAGTGGGGAGGGTCTGGGTTCAAGCTCGGGATCTGAGCTGGAGAAGTGCAGATTGACCCTACTGTGTGCACACACAATAGTGCACAGATTGTGCAAGTAGATAGCTTTGATCTGGGAAGGCTCTTCTCCTAGGGAAAGCCCCCTGAGATCATGCACTGCTGGAATAGCTGAGCTCCTTCGTCTTGCTGTGTCCTGTGGCACCCCTAGGCTGACATGGGACCCGTAAGGGGCTGTGAGCAAGTGAGAAGTCTTAAGGCAGATGAACGTCGATGTTACCTCGGCTGCATCGCTTTAAATTTAGCGGTCCCTTTTAATAACTGGTTGGTTTAAATAGGCATGCTGTATTTTAGCATTGAATGCACTCCACTACTTTGTTGTTTTAACTAAACCATGTTTCTATGGAACTGGGGAGCTCAGCAGCCTGGGCTGGGGAAGGAATAGCCCTGGAGGAGCATTCTTGCCTGCGGGAGGGAGCCTGGTCCAGGCAGCCCCCTGAAAGCACACCTGCTATTTCACTAAGGCCTCTGTAGCGCCACCCAGAGGTGTTCACTAGATTTTCATTTTTATTTCTTACTAGGGTTTTAAAAAGTACTTAAGAGTTTTCCTAATTTCTGGTTATACTTTTATTTTTTTCTGTAAGTTAACTTTTAATGATTATGAAAACAATACTCATCACAGAGAATCTTTAAACCATAAAAAAATGGATAAAAGTCACCCTTATACCACCTAGGAGCTACCACTATTAATATTTACTTCTAGGAATTTCTCTTTGGGGGAAATCTCGCTCGCTCTTTCTCCAATTTCTAGTGTTGATAATTTATATGCAATTTATGTCATGCTCTTAAAACTCTGAGCATGATATTAATATCTGTGTAATTGCTTGTATAAAATGATTTTCTTAACCGTTTACCGAGGAAGCCGAGGCACAGAGAAGTTCAGTAACTTTCCCGAGATCTTACCAAGTCAGCACCAACCTAGGCAATCACAGCACATTTGTCTCCAGCCCTGTTTTTATCTAAGTGCACCCTTGTGTGTACTGTGCTGTACCTGTTCCAGCAGCAGTGATTTTCTCAAATAGCTCAGAGCCTTCTGTCACAGAATTCCACTCAGGCGAGTCCTGTCTTGGGGAAGCCTTTGAAGTTGTACAACCATGTATTATAAAACCAAACAACTCTTTTTAGGTCACCTGAGCTCTTTGCCTTGGCATAGAGACCTTTGAGATACTACAGGTTACTCAGTAACTACTGGGTAAGGGGCACCTCCTATGTGCCAGAATGCATCAAGCTCTTTTCCCACATTTTCTCATTTGATCCATAAAAATAACCTAGTGAGGTCTGTTGATTTATTATCCCCATTTCAGTGGCTAGAAAACCAAAGCCCAAGGTGGCCAAGGTGAGGTCCAGACCTGGATCTGTGTCATTCCAAAATCCATGCTCTCTTTCTTATAAAATCCTGATGCCCTGCAAGTAAAAGCCTGTACTATTCTTGAAAGTTCTTTAGTCTTCTGCATAAAGCTTGTCAGCCCCTGAAGGCAACTCATCGTCCAGGGCAGCAATCAGGGGTGATCCCTGGATTTAACGAAGCTGAGTACTTACAGGGAGCTGGAGCACCCCTCTGCCTGGCACGAGCCCGCACACCTTTGCCTCAGACCTCTGGCCACACAGCTCCAGCCTCTGTGGCCATGGCAGTGGCATCCTTTGCCCTCATGGTCAGGTAGAGGGCTTGTAGCCTGTTGTAGACTTCCCAGCTATGGGCACAGGTACTATGCTAAGCACAGCAGAGCACCTGTCATTTCTGTCCTATCCTCTGGAAATTGACACCTGGCAGCTGGGACTCAGCCACTTAGTTTATTTATTTTTTTAATTTTTTAAAATTATTTTTATGTTTTATTTTTTGAGAGACAGAAAGAGACAGTACATGATCAGGGGACAGGTAGAGAGAGAGGGAGACACAGAATCCGAAGCAGGCTCCAGACTCTGAGCTGTCAGCACAGAGCTCCACACGGGGCTCAAACTCACGAACCCGTGAGATTATGACCTGAGCCGAAGTTGGCGCTCAACAGACTGAGCCACCCAGGCGCCCCTAGTCTACAGGGTTTTAAATAGATGATCTCACCCAGAGGCAGGCTTCAGAGACAAGGGACCTCATTGTGCTGGGCTCTGCCTCACCCATATCACTGAGATCCACTGTGGGTCCCAGAGACCAGCATCAGGCATGCAGATTCCTAACAGAGACCAGCTCTCACTTGGTCTGCAAAGAAAGGGAAAAATGGTCGTGGAAGGTCCAAGAAAGGTTAGGAGAAGATCTTCTAAGAATAGTATGGTCCTTGTAGAAATAAGAGGCATTTGGACCGAAAGGCTCAAGGCTAAGGTATTCAGAAGCCACCGAGGCTGTTAGTTGTAGGCCCGCAGGCACCGAGGCCCTGAGTGAGCTAGGGGACAGTGCTGCGTGGCTGTAGGTCTCAGCTAGCAGCTTGCCACCACTGGGCTTGCTCTCTGGCCTCTCTGGGTAGATGCCACAGAGCAGAGGGGCAGGGCTCCATAGGGCACTTCAGAAGAAGGAGAGCCTACCCCTTGCTGCCTCTTTTTTTCTTTACATGGCCCTCTCTTTTCCCATTTGAGGGATGTTAGGGAAGCTTCTTTCAGAACCCCTAAGGTGGGCTCAGAGAGCTCTCGGCCCATAATAGTAGCCTTCATCTGTGCTGTTGATTCAGAAGCTGGCTCCCGAGCAGGTGGGGTTTGTGTCCTGGTCACTAAGTGGCCCTATGACTTGCGCATCGCATCCTGCACTCTTCCTGGTGTCTCCCTGGTAGAGACACAGAGTGATGTTGCTTCCTCTCATGGGATCCTGTGAGGATTGAGTGAGGTTGGACGTGAGAAATCAGTGAGCACTGGGTCAGAGGCAGAGTGGACGCTCAGTCAGTGTGCCTGAAACTGAACGCAAGGCCTGTTGGCAGAGGAGCCACCAAGAGTCTCAGTGCTCGTTTTCGGTCACTTGAAACTATTCGAAGGTTAGCTCTGGCATCCCATTCTATGACCTTGAGGAAAGAAGGGGGGATGTGATTGGGCTACCACATGGGGAGGGATGGCCAGAGTACAGGCCTTTGCTGTATGTTGGCTGGCTCCTGTATGTTGGCTGGCCCCTTTCTTTGTCTGGTTTGATGCTCAGAGAACTACCTGGTTACCCTTAGGAAAGGAATAAGACGAGAGAAGCAAGAGTAGCAGCATTTATTGAGCCCTTACTGTGTAACAAGCATTAGGCTAAGTTGTCCGTGACCATTATCTTATTTAATCCTCCCCACAGCCCTTTGAGGTCAATGCTGTTTTCCCCATTTTAGAGATGAAGCAAGACTCAGAAGTTAACTCAGAAAGGTTAACTTGCCTAAGGTCCTCCAACTAGGAAATGAGGGAATCCAAGTTTGTTTGGCTCCAAAGCCAGTGTGGCCCCTGGGATGGGACCTACACGGTTCTGATCTTCTCACAAGCGTGGGAAGGTGCGGACGGTCACACCTACTGTTACATGTGAGATTTAACCTGCGGTGCCTAGTAGAGGTGTGTGAAGCACCCAGCACAACTGCCCGTGCATGTCTACGTATGAATGTATGTATCACATCTGTGGCTGTACTTACATACTTTATTTGCAAAAGTGTATTTGCTCAGCACATCTGAACGCTTGTATAGAGGTACATATGGGTGAGCGTGCATAGGTGCTCATATGGAGGCTGGGCAGAGGCCGTGGCTGTGCATGAAGAGAGTACATAAGGGAGGTACTCTTGGCTCACTCTTTGTCTACCTACCAGTAGTGATTTGATTTCCACTATGTTTCCTGTATGGGTGTGGATAAATGAAAGATGCATGCACTCGTTGCAATGATGTACATCTGTGCCGTTGCATGAATCCCCTGAGAGAAGGAAGACCACATCCGGAAAGAGAATGTGCATCAGCAGCTCTCCCATTGCACCCAGCCCCAGCGCCTCGGGCCTCAGGGGTGACTGGGCCTCAGAGGGCAGGGGAGGTAAGAGCCTGGTCAGGTAGAAGGATGCAGGTGACCAGCGGGAGCTGAGGGCAGGGCCGGATTGGCCAGGGAGAATGAGTTCAGTCTGCAGAGCCTCATGTGGTGGGGACAGCGGTAAGCACCTCTAACTGCTCACCTCTGGCGCCTCTGCTCCTGACTTCCCAGCATGTTCTAGGACCCACTCGTCCCGGGCTATGAATGACTTGAGGTACTTCATCACAGTCTGGTAGTCCCTCTGAGCTGGTGGGGATCCTCTGTTGCTCTTTCAGGCTGAGGTAGCCCAGCTGCAAGAGCAGGTGGCCCTGAAGGATGCAGAAATTGAGCGCCTGCACAGCCAGCTCTCCCGGACTGCAGCCCTGCACAGCGACCACGCAGAAAAAGGTAACTGGCTTGACTGGGAGAGAGTTGCCCCTGGGCCCTCTGGGCATGTGTGTCTATGGATGATTATGTGTGTGCCTGTGTGAGCAGGCTTACTGATGTGCACATATGTCCTGTGTGTGCAAACGCGTCCAAGTGAACAGATGCATGCATGAGTGTGCGTGAAAGGGCCTAGAAAGCACAGTTCTACTGTGGAACCATTGCCATGAGCCCCTCCCCATTCCAGAAGACTCCACCCTGAAGGCTTCTCTCACATGTAGTCTGATCATTAAGCTCTGGAGCTTTTCTTTGCACTTGACTGGAAGGACTTGTCTTTGTGTCATTCCCACAGGGGAGGCTTTATTTAGCAATCCCTAAGTGGGTTTCTCATATAGACACCCCCTCTTCCTTTTGTAATAATCAGTTTAGGAATGGGGATAGGTCCTTGTTTTGAATATTCCACTATATGCCACTCCCTAGACCTAAATATGTAGCAGACTGACCTCCAGCTCCCTTAGGCATTGGCCTTTGACCTCGTCCTTCAGACCAGTTTGGGAAGAAATCAAGAGCCCCTATTAGGTCCAGAGTGAGAGCAGGCCTTAGGTTGCCCACCACAGACTGACACAAGTGCCTGGGCCCATAGAGATATTCTGTGGGTTTCTGAAATAAGATAGTTTTCCTTAACTGTAGAATTTGTTTTAATATATTTATAGATGTGTCTAAATATTCTTTAGTCAATTCTGACTATAGTGTTTTAAATTAAGCCAAGTACCCAGCTCTTTTACATAATCATTCTTTTCTTCATTCAGCTGTAGACTTTTTTTTTTTCTTTCTTATTTTAAATTCTCCTTTGCTACAATCCATGGGACTGTATTATTTTTCTCTAAAACTAGCTAGCAGCCCAGGTACATGCCCACTCAAGTAATAATGTCTGTATTCTTCTGAGATGTTGGTTTTGAAAGGTTTTTGGGTTCTTTTGTGTCAACTTCGAGTCAATGGAATTTGTATTTTCCCCACTAATTTCTACAAAGAGAACATGAGAGATTAGGTTTGCACATTCATTTAGTAATCCAACAAATATTTAATGAGAATGACTACACCAGACACCATCATGGGCTCTTAAAGAAGTAAAGGAGCCCACATGCAATTTATTCACAAGGGAAGTCTTAGCAGCTTAGCACGTGGGGATGGCTGTCTGTGTGTAAATAATTCTCCCTACACCTAAATTCTTTCAGACCAAGAAATTCAACGTCTGAAAATGGGGATGGAAACTTTGCTTGTTGCCAATGAAGATAAGGTAAGATGGTCCATCAAGGCAGCCCTATTCTTCCTCTGCTAACAGGCTGTTTCGTCCCTACTGGTCTCTGATATTCTGGGCAGGGTCATGCCCATCAGGCCAGTGACCCAGGGACGTGTCAGGAGAATGGCTTCTGCCTTTTGGAGACTGAGCCTCAGCCGTTTGTTTTGGCTTTGATGCCTGGGGACTTTGCCTAAGCGAAATCTCCCAAATGCAGAATAAAATCATGCCTGTTCGTGCTGGTGCAGGGGGAAAAAAAATACCCCTGTGGTTACTGCCAAATGCCATAACTGCTGCTTAGACTCTTGGCAAAACTTGAGAGCAATCCACCAATCTCCTATGCACACAATCTGGTGACAGACCCGTCACGGAGACACTAGGCAGCACGTGATGTGTTTACCCCACCGCCTTCCATTCTTCACATCTGATTGCCAGCGTAATCCTAAAGTAGCCACCTCTGTAATTATAGAGCACTTACCTGGGATGGCCATCACCTCTTAGGATCATAACCCTGCATTTTACAGATAAAGAAACTGACCTTCAAAGTGCTTGAGTAGTTTTGTCCAAGGTTCGTTAACAGTAGGTAGTGGAGCCAGGGTTCCCACCCAGGTCTGTCTAATGCCCAAATCTGCGTGGCCTCCCGAGTCCCCAGGCCTTTGCTGAAAGAACTGATCTCCTCTGGTAATTTCACCTGTTGTGCAAGGAATCTCGGGCTCCTAAGGAACAGGTTGAGGGTATTGGGGATAAATAGGACAGCTTTATTTTAATCTTTCTTTGTATGTAGCTCCAGAGGACAGCATTCGATCCAGGAGACAGATTCCAAAAGCTACCTCAGGAGGGTAGGGAGATAGTGCTTTTCCTGCCTCTGAAATGTTTAAGCCCCTCGAAGGCTGTGTCTGGAAGGGATTGTTTTACGGCTAGGGATTGGACTCCTAGCCTTTGGGTAGAGGCAAGAATGTTTGCAGCTGCCTAGGGGGCAGACCACTGGGAACCCAGTCTCTGTGGGAAGGAGGCTGGACACTGAACTTCCCGTCGAAGTGTCCCTTAGTTTCCACATAGCATCTCTTCTCAGTGTGCCCAGAATGTAGTCTGGGCCCCCAAATGAAATCCTCTGTGGGGCCAGTGGTGGTGTTTACATATAGTCTGCTCTCCCACCGTGACAGGACCGTCGGATAGAGGAGCTCACGGGGCTGTTAAACCAGTATCGGCGGGTGAAGGAGATCGTGATGGCAACTCAAGGTGAGGGAAAGGAGGATTCTGCTGTTTTCTCCCAAAGGTATTCCATCTATTGTGTTAAATCCAGGGGCATTTCGCTAGAAGGTTCTTAACCTTCATTTGGAGAATATCCTCTGCTGGATAATGGAGCTGGTTAGACTGTCCTGGACAGTGGGAAACTGGCAGCTATTGGTTTCTAGAAACTATGTCTAATGATAGCCCAGAGCTCCTGTGGACTAAGCATATTATCAAGAAAATAGAGCCCTTAACAGGAGCCCTTAGGAATCCCCATCCTTGGGGATCTCCTGTGTGTTTTTCCAGGATACCTTTTAGAGGCAGTGAATGCAGTCAACCTGGACCAAAAACCAGTTCGATACCCTCATTGGGGATTAGAGCTTGTCCACCTCCTGACAGCTCCCCCAGCAGATTTCCAGGATACTTTGGGGGCCTTCTTTGAGTCTCTGGGTACCTGGGTTCCTGTAGGAAGTCACAGGGCAGGGAGGACTATCTGTGTTTCATATTTGCTGTGCAGGCTGAACGTACCGTGCGGGCAGCGTTAGTGTTCGTGTGAGCACAGTGGGGCCTGGGCCAGGCTGCCCGCCTTACCATTCATGTCATTGACCCGGGCTCCTGTCACAGATCCCTGGAAAGCAGCTGCTTCACAGGAGAGGGCCACCTTGAGGGTGTTCAGGGACCTCATTCTGGTTGAGCTTCCGCTGGCCCTGCACATGTATCACAGCCCTATTTTCCCTCCTCCTTTGGTATTTGGGGTCGAGTCAGAGCATCATGACCCATGACCAAGGTATGAGAAGGTTAGGGAGGAATAGTAAGGGCTGCCTTCTCTCTGTTCCTCCCATGACCTTTGACCTTGAGATGACCCTCATGACAGCCCTTTCTCAGATTCCCCGAAGAATCTTACGAATTACACCTGTAATGTCCCTTTATATATGTCTTAGTTTTTCTTGATGAAGAAGCACTGTTAGAAATCTGTGGTGTAATCACAGGTTTCAGATGAATCCCACAGGAATGACCCCTCCTTCTGCGTTAATGCTTCTAGGGCCTGCAGACAGAACTCTCTCAATCAATGAAGAAGAACTCGAGGGAAGTTTCCGAAAGTGGAACAGTGCAAACAAAGGCCCTGACGAATTACTTAAGCCAGAGGTGCTGTGTTTCCATCTGTGATGTGGGGTTTCAGCAGGCCCTAGGAGCTTGCACTGAGCTTGGGGGAGGATCAAATCAGGTACCTGTCAGGTACAAATCTTGACAGGTGAGAAATTAAATGGATGGAGTGGCCCCCGAGGCCTGGGGGAAAGCATCGAGGGTGGAGAGGGGCCCAGGCACAGGCCTGTGTTCTAAAAGCTCCCCCAGCAGATTTCTGGGGCACACTGGGAGCCTTCTTTGAGTCTCCTGTAGGAGGTCACAGGGCAGGGAGGGCTGTCTGTCGTATTTGCAGCACAGGCTGAATGCAACATGCAGACAGCGTTAGTATTTGTATGAGCACTCAAGGGGTGGCATAGTGGATACTGGACTTTTCAAGGGTAGGACTTTTCTTTTCAATCCAGTTCCTTGTTTCTTTTGGTCCTTCCTCTCTGGGATGTAAGCAGAGACCATAGGTGGTTTCATTTTATTTCTCCCTGTTTCTCCAGTGTCCGTAATAATGTCTGACGCCCAGGAGAATGCAAGTATTTGTCGAGTGAAAGTGTCTTGCTCGTTGAGGGGAATAAACACACCTATTGCTGTGATACGTTCCTATTCCGCAGCCCTCCCCTCCAGCCTCTGTAACCAGCATACAGATTTCTTTCCCTTTTGCTTGTTTAAAGTCTGGTCCTCTTATACAAACCTCTCTGCATTTAGACGAGATACAAATAAGCAAAGAAACTCATAGATCCAGATCTGGAGTGGAGAAGGGGCTTTGGCCCAGGATGTAAAAGTTTCGTGAAACTCTAGAATGGCCACACCGAAAAGGGTCTCAGAGGTCTAGCTCAACCCTTTTAATTAAGGGAGGAGCAAATTGTCATTGAGTGACCCAGTTATTAAGTCAGACAAACATACCAACATGAGCTTATAATGAGCTTATTCCAGATTGCTGACAGTAATAAAATAGCAGTGATTGACACTCAAGTACCTCAATGGGGTCCCTGTGATGAGCCCTGTACATAGGCTCACCTCGTTTCTCCTCATGACACCCCACTGGGATTCTTATTTTATTATGGTGAAGCTGAGGCTCAGAGAGGGTCAATAATCTGCTTCAGGTCACACAGTGGGTAGATGGCAGAACCTGGAATTGGATCCACATCTATCTGGCCAAAAAGCTCAGGCTTTTAACAGCCCTATACAATGCCAGGGTTCTCCCTATAGTAGACCAAAAAAGTACTTCCTGGGCCCTAGAGAAAAGACCATCTTTACACTTAGTACAGTACTGAAGACATCAGACTGTGTTGTCCTTAGACACCACCATTAGCTCATGTTTGGTCCACCCGCAATGCTCTTCCCTTTTTGCCTTCTCACTAAGCCCATTCTTGTTTCTCAGGTGTTCTCCCCTCTGAAACCCTCTTCTGTGGTATCCCCTCCCTTCCCTCTACCCCAATATTGCAGTAGGTATCAGGACCATAAGGACATGCATGCTGATCTTTATCGTAATGGCGTGTCTGATGAGGGGAGCGCTTCCCCCACACCCCCATGGGGCCTGGCCGGCAGTAGATGTTGCTCATAACAATTGTAGTGCTTCTCACTGCAAGCGACAGAAATCGACTCTGGCTAGCCTACACCACAGAGGCACGTTTTTGAAAGGGTGTGTGGTGGCTCCTTGAATGAAAGGAAAAGCTGAAGAACTGAGCTCAGAAAGGGCAGGAACAGCAGGATCCCCAGGGGTTCAGGTGTCAGGACGCTACTGCAGGGATGTGGACGTAGGCCCGAGAAGGAGGAACAGGTTGGCCTAGGTTTTCGATACTCCTTTCTCCTTGGCATCTTGAAAGAGCAAGGCATCCGTATTGACACAGCCACCGTGGCTGTGCCCAAGGGAGGAAGTGCAACTCCCCAAGGGGAATTGTCCAAAGAAGGGGAAAGGTCTCTAGATAGTAACCGTCCTCTACGGTGACTTCTGTTTCTGGTGCAGATGCCTCCAAGATGTAGCTCTCCCACCGCGGGGCCACCTCCACTCCCGCAGAAATCACTGGAAACCAGGTAGGAGGCCTGATCATTTCTCCAGAGCTGCTGTGCCCTCACACCCTCTTGGGGCTCCTGCATGGCAGGAATTGGCCATGTGTGGTGGTGAGCACGGCCACCATGTCGTGGGCACACCTGCCCTTTCACTGTCAGAGAAGCATGCCAGGCCCCAGAAGCGGCCACAATGTGGCCCAAGCCGTGGAGCAGTCGTGAACTGTGCCTACCTCCTCTGGCCACAGAGGGGCTTTCCTTCCTGTGGGCTAAGGGTCTGGGCCATTGTGACTAAGAAAAGACCTGGCCGGGGGTTGGATTCTCAAAGGAGAGCTGGCTGCAGGTCATCTGTGCCCTCCAGCAGCTCCTCAGAGCTGGGAGCATCCCATCACGTGTGTCTCATTTTTATCAGGCCCTCTTGAATGTCCTTCCTGCTCTCAGGAGCCCTAGAGCCCTGTGACAGTCCAGGCTCCCCAGGGAGAGCCATTTCTCCTATAGGGAGGTCGGTCCAGTTGCTTTGGGGAAGCTTCACATGGCAATGAGCTTATAATGCACTGGCCTGTGGGGTTACCTGGCTGCCATCTGCCTGGTTCACCCCAAAATGAACCTATTTCTAGTTCCCTATGTCAACAATTTAGAACATTTCCAAGTTGGGCCCCCTGTGATGGAGATCTAGAGGCTCTACTGTCAAGAGCAGGCTGTCTTTCAGCCAAGGTGTCTGGAGACATTGGCCTTAAGTATGACGGAAGCTTCTCTAGAATGCTGCTAATTCTCCAGAATGTATGTGTTCAGGACCCCACTTTCTAGAGAGCCACTGTTTCCCTCAGCCTTTAGCCCTAGAGAAAAATGTCAGTGTCAGCGACGGCAGTTGGCCAGTCAGTTTATGAGTTCACTCAAGAGGAAGTCAACACCGATTAACTCACACTGACCAGACTCACAAGAAACCAATGTACCAAGAGATTCTGCTTTATTCGCCTAAACAGAGAACTATCATTACTGAGGAGACTTATCACAAGGTAACCCTTGTGACCACCAGTGGCATTGCCTCTTCTCTGTATAATTGCCCTTTGCTGCAAAATAACCTCTGAGAAAGCAAATTCCCTTGAGCAGACTAGTCAGGGCATACAGAGCCAGAGCAAAGGGTGAGAAGATCCTAGCAGGTGGTGCTCTGGAGCTGTGGCTGGCTAATGTGCTCATCTTTAATGTGGCACAGTGCCCTCCTCCCTGGATTCCATCTTAGACTCACAGACAAGACAGTACTGGCACCTTTCCTCTCTTTTGACCCTGCAGGTTGTCTTTTATGACTACGTAACAGTTAGCTCCCATTGATGTAATAGAACTGAGTGTATTCTAGATTTTTCAGAAATGCCAAGGCCTTTTGATTTGGATTTAAATGATGCTCTCATGCCCTCAGCAACATGTTGTCTGACCAGGCTATCCTCTGAAATGGGCCAGTCTCCTATGTAATGGTTATGATTAGAGGGTGGTTTTTTTCTGAACTTGACCCTAAACCCACTTGACATTGGTAAAACACTTGGAATGTCCTCTGCATGACTGACACCATGCACCTCCTTCTCCAGTAACTGTTTCTTTGTTCCCTTTGTGTTTTTTCCAGGGCTCAGAAAAAGCTCTCATGTAGTCTAGAAGACCTGAGAAGTGAACCTGTGGACAAGGTCAGCCCGTCAGCCTCTCCGTAAAGACTCCTGAGTCACTTCTTACCCAGCAGTGCTGGGACATAGAGGTCCCACTTTATAGAGGCTTTTCTAAAGCTGATGGGGAGACAGGAATTACATGAACATTTTGAGAAAACCGGTCAAGTGTGGCCCAAGGCATTGTAGAGGCAGGACAGGAAATGCTTCCTGGAGTTGATGGAGATGTTGAGGTATAGGGAGCAGGAAGATGTCAGTTTAGAGCCATGAGTCAGATCAAACCATGGAAGGTCTTGAATCCTGACTCTATATCCCCAGAGCCACTTGGGAGCATTGCAGAGATTTTGAATGAGGAAGTAATGTGACTAAAGTTGATGAGCCCAGGAGTGAGTTATGAGATAATTTAGAAGACTGGAGAGGAAGCTTTTTTGAGAGTCTAGAAAGATATGAGGAGAGCTTTGTGGCCCCATATATGAGGGTGGCCCTTGACCATGTGGGTGACCCCTATGCTGGTTCTTGAGCAAGGTCACTGGAGACCAGGGGGGTCCTTCCCTGACGGAGCACCTTAATGGAGCCCTGCTGCCTACAGTCCCTTGGTCTGATCAGTGTACCAGTGCTGGTAATTACAGTGGAAACCCATGAAGGCTGGAGCTGGCAGGGGCCACTGGGCCCATTCAGTGGCTCTGTTCCTGTGGTCCTGTGCCTCTTGCTCCTCCTGGTCAGATTGCTGGCAGCTGTCCAGAACATCTGTCTGTGACTTGGACAGTGGCCTGTGTTTCCATCATGGCTGGTGATTACCTGACATAAAGATGGGGAGGGAGGGAATGAGCCCTGCAGATATAAGCAGGCAGCTGGTCCTGAGTTGTTGTTTGCGACTAACACTGGTCTCTCTTTCTCCACATGTGTGAAATCCTTCTTGCCACTGCATAGTGTGTCGATGGGAACCAGCTCTCCCCAGTGATAGAACCCAAGGTATATTAACTGCATGCCCCCTGTCATGCATCTGTGGTCACATGTCTGCTGGTGTGTTTTCATTTAGCAGGTTACAGCTTTTGTAACTGTAAAGTGTGTTAATCATAACGGGTAAGAGTGTGGGAGGAGAGACAAAGCTTCCTCTATCATTTTCTGTTTATGTGCACCCCACTGTGTAATGTGATTTCACCTCACTGACTGTGGATAGGATTTATTATTATCTCCTCCGTTTTACAGGCTCAGAAAAAACCCATCTTTAACAAGGCATTGTAGATCTGATTGCTAGGAAGGGGGAATGTTATGACTTCCACATATAATCAGAGGAGTGTGACAGCTCTCATCCTTTCTGTGCTGATGTGTCATGGTTAAACACAGGGGCGCACTCAGCCACCGGTGCAAGAATCTTCCTATGACATCCCCTAATGTTGCTGTCTGGCACTTGCTTTCTGTGACTGAGAGCTCATCACATCAGAAGACACATCCTGTGTTTTTTCCCAGCTCTATTAGATACATCTTCTGGACTTCCCTAGAACGTGCATTCGCTGATCCCAGCTCTCCCCCTGGAGCCCATGGAAGGAACCAGTGTCCCCTGCTGCTGACTGCTCCAGAATCAAAGTCCCTCAGGCCCTCTCTGACTTGGACACCCTCTCACGTGCACAGATCACAAGTCTTCCAAGTTTCTATTCCGTCTCCTTAGGGTCAGCACTAGTTTCTCTAGCTTGTGGCCTGGTCCACTCTTGAGCACGATATTCTAGATGGTGTCTAATTGGTGCCTTCCTTGAGCTGGGGACTGCTCTTATAGTTCCTGCTGTCAGTCCAGACCCTGAGGAATGTGATAGTTTCTGTACCTTTGTTTATGTACTGTCCTGGTGTGCTCAGCCTGAGGCAGGAATTATTCCCTATTTAGAAGCAACAAAACAGTTTCTGGGAGGTGAGAGAGAGAGAGAGAGAGAGAGAGAGAGAGATGCCTGAGTCCTGTCTGATGTGAAGTCTGTGTTGTGTCACTCTGGTGTGCTACCCTCTCTGTTCTAACTTAAGGCAGCTGAGCAGTTATACACTGCCCCCTGTCTGGGATTTCCATTACCCCCACAACCAGTCTTATTCTTCTGTTCCTTCTGTGGCCTATCTTGACTTTGACCTTCTCTGGCAGCGAGCACTTCCTTCCCAGGTTTCCTTCTTGGGTGAACAGAGCTGAGAGCCCTTTCTGTTACCCTTGATTCCTTTGTTGTATTTCTTACAGGTCTGCATGGCCCATCCTTGAGTTAGGTTGTGTCCCTTTCCTCCCAGCTCCCCATCAAGCAACCAGGGCAGCCCACATCTGCAGCCGTGGTCATCTTTGCCCTATCTTCGGGGAGCATATGTGATGGTGCAACCAGAAATCTGGTTTTGAGAGCCGTTCCTTGCTCCATATTTCCTGTGTGATGGGAACCTGGAGTCACAGTTCACGAAACCTTTTGAACATTGCCTTCCCCACAGTCTGTGGTTCTAGGTCTGACTGTGCATCAGAGTAATCTCAAATGCTAGTTTAAAAATACTGTCACTTGGGGTATGGTCCCACAGGGGCAGATTCCCAGGACCGGGTACACCCGAGATCTCTGGTGTTTTCATTAGTGTCCCAGGTAACTGTGGAGCAGTTGGTGCACAGACTAGCATTTGGAAACTGTTGGTCTTGCCAGTGTATGATCAGGTCCAGTCTCTACCTTGTGGGTCATCGTGAACGTAAAAAGCATGCACTGTCCCTCTCTTAAGGCTCTGGTTATTTCCACCTCACGAGCCAGTTCCTTGGAAAGAAGCACCTGGGTGGCTCAGTCAGTTAAGCATCCACCTGACTCTTGGTTTCAGCTAAGGTCATGATTTCACAGTTTCATGAATTCAAGTCCTGCATCAGGCTTCATGCTGAGTGTGGAGCCTGCTTGGGATTTTCTGTCTCCCTCTCTCTCTGCCCCTCTCCCACTTTCACTGTCTCTGTCTCTCTCAAAATAGATAAATAAACTTAAAAACGACAACAAAAAGAATACCTTGGAAATATAGTCTACTTTTTTCACATGTCTCCTTTCTGAGTTTATTTATTTATAAGGGGTTACCACTCCATGTTCAGTGAGGGAATCAGACTTCAAACAGTTTCTAGGATGATGTATTTATAAGCACACTGAATTCAGAAATTCATTGGACATTTGGCTTCTAACTGAATGAAACTTCAAAAGATGTCCCAGCCATTAAACCCTCCATTACTTTTCTGACTTGTCAGTTGTGAAATCCAAACTTTGCATATTACTTTTCTTCTGGGCCCGATCAAGTAATCCACAGTTGATTTCCTTGGTAATGTTGCTTCATTTTCTGTTCTTACTGACAGGCATTCGACTGGGTTTCCCTTAGGTTTGTGGGTTTAGGGGGCATTATGCCCTTCTTTTAAAAAAAAAATTCTAGTATAATTAACATACAGTGTTATGTTAGTTTCAGGCAGACAATATAGTGATTCAGCACTTCTGTATGATACTCAGTGCTCACCACGATGACAGGACTCTTAATCCCCATCCCTATTTCACCCATCCCCCCACCCACCTCCCCTCTCATCACCATCAGTTTGTTGGCTATAGTTAAGAGTCTGTTTCTTTTGTCTCTTTTTTACTTTGTTCATTTGTTTTATTAAATTCCACGTATGAGTGAAATTATATGGTGCTTGTCTTTCTCTGACTGCCTTCTGTCCTTCCTAACCAAATAAGTACACTTCTTTCCCTTTACATTATCTTGTTTCTTTGGGACCCTTTCTATGGCCAGGGTGCGTGCGCAAGCCCATTGCACCGGGGCTGAACCTCGGGCAAACTATGATCCTAAGTTTCTAAGGGAATTGTTGGCATGGAGCCCCCTGATCTGTTTTCTCTCCCGAGTTGTGTGTACCTTCTCACTTTGCCTTAATCTGCTATTTTTCAAGATAACTTATTGTAATATATAGATATAATTAATATATATGATCTGTATTATCAATATATGTAATAGGTATACTTTTATTAGAATTTGGGTTTGTATATTCAAAACACCCAAAAGATAATTCATGGCTGTAATTCGTTGAGCCTCCGAGCATTAGGCCAAATGGCAAAGGCCTCCTTTGCAAGATGCTTCCACTTCTTGTTTGGAGTCAGCTGCAGTCGGCCCTGGATTTGGGCTTGACTCTGTCCCTGTCTCATTGCATGGCCCTTTCTCAGAACTTTGGTCCCCTTTCCGGGACTGACTGATCTTTGAAAGGTCTCTGAGTTGACCTGAGTGAAAAATGGCCCTTAGAAAGCCAAGCGGTGCCTGTATCCAGAGATTTCCTAACTGGGTTTGATTTTGAGCCTGATAAGCTGACTCAACATGTCTCTTTCTCTCCTTCCAATAGGACGGCCCTTTTCTGGCAGAGCACAAATACCCCACATTACCTGGGAAGCTTTCGGGAGCTACGCCCAATGGAGAGGCTGCCAAGTCAACTCCCATGGCCTCACAGCCCGACCCCACAGGGGGCAGCCTGCTCAGGCTGAGTGAGTGTCCAAGCCCTGGGGTTGGTGGCCCCTGGAGCAGTGGCCTTGGCACATTCCGTTATTGCCCAAGGTCCCTGCACCCACGGTTGGAGAATGTGGGAGCGGGGGTTGGGTGGACGAGATAAGTTGTCCCTCTGGGTGGCGTCACTTGCTGAGACAATGACTCCTTGTCTGGGCACACTATTTCCTTTGGTAAACACTGTAGAGTGCCAGAAACCCAGGCTGGGAGTCCACCCATTCTTTCCAGCCGCAAGCACTCCACCCCACCCCCATTTTCCCTCTTCCAATCTTCCTTTCTTGGCCCTTCTTATCCCATCATTCCTCTGTTCCCTCCCTTCTAGACCCCTTCTGCACCCTTCCTGTCCCTCACTCTACCCCTCCTCCTCTGTCATCCTGATCTTTGCTCTCCTGTCTCCGCCTTCTTCTTGCAGCCTCCCTATTACCATTAGGATGATATTATGTGCTCTTCCAAGGGAGAGTGTTTCCTTAGGGAAATGGAGTCAGTGGCCAATGGGCAAGGATTTCCATCCACAGGTACCGTTTTGGTGCTTAGGGCCTGGAACCATGGAGGTCTTTGCTGCTTTTCATGCAGAGTAGGCCATCTTTCCTCAACAACAACAGATCAGTGGAGCCCAGGAGGGAACGTTCTGGTCCCTGCAGAGCTCTCCCTACCCGACCTCTCCTTCCTGGTTGTTCCCTGAGCCAGCCCATGTGTCAGCTTCTGCCCTTGGCCAGTTCTGCCTCTGGCTGTAGGAACTCCAAATAAGCTCTTGAATGAGTGTGTCCTAGTAATACGGAGACTCTGGACTTGGAAAGGCTTTGGACCATTCTAGTCTGATCTAAGTGATCAGACTGGCACCCACACAAGAGAAGAGGTGCACGTGGCCCAGTATATCAGCCCCTGCCACTGTCCCCCCCATCCCTGTGTGTGTGTGGATACCTCAGCCTGCCAGGAAGTGGCCCCAGGAGTATTTGGCCCCTCATGTGAGGCCTCCGTTCACTGCACTGACCCTGTGGGCCAAGTTCAGCCCTGTTCCCCCCTTCTTTTCTTATGGGATTGTTTTTCTTTCTGTTTGAGTTTTTCTCTCTTGCTCGATGACTCTTTTGTTTATTTCTTTGCTTCCCTATAACTCTGTTGGGCTGGACTTTGGCCTCTCTTGCTTCTTCATGTGGCTTCTCTACTTCTTGATTGGCTGGAGATCGTGGCCGGAGTGTCAGTGCCCCCGTATTAGGTACTGTACCCTTCCAGGTGAGGTGGAGAGTGAGATGCCCTAGTTTCCCTACCCTAACACCCTCCCCTTCTGGAACATTCAGCCACGTCCCCCTCCTGCCTGCATTCCCGCATCTCCCCCTGGAAAAAGAGGAAGCTCCTTGTTGGAGTTATCCATAAGTACTTGGACCCCCAAAACCTTTAGCACTTGAAGACATTAGCTCACCCAAATTTGAAATGTTAACTTCGCCAGTCCTCAGAGAACCTGGAGTGTGCCTGATCCCCCTGCTGGTCTCTGAGATCTGGATGTAAAGTGCTTCCCTGAAGGCAGAGCAGGGCAGACTCTTCCCCACTCCCACTGAAGGATGGCCCGGGCCTGGGGAGGAGGTCTCCAGAGGACCCGTTCCTTCCTCTCATTGATACACTATTCTGTTCTTCCCATCTCAGGAGACACAGAAAGTGGTTGGGACGACACTGCTGTGGCCAATGACCTCTCATCCACATCATCGGGCACTGACTCAAGCCCCCAGTCTCCCCTGACACCAGATGGTAAACGGAGCCCCAAAGGCATCAGGAAATTCTGGGGAAAGTAAGTTGGTGGTGGTGATTATAATTACATTGCTTAGAATTAGCATTCTTCTTGAATGGGCAAAGAACTGCATAACCCCCTGTTTAATCAGATGTTGAAACAGCAGTAAAAACAGAATGGTCATTAGAAGGATTTGAGTTATCTTGTAGGCCCCCGGAGGAGGAGAACTATGAAAGCACTCATTAAATGTAGCAGTTGCCTTACATGTCCTTCATTCCAGGCATCTGTCTGTCCCACAAACCCTGAGTGCATTCTCTGTAGTTTACGCTACAATGTACTTTGGGAGAGACACTTGGATGAGACCAATTTCTTTTTTCTGAGGGGTCAGTCTGTGTCTTAAGAAAGATTTGCCGTCCCAGTTGACTCAGTCTGTGAAATGAGGCAGAAACTGGGGCCTCCTACCAAGCATCATTCCTCACTTTGACTCCACATGGTGTGCCCTGAAACCCAGAGGCAGAATTAAAATGGAGGTTGGGTCTGGGGAGCTGTCACAAGTCATGATCCTTAACCTCTGGGGAGGCACTGGGGACAAGTGCTGTGGAGAGTCCTGGGTCCAGCTGCTGTGGCCCTGTGTAGGGGGCTGGTACACTGGCTGCATGCTCTCAGGCCGTTCCTGACAGTCTCCATGGATTCTTCTCCACATAGAATCCGAAGAACTCAGTCAGGAAATTTCAACACTGATGCTCCGGGGATGGCAGAGTTTCGACGCGGTGGGCTCCGGGCAACCGCAGGGCCAAGGCTTTCTAGGACCAGAGACTCCAAGGGTCAGAAAAGGTAAACCTCCCTCCAGGGTGGAGTGGGAAGGGGGTGCTGAATGCTCCAGAGGTGGAAGGCAGGAGTTTCTAGTGCAAAACTTCTCAACCTTTCCCACTTGGCACGAGTAGACATTGCTCATGTTTTACAGGTACACTAAGGTAAAGGCAAAAGGCTCCCTACAAAACCAAGGTGGCTGGTGGGGGCTCTCCGGGCTCCCTGAGGACCTCAGCAGCTCTGTGCCTTGCACACTGGTGCAGCCATTGAGAGCACAGATTCTGGAATTATAGACCCAAGTTGGAATGTGCTCAACCACTTCCTAGCTGTGAGCCTTCAACCAGGTTATATAACCTCTCTCTGCCTCATTTTCCTCATTTGTGAAGTGAGAGGTAAAAAGAAGTATTTTCTTAAAGTTCTTATGAGGATCACATGCACCACTGCCCATCTAACCCAAGCATCAGTGGTCTGCCATTCATGGGTCCACTTTTTCTAGGAAATCTGAGAAAGGGCGTTGTCTCCCACCCTTCTCTGGGTCAGTCCCCCTCCCACACAGACCTCCACAGGAGGGTGTTGGCCTGTTGCCATTATCCCTCCTAAGACAAAGCACCGCAGTTTGCTGAAGGGTGTTAGCTAAAGGGGGTTGCAGAGGGGATGGGGCACTGGAATCAAAATGGGAACTTTCACATGACTCTTCCATCGTGCCCAAATGAAAAAGCATTAAAAGAAGTTACACTTTTCCTGGACTGCCCTAGTAGATACCCTCCAGTTACTAGCTTTACCCCCTTTCCTTAGGTCACCCTATTCTGAGAAAGCATGCCCCCCTTCAGATCTGCCCAGGCAAATCTTTACTCCTGTGTTTTTGGAAAATCCCTTCCCATATCCTCTGTTCCCAGCAGACAATTTCTACAGTGTATTGTCTCCAGCAATGTTCTCCTAAAGTCTGAGTTATTTGGCCAAGATCAGGCCTCTGGGGGCCTTCCTCAAGACTGGATTGTGCCATTTTAAATCTGACCAGTGAAAAGTAACATTAACTCTCATATTTAATCCCTCTGAGATTACCACACACCAATGCTGAGTGCAGGTGGTAAGATGTGCACAACTCAGATATCAATTCTCAGAAACAATACAGCCTAGATCCCAATGATGAGCAAAGAACGTTTCCCTAAAGCATCATGTTGTTGGCAGACCTGTACCCCCAAGGAAGGGAACCCACCAATGCACACTCCCCCCACCCTGCCACCCTCAGGCTTCTATAGGCTTTGCAAGTGCACACGGGGCCTTTCCACATCCACTCGCACTTTGGTGGCGTCCTCAGACGTCTTCTCCAGGTGCCTTGCAGAGAAGTGTGAGGGTGTGTAGACTTGTTTCTGCTCTCTGAGGATCAGGGTGTTGGTGTTTACCCTTCTAATCAAATGTAAATGCTCAGTAAATGCTAGCTTTCCAAGGCAGGAGAATCTAAGGACGTGGTTTGAGAAGGCAGAGACCAATTCACAGCCCTTAAAAAGTGAGCCAGAGAAAGCTTACACGTTCCAAGAGCATTCCAATGTACTAGCAATTTTTAAATGTAGACTTCAACATCTTTGATTCTTCAGAGATGAAAAAACAATCTGCAGTAAGGTTGAATGATGAACCTTGGCTCCAAATCTGGCAATTTCTTTAGGGTTGATTCTTGAAGGGAAATCACTGGCAGGGGTAGAAGAAATTTTCTAAGACCCTTCAGCCCTTTTTTCTTAACATAGGACTGCATAGTTAGGGGGCCCATTTTGCCATTCTGGGCAACCATTTTGGGATGGGGTAACCGAAGTCAGGAACTTTCTCTGCTGAAGGAAAAATGGCATTTCCACCCACAGAGCTGCTTTGTTTGAATGTCTTTGTGCTTTGTTAACCGGAACAGTGATGATGAAGGGAAAGAAAATGACGTCCTGAGGAGATTGCTGCATTTATGCTACCAGTGCTGGTGGTAACAACATGTGTTGGCCGGTAGAAAAGAAAGAACTTTATTACTCTGAAGCAGAAACTTGATAGAAGCTAAGGTCCGCTGGTATTTATAGATGTTTCGGTATAGCCTTATAAAATATCGCCAACAATATCCCTGTAGGAAAAACACTTTGTTACAGCAAGTCTCCAGCCCCAATCTCTTTCTTTTCCTAATGAAATATTTCTTTTTTAAGTATCATATTTGATAGTGACACTTTATAGGACTCCTCTCTGAGGTTATAGAAGAAGGAATTTTATTGTCTTTTTTCCTCTGGTATCAGGTTTTACTGATTTGCATCCCAGGAGGCACTGCTATAGAGGGTGCCTGTCACACCCACAAAATACTACATTTTTATTGTTAATTTCGTTTGCATATGTTTGTCATTTTTCTTGAGCTGTCTGCATTTTTTTGCCCGTTTTTGTTAGTGTCTGTCTGACAAATTTCTGTCTGCTCTCTCTATATTAAGATATTAAGCTATGTCTCATTGTGATAAATTATTTTTTAGGCTTCTCGCAGAATTTTACTTTATTCTCTGACAGTTTGATATATGGAATTTTTATGTTTAAACTGAGGTTTGTGAACTTTTCCTTTGTGGTTTCTTCCATGTTAAATGTTTTTGACGATTTGTTTTTCAAGTTTATTTATTTATTTTGAGTGAGAGAGAAAAAGGGTAAGTCAGGAAGGGCAGAGAGAGAGGGAGAGAGAAAAAATCCCAAGCAGGCTCCATGCTGTCAACCTACGAACCGAGATCATGACCTGGGCTGAAGTCAGATGCTTAACTGAGCAAAAAACTGTGTTCACATCTTCTCTTAGGGATTTATTTTGGTATGTGGTGAAAGGTAATTTTATTTTTCCAAGAAAAAGCAGCAGTGTGTAATGTATAAGTCAGGCAGACTCCATCACATGGTTGGATCTCATCTTTGTGCAGGGATTTTCTGAGTTGGTCTCCTGAGTCTACTGCCCTTTGAAACTGTAGCTTTATGAGGGTTTCTAATCAGACTATTTTATTGCCTTTCTCCTGTATTCATGGTCAGTGTCCGGTTTATCCTGAATGTGAGAAAGCCTTAGCTTCAAGGTCCTTTACTTGCACCTGAGTGTCTTCTAGTATCTAGAGAGAGTCTAGTCAATGTGCTGGTGTTGCCATGGGTTTCACAAAATTTTCCTAAGGTATTTTAACACGTCCAGTTTGGGACTGCCAACTCAACTCCAACCTTCCCATTGTCTACATATTGCCTTCTGTCAAATGACGTTGGAGCAGCATGGGCATTTTGGGGACCTGGCTAAGGGAAAGTTGAGTTTTGGGTATCCATTTAGTTTGGATTTGTTGGGATGTGCGTATGTGGTTTGCACTCACTTCATGTTTAGTTGACTAGCTGTCCAATATAAAAATGGCTCCAGGATTACTGCTACTTCCCAATGTGCCAGTTTGCCCAGCACTCTGATACAAAGACGCACAGTTGGAGATCATGTCCCAGTATGAACGTGCACTCTGATATAAAAAGGCAGAGTTGGAGATTGAGTCCCAGTATAAATGTGTCCTTTGGCACTCAGTATCAGAAGGATGGGGTGGTGGAAAAGAAACATTTCAGATGTATAAAACCAGAAGCTATTCTGTGAAAACTTTTTCCAGTTGTTAGATCTGCAAAATCCCAGGCAAGGGATTCAGTTCTCTTGGACACTTAGGGAAAAGAGAAGTTCTGTCTAGGCAGAAATGCACTAACGAAGCTTATACTTCATATGTTCTCCCTCTTTCACGGGGAAGGCATATCTGATAACTTGTTACATCGTTTTAACTGCGATTTGGAAAGATGTTTAGGAACATGTCAGTAAAGCAAGGGATTTGGCTGTGTCTGAAAGGTACCTTCTCTGTCCTCTCTAAATGACTTAAAAGTTTGTTCAGCTAAGGCCCTGGGCGACCCCGGAACTGAGAGAACCTGGGGTGGGGGCAGGGCTGGGAAGGGGGAAGAAGGTGAAGAAGAATCAGGGTCTGCTACTGTGAGAACAACCCAGGGGTGGGAGGGTGGAGACCATTTACAAAGAGGGACATGGGAATTCTGCTGAAGACAAGCACCAGATTTTTAGAAGGTTCTGAACATGTGTACAAGACCAAGATTTTCAAATTATCTCAAAAACACTTATTTTTCCTTCAGAACTGAAATATTCCTCTGGTATATCGAATACCCATTTTTACCAATTTCCAGAAACCAGAAAAGGAATGCAATAAAAAACTAATAGAATGTGAAATAAAAGTGATAAAATGCACATTTGAAATTGAAAGTATTCTCACATTAACAATAAACAACAACAAAATTCCAGATCATACCAAAAGCGGTAATTCGTTGAAAGCAAAAGATAAATTCCAAACAAAATCCGTGAATAGTTTCCTAGATTATTGTTCCTATAAAGTGAGTCATATGAGCACACTGGAAAACTGAAAATTTCTTGATTTTTATGGGATGGAATATATCGACAAAGGTAACAAACTCATAAAGGAATTAATAAAAATATGTCTAGATTTCATAATGGTTTTCAGTTTCATTAAATTTATAATTTTTCTGTGATTTCTCATCCTAAATGAGAATTGGTCCCCAATTCCATACTCAAATTTTGTACTTTTCTTAGAGGGCCCCCCAAATTTTGTAAGTTCTAGGTCTCACAAAACCTGGATCTATACCTACTCGTGTCCCATTACAATCCAGGTTCCAGACTCCCAGTTGTCTGGCATTTACTCCAAGGCACCTAGAATCACATTTTCTTGTCATTTTGGTCTTCTAACTCTTTCACTTTAAGAATAACTCAGCCAGGCATTCAAATATATATATATATATTTTTTTTTTTTTTTTTTTTTTTTAACCAGTGTGTTGGGGGTACTTTTCTGGAAGGAACCTTACAGGCTCTCCGGTTTTCTACATTCCATAAATCCTGCTTCGTTTTTTCCCAATGAACATAAGAGTCGCTTTGTCAACCTCCCTCACCCCAGACTCCATTGAGGTTTTGAGTGTACCATTATAGTCACACTTTAAATGAAAAATTAATGTCTTTAAGAACTGATGGCTTTGTAATACCCAGTCATCCTGTCTAGGAACACGAGCTAGCTCTTCATTTATTCATGACTCGATGCTGCTCAGTTGAGTGTTACAGTCGCCACCTCTCCCTGCACTGCCCCCCCCCCCCCCATCAGCACACAACACATACACATTGCTTGTAAAAGCAACTCCTGGACATTTTAGCATTCTGGTTACTATAAGTGGGACTTTTAAATTACCTTAAGAGAAATGTTAGTATCTGTGCTACGGATTTTGTAAGTCCCATAAATACTATGTATGTGTCTTATAAGTAGCCACCTTACTGAGTCCTCTTAGATTTTCCAGGTAGGCAGTTACCTCATCTGAGAAGAGTGGCTTGCTTTTCCTTCTACTTTGTATCCTCCTTTCTCTCTCTTCCTGAACTGGCTGCACTCTCAGACCAGTGTGATTAGTCCTGATTAAAAACATTATTTTTATTGACTTTAATGTGAATGTCCCTAGTGTTTCATTAAGAAAGGATTAGTTGTTTGGAAGTTGTTTTTAATGTTGTTGTTTTTTTTTTTTAATGTTAGAGAACTGACCCCCTTCTCCTAGTTTTCTATACATTTCCCTAAAAACACTGTTGATGCACAAAAATCTTGTCAATAACATGATTGGTTGTAGATCGTCCTCCAAATGGAGCATGACTCTGGGCTTGTGGCACACGGTGCCCAGTAAGTGGACGGATGGCGATTAAACACAGCCTCCTGGGGATCGCAGAACTGGCCCCTGCTGACAGTCACTGCAGACTTGAAATTCAGACCAGGTGTTATCAAAGGAAACTCTAGAGTCTACCGCAAATGAGAATTATAGTGGAATTTTGTACAACTAGACCCCATGTTGGGATGGTTTAAAACCTAGTTCCCTTTTTTATGTGGCTCCATTGTGTTCAGATGCAGCCTCCGGCTCTCCCACTAACAGGGACATGTTGTCTTCCTGCTTCCCAGTGACGCCGGTGCCCCCTTTGCCCAGTGGAGCACAGAGCGTGTGTGTGCGTGGCTGGAGGACTTCGGCCTGGGTCAGTACGTGATCTTTGCCAGGCAGTGGGTGACTTCTGGCCACACTTTACTGTCAGCTACCCCTCAGGACATGGAAAAGGTAAGGGCTGAGCCCTGGGAAGGAGGTTCCCATTTCTCCTCAAACCAATGTCTGGGGAGGTGAGGCCCCCACTTCTCTATCCCCTGCCCTTACACACACACACACGAGGGTGGGTGGAAGAGGCTGAGATTTCCTCTGTCACTGCAGGTTGATCCCCTGCACTGTGCAGGGGTCCCCAGGTGGACTTCCATGACGCCCTCTGAGGGTCAAACTGCCAGCTGGAATTTCATATCTGTCTTCATCTTTCAATTTCAGGAGTTAGGAATTAAGCAACCTCTGCACCGGAAGAAGCTGGTTTTAGCAGTGAAAGCCATCAACACCAAGCAGGAGGAGAAGTCCGCACTGCTCGACCACATCTGGGTGACACGTAAGGACAGGCAGTAGATGTAATATGTTTCCAGCAGCTCCTAAGGGTAAAAAAGCATTTCCCTGGGAGTATGTGGCTCACAGACTGCAGTCTACTTGGGAAAGGCACGTAGATTACTAAACCTTATGGGGAATACAGCTGCACTTCAAGATGATGATTTGTTGCTTTTTATTTATTTATTTGCGTGTATAGTCTCCCATTCTTAGGAGCCCTAACACACCCATTTCTTCTGGTTTCTGTAGGTTGGCTTGATGATATTGGCTTACCCCAATACAAAGATCAATTTCATGAATCCAGAGTTGATGGGCGAATGCTACAATATCTGACTGTGGTGAGGATTTTCCCTTTCAGTGTTTCAGTTGTCCCTGCAAGCACTCAGCGCAGGTATCCCCACAGCAGTTATTTTAAACCTGATTCCACCTCCTCCCTCATATTCTTAGGGTCTTTAAATAGTATTGTTCATCACAGAAGAGGTCGGAAGTAGCAGAGTATGAACACCATGCTACGAAAAGCTGCTGTGTCCACATGCCCCTTCCTGAGATGTGGTAGACTTGTCTGTGTGTGGTCTGGGAAGGAAACTGAAGGATCTTAGTCATTTTGGAAACTCGGGTTTATTAACCAAAACATTTCTCTTCCAGAATGATCTCCTCTTCTTAAAAGTCACGAGCCAACTACATCATCTCAGCATCAAGTGTGCCATTCATGTGCTACATGTCAATAAGTTCAACCCCCACTGCCTACACCGGCGGCCAGCTGATGAGGTAAGGGTAGGACAGTACCTATCCCAGTAACCCTGAGTCAGGACACGTGCACGATTGGGTGTGAGAAAACAAGAATGACCTCAGCGCAACATGGCTGCCTTTCGGAACAGGGCGCTTAAGATTCTTCCCTTTGCTAGTGCCACATGGTGCCCCAAATACCCGTTGCTTGCATTTTGTGTCCCACAACGGACATTAGACCTCCAAGCTCCCACCGCTCTTGGGGGGACACATGCTCAGGGCTAGAGGCGATAACAGCAAGTCTTTCAAAGCCATTGCAGTGATCAAAGATGATGAGCAAGTGGAGCAAAGGAGAAGGAGGGGAAAGCAAAACAGACAGATGGGGTCAAAGTAGACAGAGGCAAAAGGAACCAGATGTTTCAGAACAGATCCCCCTACTTGCAGATATGAAATTAACTGACCTCCAATCCAGGTGCACAGGGGATCCCTGCGCAGGTTTTGCTAGAGCAGAAGTCACGTAGGTAAACACAGCAACCCTCATTCTGGAGAAGTGCCTGATAATGTTCTATGTACCTCAGAGCGCTTGTTGGGCCCTGTCTGCTATATTCCTAGGATCTAGTATAACCCTGCTGTAAGATTAACTCTGCTTCCTGAGGGATTAGAAACTCCTTCCCCTACCTTCCATTTCATTTTTGTCGAATACAAATATGTTTTGGATGCCTTCTGTGTGTCAGGCACGGTGCTGGACATTCTGAAGACCAAGATGCCACTTAGGTATAAGCGTCTTAATGTGTGTTCCCCTAAAACATTTGGCCACGCCATGGAGATCTTTTGTCTGTTAAACACTTGGCTCGTAAATGATAGTCCTCTTTAAAGTTTTGTTGAATTACTGAATGAATGACTCCATGCCTTCATTTACTGGTCCCAGTGTTAACCAGATGATTAGGGAGTTTCAGGATTCTGGGCCATCAGATATTTCAGTGTAGAAGAGCTTGCAAGATTCTGTGAGAGCTCTACTACTTGGAAACTGGGAAGGCTCTCGGATGGCTGGGATGGCTGCCTGGGTCTCTGGGCATGAGGGCTGCCTTCTGGTCAGGCATCTGGGGCAGGCTTATTTGCAGGGGCTGGCCCCCAGAGAAGACCACAGGTAGGACCTATTAGACCTAACTTTTTCACTCTCCTTCTCCCTCTCACAGAGTAACCTTTCTCCTTCAGAAGTTGTACAGTGGTCTAACCACAGGGTGATGGAGTGGTTGCGATCTGTGGACCTGGCGGAGTACGCACCCAATCTTCGTGGGAGTGGTGTCCATGGAGGCCTCATTGTGAGTGGCTCTTTAGCCTGCTTTGGCATAAACTGGGCTATTCAGAAACTTATTTCTCAATGGCCAGACATAATTCCTAGTAAAAAATATTGGTAGCTCATCTGAAGCCCTTGCTTGCATCAATTGAAATCTCAAAATATTTGATAATTTGCAATTGGGAATTAACATACCTCATGGAAACAGGATGGTTTCTGGAAGAACTTCCGTAGCAATAGACCCAGAGGATTCCAAGGACAAATGAGTTGCATGTCAGACTGTACCTAGAGTGATGCAGTGGCTGGGGAAGTGAGGGGCTGGCCACCGAAATGTAACTTCCTGCTTGCCACGATATGATCATGATGGTCACTCAGATCTGTCAAGTGGTAAAGCCAGTAGGGAAATGAAGGGATGGTTCAGACGTCAGAGTGGACCCTGGGAGACCATCTTATCCAAAGAGTCACAGCTCTCTGCTGGCCTGTGAAAATGAGGTTGTCAGTCAACAAATGTGGTAGCCAGGCCCTGTGCCAGGAAAAGAGAGGGGAGTGGGATACAGGACAAGTGGATAAGCTTCAGCCCTTGCTCTGGAGGCACCCCTGGGCCCACAGAGGCCTGTTTCTCACTGTCACCACCTGGAGCCATCTGTGGTCATCACTGCGTGGCTCTGTCTGTGCTTTCTTCTTAGATCCTGGAGCCCCGCTTCACTGGGGACACCCTGGCTATGCTTCTCAATATTCCACCGCAGAAGACGCTCCTCAGACGTCACCTAACCACCAAATTCAATGCCCTGATTGGTCCTGAGGCTGAACAGGAAAAGCGAGAGAAAATGGCCTCCCCGGCTTACACACCACTGACCACCACAGCCAAAGTCCGGGTGAGTTGCCAGACCCTCTCTGGGGTGGTCACAGGGGCCCGCCTTCTAGCACCCATGTTGTACTGAGTTTGGCCCAGTGCCTGGAGCCAGACCAGCGTGTGCCGCCTGGACAAGGAGGCTCTCTCGGGTCCTGCCCTGAGAGCTCGGTGTCCTTGTCCGTGTTTGTTAGGCCAGTTGCCTGCCATACCCGGGTCCAAGGAAGAGAGTACAGTTTTCTTTGCACAGACACCATGTCCAGGAAGCATCTCTTCTCAAGCAGCTGGCACTTGTCCTCTACCCCAATGCCACCTTGACTCATCTTGCAAGTAGATGAGTTCATGATTCTGAGTTCCCTTCAGTCAGGCTCATCTGTGTGCCATGGGGTCTGAGAACTGTCCTGGGGCACCTGGATGGCTCCGTCAGTTAAGCATCTGACTTCGGCTCGGGTCATGATCTGACAGTTCATGGGTTTGAGCCCCGTATCGGGCTCTCTGCTGTCAGCACAGAGCCTGCTTCAGATCCTCTGTCCCCTTCCCTCTCTTCCCCTCCCTGCCACCAAATAAATAAAACCATTAAAAAAGAAGAACAACAGCTGTCCTGCCAACACAGGGAGCGCTCCTGTTCACAACTGGCCGTGATTGCCTGTGCTGTGGAGGTGGCCAACACACAGCGGTCCAGGGGGCCAGAGATTATGCAGGCACCAGCACCACTCACTGGGGGTCTCTGAATCTCACAAAGCCGGTTAGAAACTGCCTGAGCCGCACTGTCCTCAGACCGTGTCCTTATTAGACTGCAGATCCACAGACAGAATCTCTGGAGGCCAGGCTGGCCCTGTCCGCAGCAGCACGGTGATGCCTAGATTTAGCTACAAGTCATGCACAGACCTCCTTCCCCAAGGGAGCAGGACCAGAAGTGTGTCTGGGGGATACCAGCAGAAGTAGCACTGGGTGAAGCTAGAGCAAGCAGGAAGGGCCACCTGGGGCTCTCCAGCATGGCCTCCCCAGGGCAGGGGGCTCTGCGAGCAGCTGATGCAGCAGCTGTGTGAGACGGGTCCTCCGCCTCAGCACCCTCTAGAAGCTCCTAGGCGCCTCCCCACCCCCGGGGGGAAGTAGAATGTCACTCATGGGACAGCAGGACCTGGGTTTCTTGCACACAGTCTTGAAGGAGCAAGATTCTCCTTCCTCGTTCGAGATTATTTACCTGTTGCCTGTCCCTAGCCGGGAGCTCTATTTTGTTGAGAATTTTTCTAGAAGTAGTTTGCCTCATTCCTTTCCTCATGGGCCAGCTCTTAACCATATTGTGAGTCCTGTCTGCACACTGACTTGATAATCTCGCATTTGTTGTGTTTTAGCCAAGGAAACTGGGATTTTCACATTTTGGAAACATAAGAAAAAAGAAATTCGATGAATCGACAGACTACATTTGCCCAATGGAGCCCAGCGACAGTGCTGGTGACAGTCACAGGGTCTACAGTGGCTACCGGGCCCTCAGCCCCCTCGATGCCCCTGAACTGGATGGGCTGGACCAGGTGGGACAGATTAGCTGATGGCCTTGTTACCTGTCTTCTCTGTGCACCCGAGAACTTCACAGTAACACTGTGTGTGTCACCATATAACTGCACCTCACCCCCTGCACCTGTGCATGCCTTGCAGAGAACATTCCAGCTGTTGTGTACCCCAGGCCAGTGTCTTTGAACTCTGAGGGTGGCCAGGGTACGGAGTTGCACTTTTGCTAAGGGGCCAGGCTTTGGGGACTGTTGCCAGAGGTGGACTCGGGAGGAAAGACACAAAGATGCTTGTATATTTTTGTAATTCTTAATGGCCATGTTCAGCACCGGTGGAAACACACGAACTTGGACACTGGTCCAGAGGTCACAGATGATTCCCAGAGGCTTGGCTCTCGGGCCCTCCACTGTGCTTCCAGTTGAGGGGCGATCTCAAGTGCCTTAGGCCTGTGGCCACAGAGTCTTGGCTGAGATCCAAGGGACAGCAGCAGGGATTGCTGCCACAGTGATGGTGTAACTGTGTTGTGCCTTAATACAGAGGTGGTCGCTTCTTTCTGGTAATAAAAACAATATTTATGTAGAAAGCAAACAGGGCCGTGTAGCTCTAACCTCACTGGGGGATGAGAGCTGGGCACAGCTGGAGAGGGAGTGCTGTGTACGGCATGGCCTGAGAGCTGGTGGCACCGTGCCAGTCCTTGGCCAGGTGCACTCGGCCTTTGCTAAGTGTCATGGACAAGGGGGCTGGAGCAAGGAGGGACCCCGTATTCTTCAGAGGGGTCCATGGCCTCTTCACTTCAGGCTCCACCCACCTCCCTCTATGAAGCCATGGAAAGCCTTGTGCTGACTGTAGGTCACATCTGTCATGCAGACCCCAAAGTTGGTTTCTGTTTCAGAGGCATGAGCCACCTGGGGGGAGGGGGGGAGACAAGAAAGTGGCCTCGCTGATAACAGCCTCTTTTCTTTTGTGTGGTTTGTCAGCTTCTCTGTTATTGGCCTGGCTGGGCCCATAACCAAGCGTGGGGGATGGTCTGTCTGTTGGCAGAAATGGAACAGCCCTGTCCTCCTGATTTAGAGTCTGGCTAACTGATAATGGCTCTTCCAGATGGGCCTTGTCTGGACGGGGACTGAGGGAAAGACACATCTTGCCAGTCTGGATTCCTGCTCATGAGATTCCAGTTTGCCCTGGGGCAGGTTTTGGCCCTGCCGGGTCCCCTGGACCTCGTCTGCAGAATAACAGTGGCATCGTAACTGTCTGGCGGCAGGGGCAGGGCTTGATGGTCCCACTGAGGGCACTCTGCTTCTGTCCCAGATGGAGACAATGCCAAGATTTGCTTCTGAAACTACCAGCAGCCCCAGGGATGGCTGATGACCACAGGCCATGACCTCCTGCCGCCGTCCCCCCGCCCCCCTCACTGAAGTCAACCAGTGAGAACTGGACAAACTCTCCAGCTGGCATGGCTGGTGCTTGATCCCAGTACCCAGGACACTAAATGACAGGTGCTCCTTAGGACGGGTACCTGGACCTTGCTGTCATAGAGCCCCAGGGCAGGCTTAGGTCCTTTTTTCCTGTAGTCTTCTGGTGAGAGAATCTCTGCATGTGCCTGTTCACAAACCCCACATGGAATTAGATCACTAGATCTCTGTGCAGCCTCAGGCAAGGCCTGTATCCCTTTGTGGGCCTCAATTTTCCCACCTAGAAAATGAAGGGTTGTACTTAAATCCCTCAGAGGATGCTTCTAGATCTATGGTGTCTAACTAGGCTTAAGGAAGGAGCAGACCAGCATTACCTGAGGAGGAGGGGTCGAGGGAGGCCCCTGGTAGTGAGGAAGGTCTATGAGCAGCTCCCTGAAGGTGCCCACCTGTACCTGTCCAGGGTCCCATTGGCACCGGAAATTGTGATTGTATTCGGCATCCCGAGGCCTTCATCCCTGCCGCTCCCTGCTCCTGGAGCTAGCTGGAGCACTGAGCATGTGCGGAAGGGAAGGGCTGCTTCTCACAGGCCATCTGTGCCCTCTTCCCGTGTGCCCCCAGTGCCGGTGCTGGCGTGGCCCAAAGGAGTGTGTGCGCACGGCTGTGTGGGAGACCAGAAGCCCTGCCCTTCCCAGGGACAGAAACAGCATGTGCTCTGCCCACCTGCCACTCCTCAGGCCTGGCCCTCTCCTCACCCACTCCCCCAGGACAGGACTTGCATGCCATCTCTGTGAATCACAAGCTGAGTCCACGTGTGTTGACCAGGCTGCCGCCCATTTTACAGATGGCGCCTTCGGAAGGCACTGTGACGCAGATAGGGCTCCTCTCCCAAGACATTCACCGTCTCACGGTAGGATTCTGACCCCTCTCTCCACAGCAGGACAGGTGCCGGGGTGGCCCCGTGAGTTTGGTACAGTGGTGCACAAGGCCTGAGACCCCCACCCCACCCTGAACCTGTGTCATCAGTGCCTCTGCCAGGAATCCGCAGGATGGTGCTAGGCATGGTGGCCTGAGCTGGAGCCAGCTCTGTGGTAGAAAGCAGCCCAGAAGCTTCTCCATGGGCCTGCTGCTGGGCCTTGAGCTGGGCCTTGAGTTGCTAGGGGCACTGAGACAGGTCCTGGGCCCTGAGCTGAAACCAGCTGAAGTGTGCCGGGTTTCAGTCGTCTTCCCAGGCTCAGGGCTGGTGAGGAAACCACAGTGCTCGGCAGTTCTGGGTCACCTGCCTATCAGCCTGGTGCCCGGGCCTCATCTCAGACCTGCTGGACACTGTTCTGCCCTCTCCACCCTTGACACATGTATTTCCTGTCAGGCTTCTGACTTTGTGGACATCATGGGCATGTGGACATGTCCTGATGTGCCTCATGAGGACAAGCTGTATCACAGGGAGGCAGCATGGTGTTGGGGAGGAGCGAGCCACTTTGGAGTGAGGCCAATCTGGTTCAAGGCCCTGCTTTGCCTCCTACTAACTCTGGAACCTCAGGCAAGGCATTCTCTCTCCACACCCCAGCTTAGTTATCTGTAAAGCAGAGCTCATAATATCCTCTTTGTAGGCAGGCTAGAGCTGGCAGTAAAAGACCATCCACAGCGAAGATTCACATTTTTGAGGCCCTGTGCCTTCAACTGCCCATTAGTCCCTGGATTGTCCCATCACTGAGGCCACTAGTGTATCATCTGTCCATGTTGAGGCTCCTGTCACTGTCCTTCACTTATCTATCGAGGCACATTAAGAAGGCTGTATCCAAGGGCAAGACTGAAGTAGAGGGGGAGGCAGGGTGATCTCCCTGAATCCAAATGGGACCATTTTTATTTAACTTTTTTTTTTTTTTTTTTTTGGCTCATACGCTGAAATGAACGCACCCAACCTTGCCCTCATTACCACTAGTAGGCCTTTGGTGGTCTTGAAATAGCAATTTTACCTCTAAGGTATGAGCAACGCATATCCTTGATAGTGCTGTCTGTTCTGATTCAATATGTGGGGGTCCTGGATCTCATGAACTTAGAGGGTGCTAGTGTCAGATGGGACCACACCAATGTGTCCCACTGCTTCCCATGTAGCTGCCACAGGGCAGCCCTGACCAAAACCCTGTTCAACTACCCCTTGGGCCCGTGTCCTTTCAGACTATGCTGAGCCAGGACCAGCTGCTGAACGACTCTCTCCTGGCGGCTCCCAACCCTGAGGACTGGAGATGACTTTCTTCATGGCCAAGAGGCCAGAGAGGCACGTGTGGGGGCCCCAAGTCTCTGCTTCAAGGGGGGCTGGCACAGCCACCCGCAGAGTCCAGACGGGCTGGCAGGACATCTTGGAACGTGGGTGCTGACAGGAGCGAGCAGAGTGGTGAACAGATGTCAGGGGGTGGGCCCAGGGGGCCCCGTGTTTTCAACTGTACTGTGCTCTTCACCACAGCTTTAATACCTTTTGTACTTTTATACGTGGACTGCACCCCACTTCTGTGGGGAGGGCAGTGAGACATCAGCACAGACTCGATTCAATGGCTCACGCTCTTCCCTGAGACAGTTGGGAGGTTCTTACACCAAAGGGAAAGGGCAATGAGTTCATAAAAGCTCTGCTGTTAAGAAAATCCTGAAGACAATGTTCTGGCTGTACTGGAGTGGCTGGAATGAAAGGGGGCCCCTCCTGGGCTGCTTCCACACACAGGGAGTACTTCATCCACAGGAACCTGGCCAGGGCGTTGGTGTTCAGGGTGACTGCAGGGAAGGAGCGATGGGCCTCTCTTCCCACTGCCCCAACTGCCCTCATCCTACCCTCCTCTGCAACAGAGGTTGTCAGTGCTGGGCCTCCTCCAGAGTAGAGGCTGCTCTAACACGTGCAGGCACTCAAGCTCACCCTAGCTGACAGGCAGCACAGGCTCCAAAGTGCGGTTGTCTGATCAAATGGCTCCCCCCAGTGGACAGTGCTTGCTTACCCCAAACCAACGGTTCCACCGCCACTCGCCATCTTCCCAGAGCAGCCTGTTCCCCTGGGGTGTCTCCTACCTCACCCCACGTGCCCCAGCCATACTGTCCCGCCCAAACGGTCTCCCCACTTGGCAGAGCCCCGTCCTCTTCCTCCCTGTGGTGGCTTGGGCCTCCTCTCTCCTCTGATTTCCAAAGCTGGTCTCCTCCTTGGTCCATCACCTTCCCAATTGGTCCCTCCAAAGGTTCTCTACCTTACTCCAGAGTGGCCTTCCCAAAGCACTGTTTTGATCCTGTTACCTTTATGCTAAGAACGCCTCAGTTCCAGAAGCCAGAGTAGAGTTCAAAAGCCTTTGCTAGCACCCAAGGCCGTTCAGAAGCCACTCTGTAGCCTGTGTCTCTGCGTTTCCCCCACCGTGGGACCTACTTTTCCCCCGTGGTCCCCTTCACAAGACCCAGCATGACACCACTTCTTTCAGGAAACCTTCACTGATGTGTTGGTTAGAGGTCCCTGTGTCCCACTGTGTAGTCTGCCCTTGAGCCCGAGCCCTTCCTGGCTCACCCTGAAGTACTGTGTCTTCCTTTCCATAGCCTCTCAGCACAAACTCACCAAGCAACCTGCTATGCGTGGGCTCCTGTACAGACCGGAATAAGAGCCAATGCTGGCCCTTAGACTGCTTAGGGGCTCCATGCTGCCAAGTTCCCCATCCACCCACCCCTTCATATGTGCAGGTTAAGCATGTTCCATGCCAGGCTCTAAGAAGGGCTACAGATACAGACAGGCATGAATGTCAAGGTCCTTGTCTGAGGGTGCTGATGGTCTAGTGGGGGGTGTACATCTGTTTCAAACAGGCATGTGCTGAAAGTTACAGAGGCTCCAGTAGAAGTCTCTACAGCCTGAAAGAACAAGGTGTCCTTTTTAATGGAGAGCTGGGGGAGGGGACTGAAAACAACTTGGATTTCAGAGATGAATCAGGTTCCCCAAGGGTGCCAGAGGGGAAAGGCATTCCAGGCAGATGGACATGGAACATGCCAGCACATCCCAGGAAGTGCCCAAAGTTGCTAAAACCAGAGAACAGTTTCTCAACCTCTGCGCTGCTGTCACTTAGGGCTGAATAATTTGTCGTGATGGGGGCTGGTTTGTGTGTTGTAGGAGGTTTCGCGGCATCCTCTACCCCTGTCTGCCGCCTCTGGTTGTGACAACCGAAAATGTCTCCTGACTTTGCCAAATGTTCTGGGGGGGGGGGGGGGTGCAAAACTGCCCCCTAGCTGAGAACCACTGGGCCACAGAATGGAGTAAAAGTTGGAGGCCCAGGGAAGGAAAAATCTGGTGAAGTCTGCTGGAGTCAGATCAGGAAAGGCCCTGTGAGCCAGGTCCCTGTGATTTATCTTGGAGACACAGGTGGCCAGATGGGGACTAGTGAAAGCAGGGACAAGCATGGGAAGATGTGTGTTAGAGAAAAATATCTGCGAGTAGGCTCTTCCTCACCCTATAGCGCCTGGCAGAGTATCTTTCCCCAAGTAGGGGATTCACTGAGGGGGCACTGAACACACAAATGAGTGAAGGCTCACCGCCCCCAGCCCCGCCACCGTGGCGCCCCTACTGGCCCTCAGGGGATCATCCCTGTAGGCAGGGCATAGCTGCACTTCAGTGAGATCTCTAGAGCCGTTTTCCTTTGTCCTGTACCCAACCCCCCCCCCCCCACACACACACACATGGTGACACCAGTTTGCAGCAACACTACCATCCAGTTTCTGTAGAAAGGCAATGTCTTGGATTAAACACAGCCGGGTCTGAAGCCCACCCCTGCCACCTCCTGTTGGAATGACCTAGGGGCAAGAACTTCATCTTGGAGCCTCAGTTTTCTCCTCTGTAACTTGGAGAATAACTCCCCCCGTAGAATCTCTGGCTTGTTATGAGAATGATGAGAAGTAAAGTGCAGAAAGGTTCTACCCACTCACAGTAACAGAGAAGCATATCAGCCTGGCCAGGAACAGCAGAGGCCATCGTGGTCACTTGTATGATTTGGGTTTAGCAACGTGAAGGATTTAAGGAATAGCTCCTGGAGCCTACTCTTGTTTGCAAATTCAGAAGCTGCTATATTAACCACCCTGGGCACCATACTGGGATGCTAGGAAAACCACAGCCCTGGCCTGTGTTTGTTGCATAAAGCCCAGGAGTCCAGCATTCCTGGAGCCTGCCTACCCTGTGGATTTACTACTACCCTAATACATTTGAACATCATTCCCACTTCAAGGGTCTGCCACAAAGGAAGGAAGGATGCACGTGGAAGGTGCCTAGGCCCTCCAGTAGGTCTGGCCTTAAACACAGGACACTCTGAAGAGGGGTGTTCAGGAGACAGATTGGAAGCTGATGTGACCCCACTTGGATTCTTCTGGAATTCTGCCCCTGCACTTTTGCCAGTCCTGACCTCCTTGGGACAGAGAACAGTTCACATGTAGGGCTGGCCAAGGCCTTCTAACCTTCTAAAACTGCCTAGCAGGTGTCCCACAAGCCCCATCTCATGAGCTGTCTGCTTTGGACTGAAGCTTATCTCACTAAACTATGGGAAAAGCTACGAATTGAGCCTCCCAAGCAAGGCGGTCTCAGAAACCAGTTTATCTCCAACCCTGTGAATGCTGCTTTGTAGGCCCACACCCAGAAAAGGAGCGATGTGCCCAAGGGTGCATTACAGGCATTTGTGAACACACGCCACTTTAATGTGCTGAGGCAGAGCTCACTCTGAAACAGAGGAAAGGGACCAGGCAGATTTGCTAAGAGCAAGGGAGGTATTAGTAAGTGAAAATCATGTCCTTGGTATAACCCAGTTTCTCCAGATTAGGGTGAGCGGCTGTCTGGATCAGGGGCAGGGGTCCACACACCAGGATGAACGTGGACTGCCCGGGAGGAGGGAGGTGCTCCTTGATCATGTTGGCGGTGATGTAGCCTGAGCTGTACTTCCAGCCTGAAATGAAGCAGAAGTAGAAAAAAGCTGTGGGGGTGCCAGGTGGAGTCCCTGACCCCAAGCCTCCTGCCTGGCCTCCCTAGAGAAGGAACCCAGGCTGCTCTCCAAGACTTAGAAGCCTGCGTTGCTGTTCTCTGCAGAGAAGCTGCAAAGTCAAGGACCTGGTAGGCTCAGGCAGCCTTCAGAAGTGTCTACCCCCAGATCCCAGGCTCACTGCTGGGACTCTGAGGCCCCCAGCAGGTGTCTGATGCTGCCTGCACTGTCAGGGATGGAGAACACAATAGTGGGGTGTGGTCTGAGTCACGGCAGAGATCTGGGGCCCTACAGACTGAGGTTTGCGGCTCAGTTGGGGGCGCCCTCTGCTGGGCAGTGAGCTATATGACAAGGCAGGTGCAGTTCAGCACAGCAGGAGAGTGACAGCCACGGATGGTGGGCTGTGCGTGGTGGTAGCCACGTGCTGGCAGCCACGTGCTGGCTAGGGTCGCAGCAGCTGGCTGGGGCTTAGCACGTGATGACTGCTATCCAGGAGAGGCCGGGTGGTAAGGGAGAAGGGGTCACTGGCCATATTAGATGCCACGTGTGTGCTATCTCTGTGGGATGCTGTATCAAGTGTAGCATGGAGTGAGTGTTCAGACTGACCCAATGACTCAGTGTCCCTCTGAGTCCCTCCTGAGGTTCAGCGCGTGTATGGACTGCTGCTGAGATATCACACACATGTCCTTGAGTGCTCTCACAAACAGGTCATCCCAAATCCTCTCTCCCTCAAATCCCTCCATTTCCCATGCAGAGACAGAGCTGAAGGTCTCAGCCATCGAGCACAGATCCAAAAACCAAACCCAGGGACCAGTTCCTGAGGTGGGTCAAGGGTTGGAGCTAACCCACAGTGGGTACAATGGGGATCGTACCAACAGGAGGCCTGTCCAGGGTGTACCACAGGCTGAACTGTTCCGGGTGAGTTCTGGCAACTTCTTCAAGCTCTTTTCTCACCAAGATATCCTCCTCTGTCTAGAAAATAAGGAACGTGAGCAAAGCCCCTCCAGGGACATCCTGCTTGTCCCCCACACTGGGCACACGGGTCAGCACACGTCTGCCCAAGCTGCCACTGCTCTAGTTGGATGCTGTCACCACGGCTCCTGGGGCAAATGAAGGTTCTGCAGCACTTCCTGCACTACCAACCCTCTCTCATGGGTGGAGGAGGTGGGCTGTGTGGCAGAGGCGGTGACTGTCCTCAGCTGGAAGGACACAGCTGAGCACAGGTGCACAGGCTGGGTGGCCTCATTCTGACGGCCCAGACCCCCACCCCCATCCACACTGAGCACCAGGCTATCCTGCCGGGCTGGACCGAGCTTAGTGTGGGCCCAGGGAGTGCAAGGGGCAAAGGCCATAATATGGAAAGAAGATCGCACCTAACACCACAGCACTGGAGAACTACGGGACAGGAAAGCAAAGGCTGGAGCTCATCTGGGGAAAGGGAGCCAAAGCCACGAGAAACCTGTGCCAGGCCCAGAGGTACCACACAGAGGACCTGGACCTCAAGACTCTTCACAGTTCCTGCACCAGCAATCCTACTCCTGGGATTCTGTTTAAGAAAATAATCTAAAAGGCATCAAGCCTAGGCTATATTGTTCATCACTATATACTTGACAACTGGGAAAACTGAAAACAATCTGAAGGCAGAAGATGTAGTAAATTATGGTGCAACTTGGTACAGACTGATGAAAATATGTACAAAGAGTTTTGACGAGAAGAAAGTGTGTGGTAATGCTGGGTGAAAAAACAAAACTGTGTTACAGATGTAATTGCAAATATATGGCATGTATAGAAAAAAAAAGTCATATTTATTTTTGTATTTCCTGAAATTTCTACTGAGGGCATCTATGACTTTATACTTAGAAAACCAGAATGACATATTAAGAAAGGAAGGAAAGCTTAGTATGTAAAGTGGCTGGGGGAACAGTTAAAAACAAAAAAAAACAACCGAAAAACCAGGCCCTCCCCCAAGGCCGCAGGCACCCCAGCAGCGAGAGAGCTCACTTCGGGGGGAGGTATGAAGGCAGAGGCCCCACTCAGCAAACATTCCATCCCACCCCTGCAAGCTCAGGGCTGATTTGGCAGAGCTGACCTGGTTGGCAAAGATGAGGGACATCCTGGTCCTGTCGTCGGGGTTCTTGGTGATGTGGCGAATGAGCTGCAGCATGGGCGTAATCCCTGGAATAGTAGCAGGTGGGACACAGCTAGCCGCGCTCTCTCCCTCTCTGCTGCCCACAGTCCCTAGTCTGCAGCCCCTTAACAGTCTTCCTTAGCCACAATCCTACTTTTCTCATGTCTGCCCCCAAAACTCAAAGTGGAAAACCACCCCTCCTTTTGGTTTCCCCTTCCAATGCAACAATAAATCAAAAGGCCCTTTCCTGTTTTCCTGTGACAAGATGGAAGGAGACTGGCTCGGAACTGAAAGTGGGCTGCACACCCAGCTCCCTCACTTGCTGTCTGACCGTGGTCAGTCACGTGCCTGGCTGCGTGTCCCCATTTGTAAAAGAGAACAAGTAAATGTGTTCATTTTACGAGTGCCCGTTGTGGTGCCTGGCACATTGTAGGTGTTCCCACGTTCCATTCTTTCAGGCATTCATTTTCAAGGGATGGGGAGCATCAGGCTTGACCTGGATCCAGGAGCCCTTGGGGGACCATGTGTGGGCCTACTCAGCTCGGTCCCCAGACCTTTCTATGGTCCCCAGCATGACTTCCTGGGGCAGCCACCATGTTGAGTAAGGGGAGCAGGGCACACGAGGTTGGTTTCCAGGCCTATCATCAACCTTGCACTTCCATCTAAAACAGCTAGGAAAGGGTCTCCCACACCACCCCTTCTAGCATCAAATGAGTCCAAAGTTAAAAAGGTCTGGGGACCCACCCTGTGGCTGAAGCCCCAGAAGCCTCTTACCTGTGCCCCCAGCAATCATTCCCAGGTGACTGACTACCTTTTCTTCAGGCTCACTTGTTTTGTATGGTTTGATTGAAAACGTTCCTGGAAACACAGAGGATACTTCTGACTTCTGCAGCTCTTGCCTGAGAGCTTACAAAAGATCCCAGATGCTCCTTGGGACCCCCAGGAGGAAAGTCCACCTGAGGAAGTGGCCACACCATTCTAAACCAGAAAAGCAAGTCGGTGTGCCCCGTTCCACCAGTCCCCGTGCCCTGGTGCACAAAGTGGAAACAGAGGCTGGGCTTCTTTGAGGACTCACTAGACCTTTTCTTCTGAGGAAGGAGAGGGGCACAGTGAAATTAAATGGAGCCTCGCAGAGCACCGAGCCACAGCAGTGAAAGAGTGAGTCAGTGGTGAACATGTGAGTAAGTAAGCGAGTGTGGATGGCATCCATCTATCCATTCTTCAGCATTAGCGGGCACCTCTTATGTATCAGGCGTTGTGCTGGACAGACAGTGATGAGGAAAAACCCCAGCACTCCCCTAACATAACAAAGCTTACAATCTCAAAAAGTGTGTGTGTTGAATGAACGTATGAAGACTTTAAGGACAAGTGCACATGACCCAAACATGAGACGTTTTCTAGAACAACCACAGGAATCTTCCTCCCAGCAGGAAGTCCAGCATAAACCCCCTAGTACCTGGCTCATGATAGAACAGGCGACCGGTGGGCCCTCGAAAAAGGACGGTGTCCCCAATTTTCATGTTCTCCAAGTACTGAGTCATCTTCCCCCCTTCTGGATAATTGGGGTGTACATTTTTGAAGTAGATCTGAAAAAATAAAGCAGCCTGTTTTTCACACACGCAGACCTGAGGTCACAGCTGCATACAACTGAAAATTCCATTTGCCACTGGAAACCTTGCAGAGAAAATCCTCTGTGCTCACAGTTGCTCTAAGCACCCCCTGAAGACTTGGCCAAATCAACAGCTTCACTGTTAAATGACAGTGCTGGAAAGCCCTTCCCAGGACCCGAGTCCCCTCTCCACCCTACCACCTTTAATAGGCTTGTGGGGGTGAGGCAGGTGGACCCATTAGGCACCATTTACCTTTATAATCAAGTCCACAAAGCCTTGGTCATCATCACTGGACACAGGCGTGTAAGCCCTGACCACCAGAGCACCATCAATTCTGGCCAAGAGATGGATATAGTTACCTGCAGAAAAAGCATCCAGTGTTAAATGTGAGCACAGCCAACCTAAACAGGACCCAGGATTCCCATAAAGGACTTGGCTTCAGGGAAGTGGGTGCATGTGGCAGGGTGCATGGGAGCACGGCCAAGCAGAGGAGGAGTCCAGATCCAGGAGGCCTGGGTCCTAGGCCTACCCTTGTCACTCTGCATGCTACCCTGGGCAAGTCACTTCACCTCTCTGGGTGAGTGGGGACGATATGCCTGCCCTGCCCCCATCCCAGGGGAGCTGTGAGCTTCGTGTGAATGCACCTCACTCATTAAAATATTCTGTGGAACAGGAAGACCTCATTAAAGTTGGAAGCTGAGTATTAAAAGTAATAGGAGTGTTTCCCTTTTAAATATTTTTTGATGTTTATTTTTGAGAGAGAGAGAGAGGGGTGGGGGGGTGGGGAAGGGCCAGAGAGAGAAGGAGACACAGAATCCGAAGCAGGCTCTAGGCTCTGAGCTGTTGGCACAGAATCCGATGCAGGGCTCAAACTCACGAACCAAGAGATCATGACCTGAGCTGAAGTCGGACGCTTAACCGACTGAGCCACCCAGGCATCCCAGGAGTGTTTCCCTTTTAAAGCAAAATATGTTGCCTTCACAAAGTCATTTCTTCTTAGACTGAGTGGATCAGTGGGGTCTGTGAATGAATCACGACCCCCTCATCTGTCTCTTGCTGCTTGAGCCGCCCTAGACTCACAGGCATGCTGGGCCCCGGGATTTGGATACTGCAGACCAGGAGTTCTAGAAAGAGTATTGTGTCTTTCTGGCCAATGGCTCTGCTCGAGGGGCAGCAGTAAAGTTTTGAGCCATGGAATTCTGCCCCTCCTGGGTAGAACCGAATGGACCAGGTATGGCCAGAGACTTACATATGGTGACAACCCAGTGTCACATAGTGGGTATGGTGACTCAGATGGTTGCTGGATCTAAAGTGGGAGCTTCAGTGACTAAGACAAGCAGTGGTGAGGGCAGGAGCTGCCATCAAGAGATGCTAAGAGACAGAGGCAAAATGAAGCTTTGTGCCATCTAAGGGAGTAGAAACTATGCACAGGAAAGATGGAGCAGAGGTGCAGACAGAAGCGGAGACCTGGGGAGACACAGAAAGGAGGAAGAGAAGGAGGAGAGGAGGAAGCCTTGAAAGTCCTCAGGGTCTGTGAGGAGGTCCTGAAGCCTGAGGTGCAAACACTCGGGGTTAAAAAAGGACAGGCGCTATACTGGAATTCAAATGAAGAGAAAGGAAGGGAAGAAAGAAAAGACAGGCTCAATGACTCTGGCTGTGGCCTGGCTGGGCATCAGGGATGTGCAGAAATATATGCCTGAGGCAGTTTCCTTCTGAGAACAAATCTGAACCTGGAGACCTCAGATAGGCTCTTTCAGATGCAGCCAACCTGGGCCTGGCCTGGCAGTGTCCGTCCCCGGGGAAAACAGGGCTGCCTAGCTGGCCCCATTTCTAAGCTGCTGCATTTCCTCTGACCTGGAAAGCATCAGTGATCGCCGAGTCCTCATAGCAGACTCTCCCAGAAGCCTCTAAACTACCTGTCACACTAACTTTGCACCGCCTACACCAGGGCAGAGGAGAGGGTGGGTCATGGCAGATTCTATGAAATTTCTATTCCTCGAAGTTTTTCATTCTTTTAGCCTTCTTGCCAACAGGACTCACCCCACAGACTAGGCAGAGGGCTGGAAGGCAGGCGGACACTGAGCTCTTGTGGATGGGGACAGAGAGAGGAAGCAGTAAGGAGGCTCAGGAGCCAGGCTGGCTGCCTGGTCACCGGAGAGGTCAAGGTTTTGTAGGACAAGTAGGTCATGGATTAGGATCTCCACCAGGTTGGCAAGCAGCACTAGCAATTTGTACAAAGCTCTGAATCCCCAGGCTGTGGACCTAGCAGAGGATTTCTACCTCATCAACATGAAACTGGGTGTCTGGTGGTGGTACAGACCAGAAAGGGGGTAACTCGGAACTCTAAGACCTCTAGGGCTGGTATTCACAATGGGTCCCTCCTTGTGTGGATCTGAGGTCCCTGCTGAAAAGCCACACTATGTGGGGAAGACACACTTGACTCCCTCCTGCCTCTCCACACATTCTGGGCCTTTCTCCTGACTTCAGGGGAACATCAGTTCCTTCTACCCCTCACATGTACACAGCACTTGGCACTTTCTGAATTTTCTCATCCATCAGTCACTTTACCTTCACAACAACTCAAGCGGCGGACAGGCCTGGGAAACCCCATTTCATAGACTGAGGCTCAGAGAGGTTGAAGGACTTGACTCAGGTTGCCCAGCAAGGAGCCTGTGATGAGATCCCAGACCTTCTGATTCTAGATGCACTTCCTTTCAATGCTGAGATATCACTTCTGTGTCAGCCCAAATCAAACAGTGAGAAAAGAAATGGACTGTCCCCAAGCCCATCTCCCTATCTCTCTTGAGCTCACGTGTCAGGAAAGATAACAAGGAGACTGCTGCACACCAGCTGAGTTTTTGAGAGGAGCAGAGTGCCTGCAAGGCCCAGTCCTGGCGATGATACTAAACCCCACTCACCTACAGGAAGCCCCAAGACATGGTCTGGTGAGGGCAGTCCAAAGCGGAACCTCCGGGTGTTGTGGCTGATTTGCTATAAAATAGAAAACAGAGGCATGGGGCACCTGGATGGCGCAGTCGGTTAAGCGTCCGACTTCAGCCAGGTCCCGATCTCGCGGTCCGTGAGTTCGAGCCCCGCGTCGGGCTCTGGGCTGATGGCTCAGAGCCTGGAGCCTGTTTCCGATTCTGTGTCTCCCTCTCTCTCTGCCCCTCCCCCGTTCATGCTCTGTCTCTCTCTGTCCCAAAAATAAATAAGCGTTGAAAAACAAAATTTAAAAAAAAAAAAAAAAAAAACAGAGGCAGACTGTCAGCTTTCTAGAAGCCTTTCTGGGCAACTAAGATGCCTGGGAAAGGAGCTCTATTTGGGACTACCCCGGAACACACAGATGTACACACACACACACACACACATACACTCAGTGAGGAGCAAACTGGAGGCCCTGAAACTCCTGTCCCATTGCCCTGCCTTCGCAGCCAGCACATCCCCCACCACTCCTGTGCTCTTCTCTTTCACAGGCTGACAGTGGAAAGGGTGGGCTGACTCCATTACCTCTTTCTCAATCAAAGGCAGTGGGTACTTGGTTTCAGAGTCCTGTAGGGTGATACATCTCTTCCTTGAGTTCATGTTCCTCAGGGCCAGCAGGAGCACTGTGACTCCAAGGACAGTGATGACAAGGAGCAGGGTTGGGTCCTAGCAGACAGTGTGAACAGGGCACCTCAGGTCCCGCCGGCCCCGGGGGAAGGACTGTGCTCAGGCACAGCAGTACCCTCCCACACCAAAGGCACAGAAGAAACCAGACAGAGGGAAAGGTAATAAAACAATGCAGGCTGAGCCTACAGTGGACCCGGAGGGTAGGGAGGGGTCAGCTGCACATCAGACCACGCCAAGCAAATGGCCGGGGAGTGCTAATGTCACCAGGCCAGCCCTTCCTGCCCATCTGCCTCCATCCTGGTTACATTCGAGGGTGCAAGTCCTGGGAGTCCCCTCCTTGAGGTGATGACACTGCTTCTAACCCACAATCTGGAACATGGTCCCAGTCCCCAATGGCAGAACTAGACGGGGATAAGCGTTGACTCCTCCAGGAGGTGGCTGCGGCTAGGCAGGGATGGGGCTCACTTCCCCGCTACTTCCCTATCCAGGCGGGGTTGGGGTGGGGTGAGTACCTTCGATCTGGGGGTGGGGGGCTTACCTTAGCGCCTCGGGACACGCCAGCACCCACCAAGGCAGGTGAAGGAGGCCTGGACTCTCACCTGCAGCCACTCCTCCGGGCTCCCGCCCCCGCCCCCGCCGCCAGCACTGCCAGCCTGGCCATCGCCCAGCCAGCCGTCGCGGGACCGGGGAAGGGCCGCGGGCTCCCTCTCTCGCCTGACGCCCCGCTCCCCGCCGCGCCACGCCTGCCCCGGCGCCGCTCGGGCCCGCCCCGCTCCCCGCCCCGCGCGGCGCCGACCGGCCCACGCCCTCGGCCGCCAGGCCCGCCCGGGGCCCCGTTGGACTCCCACGGCCTCGCCCCGCTGCCGTGCCCTGGGCACCCACCCGGAACGAGACTCCGAACAGGTCGTCGAAGTGGGGCTGGTTGCGAGGCCGCGGCGAGTCGGGCTCCCGCAGCTCCGCCTGGCGGACGCGGAGGCCTCGAAGCCGCGGCCGGCGACGCGCGCCCGGCCACTCCCGCTTACCCCCACACCGCGCGCCCCACCGTGGAGCACCCCGCGCGCCCCCCACGCACCCCCCGCGGGAACCCCCCGCGTACCCCACCTCTCACCGTCCCCCGCGCGACCCCGCCGTGGAGCCCCTCGCGTAGCCCCCCACGCACCCCTCCCCACTAACCACCCCCCCGCGCGCCTCCCCGTGGACCCCCCCCGCGTCCCCCGTGGAAACCCCCCGCGTCCCCTCCTACACCCCCTACCGCTCCCCATCCCCCGCGCGAACCCCCGGGGAGCCTCTCGCGTATCCCCGCACCCCTCCCCGCTACCCCGCCCGCGCGCCCCCCCCCAGGACCCCCCTCCCCTGCACCCCCCACCGCTCACCCACCCCCCACCCCCTTGGCGCCCTAGGAGTTCCCTGTCGCGTGACTCTCTCTCTGCCCCGCCCTGCCTCTAGGGGCTGCACGCGACTAGGGGCTGCCATTGCTGCGGGGTCCCCGTTCCCAGGGGCCATCCCTTGTTTATTCGTGGCCCCCTCTCCATCCTGCCCTCCTTCCTGCACCCTCTGAGCAGCGCGGATGGAGAACCTCCTCTCTGCACCTTATGGAAACTTTGCCAAGGCTGGAGGAAAGGAGGGGCGTCTGAGTGGTAAGAAGGGTATGCTGATAAAGGAAAAGGGAATTCAGGCCAATTCAAAGAGCACAGGAATATATCCGTTTGACGCGCGTAAAGAGCTCCTACTCTGAGCCTGGTCTAGTGCTGGGCGTTTCCCCGAGGCGGAGATGTAACGGAGTTAGGTCATTCGTTGCAACGTTCATTCATTCATTCATTCTCCATTGGGAAAGAGACAGATAATAGGTACCCAACACCAGACCAATAGGAGACAGAATGGCAGGCATAGATTATGGGGGTTCTCCGCGGCACATTTCAGAACATTGGTAACCCTTCTCCCCCAATCAGTTCTCCCGTTGCCGGTAGCAAAGGTAAATCCCTGCCTCCTGGACCTGAAGGGAGACAGGGAAACTGAGAAAGTAATTCCCACCCCAACCCCAGCCCCCAAACACGCACCGGCACAGGCACGTACATGGTGGACGCTTCTAACATTTGCAGGTACTGAGATATTATCGCAGGATATCTTATTATTGATATTATTATTATATCTTAATAATTAATATATCTTATTATTGATGAAAATGATAACTTGTGAACCAAATATCATAGCTGAGGAGGTTGAACATTCTTCATATTTTTTTTCCCCATGGCAGTTCTTTTTCTGGAAAATAAAAATGCCTACTCATGACCTTGGCCCATTTTTCTCTTGAGTTGTTCTTTTTCTTACTAATTTTTAGGAGTCTTTTATATATATTTTAGAGACCACGTCTTTGCCAGTTATATCAGTTACAATATTTTCCCCTGTTGTACAACTTTCTTCTCTTTTGTTTCCTTTCTTTTGTCTTCTTTTCTTTATTTCTTTTCTTTTTCTCCTGCCTCCCTCCTCTCTTTCTTCTCTCTCTGTCTTTTGATGAATAGAAATTTGTAATTGCAGTGTAGTCCAATGTATCAATCTTTTGCCTTTATGGCTAGTGCTTTGTATGACCTGTCTATTCCTACCCAAGATCCTAAAGATAGTCTCTATTTTCTCTGACACACTTAAAGTGTTTCCTTTCACATTTGAGTCTCTCAACCACCTGGAAATGATTTCTGTATATGATGTGAAGCAGGGATCCAATTTAATTTTTTCCATATGGGTTATGTGTTGTCTCAGTAGTATTTGTTGAATTGCTCATACCTGGTCACTAACCTGCAACGCCACCCCTGTCATATATCAGCTTTCCCTTTGATCTCATTGCCCAGCCCCTCTGCCAATACCATACTGCTCTAATTACAATAGTTTATTACAACTGTTTATATCTTTCACTTATACTTTCATTGGGTCTCAGTTCAAATATCAGTTCTTTAGAGATGCCTGATCCAACCCCCCAATTTAAGTAGATGTACACATTACATGCTATTCATGGCTTTTACTTCAGCTCGTAATATACATGCTGACTATTTAATTGTAAATGGCTGACTCTCACGTTCATCTAGAAGTTCCATTATGGCAGAGACCTTGTTTCTCCAGGGCTGAGCACAGTGACTGTCACATGGATGAATATACATAGCAAATGAATGAATGTATTCCTCTCTGCCCTGTAACACTTAACACCCTGCCTGGCACATGGTAGTGAGCCCCATAATGCTTAAGAGAACAGTCCTTCCCATCAGTGCCCCTTTTTCACTTGCTTTGTCTCCGTAAGACATGTCCTCAGATGACATTCTACATATCTTACCTACTTGCTTACTCTTTCTCTCCCTCTACTACCATGTAAGCTCCATGAGGACAGGACTTGCTCTGTTTTAATTCCTGCTGTTTCCCAGGCCTCAGAACAGTGCCTGGCAAGTGGTGGATGCTCAGTAAATATGTATTGGATGAATGAATGAATGAATGAATGAATGAACTTAATTTTCTCCATCTGATTCAATCAACTGTTTTTGGGTTGGGGGGGGGTGGGCTCTGGAATCATTTTTCCTGTGGCTCTCTTAGTAGTTGCCTCTACCCTCCGTTCTCCCTTCTCATTTTCCCTCCATGTTACCAGAGAGGCAGCCCCCTTTGTTAATCTTGGAGCAGAATAAAGGCAGGCATTTGTCTGGGCTTCCAGTAACTCTTAGAAGGCAATGCCTCCCCCTCTCTCCTCAGCACCCCTGCGCACTCTAGATGCACCCTTTGCATGTTCACGTTCTGCCGGGTTTGGCTCCTCTTTTACTGCTCTCCCGAAACACACCATGAGCACACGTCTCACTCTCTAAATCCACACTGTGGTCCTAAGGCCTGACAACGAGTATGGGTTCACAAAATGCTGAAAAAAAGAAAGAGTGAACGTCTGTCACTGTTTTGGCCTGTATGAGGCTCTGCCTCCACAAAACACCTTCTCCGGTGAGGGGACCAGCCACCTCCACTGCCGAGATTCCCCTGGGGAGGACTGATGCTGTGGCCAAATCAAAGCTTGAGGAGCCTATGCTCTCTAAACAATTTCCAGGCTGTTGTGGGCTTTTTGATTGCTTTTTGACCTTGAAAATGATTTAGTTCCATTTTATTCCTGAACGGATGGCCACTTCTGAGGTCCTAGCTGTTAAGCCTAAATTGTGGTAGGTTGAACAATGAATTTCTCCAAATAGACTCACATCCTAAATTGTAGAACCTGTGAACACTGCCTTATGTGGCAAAAGCAGCTTTGTTACTATGATTAACTTCAAGATCTTGAGATGGGGACACTGTCCTGGATTGTCCAGTGGGCCTGATATGATCACAGTATTCCTTATACGACAGAAGCAGGAAGAAATAGAGAAGGTAGTGTGATGCCAGAAGCAGCAGCTGGAGTGACCAGTTTTGAAGATGGAAGGAGGGTCCACAGACCAGGGAATGCAGGCAGGCACTGGAATCGGAAAAACGCAAGAGAAAGGATTTCCCCCGAGAGCCTTTGGAAGCGACCAGCCCTGCTGATACCTTGACTTTAACCCAGTGAAACTGATTTTATACTTCTGGCTTCTAGAACTGTAAGAGAATACATTTGTGCTGTTCAAAGATAGCAAAGTTGTGGCAATTCGTTGTAGCAACAATGGGAAACTAATAATTGTTTTGTCTCATAGGGCTTGTTTGTTTATACTTGGCTTTATTCCAGAAATATATTTCCTGTGATTTGGATCAGAAAAGCCAGGAAGTGCTCCTCCCCTCTGGTGCTGATGCTCTTGTTGCTCTAACCCTGGGACTCTTTTCTCCCGTGAACCACCTCCCTCAGCAGCCTCCTGCTGCTACTCACATCTTCAGCTTGTTTTCTCTGCCAGACCATATGAGCGGCCCACCCACTCCATCCCTTCCTCCTCACCCTGGCTCTGGCCTGTCCTTTGTGCATTGTGCAAAAATGTCATCCTGAACAAAGGGTCTCAGCAGACAAACCTAGTTGACTGGGGTGAGCTTTATGAGAGAACACTGATGGAGCACCTCACCCATTCCAAGCACCCAGGGCCATGACCAGTGTAAAACATTGCTTGAATTGGAGTTTCCTTGGTTTTCCTGTTTCAGGATTTCAAACTAAAGTGTCGTGATACCACCTGATCAGAATTTCCCACCCTGCAGAATCAGAATTCTGCACCCTGCAGGTGGGCAGAGAACGATAGCAGCGCCTTGCTTTCTGGACCATCTTCAGCCTCGACTTGTAGAACCGAAGAAATGTGGCATGGAAAACCTTGCATTTACCTGGTGATCTGGGGCTGACGTGGGCCTTGCAGAGTAAGATGGTAGAAAGGTAAGAGTGTCCAGACGCTGGGAATGAGCAGAATTTGCCAGACACAGTGTGTTTGGGAAGAGGCAAAAAATAGCTTGCAGAGTGCTATGCCCACTGTCCCGCCCACCCCCAGAGGAGTCCCGCCTGAGCAGCTACATCTGCAGAGCTACCCCAGCAATGCCAGTCAAGTCCCCCTCCAGTGTTTACAGCAATTGCTTCAACTCTTCCCCAACAGCATCTGTTCTGGCAGGGGCTGGGCTAGAGTGTCCAGACGGTAGCAATTCGTGAGTTCACAGCTTGGACTGTGGGGGCAACAGGGAGTAAATGGGGCAGCAGATGCAGTTTCCAGGGCAGATGGGTGGGGCTGGGAGCCTCAGATCTATAATTGGAGAAAGGCTGGCCTTTAGGAAGTGGGGGAAGGGAAAACGTCCAAAAGAGAGAAATGAAGGGAAGCATGCCCTTCTCCTCCTTGAACACAACCAGGACTTTGTTGGCTTACTAACTTCCAGAGACACACAGGGTCTACTACTACGTGCAGACACTGGGTGGGCCTCAGTACCACCCAGGGCATTGTTTATAAATGCACGATTGAGGATAGTAGGGAACACTGGAGTCTGATCACATTGTTTAGGGTGCAGTATTCTGTGGATGGCTGTACCATGTGGCTATGGTTAGGAAAACTATGGTCTGAGCCATTGTATTATAGTCTATCCTAAAGATAGAGTTAACATGATATACGTATGCATGCAGCCTGAAAGAAGTGAAATCAGAGAGCGGGCCGTCACTACTTATTTGGGCCAAAGGACTTGGTCACTGAGCTCCAGTTTTTCCTCTGCAAAATTAGGGTTAATAATAGTACCTATTTCTCAGATTTACTGAGAGGATTGTAGGAGATAATGCATAGAAAGGATTTGGCCTAGAGTAAATAAGAATTAGCTTTTATCTATGCAATCATTAGAGTTAGGTGGGAGTCATGTTTTAAGATTATTTGTTTATTTTGAGAGAGAGAGTGAGTGGAGGAGGGCAGAGGGAGGGGATGAGAGAAAATCCCACGCAGGCTCCACCCTGTCAGCTCAGAGCCTGATATGGGACTTGAACTCACAGAACCTTGAGATGAAGACCTGAGCCGATACCAGGTGCTTAACCGACTGAGCCACCCAGGTGCCCTGGTGGGAATCATTTTTGTGTGATTTTTTTCTTTCCTCCATTTTAAACATAAGTGGTCACCTGGTCTTGTTGATTCCATGAACACAGTGTTTCTTGAACCTGTTTTTTCCCTCCTGTCACTCTTGTAGTCCCCATCATATTTTATCTGGGCTCTTAATCTGTGCCTCTCCTCAGCTGTTTCCGGCCTCCACTCTCTCTCCTTCTCCATCCATCCTGTTGACTTCTTCTTTAGTCAGGTCTGATTTTGTTCTCCTCTACACTGAAATGGCAATCACTCCCTTCATCTGACTGCAAGATAGAGTCCAACCTCCTTTCTACCAAAAGAAAGCCCTTCACAACTGAGACCTAGGCTGTAATTTTAAACAATCTCCCCAGTTCCCCCTGTCAAAGCACTGGCCACACAGAACGGCACCTTTTGCTGTAAATATCCCTCTGCTTAGCCGTTCTGATCCTTCATTCATATCAGTTCCCCTGAATGCAATGTGTTCCCTTTTCTGTTTACCTGAACATCATATGATTCTTTTAAGACCCAGCATAAGTGTCTAATCCTTAGCTAAGCCTTCCCTGATACTCCTGGGAAATCACTCCCTACTCTGTGCTCCCTCTACACTAGCGCCCACATCTGTTACAGCATTTATCCCCTTGTACTGGGGCAGCTGAACATGGCTCTCAAATCCTATTCGAGAAATCAAGGATTGCCTTCTATTTGCTTTCGCATCCCCAGAGCCTAATTGCAAGTCTGGCAAGAAGATGGTGCTCCTTGAAGACTTGCATGTGACCATTTAAAAGAAAAAATGATCATTCGCTAGGGAAGGGCGGCTTAGCACCAGAATGGTGTCGAATTAGCCACTGCTTCTCTAAGACAGGCAGTGTAGGGGCAGGGGAAAAAATCACTAGGCTTTTCTGAACTAGGTGTGGGCTCTGTCTCACTTAGCACTTGTGTCACTCTGTCACTTCAATTTTATACGCCTCAGTTTCTTTTTATTTTTCTGGGCGTGGGGTAAGTGTCCTCACCTTTCACAGCACATTGGCCGTGTGAGAAGCAACTGACAGAAGGTGCATGAGGAAGGAGTCTGTGAAATACTGCAGAGAGGTAAAGTTCCAAGGACCCTGGTGTGAGGGCTCATCCCAGACCTGGATGACGGCCCCCATTCTGTGACTGTGCATAGTCTCTCTCAGGCAGGCAGTTGGGATGAACATATTCATTGAACTGAAGCAGATTGGCCAGCTACAGTAGTGCCAAATCCTATTCCAAGGTGGTGCTGTAGGAGGCAGGGTGGAGTGAGTACCACGTGCTTGATGGAAGTTTTCTGATAAGAGAAAAGGAGACTTAAATAGACCCAGTGAAGAAGGGAGGTGCATGGAGTGTGGGTGCTTCAACTCCCCTAAAGGAGGAAACAACCTAAAGTTCAGGTAGTGGTCACCCTGTGGGATGGTGTCTGACTCACCCTTGTGTTGCAAGTGCCCAGTATGGCACCAGGTGGACATGGGCCTCAGGGAGCATTTCCTAAGTAACTATTGTTCATTCTACAGTCTTGTTGGGGCTGGAAACAAGGAAAGGTTGGCCTACAGACAAATCTTCGGCAGTAGGCTTCCAGGAAAAGAAGAGGGCCTCCATTGTGAAGCTAGACCCGGTTGACAAACTTGGCATTGGCTCTTGAATCCTCCCCTAGGGCTCTTACCTGAGGGGGGTCTTTGGCCAGATCATGGATTCTTCCATTCACCACTCAGGCAGCTGCATGCTGCTCCTTGGAAAATAAGAGGAAAAAGAATCTCAGATATGGCTTCATTAAAATTTGTGGGGTTATGGAGCACCTGGGTAGCTCAGTCCCTTAAGTGTATGACTCTTCATTTCAGCTCAGGTCATGATCCAACAGCTCATAGGTTCGAGCCCCACATTGGGCTCTGCACTGACTGCACAGAACCTGCTCGGGATTCTCTTTTTCCCTCTCTCTCTCTGCCCCTCCCTCACTCGTGCTCTCTCTCTCTCTCTCAATAAATAAATAAATACTAAAAAAATAAATAGAATATGTGGGATTAGGAGGTGGTTCCCTAAGGAGCCCTGCAATCAAAGAGATAGCAAGGCTACCATTTTGGCCATCACAATGAAAGCAACAGCCAACCCTTCCAGTCTCAGGGCAAGGCTCCAGAGAATGTTCTCTCTTCCTTGTATGTAAAAGATTCTAGGGCTCAGAAACATGAAGCAATCTCTCTGACATCACTCGATGAGTTAAGAGCTCTAATCAGAACATAATCAAGTCTTGCAGCTTCATTGTAATATCAGCATGGAGTATATCTGTGCCCATCAGTCATCTGCAGGAACTATCTCAGAGGCACGGTCCCCTGCCCCTGTTCAGCTTGCCTATCTAGGTCAGCTAAAATGATTCAGTAGGGTACAGAGGACAAGGGTTCCGAAAAAAAAAAAAAAAAAAAAAAAAAGCATCTATCTTCTCAAATAAAAAGAAAGTCTCTATAAAATGACCGAACAGTAGATAGTCTAATTTTTTAAAATTATTATTTGAGAGAGAGAGAAAGAGAGAGAGAAGGTGAGGGGCAGAGAGAGAGGGAGAGAAAGAATCCCAAACAGGGTATCTGTCAGCACAGAGCCCAACATGGGGCTCAGTCTTACAACTCAGTCTCACAAACTGTGAGATCATAACCCAAGCTGAAATCAAGAGTTAGGCATTTAACTGACTGAGCCACCCAGGTGCCGCTAGATAGTCTAATATTTTTTAAAAGATTTATATAATATACAAAATTAGGAAAGTAGAAAATCATGCAAACACAGAGGTATTAATTATAAGGAAATGGTTTGTACAACATAAAGTAAGTAGCAGGAAAATCTGAATATTATAGCTATTAGTAGGAGATTATAAGTTATCAAAATTGCCTGAAGGAGAAATTTTTAAACCTAAGAGACAGTAAGAATGAAGGAAATTGAGAAAGTTACCTTTAAGGCTCCAAGAAATAGATGTTTAATATATGTAATTACATGACATCATTATTTATCATTCTTATATTATACATTATATGCAAAGTATAGAGCAAGAAGGAAATTTCTCCAGTTCTTTTCATGAAGAACACTGATATCAAAGTCTGACAAAGGCAGACAAAAAGAAAGCTATAGGTCAGCAGTTCTTAAACTTGTTGGTCGCAGGACACTTTTACACTTTAAAAAAAATCACTGAGAATCCTAAAGATATTTGTTTATACAAGTTATATTTACCAGTAGTTAAATGTTAGAAATTAAAGCAGAAGCTTAAAAAAATATGTATTTGCTAATTTATTTAAGATAACCACAATAAAACCATTAAGTATTAGCATAAATAACATGTTTATTTAAATAACTACATGTTTGTTCAGACACTACTCCCCTAAAGGGTAACTGCTATCCTGACATCTAATACTATATATTAGTTTTGAGTGATTTTCCTTTTATGTAAATGGAAGTAATACAGTATCTATATGCATGCCTAGTTTGTACACATAATTTTCATTATTAGGATATAAATTACTTGAAGAAAGGTACCATATTTTGTTCCTTTCTGTACCTCTTATTTTATTTTATTCAAACAAAAAAACATAAAATTTAAATAAGACTGACATTGTTTCACATATTTTTATTTTTTAATGTTTTTTTATTTATTTTTGAGAGAGAGAGCACAAGCTGGGGAGGGGCTGGAGAGGGGCAGAGAGAGAGAAGGAGACACAGAATCTGAAGCAGGCTTCAGGCTCCAGGCCGTCAGCACAGAGCCTGACAGGGGGCTCAAACTAGTGAACTGGGAGATCATGACCCGGGCTGAAGTCAGATGCTCAACTGACTGAGCCACCCAGTTGCCTCAGTTTCACATATTTTTAAAACTGTTTAATGTCTGGCTAAATAGAAGACAGGATGTCCTACCTGTTTTTTTTTTTTTTTTAACTTCATTTATTTATTTTGAGAGAGAGAGAGAGAGAGAGCAAGCAAGCAGGGGAGGGACAGAGAGAGAGGGAGACAGAGAATCCCAAGCAGGCTCTGCACTGGCAGTGTAGCACCTGATGCGGGGCTCGAACCCATGAACCAAGAGATCATGACCTGAGCTGAAATCAAGAGTCAGATGCTTACCCAACTGAGCCACCCAGGGACCCCTGTCCTACCTGCTAGCATGTGGTATGTAGCCCCTGGAAAACACTGCATGCTGTGAGAGAATGAGAGTAGACAGGGAGAATAATGTCTCAGTTTTGACCTCACAGACCCCCTAAAAGGATCTTGGAGGTCGCCAGTCATCTCGAGGCCACATTTTAAGAGCCTCTGCTATCAGTCAATTTCAATTCTGGATGTTGATGCAAACAACTAAGTGGAACTAAGTGGAACCCAGCAGTATATTGGAGATGAATGTACCACGCCCAAGTGGATTCGTTTTAGGAATGCAGGAATTTTAGGAAATCTATTAACTAAGGATTTGATATATTGATAAATCAAAGGAGGAATCACTTCATGACTGCAAAAGATGCTAAAAAGTATTTCACAAAATGTAATACTTTTTCTGATTAAAAAAGTCCTAGGGAGGAACTTGATAAAATAAATACGTCTCTAATTGCCAGCCTCATGTTTAACTGAAATAAACTAGGAGCACAGTGTGAAAGGGCAGAGCTTTCCTGAGCACTCAGGAGCTCAGGTTCTGCTGGGGAGGTGGAATGTCCACAGTGGTGGTGAATGAGGAAGTGGTGTCACACTGATGGATATCAGAGGTGGTGGCTGAAGAATTAATGATCAACCAACTTAAACCATTAGCTCCCATGTTCCACTCTCTAGGTGTACTTACATCCTGGTGAAGCAGTGGGCAGCAGTGACTACCCAGGTCTTCCCAAAGATGGTTCCTTCGCACAGATGCCTGGTGGCAATCTTCAGGCTGACCTGCCTCCTTACCTCCTACCATCTGGCTAGAAAGGAACCTGGAAGGGTCCGGGGTTGGGGGGGGGGGGGGGCGGGGAGTGGCTCTGCAGAGACCACCTGGGAAGGGACTAAGAAAACTCATCTTTATTACCCACGGATCCTCCTCACCATCAAGCCCAGATCATATTCTCTGAACATCTCTTTTGTGCCAGGCACTTTAGTAGACACTTGGGAATGATGAGAAATGCTTATTGTATTCCAGACAGAGAGAAATAAATACAGTACTGGAAGTGGGTGTTTCACACGAGTAAAATATCAAGCTCACCTTGACCCTTCCCCCCCCCCCCCTTTTTTTGCTCCAATTATCTGGTCTCCAAACCAGATAATTGGACCCTAAATCCACAACATATCTCATATCCATCTCCTAACTTTGAGTTTGAGTCCTTCATAGTGCTCACCAGGATTACTCCCCCTGCAGGTAATGTTTCCCTAGCTTCCACACATTCCAAATCAACCACCAGAAAATGCTCTTTGACCATGTGATTCCTCTGATCAAAACCATTCAAGGGCTCCCCACAGGGTATAGAATAATGGCGACATTATTCTTGTAGGCCCAAATCAAATGCCAGTTTTCTTTTCTTTTTTTTTTTTTTCAAATGCCAGTTTTCTAATTGTCTCCTCCAGAAGTCCAGTATATTTTGTATTAAGTTTTTCTGCACACTTTGTTTTCTTTTGTTGAGAATTTTATTGACATACAACGCACACAGAAAAACACTCAAGTGATAAAGTACTTTGAATTTTCAAAAAGTAACTCCAGAACTCAGATCAGGAAACAGACTAGCAGAATCCCACCAGCAGCTGCTCTAGACCCTTCTCCCTGGAAGGGTAACCGCTATCCTGACACCTAATACCATCTATTAGTTTTGAGTAATTTTCATTTTATGTAAATAGAAGTAACACAGTATCTTTTTGCATGTCTGGTTTGTACACATAATTTTGATTATTAAGATGTAAATCACTGGGGCGCCTGGGTGGCTCAGTCGGTTGAGCGCCGACTTCGGCTCAGGTCACGATCTCGCGGTCTGCGAGTTCGAGCCCCGCATTGGGCCCCTGTGCTGACAGCTCAGAGCCCGGAGCCTGTTTCAGATTCTGTGTCTCCCTCTCTCTGACCCTCCCCCATTCATGCTCTGTCTCTCTCTGTCTCAAAAATAAATAAACGTTAAAAAAAAAAATTTTTAAAAAAAGATGTAAATCACTTGAAGAAAGGTACGATATCTTGTTCCTTTTTGTACCTCCCTCCCCATGCCCTGGGCTCTTGCATGGAGGTTTGTACAAAGAAGGTATCAAATGAGAATTAAGCCAGTGTGACAGGATGTCAATAACTAATGAATTTAAGTGAAGGATAAACAGATGTTCATTGTTTTGTTCTTATAAAACACCTGTTCTATACATTTGCAAAATTTCAAAAGAAAAAGTGAAGGACAAATTTGCTTATTGAATGATTTAAGTAACCCAGGTTAGGCATGCCAATTTTAAAACAGGGCACCTGTAGGGGCGCCTGGGTGGCTCAGTCAGTTAAGTGTCCGACTTTGGCTCAGATCATGATCTCGAGGTTTGTGGGTTCATGCCCCACGTCTGGCTCTGCACTGACAGCGTGGACGGAGGCTGCTTGGGATTCTCTGTCCCTCTCTCTGTCCCTCCCCCACTCTCTCTCACTCAAAAATAAATAAACATTAAAAAAAAGCAGGGCACATGTAAACTCTTTTTCTTTTACTTCTTACATTTTTATGGGTATTTGTATAAAGGAAAAGGGCCCTCAGGTGTGAGTTCTATGACAGAAAAGCGGGAAAGATTTTTTTCATGGAGGTTTTATATCGGGGGCTATTTGTGGATTATATAGTTTTATTCACCAAATATTTATTTGTCATCTACCGTGTTCTGGGCACTTCACTAGGTACTGTGGGTAAAAGATGAATAAATCTTTGCTGTGCATTGTAATAAGACTCCTTGGAAAATCTTGTACTTGGTTTAGGCTGGGAAAAATGGCTTTGCTGAATGCACCCCCATGGTGGTCAAGAGAAGGAGCCACTGCAGCCACACTTTACAAGGGTTTTCTACCTAGGGTATCTATGCATCATGAGGTCCAAGAAAACAGAACAAAAAGACTCAGATTACTTCTACTTCTCATTAAAAGGAATATATTGTCTCCACACTCTATATTATGTTCTGTGTCAGATTATAAAACTAAAAAAATAAATAAAAATAAAGTGCTTGCATTTTCTCTTGACAAACTATCAAATTGGCAAAGCATAAAAGCTGCCCTACTCCCTCCTCTGCCTGCTCCGCTCACCTGGTTTTCCACATGGACCAGGATGTGGCACATGTGTGTCATTGGGTGCCACAGAGCAAACAAGGACAAGAGAAAGTCCAGCACTTCTCAATGCTCATTGGCATTAAAACGTAGTGGTGGACTCACTTTTTTTTAGTGCACAGATCTTGTGAGTCAGACCCCAGTTTGACACACTGTTTACCCATTTCCACGAAATGAATCTATTTAGATGGGAATTTTGTTTCTTGTGACTAGAAAGATTTCAGTGTTGCTTTGAGCAAAATGGACAATGACTGCATCCCATATAACTCTGTGTGGTGGCTTTTTTGATGTGTGGAGTTTGCTAAGCCACAGCCTCCAGTTATTCAATGAAACAATAATCTAGGTGTTGCTGTAAAGGTATTTTGCAGATGTAATAAAAATCCCCGATCAGTGAACTTGAGGTAAAGAAGATCATCCTGGATAATCTGGGTGGGCCTGACCTAATTAGTTGCAAAGGCCTTAAGAACAGAGCTGAGGCTTCCCCGAAAAAGAGAAGAAATTTTGCCTTTGGAGAATACCTTCAGCCCATGCCTGTGGAATTCCAGTGTCCTGTGAACTTCTCTTTTCTTTTTCAAATGTTTATTTATTTTGAGAGGCAGGAAGGGGAGAGAGAATCCCAGGTAGGCTCCGCCCAATGCAGTGCCGGAAGAAAGGCTCCACCCCACGGAAAGGGTAAGATCATGACCTGAGCCTAAGTCAGGAGTCGGACGCTTAACCGACTGAGCCACCCAGGTGTCCCCTGTGATCTTCTCTTTCTGACTGCCTGCCAGATAGGTTTAATTGCTTGGTCATCTCCTGCAACCATGTTAGCCAATTCCTGGTGTATTAGCTTGCTTGGCCTGCTGTAACAAAATATCATAAACGGGCTGGCTTAGAAGAACAGAAATTTATTGTGTCATAGTTCTGGAGGCTACAAGCCTGAGATCAAGGTGTTAGTGTGGTTGGATCCTTCTGTGGGTGGTGATGGTGCCTCTCCCACAGCCTGCAGTGGTTTGCTAGTGATCACCCGTGTTCCTTGGCTTGTAGATGGTACATCACCCCAGTCTGCACCTTCATGTCCATATGACGTTCTCCCTGTGCGGGTGTCTCTCTCCACGTCCGAATTTCTCCTTTTATAAGGACAGCAGTCATATTGGGTTAAGGCCCACACTAATGACCTCACTTTAACATGATTACCTCAGTAAAGACTTTAGCACTAAATAAGGTCACATTCTGGGTTACTGGAGGTTCGGACTCCAACATATCTTTTTGAGATTCTCTGGTTGAACCCTGGCTGATACACTCTGTGGGTATCTCTTGGTCACATTCCCCACAACATCTTACCAGAAGCATTGTGATCTTCAGGTAGTACATTCCATGTCTCCAAAAACAATGACTTGTCCTCTGATCTGGAGATGTTTAAATCTGAGTGTAAGCATATACAACTTCTCAGATCACACACACAGGGCCAGTGTTTGGAACTTACCAGAAAATTACTACTGTTAGAATTCTGGAGCATCTCAGTCGGCTGGACCATGGGTGTTTTAATTGAAAAGTGGAGTATTTTAACTATAACCTGGGTTTGCCATAAAGAACTGCTTGTCTAACAAGAATGAACAAACAACTTGAGAAGCCAACAGATGGCTTTGTAGGATTTGGGCAGAATGCTCATGGGTGTGAGGACTTGGAGGGGAGTTGTGTTGCTCGTATATCTAGGGGCTGAGAGCTGGTGAAGACATTTCACATTTCCGAGCCTCTGTTATGTGTTACACACTTGCTCATGGCCAAGGGTGATCTGATTTAATTCTACTTTCTTACTAGGCATGTATTATTCTTCCATGGTGAGGCTGAAGTAAATGAGTCTCAGATGACTCTTAGATCACACATATAGTAAGGACAGGCCATGATTTAGGCATAGAGTTGATCTTCATTCTTCATGGATTCCACATTTGCAAATTCACCTACACCCTAACATTTATTTGTAACTCAGAACGAATGGTGCTTTCATGATCATTCAAGGACACCTGCAGAACAGTGACCAATTTGAGTCACCTGATGCACGTATTCCTAGCTGAGGTCTAATGAGGCGGCACTCTGCCTTCTTGTTTTAGCTCTCATACTATAAACAAGTGTCCTTTCCATGGTCCCTCGAATGCCATGAGGTTTTTGCATTTTTGTGCCTTTTGTTGGTGATTTTGCTGTTTGAAATGGCCCTAGACATTGTGCTGCAGTGCCATCTAGTGTTCGTAAGGGCAAGGAGGCTGTGATGTGCCTTATGGAGAAAATATATGTGATAGATGAGCTTTGCTGAGGCACAGGCTATAAGCACAGGCACAGGCTCACTGGCTGTGAGCTCAGTGTTAATGAACCAACAATATGTAAGGTGACTTTAAACAGAAACACCCATAAAACCAGAGGCTCCCAGGAACCTAACTCCTCGGAGCAGAGGTTCAGTAATCACTAATTTGGTGTTCAGGGTGACTTTATAGGACAGAGATGCTGCAAATGCTGAGGACCAACTGCATCCATGTTGGGCTGTAAAGGCTTCCCATTCTTACTGCATTACGAGGATGGGAATCGGGACCCAAGATGTTGATGCCTCTGTCTTCTTACCTGTTCCAGGGATGAAAGAGACTGTAGCTTGAAAGCCTCTGTAGGTCACATTTTTATCTGACTGGAAGCTGATGAGCATTACACCAGAGTTGCTCAGCACAGGGGCAGGAGCAACGAAACCACAAAACCTTGCTGGTTAAAGCCCAGCCCAGGCAAGACACGGTCAAGGACCCAGCAAATAGGCATGACATTGGATAGGGAAAAAAAATTAACCTTTAGGCAATTGTTGAGAAATAAACTTTTTTGTGGTGTCACAGTTCATTTTCAGAATAGAAAGACTCCCACTGAGAATGCCCCTTAGGGAACTAGTTTGAGTCAATGGGCTTATTTCAGTGGCACTTTCCCCTTCTGACCCTTAGATCACTGGGGACCTTCCACACCTTCTGTCCAAACAGCTCTTTGGTTCTCCCTCTGGCCCTTCCTGCCCCTGACCTGGGAGAAGGGGTGGTGGTAGTGACCACTTAGGGAGGAGGGAAAGAGGGGGTGTAGGGGAATGAAGGAAGCTTGAACCAGACCCTTTTTACTCCCAAGAACAATTCCCCACAAAGGACTGGGTCCAAAGGCAAACCAGGGGAGCCGAGGCTCCAGGGGCACAGACCTATTTCCTCCTGTCCTTCCACATCCCTGTGCACTGCCACATAGTCAGAAGAACAATCTCCATTCTCTTCTATTTCCAGACTCTGAAAGGAAAGCTGACAAGACTCCACATTACAGCCACAGGAAATCAAATGAACCATTGACCTGATTTTGAGTAAGCTGAGAAATGTGGAGTGCTCAGCTTGCTCTGGGGTGTGACCATAAGAGGAAAGTGAATGGGGCATTCATGAGTAGGTTAAATTACTTAGGAGAAGATGCTGTACCACAGACTCCTAAACTCTAGACGCATCTAAGCTACCAAACAGGGACCAAATGTAAAGGTGTAAATATTTGAGCTCCCTGATGCCCTCCTAGGAAGACCAAAGAAACAGCAAAAAACAATCTGAGCAATTTGATAGTACCGGCCTTCAACTGACTTTGAAGAGTGGAGCAGTGGGAAATAGGGCTGATGAGGTGGGGATGTATATTTTAAACACACAGATGATGGGGATTAAATGGAGCCTGAACACTCAGCAAAAGACACAGAGCTGCATGGATGGGACAAAGCGGAGGTAAGTGATCACTAATGGTGAATGTAGGCACAGGGAAAAGGAGAGTATCAGAAGTAGGTTCCATTCAAACATTTCTACATCCTTACTACAATACTTTCCAGTAGTAAACCCTTTTCTCTCCAAGTCAAATGATATGCACATAGTTCTGACTTGTAATCCTAATCTCCAAATTTCTATCTTGAATGGGTCCTGCACACTGGTGCTGTCACTGACTACAGGGTGTGAAATCATTATTTCACTGATGCATGGCACTCAGTACGCATTTATTGAATAGGTGTGTTTTTGAATCACTTCTAGCTCTGGCACGTTCAGATTTTCAACTAAATTTTGTCTTCCTCCTTCCAGAAATCCGCTCATACTTAAACTTTTACCCTCCATTACTCATAACCAATCTTCCCTTAGTGCTGCTTCCTCCTGAAATTTCTCTTTTGAATGTTTGGGTTCCAGAAGCTTTTAGAAAGAGAAATTCTCTACTTATTTCCTCTGTGTTTTCTTCTCCCGTCATGTGTAAAACCTGCGTGATCTTTTTTCTTTTCCGAACATCAGACTTGCTATTTCAGGTGCCCCCCCCCACTCCCACCTGCTCTCTATTGTTCATTTGCCAATCCAATTATTTTACCTTTTTGCTGGGAGATGAGCTGAGGGCTGGATGGCTGAAACTCTCAATCCTCCTTTTTAAACCCTAACTTTGTGGTAAATCCAAACTCGGCCACAACTTTTTGTTTGTTTGCTTGCTTTGTGTTTTAAATTAAAGGCTCTGTTCTCTGGGCTGCTCTAACTCCACACTTCCTCCTGAGTCTCAGACTTCTTTTTGCCTCTTAAATATATGAGAACCTGGGGCGCCTGGGTGACTCAGTCAGTTAAGCGTCTGACTTTGGCTGCAGTAATGATCTTGTGGTTCGTGAGTTTGAGCCCTGTGTCAGGCTCTGTGCTGAGAGCTTGGAGCCTGGAGTCTGCTTTGGATCCTGTGTCTCCCTCTTTCTCTGCCCCTTCCCCACTCAAACTCTGTCTCTCTGTCTCTCTCTCTCTCTCTCTCTAAAAAAAAAAAAAAAATATATATATATATATATATATACACATATATATAGGAGCCTGGAGGTCTTATCCATCCTTACTCCTCCCCCTTTGTTTTCTAGTCTACTTTCTCTCCTTCATATCCTCTCTCACTTTCAATTATTATTTTAAGAGAAGGACTTCTAAATAAATGCCTCTTTCCAACCTCATTCTGGCTGCAGTCTTACCTTCAACTCTCTGGTGGCATCTCTCCGCAGATGGCCTACTAGTGTTTAACGAACCACAAAAGCTACGAATCAAATGCTGAATAAACTCCGTATCCTGATATTCAAAAACCTCTGTACTTTTAACTCAGCTCCTCTTCCACTACCCTTCCCAATACAGCTCTGACTCGAGGCCAGCCAGTCCCTCAGCCTGTTCTATGCTAGCTCCTCTGTGCTTGCTCTGTTCCCTCTGCATCGAAGGCTTGATGTTTGAGGTCTTATTGGCATTGACTTTTGTTAGCCATTACTTACAAAGTGTTTTGTTAGCAGTTTAATTAATAAGGAAGAAATGCCTGTTTCTAGAAGGGACCAGGAACTGATTAAACCAGTTACCAGATCCAGATGGAGACAGCCCTTCAACAGAGTAAAGTGCACAGCTGCCATCTAGTGGTATATGTGGGTAGTTACAGGGAAAATAGGCTGGTCTGTTACTCAACACGTATATATCAAAGAACTTTGTATGCTGGGTACCAGGGAATAGATCTGATTAAAACAAAACAAAACACAAAACCTCTGCCCTCATGGTGTTTATGTTAGGTCTTCTGTGGAGATACCAGAGCAAAGTTGAGGTAACCAAGGTCAGTACCTTCATTAGGTAGTGTTTGGGGGCTTGAAAAACCCAGTCACAGTTGGCCATGTTGCTATAGTATTCAGGATAGTGAAGACTCTGTATGAGGCCTTCTTCAAAAAGGACAGTAAGGGAACTGCAACCTGAATCTGAAACACAAGGGAAAACGTCCTAACAATGGCATCACTCAAGCCAAGAGGAATCAATCCTCTGTGTGCTTCCACCTGTCTCCCACAAATGGCTCATCAGCTGACTCCTCAGGCAGAGCTAATAAGAAGGAACACGTCTGTGCACTGATTCTCCAGAACTTGTTCAGCCCTCTCAGCTCACTTGGGTATGTGATCAACACGAGTCAGCATGACAGAAGAAGGAGCACCTTCATGGCCTCTCACCTGCCTTGTGGCCCCCTCCGTGATGAAACCAAACAGACCCTGTTGGGGAGCTCCCTGCCCCTCACTTCATCCCTGCGGGGCCTCAACTTCTCTAAAAGGCCTGGGTAGTACGTGATATAAGCAAATGGTTTTACCAGGAAGGTAGTTTGGTTTTAGAGCTTTATAGGTGAGATTAAACCCAGCTGCATGGTCTGTGGCATCAGAGACGAAATTCAGCTGTACAGAGTTGGAGCCAATAAGAACTGATGAAGGGAGGCTTTCTCCACAGAACTTCCCTGGAATGTAAGAATCAAGAGTCTTTGTTCAGAGTCTAGAAAACAGCATCCATTAAGAGACTTCAGGAGAACTGGCCTTGAACTGGATTTGTCAAGACAGTATAGGGTTATCTAAACCAGGGTTTCTCAACCTCGGTACTGCTGATATTTTTTAACTGGAACATTCTTCGTGTTCAGGCTGTCCTGTGCATTTATCGGATGTTTTGTGGCATCTCTGGCCATACTCATCAGATGCCAGTAATACTGTCTCTAGTCATGACAACGAAAAATGCTTGAGACATTGCCAAATATCTCCTGGGGGCAAAATCTCCTATTAAGAACCACAGAAATGCTCCCCTGTTTCTGTTTCTTGCCTAAATAACCTTTGTTTCCTGCTCATGGTTATCCATCGGTATTTTCCTTCTTAGCTGGATGATGCAGTAAAAGTCATTTTCATGCCTACGAAAGCAGCATTCTGTCTGAGAGGTCCTGCAGTATGTCTATATTTTACCTCTGACGGGCCCCAGACCCGGCAAATAAATCTAGGAAGTCTGGTTCCATGGGAAGCAGATGGAGCCAATGAAGTGTTCTGTGGCCTTACAACCACCACACAGGCTCACATCAGTTCCTTTCCTGTCAATTCTGAGTCTGAAACTTGCAGACAGAAAGTGTGGTATTTACAGATGCCTCAGTGCCAGACAGCCTGCAGCCCGGCCCCATTAAGTCCTCGCAGCACGACATCCATTTGACAATGTCAGCATCCACTCACCAAGAAGTCTGTCTTCTAAGGAATATATCGAGAGGTAAGTGTGGTGACAAGACTCTGCATCCAAGTGGGAAACATTGAGCAGCACATGCATCTTCTCTGGTGCCAGCAGGATCCAGACACACAGCCTGCAGGCAGATACATTAAGAGGGAATTATTTCGAGACAGAAAGTGTCCAGTTAGTGGGCACAGCCAGACTGGAGGTGGGGGCTGGGGGAAGAGTGGCAGGGAGGCTACTCACTGCTTGCTCTCATAGTACAGGTAGGGGCTTTCTGGGAAGTGCAGCTCCCCCTGAGACTCACGGAGCACACGATCCTGCTCACTGCATGAGGCTGGGAAAGAGAGCCACGAGAATCAGGGTAACAGTGGTGACTGGCCACAATAGTCCTCTCCTTCTAGAACCTGTACAGAAGTGCCTGGTTCTTCATGATGCATGGTTCCTCTCTTGCCAAATATTTCTCTGCCGTGGCTTCTGTGATGCCTTACTCTTTTTTGTTCTTTTTAGATCCTGCTTAACCTTGAGATTCAATGATTCCTTCTCCTTCACTCCATCATAACTTGCTTCTATAAATACATGTATTTCCCGGTTCTATCCTTAGCTTTCTTTTTTTTTTTCAAAAATTTTTAACGTTTATTTAATTTGGAGAGGAGAGAGAGAGACAAAGTGCAAGTGGGGGAGGAGCAGAGAGAGAGAGGGAGACACAGAATCCGAAGCAGGCTCCAGGCTCTGAGCCATCAGCACAGAGCCCGATGTGGGGCTCAAACTCACAAACTGTGAAATCATGACCTGAGCCGAAGTCGGATGCTCAAGCGACTGAGCCACCCAGGCGCCCCTCTATCCTTAGCTTTCATCTCTTTTTACACGAGCCCTCTGACTAGTCTCATCCATACTCTGAGTTTCAACTGTTATTCTACCCTTCTGAACTTCAGACCTCGTTTTCCAACCATCTCCTAGATATCCCCTTAACATGCTACAGATGGTCTGCAAAAAACTGCTTCCACTTCTGATTCGATTACTTTTAGGTGCCCTTTGCTTCGTTTCTCAGGCTCAGAACTTTGGTACTATCCTTGGTTCTTCCCTGTCTCCCCCCCCCCCCCCCCCTTCATCTAAGTGACTGCCAGGTGCCAATTCTTCTTGTTTCCATTCCCATCCTTTCATTCCCCGGCCATTGCCCTAAGCCTCTAGAACTAATGTGTAATCTCATAAGTCCACCTTGAATGATTTCCCCTCCATCCTATCCCCTATGTGCTGTTCTTATACCGCCAGAGTACTGCTCTCATCTATTTAATTAATCAACTTCCTATTACTCAGTAAATCCAAATTTTTTTTTGACAGGCATCCAAAATTTCTACAAATTGGTCTCCATTTATTTTCTAATCTCCCTCACTTCAGCTGCTCTGACTGACATGCTGGTCTCTTACCCCAACATTTTCCTATCTCCATCTTTTAGCATCCATCTTTCGACAAAGAGGATTCCTAGAGCTGCAGTATTTTTCTTTATCTGTATCCCATTTCCACCTGACAACATTCTACTGGTTCTTTGTGGTTTTGTTGTTTGTTTGTTTGTTTGTTTGTTGTGATTCAGCTTAAAATGCATCTGTGTTCCAAAGCCTCCTCTGGCTTTTTCCCCCAGCCACTTACTCCTGCAGCTCTCAAGGTACTCTTTTTCCTGAAACTATCTTTGTATTTAGTTCCACAGACTCACAGACACACACTGAATATTTGAGCCAAAGGTGCCTTAGAGACTATCTGATCCAGACATTTTTTTTAACCGTTTATTTATTCTTGAGAGAAAGAGCGCGCGCGCAAAGTGGAGGAGGGGCAAAGAGAGAGGGAGACACGAAATCCGAAGCAGGCTCTAGGCTTTGAGCTGTCAGCACAGAGCCTGATGCGGGGCTCGAACTCACAAACTGCAAAACATGACCTGAGCTGAAGTCGGACACTTAACCGACTGTGTCACCCAAGTGCTCCCAGATTCTTTTCTTTATGGACAAGGAAACTGAGGTCCAGAGGTAGGAAGGAGCTTTCCCAAAGTCACAGAGCAGCTTCATTGAAGACTTGGCAATGTGGGGGAGAGTCCCCTGTACACATGAGGACACTTTCAGGGTAAGGCATGTAGCTTAGTGACCATCTGCACCACCTCACCTCCCGCTCCCTCTCGAGTGTCTGATCTAAAGCTAGGATTCGGCAAGTGTTTGCTGAGTTGAGATGGAGGCCTTGAAGAAGTGAAATGGGAGAGAATCCAGAGCTCCTTCTGGGTGATGGGCTGCCCTGACTGGCAGGAAATGGCTGTGGGTGCCCCAAGTGTGGGTAGCTTTCTACCTAGTGAGCAGAGAGAGCTCTTCCTAAGACTTTCGATTACAAAAGGAACTTATATTCAGAAATACTAGATATTAATTCCTGCTCCCGGTGGAGCAGGCTGTAAGAAATACCCACCTCTGGAGCTCTTCCTCCGCTTCCCTGGGAAAGAAAAAGAAGCGTGCTATTCAAGGTTTGTGGTATCCTGAACAATATTTCAACAAGTTAGCATTTCCCTGGCTCAAAAGTGCAGGGATTTTTAAGTCACTATGCAACTAATGAAAATCTGATCTCTGGAAAGAACAGAAGGCGTAATTTGACAAAACAGGAACGTGGTCTCGGTGTTTTAATGAAATTTCACTCTCTTTATTAAGTGCACTAATCAGGCCATGATTAGCTGGGGGGTTACACAGAGGAAGAGGTTGTCTGGTCTACTTCTCCCATTGTTGATGAGAAGGGATGCTGGAGATGAGAATAAGTGGCCCGCAACCAAAAAAGAGTTACTGGGGTAGCTACCACTTGAGCTGAGGGCTTGGATGCCTGCCACTGTACACTTGATAACAAACCCAAGTTCTTACCAAATGAATTTTAATTAACTCCTTTGGGACAGAACAGAAGCCCTATTGAAGCTGGAAGCTACTAGTTAGAAAACAATTACGTTGGATGTGGAGGCAGAACCGAAGTTTCAATTAACTCCCTGATCAGTCTAGTAGAAGGTGTTTATAGACCCTGATCTTTGCAGACGTATGGTACCCAGATCTGTGCCTGGCCTTCTCAACCACAGCATCACTCACATTTTGGGTTGGACCATTCTTTGTCATGGGTCTGTTCTGTGCATTATAGGATGCTTAGCAACATCCATACCTCCTTCCCACTAGGTGGGTGGCACCCCCACGTTGTGAGAACCAAAAACCAATGCAGACATTGTCCTCTGGGGAGCAAAATTTCTCTATAGCTTGATAAATCTTGCTAGCACAGTTGAGAAGTAAATGGTGAAAATACATCTCTAGCTGATTGTTTCAACTAAAGGCAATTTGACAAAGTCTAGGATGAATGGATTCACGTTTCTTTATATATTTGTATACTGTACTGCACACCATATTTTACTCTTGTTTTAAATTTCATAAATGTCACAATTCTTATGTACTACACTAAAAACAGAAGCAAGCCTGTCTGCTCAGTGGTCCTGTCTTGCCTAGACTCTGCTGACGCTCTCTCTGGCCCTAGCTTCTTGACCTTATGTGCTGGATTTATTACCAATTTGGATGTGTTTGTGGATCCAGGGAAGCACTTTTCTAAGATCTGTGAAGATCCCAGGGGATCCTTGGTTATCTTCCTGCATGTTGTTTCTCCAGCCTCGGCCACAGCCCAAACCCCAAGAAGTCACACCAGCCAGAGTCCAAGCCCCCTTCTTATTCCGGCACATGAGGGAACCTCCTGAATCTCCCTGCAGGGGGAAAAGCCTCCATTACCATCATTATCAGTGTCTGTGCTCACTCTTTCCCCCCAAGAATATGCTAAAGGAGGATCAATGATATTTCTTCACTTCTAATAACTTGGACTCGGTGGCCAGGAGAACAGCCAAGCACAATTCACATTAAATCTTCAAATATCATTAGGGCCTATCAATTCCACCTCTTTCTTCCCCATCCTTCCCCTTCCACCCTTTCTTCCATCTCCTATCTCATCCTGCAGACTCAGAGAAGTCTTGCCCAGTAGTGAAACTGATCCCAGATCTTGGTCAGCGGGAGGAATGGAAGGAAAGTGATTATCCACTAGATGGAAACTTCTAAGTAGGAAAACCCCAGCCATCCTTCAGCTGTAGAGAACCCTAAGCTCACTGATGGCACTATCTCTGTCAGTTGGTCTTTTGGAAAAAGGAGAAGACCTCCTCTGAATTCACACTCTCCAGTAAAAACAGATTGTAAAAACTGTCACTTTATTTCAACTTGACCTCCCTTGCCACCCCTGACAAGAATCCAGTTTAGCCTTCTTTCAGCCCCTCACCTGATGGCAAAGCTGAGGGAAGCCCAGCCAGGGACCTTTCAGCCTGACCACTCCCACCTACCTGACATGCATCTCTCCCTCCATCTGGGAAACCTGTGCAGAGAAAGGTCTGCCCACTGATGGGTTTCTTTAGGGTTAACAAAGCTGCCACACACTCTTCCTGGGTCAAAATGGGCAGGTTCACATCCTGTAATACCTGCGAGACAACGCCATCTAGAAAACACAGAGATGAGAGCCCCAGTGAGGCACTCCTCGCACTTCCTCAATTGAAGATGCTACATTCAGGTTTGTGTCCTTTGGAAAGACCTGAATTTCTATGTTCAATGAATATTCTCTTTTGAAATGCTTACACCATTGTTGTTGTTTTTTTAAAATAGATTAAAAACAACTGTATTTTCTAATTACCCACCAGGAAGTTTTGACATCTGATTAAGAGAAGTGGCATACAAGTTCTTACCTTCAGCTGAGCGGCCCCAGCCTGCAGTTGTACAAATAAATCCAGCCTCAAATTCTTCCTTTGGCTCTGGAAGACACATTGGGCCCACAAACTGGCCTGAAGAAAAGAGCAGGACAGGGTTTGTCTCATCCACGGAGGAGAGGACACCCTAAGCCACTCACCATTTGGTATGTAGGTGGTTCCCCAAAGACCTTGTGAGAGTTGTGATATCTATGCCTTGCACCTCCAGGGGCCACTTATCAGACAAAGAAAGACTCTCTCCTGAATCCACATAATCCTATATTTGAAGCCACAAGCAAAAAGAGCTTCACATAGGGGACCCTCCACCTCAAATTCCTGTCTCAATGTGCATGACCCAGAACTGTTGGACATATGCTACATAACATACGCTGTAGGAAATGTGCTATGGAACAGAAGTTATAGAGCACATGGGATAGACAATTCAGAGTGAACCTCTAATGTTTACCAAAATGGAAGGCGCCATCCATCTTCAAAAGAGCAATATCATAGTCCATTGGCTTCTTGATGGAGAAGTAGGGGTGTATGATGATGGTTTCAATGGTGAGGGTTTGCTCCCCTGGCTCTATATGACTCAAGTCATACTCTCCAGCAGTAACATTCAAAGTTGATGCGATATTTCTATGAAGAAGAAGCGGTAAAATGGCTGACTTTCATTTAGCCTCTGAGTATACTCGTAATGGTTGACAATCTGGCCTCTTCAAATCACATGGATGGATGATATGAGTGTGAGGATACTGAACAGAGAAAGTGAGAATGATTCCATCACTACTAGTAAAAATGCAAAAGTTCCCGATTTAAGTGGGGAACTAGTAAAGAGTGGCCTCAAATGGAGCCAATAATATGATAAATTGAATACTTTGCAATGTTATTCATTAAATGTCTAAAAATGCATTTATATTGTAACTCAGAGGTCTGAAGCCATAGTGGACTTTATTCAGCTACCCTAACTGGCTGGCCTGGCTTCAATAGCAGTGAGATTCTGTGAGAATTACTTGTGATTCCCCTAAGTATGTTGCTTTAATATCAGAGATCTAATGCTCAGTGTACATTGTGAAAGACGTAATAACACCAAAACTCTGGTATCTCAGCGAGTATGCACAGTTAAGGCTTTGGGACTGATGAACACAATGGGAAGTGAGGATCTTCTCCTTACATTCTTTATGTTTGTAATTTAGAGACATAGTGTGAGATGGGAAAGACCACTCTATTGCCATTCTTTCTGTAGCAAAGTTATCTAAAAGGAACTCGGTAGAATGCATTGAGTTGTATTAAGAACTTTGGGCTTACAGTCTTTGGGCACCCTTTATTCCCAGAAATGATTTTTTTTATATAGAACTGAAAAGGTTGTAATTTTCTCTTGGTATACTTCCTCCAGCTCTTGGCTATATTGGGTACCTAACCTAATACACAGCGTCTCTTTAGCCTAACCACCTGCCACACTACAGTGAAATTATCAATTAACTTTTCTTTAGACTATCAACTCTCTGTGGGCAGGAATTACATCTTACTTACCTTTGTATCTTGGTAGCCACCAAAGTGTCTAATGCCAAGTGAATATCCAGGGGATGTTTGCTGACTTAAAATGAAAGAGGACAAATATGGGACTTGATTGCAGCCTAGTGACTACCCAGAGCACTAAAAACAATAGAACATTTAGAGCACACAGGAAAGTGGATAAAAGATGGAAGTTGTTAGACTGAAGCTCAGAGAGGCATGACCAGTAGAAAAGCGGACATGAGAGACTTCTTTACATTTTACTGGCCTCCCTTTGGTTTCCTCTATCAATTTTGTCTTAATCTTTAAATGCTGTAAGTTGATTTCAAAGAAAAAAAAATAGAACAACAATGACCTTTGCATTTGGGGGAGAACTGTTTTTACACTTTTGGAAAAGGAAGAAGAGAAGTTGGATCAAGAAGTGAGTTACTGAAATATAAAGTTGCATTCCAACAGCTGCAGTGAGCCCATGACTAAACATGGACAATGCTGGTCAGGGCCAGGGGCTACCTGGGTATGGCTCTCTATTACTAATGTTTAATGTCAGCTCCTTTACAAGGACAGAAATCACAAATAAATCTTCCAAAAATGGGATCAGTATGATCAGACATGTGTTATAAAAGCAAAATACTGGTAGGAGCAATATTTTCCAGAATACACACTTTGTATATAGACTGTATTGTATGAAACAAAGTCATAATTAGAAGCACTGGGTTCTTTTACCAATTTTTTAGGATGCATAATGAACCAGATTTTTTTTTCACTGAAATGTAGGAGAGGCTTTTCACAAATGTATCTTTATGATCCTTTGTTTTCACTTGGATGTTATTCTTTAATTACTTCCAGTCATGTTTGAGTAAATAAAATTTTCTACTCCTGCAAAGAAAGTATGTTTTCTATCAAGTTAAGTACCCTCTGACAGTGTCACTTAGCCCTTTTTGTGTCATGCATTTAGGATGTTCCCATGCTAATGCATACATCACACATTTCCATGTCGTAATAGAGTTGTTGCTGCTGATTCCAAAGGAGAAGGTGGATAATCTGGCATTCATCCATGAACTAGGCCTTTCCTACCTGTTTGCAACGCAGTGAGCAGCCGTAATCACCCACTGTGCAGAGATGATGGTTCCACCACAGATGTGCTTCTGCCTTCGTTTCAGAGACACCTGGATTACAAAGAGCTTAAGTGGGAGCAAGTCAATGCCCTGTGACCGCCCCCCCCCCTACACACACAAAACCTGGAGACTGAGCATATTCTGAAAAATAGGCCCAGATGTCTTATATACAAATATTAGAAGTTGTGGAGTGTGAAGGAGTAAAACCTGTCCCATTACAGCTCAGAAGGGTAGTGTTGGAACCAGAATACTTCCAACCCTGGTCTACAGAAGAGGTAGTTAATTTGAGATGGTTGGCTGTAAGAGTTTAGTAGAATTGGTAGTAAAATTGGTGGTATTTATTTATTTGTTTGTTTGTTTATTTTCATAATACTGTTGGCCCAGACTGTTACCCTAATAATATGAACAATGCCTGTGAGTGAAGAGAAAGAAAGAAAAGTATAAGATATAGCAGAGTCCAGATGAAGAGGTTTGGGAGAAAAACAAGGTGAGGGCTAAGGTAATCTTTCGACACATGCTTCAATTCCTCCAAGCCTCTTAGAGAATAGTGTGTATCTACAATTTCCTCATGCTTTTAACTATTTGCTTTTAACTACCACTGCTTCAAGCCTATTTTTTAATCTGCCTCTACAAATTACTTGCTATCTTTGGTTTATCTTGTTCATGATATTTGATTTGACTCTAAAATGGGTACAAGTATATGCTGTTAATTCCATTGTCAAAATTAGAAAAAAATCAATTTATTAGAACTGTCTCTTTTTGACCAAAAATTATTCAATAAACTATTAAAATGTTTAATACAGTGAAGAATAGTAAGTAAAAGGAAGTAAAACCACTATGACTTGAATATGAACTTCTGAATTGATTAGTCAACCGATTGACCAGATAAGCAACTGATCAAATCGACTCTTCAACCAAGTAATTAATTCATCAGTTAATCAAATGACAATGACTCAGCTGTTTAGTCAACCTACTGAGCACAAATTCAATCAACCAATCATTACTAAATAGCCACTTAGCAAAAATTGATGTGACTGACTTAAAGTAAAAGCAAGGGGCTATTGCTCACAAAATTAAGAGGCAAGAATACAACATGGCTCTCAGGGTAAAGAAAGCTGGGAGAATGTCAAAGACAATAAATGCGAACACTGTAGGCTAGAGACAGAAACACAAAGGCATTTCTATGGCATGGGAAGACCAGGAAATTAGATTGAGAGAGAATTCTTAGGATATCAGCTTCTAAGGACATCCCTAAGATGTCCTATGGTATAGGTACAAATCTCCAAACAGAAATTAGACCTATGGATATGACAGCTTTGACTTTCCTGAGCATCTTTAACTATAACAATATAATATATTTATTGACTAAGAAAATTGTTTTTTTTAATTGTAAACTCACGAGGTGTTTTTTTTTTTTTTTTTAGCTTATTGAAGTGCAATTTTTGTCTTAGGGGCTGAAAGTTTGGGATGGCATTTCCAATTTTTGGAGCAAGCCAATAGTGCATATGATTATTCTGAACACACATTTTCTGGAACTCGATCGATGGACATCTTGAGGGACTTGGATCCTGGCCCACACTCATGAGATATCTGGTTATGAGGTAGGCAGAATGGAGTTCACTGATGAGTAGCATGTGTTTCTGGGAGATCTAGTCCTGAGACAGCTCATAGTCTACCTGCCAGAGAATGTTCCCTGAGACTCACCTGCCAGGGGTAGGAACCCTTTTCCACTTGGCTTCCCCCAACAATGCGACTGAAAATGTTAAGGTAATTCCAAGGCTGTGCCTTCACCAAACTCTGCCCACAAGTGGGAGCTGGGAATGAGAGAAGACAAAAATTTAGTGGTTAGATAGCTCCTGGAAATGAGGGATACAGGAAACTTTACTGAGCAAGCAACTGTAGGACATTGAGCATGTAGATATATTATAAAATGGCTTTATGTTAATTGTGAGATTTGCTTCAGCTTTTCTCACATAGAACGGGCACATTATGAAGACACCTATTTTTTTTAATATGAAGGTGAAGGGACTCAGAGGTAGATCTCCACTGGGTTAGCAGGACTATAGCCCCCTTGGTTTTGAGCAACCTGCCCTCTTAGAGGCTCCTTACAGCATTCTGTACTTCTATAGGATTTATCACATGCCATTATGGTTAATTTTACATCATTCAACCCAGCTAGGCTGTGGTCTTCTCAAATATAGGAGCTTAACCTTAGAAATATCTAAATTCAAAATATCTAGAACAGTTCATTACGCATAGAAGTTGCTCAGTTAAGTAGTGAAGTGGATGATGCCATATTCTGCCTTGGATTGTAATTGTGTGTACATCTTCTTTGCTCCACCCAGGAAACTGAGTGGAGACCATGGTGTATGCTGCCTGACACATTGTCAGATATTGGATTTAAATCTTTATGCAAGTGGAAAGTGGCAGGTTGTTCGAGAAGAGTGGGGTGGAGAGAAGATGTCCTGATTCACACACCACAGTGGTGTTAGGCTAGAAGGGTTGCCAGGTAATGGCAAAAAGAACTCTTTCCTTTTTGTGGAGAAGACTTTATCCCTGAAAAGGTTTCATTTACTTATTTAACCTCAATGTGTTTTTTGACTCCTCAATTAGCAGATGAGATAGATTAAAGATGTTTAGGACTCCCTGGTAATTCGAGGATGGTAATTCTGTCCCTTCTGCAGGTCATTCTTTTCAGCATGTTTTCAAGGAGAGCCTAGAAAGCCCTGCCTGATAATCACCCTGCTTCTTTACCTGGCTGAACCCTCTAATCCTTATTCCTCAACTTGGGCAACACCTCAACTGAGAAGTCTTCCTTCGTTTCCTCAAGCTGTGGTAAGTATCTCTCCTGTATTGTGTAGTACACTTTCCTCCCCACCTTTATAGACTTTGCCATGCAGTATTGTGATAACGAGTTGTTTGTCTCTCTCATTGGACTATAAACTACATGAGGGAAAAACCCCTATGTTTTATTCATCTCTGTATTTCCAAGGTTTTGCACAATTCCTAGCATACAGTAGACACTTAGAAAAGTTGGATGGGGGCGCCTGGGTGGCGCAGTCGGTTAAGCGTCCGACTTCAGCCAGGTCACGATCTCGCGGTCCGTGAGTTCGAGTCCCGCGTCGGGCTCTGGGCTGACGGCTCAGAGCCTGGAGCCTGTTTCAGATTCTGTGTCTCCCTCTCTCTGACCCTCCCCCATTCATCTCTGTCTCTCTCTCTGTCTCAAAAATAAATAAACGTTAAAAAAAATTTTTTTTAAAAAAAAGAAAAGTTGGATAGATGAACAAATGTTTTTTCTTGAGAGCATATCCTTGAGAACATAGCTATTTGGATTAACATGGTAAAATATACAAAGTTCTTTCAAATAACTTCTCATTTAATCCCCATTCAATGCCTGTGAATCAAGCACTATCGCCCCTGCATTACAGATGAGAAAGTGAAGAATCAAAGAAAATCACAGCTAATTAACAGCAAAGTATGGCTGTAATACTGAGCCTTTTTGGTTCTGAACCCAATGCAGGCATGACATTGAATCAAAAACTTATTTTCTAACTGTTTCAGTTGAGTGGATCATAAGTAAATTAGACACAAAGTTGACTATTTCCTGAACTCGCTGAAGCAAAGACAGAAAACAGGATGATTCTTGGGGCTGGCACGACTCTGACTATAGAGAAGCCTGCCAAGAACTACTCTCACCTTATGGTACTTGAAGGAAAAAAAGATCATTCATAATGCACCACAGTAAATAGACTTCATATTTCCCAATAGGAGAATTTTCCAAAAGATTTCCAGTGCTTCCCAATAGATGTACCAATAGATGCTGATTTCCAGAATTTGCTCCATGAAAAAAGATGGGATTGTGGGATATGTCCAAATAAGTGAATCATCCCAGTTTTCTCTCCAGATCAATGCATCTTGTTCAAATTGTATCCCGTGAATGTTTTATGCAGTTTCATATGCTGATTACAGGACAGAAGCTCAAAATAATTACATGAAAAACAATTAGATCTCCAAAATTTATATGCTTCTATTTTCCCAAAGGAATATTGAGTTGGGGTTGTGATGTCCATTGCCAGCAAAGGTTATTCCTTCAGACAAAGGCAGTGATAGTGTTTGTTTGGAACTTACCTTTGGGGAGAGAGAGAGTTGCAGATTTACATTGTTCCACACAGAGCATTCCAAGTAGTAAAATCAGCCTATTCTTGCTTAGAGGCATTTTGAGACTCAGAGTTTTTCCTTGAAAATTTAGAGAGATGAAAGAGCACCAAATAGAAAGCCTGTAAGACCAGCAATAAACCAGCTTAAAAGAAAGTTATTTATTAACCAAGACTTGAGTCATTCAACCATGTCCATACAATGTTTCTAAATGTGGTTTCTTGCAAAGATCTTCACAAGATGTGGGGAGTCGACCACAGAAGCATAGTCTTGATCCAGCAATATTACATGTCCCATTACACCCACATCAGTATGTTGCTTCCCCCGGAGTTTATTGGCTAGCCAAGTGGTTGGTGTCTAAGGTTTCATATGCAAACATTACTTGCTCCTTAGTATATAGGTTACCACTTTCTACAAGAGGATTGAATATCAAAGTTGTCCTTATTTGCAAGGTTATACTACATGCTTGCAAACAACCTGTCAGAATATGCTAAAACATTTTTCTTTCTCTTATTTTCCAATTGTAAATGGGTAGTTATAGCTATGTGTTAGAGAAGGAGAGGGGAGGAGAGGAAAGATAATTTGATAGCACACTCAGGAACCAAGTCAAGCTACCAAACAGTCATTTGGGGTACTGTCGATTGGGGCATTTGTGAATCTACATTTTTCTCACCGTGTTTTATATTTGTAGAAGGCAAACACTAAATCGCTTTCACTTCTACACCTGGTAGACGATGTGGCACAGGAAAGTGGCTCTGATTACACACAAGTCTTCCTCTTCCTTGACTGAGTTCTTGGCACATCGTCAGTGTGTGAGAAACCCTTGTGGATTGGCCAGTGCCATGTGTGCCCACACGGGAATATGAGATTTTTTCTGTCAGCTTTTACAAATTAACTGCCCCAAAGAGCAAATGCCAAATCAGAAGGCTTTAACGTCCTTGTGACAAGTTTTGACCTTGTACCACACAATTCTATAAAACTACATCACGTGCAAATAATATAAATGCAAAATGAAGGACACTCAAATCCCCAGAGACATTTCCACAAATACATTAATCCTGAAGCTGGAAAATTTTGGCTGTTGGTATGGGGATTGGTATCAACAATAAGAAGTGGTCAACCCATGTCTAAACTATAATCAAAATCTCAATCTTTTTTTTTTTTGTACAAGTGATCTTTCAGGTCCTGTTATATTTTGTCAATCACTTTCCAGACCAATTTAATTTGACTAGGAATATGGCCTTCCTGACTTTAAATCATTATATTTTGTCTACTTATTGTGTGATACTAGTGTAAAAAATTGCAGGAAGACTTAGCCTGGGACGTGCCTGGGATGTGCCAGGGATGTGCCTGGGCGGACAGGCCTCAAGTAGGCATGGAGTCCCCATTAAACCATAGAGCGTTTGAGCTTTCAAACTAATGTCAGTTTCTAGTACCACAGAATAAAGAAATTGAAAATGAAAAATGAAATGAAAATGAAAATGAAAAAAGAAATCCAAAATGAAAAATGATGAGATTTCCCTTGCCGTGTGAGAGTCGGGTATTTTTGTTGACTGCCACACAGAAATGTGATGGGATCCTGCGTGTTCCTGCAGTTCAGAGGAAGACATTCCCTTTAAGCTCTTGTATCAACACATATCATAATTATCAGTGTTATCAACACAGTCTTTCCCAACATGAAGCTGGTCATTAAAAGTTTGGTAATCTAATCTCTTGAGAGTGTAAACTGTGACTCCTTGCTGTTAAAATCGTTAGGGAGATTGTATCAGGTTCTGGAACACTAAATTTCCATAAGGCCAGGTCCCCAAGCCTCCCAGAATTCCAAGGATTATAATAACTGTACATTGTAGCTGCTTGCAGAAAGGGATATATTGAAGTGTTGTTGCTTGACATGGTAGTATAAAGTCAATTTTTCATCCATCAAACTGTTAAATCTTTTGGAGATAAAAATGTCTCTCGGGAATTCTGGGGCAAAATCTGTACCAAATATGGGTTTGGGGTTCAAAATACTGTCTTTATACTGTCAGTATACTGTCTTACACTGTCTTCCTCATCTGTAAACCTTCAATTTGAGAAAATGGCATCACAATTTATCCTGAACCCGTGATATAGAAGCAAGTGACAGAAATAAAGAGCAAAACTTATTTGGGAGGACATACTTTTAACCCAGGCTAGACAAGAGTAATGCAGACAAAACCCTACTAAAAAAAGATGTGTTCAAAATTTGAAATTATAAAAGAACAAACCCAAATGCAAACAGTAAAAAACAAGGTATGTTTGTAGACACATCAAAGAACAGATTTAGACCATCAGGTAATAATAGAATGAGCTAGAAGACAGTATAACATATTGGTTAATATTTTCAAAGGAATAAAAGAATAAGAAACCTCAGATGGGTTTTTGTTTTAGAAAAGACCACAACAATTTGAAAAAACAAACAAACAAACAAACAAAGAGATAGTCTAGAAATAAAAAATATACCCAGAAAAAATAGGTTAGATAGTAGATTATACATAACTAAAGAGAGAATTAATGAGCTGGAAGATAGATCTTAGGAATTACCCAGAATATCATATACTTATCTATGCAAAAAAATGAAAAAGTGCCATTTAGCATTATCTATCAGAATTTAAATTGGGAAAAGCTTTTGACCCAGTAATTTCACTTCTTAGAGCATACCCAAGAGAACTACTGGTATGTAAGTATTGACAGGGTATAGCTAAATAAATACTGATCAAACACTTAGAATGCTATGAATCATTACAAAGATTGAAGGAGATTAGTGCATGCCCACAGAGAATTATCTAAAAAATATTTTTGAGTAAAAGAAAGCAATTTCAGAGCAATACAAACAGTAACATCACTCATGAAAAACCATATGGAAATCAGGAACAAGGAAGAGATTCTTGGTTATTCAAAGGGAGGACTGGGGTAGAGAAAAATATGGGGCAGGAAAAGGAAGAAGCATCTTCAATAACCTCATCTCTGTCTATTTAAGGAGTTCGAGATGTGGTGGGGGATCTATATAATAAGTGGGAAATGCCAATGCTGCATTAAATCATGGGTCACTTTCACATGGAGCATTGTGGCTCTTCTGCAACTCCTCAGGAACTGTGAGTCACAAGATAGTGTTTAAGAAAATAGTTCTAGGCTGCTTCTTAGAAATATCACGGATGACCAAAGGATAGCCCACATTAATTGTGTTGTCCAAATCAAGTTTCAAAACAAATTTGATGTTTTCCATTGTTATACTTATATACAAATAATGAGAAGATTAAACGAAGCCCCTGAGACCTTTATGAACCTCAGACAGCATAATGGTGTAGGCATACATAAACGCACCTAATTTTCTCAGTCTCATTGGATTTTCTCCCATTGGATTCTCAGTGGGATGTTGACAAACCTGTGCCTCTCTGACCTGAGGTAAAAGTTTTATATTCTAAATGGTCCTAAATCCTGCATAAATAAACCCTGTCATACAGAGATGACTCCTAGAGTTTGTCTCTGTCATAATACTTGACCAGCAGGTAACAGTCATTCTTTGTTATTGATTTATTAATGTCCATGCATTTGTAGCAGGAGCTAGTAGTTGTTTATTTGAAATAGATTCTCAGTTATGAATTATTTGTCTACTGTTATCTATTGCTAAGTGTGTTAACATACAGCATCTCACTTAACAGCAACCATGTGAGGCAAATATTATCTTAATTTTAAAAATAAGGATATTGAGTCTCAGAAGGATTATATAATTTTCAAGGTCACCTGCCAGGTGGCAGACCTTAAATTTATCCCCAGAGCTTTTGGCTCTGAAGTCTTCTCTTATTTTCATTGCAGCAACAGTACATCACGCTTTTCCATATCATACTGGCACCCACATAGTTCAGCTTGGCTCTGATGTTGTCTTTGGACACACTTTGGACAACACTTTGGCTGAGTGTTTCCTACTGGCTGCCGTGGCCTATGATCACTATGTGGCCACCTGCTCTCCACTTCTCTACTCTACACACATGTCTTCCAGAGTCCGTATCGTCTTATTGGCTGCTTCCTATCTGGGGGTGTGTGTGAATGCTTCATCATTTACTGGCTGTTTATTGAGCTTGACTTTCTGTGGACCAAATAAAATCAACCATGTCTTCTGTGACCTACCACCACTAGTGAAGCTTTCTTGTACCCATATTTATGTTGCTGAAGTATCTCCTGCCATCTTAGGTGGGTCAATCATTGTAATCACATTGTTTATCATAGCTGTTTCATATCTATACATCCTGCACTTGGTCCTGAATATGCACCCCACTGAGGGAAGACACAAGGCCTTCTCTTTTTGTACTTCTCACCTCAGTGCAGCCACTTTGTTTTATGGCACAGTCACATTTGTTTATGTCATACCGAAGTCAAGCCACTCATCCGACAATATTAAAGTGGTGTCTGTGTTCTATACAGTGGTGGTCCCCATGCTGAACCCCTTGATCTACAGTCTGAGAAACAAAGAGGTGAAAGAGGCAATGAGAAAATTGATGGCTAGAAAAAATAGGTCATTTTGAAAGAAATTCAGTGTGATTCCAGAAACTGAAAAACTATAGTTTCAGGAACATATGTAATAGATGTTTATGTTGTCCATTAGCCTTATCACTTTATGTGAAGAACTATCTTAAATACACAATGCCAGTATGTTAATTAGTACCAACTTTAATTTATAATTTTCTAGGTCACAAAATATATCATTTCATGAAATTCTGCTGGGTTCGATTTAATGTATACATTTCAGCATTAGGAGACCTAGAGAATATAGTTTTACTTTTTCTCTGCTTTGCTCATTGGTTAGAGTCCATGATTACAGAGTGTTTTATTTTTCTTCTGTTAGGTTATTATTTTTAAAATATCTTCTTGTAAGTTAGTATCTTAGAAAGCATTGTGTACTCAATGGAAATGCAATTGATAGTAGTGTCAGTCCAGGTCACTTTCTCTGGAAGCCTTGGCCTGTCTTATACAGGGTTATCATAACCTTTGAAATGGAGTCTTGAAAATTTTTATTTCCACCTAGAATAAGAGACCAAAAGAATTTATTCCATACTTTTGCCACCAAAGCAACTCAATCCAGGTAACACAGAAGAACTCTGAAGGCTGAGCCTTTGAGAGTTCCTTTGAAAATTCCCAGTAGATTTTTCATATTTTTCAAAAGTTTGTCTCCAAAGACTTGTCTTTGAACCTTTGCTAACAAGCTTTTGAATAGTAGGAAAAACTACTGGGGAGTATTGGTGGGAGGAGGCTAAGGTACAGTGGAACTTTCTTTCAGCAAGCCAATTGGTATAAAATTATGGATTAAGACACCCAGGCTGATGCAGGCAAGGACTCTACCTGCGATCCTTCTCCCAAATATCTCCCGAAGTGTTCATTGCCACCACTTCTGTCACGACTTTATTTTAGGTGTTTATGATTGAACCTGGACAGTTTTCACCCTCCTGAATTACTTCCCTGCCTCCAGAACCTTTTGATTAATCATGTTGAAAGATTAAAATATGGTTTTCCAATTATTACAAAAGTGATGTGTGTTGTATGAATCCTAGAGTAAATGTGGATTCCAATTCTCCCCAATCCACTGTTCCCAGAATATAAATTGGTGAAAGAAGAACTCTTTACAGTCAGGGATAAGAAGACAACTTGCAGAAGGAATAGCTTCAGGAAGTCCTGGTAACTCAGGTCTCCTGTGGATGATGTTATTTATCCACAGTTTTTTAGAAAGATAACACCAGAGAGTCCGAGGCTAGTCACCAGGTGTTTTTTTTTTTTTTTCAACGTTTATTTATTTTTGGGACAGAGAGAGACAGAGCATGAACGGGGGAGGGGCAGAGAGAGAGGGAGACACAGAATCGGAAACAGGCTCCAGGCTCTGAGCCATCAGCCCAGAGCCCGACGCGGGGCTCGAACTCACGGACCGCGAGATCGTGACCTGGCTGAAGTCGGATGCTTAACTGACTGCGCCACCCAGGCGCCCCAAGTCACCAGGTTTTACAATGAAGTAATCAGGTGGCATTCCCCCTCATCGCTCTGGACCTCTTATGTTGAGCATTTTAAAAAAGCATTTGTCAGCCATTTGTATATCTCCTTTCGTGTAATGTCTCTTCAAGTCCTTTGCCAATTTTATGCTCAGATTGTACTTTTCTTATCGATTTGTTCTTACTATAATCTGTCTACAACTCTTTTGTCAGATTTCTGCATTTGGAAGTTATACTCCCATTCCGGTTTGCCTTATCACTCTCTTAATTGTCTCGTGATGAACGGAAGTTTTTAATTTTAATGAAGTCTAATGTAACAACATTTTCCTTATTGTTTTGTGTTTTAGTGACAAGTTCAAGAAATCTTTTCCCAATCCAAGGCTACAAAAATATTCTCTCATGTATTCTAAAGGTTTTATACTTTTGAAACTCAGAGTTGGGCTGTAATTTTACTTTGTTTCACGTATGAATTAAAAAGGGCAGAGCCAACACATATATTTACTGAGAGAATGTGTGAAACTATGTGGTTTTGCTTGTATTACCAGCTCCTCCTCCAAGACTGTTTTTTATTTTATTTTATTTTATTAATTATTTGTTTTTTAATTTACATTCAAGTTAGTTAGCATATAGTGCAACAAAGGTATCAGGAGTAGATTCCTTAATTCCCCTTACCCGTTTAGCCCATCCCCTCTCCCACAACCCCTCCAGCAACCCTCAGTTTTTCTCTGTATTTAAGAGTCTCTTATGTTTTGTCCCCCTCCCTGTTTTTGTATTCTTTTTGCTTCCCTTATGTTCATCTGTTTTGTATCTTAAAGTTCTCATATGAGTGAAGTCATATGGTATTTGTCTTTCTCTGACTTTCTCTAATTTCACTTAGCATAATACCCTCTAGTTCCATCCATGCAGTTGCTAATGGCAAGATTTCATTCTTTTTGATTGCCGAGTAATCCTCCATTATATATATATATATATATATATATATATATATATATATATATACACACACACACACACACACACACACACACACACCACACCTTCTTTATCCATTCATCCACCGATGGACATTTGGGCTCTTTCCATACTTTGGCTATTGTTGATAGTGCTGCTATAAACATCGGGGTGCATGTATCCCTTCAAAACAGCACACCTGTATCCCCTGGATAAATACCTAGTAGTGCAATTGCTGGGTCGTAGGGTAGTTCTATTTTTAATCTTTTGAGGAACCTCCATACTGTTTTCCAGAGTGACTGCGCCAGTTTGCATTCTCACCAGCAGTACAAAAGAGATCCTCTTTCTCCACATCCTCGCCAACCTCTGTTGTTGTCTGAGTTGTTAATGTTAGCCATTCTGACAGGTGTGAGGTGGTATCTCGTTGTGGTTTTGATTTATATTTCCCTGGTGATGAGTGATATTGAGCATTTTTTCATGTGTCGGTTGGCCATCTGGATGGGTTGTTTGGAGAAGTGTCTTTTCATGAAAGACTGCTTTTTAGATAAACTCCTTGGAGTGTAGGGGAAGGGAATTTTGGGGTGAAATGATTTACTTTTGCACTAGGGTTACTTCTGATTTCTGTCTGTCCAGGCAGTCCACGATGTCATCTAAGGATTGGCTGATTCCTTCTCATCCCTTCAAGGTCTCTCAGTATAATGCAAGCCAGACTATTCGCCTGCCCTCAGGTATGCAACCTGTCACAGTTCTCTGCTCACAGGGAAACAATCCCATTGCAAAACGCCAAAAAGAATAAGATAATCTAGGAATATATTTAGTGAAGGAGGTGAAACTTCCTTTGTTTACTTTGTAAACTTGTATAGTGAAAACTATAAAATATTGATAAAAGAAATTAAATAAGACCCAAGCAAATGTAAAAACATCCTGTGTTCTTAGGTTGGAAGACTTAATATTGTTAAAATATCCATAACTCCCAGGCAGATTCAGTGCATCCCTACGAAATCTCAATATAATTTTTATAGAAATGGAAAAAAGAATTATAAAATTCATATGGAACCACAAAGGGCCCCCAAACAGCCAAAATAATCTTGAGAAGGAACAGCAAAGCTATAGGCATCGCATTTCCTGATTCAAAATAATATTGCAAAGCTACATTAATTCAAATAGTATGGTACTGACATAAAGACATACGTCTAGGCCAATGAATAGAATAGAGTACCAGAAATATGTTAATGCATATACAGTCAAATAATTTTCAACAAAGGCACCAAGAATACACAATGAGGAAAGTCTCTTTAATAAATGGTGTTGGGAAAACTGGATATCCATATTCAAAAGAATGAAATTGAACTCTTTTTTTTTTAAATTTAAATACAAGTTAGTTAACATATAGTGTAATAATGACTTCAGGAGGGGGCGCCTGGGTGGCTCAGTCGGTTGAGCGTCTGACTTCGGCTCAGGTCACAATTTCGTGGTCCGTGAGTTTGAGCCCTGCATCCGGCTCTGGGCTGATGGCTCAGAGCCTGGAGCCTGCTTCCGATTCTGTGTCTTCCTCTCTCTCTGCCCCTCTGCTGTTCATGCTCTGTCTCTCTCCGTCTCAAAAATAAATAAACGTTAAAAAAAATTAAAAAAAAATAATGACTTCAGGAGTAGAATTTAGTGATTCTTCGCTTATAGATAACACCCAGTACTCATCTAAACAAGCCTTCCTTGATGCCCCTCGCCCATTTAGCCCATGCCCCCACCCAACATCCCTCCAGCAACCCTCAGTTTGTTCTCTGTATTTAAGAGTCTCTTATGGCTTATCTCCCTCTCTGTTTTTATATTATTTTTGCGTCCCTTGAACTCTTATCTTAAAATAAACAAAAGAATCAACTCAAAATGGATTAAAGACTTAAATGTAAGAAATAAAACTACAAGAAGAAAACCCCTGGAAGAAAACAGGGGAAAAGTTTCATGTCATTGGTCTTGGCAATAATGTTTTTGGTATGACATTGAAGTCACAGGCAACAAAACCAACGGAATCACAGGCAAACAAAATCACAGGTAACAAAAATAGATAAGTGGGACTACATCAAACTTAAAGCTTCTGCACAGCAATGAAAACCATCACCAAAGTGAAAAGGTAACTACAGAATGAGAAAATATTTGCAAACGATATATCTGATAAGGCATTAATTTCCAAAATATATAAGGAACAACTCAGCAAAGACAACTCAATAGCGAAAACAAGAAATGGCCAAGAGGTACCAGGAAAGATACTCAACATCGCTCATCATCATCTAGATGCAAATCAAAACCATGATGAAATATCACCTCATATGTGTCAAGATGGCTATTATCAAAAAAACAAAAGGTAAGTGTAGGTGAAGGGCACCTGGGTGGATCAGTCAGTTAAGTGTCCAACTTCGGTTCAGGTCATGATCTCACGATCTGTGGGTTTAAGCCCTGCGTCAGGCTCTGTGCTGAAAGCTCTGAGCCTGGAGCCTGCTTTGGATTCTGTGTCTCCTTCTCTCTGCCCCTGCCTCACTCATGCTCGCTCGCTCGCTCTCTCTCTCTCTCAAAAATAACTAAAAACATTAAAAAATTTAAACTTTTTTTCAAAAAGGTAATTGTAGGTGAGTATGTGGAGAGAGGGCAAACTTTTATACATTGTTGCTGGGAATGCAAAATGGTACAGCTGCTATGAAAACCAGTATGGAGGTTGCTCAATTAAGAATAGAACTACCGTATCATTCAGTAATCCCAACTCTAAATATTTATCTAAAAGAACTGTAATCAGTACCTCAGAGATATTAGCACTCACATGTTCACTCCAGCACTATTGACAATAGCCAAGATATGAGAAAGCAACTTAAATGTCTACTCACAGGTAAATGGATAAAGAAAATTTGGTATATATACATACAACGGAATCTTTTTTAGTCTTGAAAAGAGGAAATTCTGCAATATGTGATAACATGGATGAACTTGGAAGACATTATGCTGAGTGAAATAAGCCAGTCACAGAAGGACTAACACTACATGATTCTACTTTATGGCGTACCTAAAACAGTCAAAGTCACAGACTCAAGAGTGGAATGATGCTTGTTAGAGGCTGGAATTGGAGTGAGATGGGAAGTTGCTAACCAACAGGCATAAGGTTGCAGTTAAGCAAGAGAAATACGTTCTAAAGATCTGCTGCAGAACATTGTATTGTAGTCAACAAGACCGTATTGTACACCTAAAAGCCTGTTGAGATGTCTCGTGTCAAGTCTGGTACTGCTATGTACCAGGCACTCTGCAATGTCCTAAGCATAAAGTGTGGAACAAAGCAGACATGATCCTTCCCTCATGTAAGTGTAGGAAAGTAGTCCAAAAAAAAAAAAAAAAAAGACCCGGAGCAATTATTTACACTAGTATCATCATAATTAAAAGTGTAATAGATGCAGAACATATTTCGGGATTCTCTGAAACTATACACCATGAGACTATGACTTAGTCCAGGGTGTCAGAGGAAGTTTGAACGGTGAAATAAATTTAAACCTGAGACCTAAGGTGACTAGGAATTGATCTTCTGTTGAAAGGGGGTGGAGTGATGAATATAACCATAAGATGGTTTTTAGTTGTGGGAGTACCTATTTATCTTTAGGTCCTAGTATAGTATCTGATACACAGAAAGATTTTCTAAAAATTGTTTAACACTAATTCAACAAACGTATTCAGTGCCTCCTACATTCTCAGCATTGCACCGTTAAAGGATACAAAAATAGTCATAGACACTGCACTTTCAAACAAGGAAAGAGCAAGATGTTCCAACTATAATGGATACCAATCAAATGGTGTGAACAAAATGTTGAGAGGAGGACAGGAATGAAGGGAATTTAATTCTCGCAGATATGATCTGAGCTATTTTTGTGGAATTGATGGCCACCTACTTGTGTCATTTATCAGCCACAGTTGGGCTTCCTTAAAACCTAAAGGAGACCAAGTGGGATTCATTCCTGGGCTGCAGGGCTGGTTCAACATTCGCAAATCAATCAACGTGATACATCACATTAATAAAAGATGAGAACCATATGAACCTGTCAATCGATGCAGAAAAAGCATTTGACAACATTCAGCACCGTTTCTTAATAAAAACCCTCGAGAAAGTCGGGATAGAAGGAACATACTTAAACATCATAAAAACCATTTATGAAAAGCCCACAGCTAATATCATCCTCAATGGGGAAAAACTGAGAGATTCCCCCCTAAGGTCAGGAATACCACAGGGATGTCCACTTTCACCGCTGTTGTTTAACATAGTGTTGGAAGTTCTAGCATCAGCAATCAGACAATAAAAGGAAATCAAAGGCATCAAAGTTGGCAAAGATGAAGTCAAGCTTTCACTTTTTGCAGATGACATGATATTATACATGGAAAACCCAATAGACTCCACCAAAAGTCTGCTAGAACTGATACATGAATTCAGCAAAGTTGCAGGATACAAAATTAATGTACAGAAATCAGTTGCATTCTTATACATTAATAATGAAGCAACAGAAAGACAAATAAACTGATCTCATTCCCAATTGCACCAAGAATCACAAAATACCTAGGAATAAACCTACCCAAAGATGTAAAAGATCTGTATGCTGAAAACTATAGAAAGCTTATGAAGGAAATTGAAGAAGATACAAAGAAATGGAAAAACATTCCATGCTCATGGATTGGAAGAATAAATATTGTCAAAATGTCAATACTACCCAAAGCAATCTACACATTCAATGCAATCCCAATTAAAATTGCACCAGCATTCTTCTCAAAGCTAGAATGAGCAATCCTAAAATTTGTATGGAACCACGGAAGACGCCGAATAGCCAAAGTAATTTTGAAGAAGAAGACCAAACCGGGAGGCATCACAATCCCAGACTTTAGCCTCTACTACAAAGCTGTCATCATCAAGACAGCATGGTATTGGCACAAAAACAGACACATAGACCAATGGAATAGAATAGAGACTCCAGAACTGGACCCACAAAAGTACAGCCAACTAATCTTTGACAAAGCAGGAAAGAATATCCAATGGAAAAAAGACAGTCTCTTTAACAAATGGTGCTGGGAGAACTGGACAGCAACATGCAGAAGAATGAAACTATACCACTTTCTTACACCATTCAAAAATAAATTCAAAATGGATAAAGGACTGAATGTGAGACAGGAAACCATCAAAACCCTAGAGGAGAAAGCAGGAAAAAAACCTCTCTGACCTCAGCCCCAGCAATTTCTTACTTGACACATCCCCAAGGGCAAGGGAATTAAAAGCAAAAATGAACTATTGGGACCTCATGAAGATAAAAACTTCTGCACAGCAAAGGAAACAATCAACAAAACTAAAAGGCAACTGATGGAATGGGAAAAGATATTTGCAAATGGCATATCGGACAAAGGGCTAGTATCCAAAATCTATGAAGAACCCACCAAACTCCACACCCAAAAAACAAATAATCCAGTGAAGAAATGGGCAGAAAACACGAATAGACACTTCTCTAAAGAAGACGTCCAGATGGCCAACAGGCACATGAAAAGATGCTCAATGTCACTCCTCATCAGGGAAATACAAATCAAAACCACACTCAGATATCACCTCACGCCAGTCAGAGTGGCTAAAATGAACAAATCAGGAGACTATAGATGCTGGAGTGGATGTGGAGAAATGGGAACCCTCTTGCACTGTTAGTGGGAATGCAAACTGGTGCAGCCACTCTGTAAAACAGTGTGGAGGTTCCTCAAAAAATTAAAAATAGACCTACCCTATGACCCAGCAATAGCACTGCTAGGAATTTACCCAAGGGATACAGGAGTGCTGATGAAGAGGGGCACTTGTACCCCAATGTTTATAGCAGCACTCTCAACAATAGCCAAATTATGTAAAGAGCCTAAATGTCCATCAACTGATGAATGGACAAAGAAATTGTGGTTTATATACACAATGGAATACTACTTGGCAATGAGAAAGAATGAAATATGGCCTTTGGTAGCAACATGGGTGGAACTGGAGAGTGTTATGCTAAGTGAAATAAGTCATACAGAGAAAGACAGATACCATATGTTTTCACTCTTATGTGGATCCTGAGAAACTTAACAGACCATGGGGGAGAGGAAGGAGAAAAAAAGCTAGGGAGGGAGGGAGCCAAACCATAAGAGACTCTTAAAAACTGAGAACAAACTGAGGGTTGATGGGGGGTGGGAGGGAGGGGAGGGTGAGTGATGGGTATTGAGGAGGGCACCTTTTGGGATGAGCACTGGGTGTTGTATGGAAACCAATTTGACAATAAATTTCATATTAAAAAAAAAACCTAAAGGAATAGTATCTTTCTAGGACAGAGGGAGTCTCATAGTATGCCCATTTCCTAATTTGGTGGCTTTGAGGTGTTTGACCTGTTAGAACCTCCTAATATGAATTATCACATTTAGCTTTGTTCTGAAGGTTATTGACTAATGGGCTCTTCAAGCCCAGAATCAAAGGTACCTGGCCTTCAACCTTAGAGAATGTTCTGCTATGTGGCCATGGTTCAAGAATACAACCAGAGTTGATTGTGGCCATGTATCTTTGACAATCTGCCAGTCAATGTGGAAGTTGTGGTAGGCAGGGTTCTAAGAAAAATGTTAGTGTGAGATTCATTGTTTTATTAAGAGTTGATGGATTAAGGTTGGCAAAGGGGAGAGGGAATAGCATGTGCGTGAGAATCTCTGCCACCAATAAGCATAGGATGTATATGAAGTGTCCTAGATCCACATTACATGTAAAAAATACATATGATTTTTTAAAAGTTACATCACTTATGTTGAAAATAATATTGCAATTCCAATGGACTCATGTTTATAAGTTAAACTGTACTAGGAAACCCACATTATCTCTAAACATAGGTGACATGAAAACTTGGGCCACTGAATATAGCCATACTTCAGAAATGTCACAAATTGTCACAGCCATATTAGTCATGTTGATCTAATAATCAATTTCAATGGTAGTAAAATATTATAATATTTTTAAGTTTATTTAAATTGAAATGTTTAATTATTATATTTAATTAAAAAAATAAAAGGAACCACAGAGTATTGAGAAAGTATTTCATTCACACACTTTTACATAATCAGGTTTACATGCTATTTCTCTGTCCCAGTAGATATGCACATGTAATTTCTCTATCCCAGTGGATTCTCAGTGTAGTTTTCCAGGACAAATAAAGAAATTAACTTGTAATTACAAGTGACATAAGTGATTTGGGCCTTATCTCAAATGACATAAGCCTCACTTAAATATGGCACTGCTTTACAGTGACAACTCCTTGGAGCCTATCCCTAGTGTTGTAGTGGATGTGTCCCTAATTTATACTGTTCTTTGTTAAGGGATACTGAAATATTTGATTCTCTTATATGTACCAGAAGTTACAAGTCGATTATTTCAAGTTCATCACTAGTAATTGAGCATCTATTTGTTGTGTGCACAGTGCTTGGTATTTTCATCCACATCATATCATTTAACACAAGAATCACATAAGGTATGTATCATTATTTCCTTTTTATAGGAGAGGAAACAGAAGGTCAACAATGTCTTTCAATGTGCCTATGATTCCATAGATAGTGAGAGGCAGAGCTAGAAACTGATATCAAGTTTGTGTGGCTGCAAAGTCCATGGTCTTTGTGCACATCACTTTGCCTTTCCTCCTGGCACTCATATCCAACTTTGAAAGCTTTTGTGTCTTTCATACACTTATTTTTTCTAAAGTAATTCTTTTCAGGCTGAGGCTTTGTCTTATTTAAAAAAAAAAAATCAGAATGTGAGAATTCAGACACATAACCCTAGTACTGCTCATATTGTAGGATATCATGGTCATGATTCACACACAACTTTTGGGGAAATGTCCATGCTTGCTGATAGTTATGTATGTATGTTTTCTTAATTCTTCAGATTGAAGTTCTTCAAGAAAAATCAAATTATTCAGAAGCATATGTTGCTCTTTAATCTAGAAAAGCCATGGAAATGGCCGAATGTAACTAACATACTCTCCCCTGTCCTTGATTATGTGCTCTAATTTGAACCAAGGGAATATTATTCTGAAATGATCGTTTTTCTTCCAATCCAATTTCCTAGCCTCCCTAGCTGGCTACTTCCATCCATACTTCTCTAACTACTCTCTCCCCCCATCACCATCATATGCCCCCACTTCTTATTTCCCTATAGTTTCATACTACAACCGATGAAACCATCACTTACCAATGTAGGTCTCCAAATGCTTCAGTTCACTTTCCAATTAATCCCAGTCCATAAAAATACCTGGACTCTTCTCTGCTTCATGTAATCCAAGAAGCATGAAAAAGTATGATGTGAGAGATAAATCTTGGAAGATTTTGTAAAATATACTGGATTTAGCTCATAACAATAAGAAAAATTGTGTTTGGCCCATTCAGCTTGAACATAGACACTTTCCAGCCCTTGGTATCAATGATAACTAAGGATGTGATTTTTTTTTTCATTCCAGGAAAAGGATCAAGTCAGAAAAACATGTCAAAATCAACTCGATACTTTTTGGTCCAGTAATTGGATAAATGGTGATAGTATTTACTGAAAAGAGAATACTGGTGCAGAGGCACATTTGGGATGAGGGTAGAAAATCAAGAGCTGACATTTCTATAATCAGGTTATTTACAGTTTATGTTATTACAATCAGTATTGCTGTAACATCATTTTACATATTCTTGTACACATGGGGAAGACTTACTCTACAGTATTTTATACAGTATAGGAGTAAAATAGCTGAATTCTAAGGTAATCGAGTCTCTAATTTTAATATATTCATGGAATTTGAAAAGAAAATTTGTGTGCACAAAGTATTCTAGAAGTGAGGCAAAGTTACCATTTAAAAATTTTAATTGTAGGGTTCTCTACAGGTATCTTCATTAAATTAAGATACCCCATTAATGTGGGGTAATTTCAACCATTTTAATCTCTGGTTCTGATTTCAATAGCCACCATTAAATGAATAGATGGAAAACCACACAGCAGTGACAGAGTTCATTATTCTGGGATTAACAGATAATCCCACACTATGTGCCATCTTCTTTGTGATTTTTCTGGGAGTTTATGTAGTTACCATAGTGGGAAATATCAGTATAATCATCTTAATCCGAAGCAGCCCACAGCTGCACACCCCAATGTACCTTTTTCTCAGCCATTTGGCCTTTGTGGACATTGGGTATTCCACGTCAGTCACGCCAATCATGCTAATGAGTTTTTTAAGAGAGAAAACAACTATCCCTATCACTGGTTGTATAGCCCAGCTTGGCTCTGATGTCACTTTTGGGACTACAGAATGCTTCCTGCTGGCTACCATGGCCTATGATCGCTATGTGGCCATCTGCTCTCCCTTACTCTACTCTACCCAGATGTCCTCAGTGGTCTGCTTCCTCCTACTGGGGGCTTCCTACCTGGGTGGATGCATGAACGCTTCATCATTTACAGGCTGTCTGATGAATCTATCTTTCTGTGGACCAAATAAAATCAACCATTTTTTCTGTGACCTCTTTCCACTCTTGAAGCTTTCTTGTGGCCATGTTTTTATTGCTGAAATATCTCCCGCCATCTCTTCTGCATCCGTCCTCATAAGCACACTGTTTACCATAATTGTGTCCTACAGCTACATCCTCCACTCAATTCTGAATATGCGCTCTACTGAGGGGAGGAAGAAGGCCTTCTCAACCTGCACTTCCCACCTCACTGCCGTCACTTTGTTTTATGGGACAGTTTTGTTCGTTTATGTGATGCCCAAGTCCAGTTATTCAGCTGATCAGGTCAAAGTGGCCTCTGTCATCTATACAGTGGTGGTCCCCATGTTGAATCCCCTCATCTACAGTCTGAGGAACAAGGAGGTGAAAGGGGCCATGAGAAAACTAATGGCCAGAACACACTGGTTTTCCTGAATCAGATCAGATATAAATCCATAAATAACAAAGCAATGATTTGGGGAAACATTTGTGCTGGATACTTTAATGATATTTACCATTAACTTCATCACTTTGATAGTGAAGAACTCCTATAAATGTAAAAAGCCAATGTTTACTTCCATATAGAAAGTTAAATGTATCATTTAATGTGGAAATCTGTTTCATTCAAATTAAATATGAACTTTTCAAGGTAAGAATACCTGCTTGCAAAATAGTTTCATTAATCAGTTGTGAGTCCTATATTAAATACAGAGAGCTATTTCCACCAAAGATCAAATTTAATTGAATTCCATCTAGTTAAATAACATTTGGGAAAAAAATTTGTCCCCAACAGATCTGTAATAAAAGATAATATTGACAAGTCAGGATGTTCAGGCCACTTCCTTTAAAGGTACTGCCCTGCCTTTGTCAATGTATATTTAAACATTTGGGAACATTGATGTTCATGTCTCCAGAAAGCCTCTATGTCCACTTTATTGAAGCTAGAGCAAAGATCATGATTCCTCTGCTTGGCCATTAAGAGATCCAACCCAGATAACACAGAAGAGACCTTGTATACACCTGTGCTGACTCTTTTTACAATGTAAGTCTTACCAGATGAGTCTAGGGTAAGATTTCAGAAGCTGAGGTTTCTTTGGAGGGGGAGACTGGGACATTGGGACTTTGTTTCAGCAATAATTTATAGGTAGGAGGCACAAAATTATGGGTCAGGCAAATAATACGTTTGCCACACATTTTGTAATGTCTCTCAAGGAGGCGTCCACTGTCCCTGCTTCTTCCACTGAACTTTTGGCACTTATGATCCCGTCTGGTTATGGCAGTTGCCTCTAAATTGATTCCCTGCCTCCTGTATGCCTTTCACAATGATTTATGATTAATATTTTAGCTGATATATTTTGTTAGCATATGAATGATGTCAGACAAATTCTGAGACACTTTGGAGGGACCACTTTGCGAGCTGAGCTGGTAAAGCGCCAAAGTCAGCACGGACACAGCCCTTTGCAAAGAGAGGGCTCCCAAAGGTATGACTTCAGTCTTGGAAAAGGTCATGTTCGAGTCACGGTGGGAGATCTGCACTCTGGTGGTTGAAGTTTTTCGCTGAGTGTTTCTGGAAGTCTTTGTCTTCTTCTTTCCTCCTATACTTTGCTTTTCACCAGGATTCATCTTCAGCCCTCTTCCCTCTCCTCCTCCCCATGATCCCCATAGGTAATCTTATCTTCTCCCATGAGCTCAGCTGCCACTGGTGTGGTGAGAGTCCCTACACACCTTCCTTGAAGGACAGATGAACTTCTTCACTGGCCTTTTCCCCCAAGACTCTCAAACTCAGTGTGCCCTGACTGTATTTATCGTATTTCTCACAAAATTATTCCTTTTCCTCTGGTTCTTTCCCAATTAGTGACAACTCTTTGTAAGGCCTAGTACTGCAAGAGATTTGGGGCAACTCTCACCGCACACCCATCAAAATAGTCTGCCTCCCTCCACCCCATTCCTTCTGTCAGATGGAAGACATGTTGCATACTGGCGTCTCCCATATCTAAGTCTCTTCTGTCTAGGCACGTAAAGACTCCCCAGTTGATTGTGGTAAGTCCATACTGAGATTTTTTCCTTCATATTTCCACTTGAAGGGATTCAATAATCCAATCACCCAGATGTAGGGTGTGTGGCACTGTTACAACTTTTAGTGGAGAGGATAGGCGTCAACACTTATCTTTTCCCTCCCAAGTTCTCAATCAACCGAGGAGATGACAAAAAGAGAAGGCATATGGGAGAGCAAAAATATTAACCTATATCAATGAAGGAGCTGATATTAGAGTATGTGACACATATTTGTGGACACGTGCTTTCATGTTCTGAATCCCAGACTCTGACACTCTCCTTCCCTGTCCCTGGTCTCTGCAGTGAGAGTAGGCCTGTCTCCATCCATTTATAGCATGGCCAAGAGCAGCCCAGAGCACTGAGGGCAGACTCACTCCCAAGAGAAAGGGGAAGGCAAAAGGCTGGGATTTCTGTTATGGGTTGAAGTGTGTCCCTCAAAAATTCATCCTAACCACCAGTATCTCAGAATGTGATCTTACCTGGGAATATGGTTGTTACAGGTGTAATTAGTTAAGATGAAGTCATATTGGAGGAGGCTGGGCTTCTAATCCAATATTACTGGTATCCTTATTTTTTTTTTTTTTTAAAAGAAGAATTTGGATACAGACAGCACACAGGGGGAACCTCATATGAAAATAAAAACAGAGAAGTAGGTTATGCTTCTACAAGCCAAGGATCACCAAAGATTGCCCACAAACCATCAGAAGCTAAGTGAGAGAGATGGAAGGAATCCCACAGTCCTCAAAAAGAAGCAACCCTGCTGACACCTTGATCTTGGACTCCTGAACTGTGAAAGAAACAATTTTTGTTGTTTAAGCCACTCAGTTTATGGTACTTTAAGTTACCGAGCTAATATTACTATATATCTAGTTTTCCCCTCCAAACTTACCATCAGCTAATTTATGACTTCTAGGGAAGGAAGGAGTGAAGGCTAAGAAAGGTGTGTTATGGGGGTACCTGGGTGGCTCAGCTGGTTAAGTGTCTGACTTTGGCTCAGGCTATAATCTCACGGTTTGTGAGTTTGAGCCCCACATCAGGCTCTGTGCTAACAGCTTAGAGCCTGAAGCCTGCTTTGGATTCTGTGTCTCCTTCTCTCTCTCTGTCCCTCCTCCACTTGTGCTCTCTCTCTGTCTGTCTCTCTTTCTCTCTCTCAAAAATAAATAAACATTAAAAAAAATTTTTTAAGTGTGTTATGCTAGTAGATATCTCTTCCAAAGGGGGATAGAGAATATTAGGAATGGTCAAAAGCATTTTCCCCAAACAGCACATCAAAAAATAAGGATCAAGGATATCTCTGTGGCGGGACACCTGAGTGGCTCAGTCAGTTAAGCATCCAACTTCCGCCCAGGTCATGATCTTGCAGTTCATGAGTTCGAACCCTGCATCAGGCTCTGTGCTGACAGCTCGAAGCCTGGAGCCTGCATCTGATTCTGTGTCTCCTTCTCTCTCTGCCCCTGCCCTGCTCGTGCACTCTCTCTCTCTCTCTCAAAAATAAAAACAAACATTACAAAAATAATAATTAAAAAAAAGAATATCCCTGTGGAAATAATTAAAAACTCCTTTTGTAAGAATTTTATTTTTTTTTAATTTTTTTTTTTAATTTATTTTTGGGACAGAGAGAGACAGAGCATGAACGGGGGAGGGGCAGAGAGAGAGGGAGACACAGAATCAGAAACAGGCTCCAGGCTCCGAGCCATCAGCCCAGAGCCTGACGCGGGGCTCGAACTCACGGACCGCGAGATCGTGACCTGGCTGAAGTCGGACGCTTAACCGACTGCGCCACCCAGGCGCCCCAAGAATTTTATTTTTTTAAGTTTCCTGATTACTATGAATTGTAGACTGGGAACAATCAAAAACTCCTTTTGTAAAAAAATGTTTTTGGAAGCTTCTTGATCACTATAGATTGTAGTTTGCTACTTAGAAGGCAGAAATATGAACTGGGCGGGGCGCCTGGCTGGCTCATTTGGAAGAGCATGGGACTCTTGATCTTGGGGTTGTGAGTTGGAGCATGTTGTGTGTAGAGATCACTTAAAAATAATATCTTAAAAAAAATAAGTATGACCTGGGAAAAAATTTTAAAGATCCAAAACTGTTGTATTGTTAAAATAGTCTATATAAGTTTCAGGAAATTTTTCTTCTGCAGTAGATTGGGATTTAGCAAGTCAGTGACATTCCTGCCATTCTGTGAACCTTACCTGTAGTGGAGTATTGGAGAAGATTGAAGGCAAAGGGGAAGAGAAGAGATCATTTCTTGGGGGTAAGGAAATCATCATGTACTGTGATTGGGGTGGTGGTTATATAAGTGTTTACATTTGTCAGAAGTCATCAACCTGTAGATTTAAATTGTGTGTATGTAGATTATTATACTTCAATAAAGTTGCTATTTTGGAAGATTCTACAAGAGAGTACTCAGTTCTTTCTCATTTTAATCTGAGGCTTCAGGCAGTGGAGGTGATAGGATTATCATCTGCCTATTAATGTAGACCAACTCTATTTCTTAATTATTTCCCAAAGCTGTTCCCTCAACTACTGCACCTGCTCGAGTTTCCCAGACATCCATTCTTTCTGTGCCCTTCATTCCTTTCTTTAGCACTACGCCTATACTAGCATTGACTTTCTTTCTTCTTAAAAAACTTTATTTCTTCTTTTAATACAGGTTTGCTGGTGATGAATTTTAACAGTTTCAGGTGGGTTTGGGGTTGGGGGTTTTTTGTCTGCTTGTTTTGGGGGGGGTTGGTCACAAAAAGTTATTCCACCTTCGTTTTTTTCCCCTTAATTTTTTTTTTAATTTTGAAGTAATTCTAGATTCAAGGAAGCTGCAAAGATAGTACAGAGAGGTCCTGTGAACCCTTTATCTAATTTCACCCAGGGCTTACTACAGTACCGCACAAAACCAAGAAACGGACATTGATACAATGTATTGGTAACCTTCTGTGCACCTTCATTCTTGAAGATAACTCTGGGTAGAATTCTAGGTTATCCGTGAAATATCTTCAAGCACCTTTAAGATGTAATTGTTCTCGTGCTTCTACCATTTCTCTAAAAAGTTTAGCTTTCAGTTTTCCTCCCTCCTTCTCCCCTCCTCTTTTTCAAAGGGAATATGTCTTTCATTTCCCTCTTGTTGGGGAACATCAAAAGTCATCAAAAAAGGATGACTTCCCACTGACCCTGGAGCTGGACCCGGGCATTCAGGGGCTGCTCGCACCTTCCCTGTCCTTGGAATGTGGGTTCCGCTCTCCTTTCTCGCTCCCAGAGGCTGCTCCAAGGAACACAGCCTTGAGATAGTAACGTGGTATTGAAAACACCTGCATGGTCTGCGTGACTGCACCCATTTAAGGCCTATTTACAAGCTGTTAAAGTTCCTCTGGTGGGTGTGGGGATCCATTCGTCGTCTTGCTGCCGCCAGAGACAAGCCTGGTATGTAAATTCCCCTTGCTTATTACAACTGCCACCTTCTAACCTGGACGTGGCGTCCAATCTTTCTTTGGTTTCTCCCTGCCCTCTGTCTAGGGGGCTGGCTTCAAATCTTACCTTGAAAGTTCCCAGGAGGGGGTTGCAAACCAGCACCCTCAAGCTTTTCACACTTTATTTTGCTTTTGGCGACCTTATGATTTCCGGAAGTGTGATTGTTCCTACATTTACCATATTTGAAAGATGCAGGATGTCTTGAATTTGTAGCTCATGGTCTTTTGTGTTTGGAATATTATCATTGAATATTTCTTCAGAAATTTCTTCTCCTTTTGGCTTGGACTTCATTGCACATGCGTTAGATCTTTTCACAACTTCCAGTATAGCTCTCACACTTTTTGTATTTTTATTATTATTTTTTCTTCATCCAGTAACATATATGTTCTCTGCTGACCTCTCAGTTTACTAACCCTCTTTTCTGCTGTATCCAATCTACTATGAATTCATCTGCTGAAGTCCTAATTTATTTTTCATTTCCAAGATTTAAAGTTGATTCTTTTTATTTTGTTTTTCTTTAAAAAAAAAAAAGTTTTTGCGTTTAGTTCTCTGGTGTGATTCTTCATGTTACTCTTCTGTTTTTCTTAAATATGTTATTAACATTTATTTTGAAATACCTGCTTTTTATTCATTTGGTCCTGGCAAATCACTGGCATACCTTATCGTTTTGTTTTGAATGATAGGCAATATAGATAAAAAATTGTAGAGTTTCTGGATGAGATTATCTTCCTCCAAAGTGTATTCAGTATTCTTCTAGCAGGCAGATAGAGCACTGGATTAATCCCTTTGAAGAAATGGAATTATAGTCCCCAAATGGGTCATTCACATAATAAAACAACTCTACGTAGTCTTATACAATAGCTTCTAAACTTGCATCGTAGTAAAACAGTGGTGGTATTCCCGGTGTAGGTTAGGCGCTGTGCTTTGTTGGGAAGGACCTAATTCTGATTTGACCTTATTTCTAGCATGTAGCAATTACCCCTAAGGTATGGTCTTTTAGGACTCTCAAGTAAAAGCATAAGGGTGTTATAGGTCCCCTCCACCTTAAACAGCCTATCAAGCCAGCACTACAAAATGCCAGAATCTCTGGTAAGATCTTCTGCCTCCCACAGTCTGATTTCCATTTGGTGTTTTGATCTCTCGCCAGCCCTTGAGCAACTTGGAAGTAGTCACATTCCTTAAAAAGAAATTACGCAAAGGATTTGGGGCTCACATCTCTTCAGTTTTTCCTCTCCAGGATCTTGGCCTCGAAAGTCTTAGCTACCTTGGCATCTCTGACCTCAAACTACTTTTTTTTTATTTAAAAAAAAATTTAAAAAAAAAAATTTTTTTTTCAACGTTTATTTATGTTTGGGACAGAGAGAGACAGAGCATGAACGGGGGAGGGGCAGAGAGAGAGGGAGACACAGAATCGGAAACAGGCTCCAGGCTCTGAGCCATCAGCCCAGAGCCTGACGCGGGGCTCGAACTCCCGGACCGCGAGATCGTGACCTGGCTGAAGTCGGACGCTTAACCGACTGCGCCACCCAGGCGCCCCTAAAAAAATTTTTTTAATGTTTATTTATTTTTTGAGAGTGAGACAGAGAGGCAGAGAGAGAGAGAGGGAGACAGAATCCAAAGCAGGTTCCAGGCTCCGAGCTGTCAGCACAGAGCCTGATGCAGGGCTCGAACTCACAAGTTGTGAGATCATTACCTGAGCTGAAGTCAGACGCTCAGCTGACTGAGCCACCCAGGCGCCCCTCTGACCTCAAACTTCTTTTTTTTTAATTTTTTTTCCCACGTTTTTATTTATTTTTGGGACAGAGAGAGACAGAGCATGAACGGGGGAGGGGCAGAGAGAGAGGGAGACACAGAATCGGAAACAGGCTCCAGGCTCTGAGCCATCAGCCCAGGGCCCGACGCGGGGCTCGAACTCACGGACCGCGAGATCGTGACCTGGCTGAAGCCGGAGGCTTAACCAACTGCACCACCCAGGCGCCCCGACCTCAAACTTCTATGTACTCACCCTGCCATGCCGCCTAAAGCCCCAGGCTGTAGCTTTTTGCTCAGTCTCTATCCCTCTTGATATCATTTTGCAAATGCATTTGTTTGTGAGGCTCAAGGAAGGATTTACTGGTGAAATGACACTTAAACTGAGACATACAGAAAGATAGGAGTAGAATGATTATTTCTAGTTGGAAATGCAGTTGCAGAAACTTGGGTGGGTGAAAGTAGTGATGTGGGAGGTTGAATGAATTATCCTTAGCTCAAAGTACAATGTCTGGTACAGAGCGAGCATTTGACAAATATCTGTTGGTTAAACATTAATTCGAATTCAGTGAATATTTATTTAGTCTCTATTCCTGACACTAGATTATGAACTGAGAACACAAAGTTGAGTATGCCATTTGCTTTTCTTTCAAGAAGTTCACAAAGAAATGGTTCTTAAAAATACAATAGTTTCCATTCAGATGACGTGAATAAAGTACGAGTTGCCATTTTTTAATCTGTAAAAATGTTTAATTTTCTTATTAATGTATATATTTAAGGTGTACAAGATGATTTTTGACATACATATACATAGTGAAATGATTAATGAAGTCAAGCTAATTAACATACCCATTTTCTCACATAGTTACCTTTTTCTGGTGTGGTGAAAACACCTGAAATTTACTCTCTCAGCAAATTTCCAGTATTAAATACAGTATTTTTAACTACATTCACCATGCTGTACTTTAGATCGCTAAAACAAATTCATTCTACATAATTGCATTTTGTACTCTTTGACCAACATCTCCCCATGTCTGCCACCTCCCCAGTGCTGGCAACTACTATTCTACTCTCTGCTTCTATGAATTTGACTTTCTTAGATTCCATGTCTAAGTGAGATCAGGAAGTACTTTTATTTCTTTGTCTGGCTCGTTTTACCTGGCATAATGTCTACAACACCCATGCTGTAGCAAATGGCAAGATTTCCTTCTTTTTTATGGCTGAATAATATTCCATTGTGTATGTATACCACACCTATTGATAACGTGTGGTTTTTAATCTTTCATTCTGTTTTTTTATTTTTATTTTTTTTTATTTTTAACTTGTTTTTTAATTTATATCCAAGTTAGTTAGCATATAGTGCTATAATGATTTCAGGGGTAGATGTCAGTGATTCATCCCCTATGTATAACACCCAGTGCTCATCCCAACAAGTATCCTCCCTTATGCCTCTTATTCAGCCCATCCCCAAACCCACAACCCCTCCAGCAACCCTCAGTTTGTTCTCTGTATTTAAAAGTCTCTTCTGTTTTGTTCCCCTCCCTGTTTTTATATTCTTTTTGCTTCCCTTCCCTTAGGTTCATCTGTTTTGTATCTTAAAGTCCTAATATGAGTGAAATCCTATGATATTTGTCTTTCTCGGACTGACTAATTTCGCTTAGCATAATACCCTCTAGTTCCATCCACATAGTTGCAAATGGCAAGATTTCGTTCTTTTTGATTGCCAAGTAGTACTCCAGTGTGTGTGTGTGTGTGTGTGTGTGTGTGTGTGTGTGTGTGTGTATACACACCACATCCTCTTTATCCATTCATCTGTCGATGGATATATGTGATCTTTCCATAATTTGGCTATTGTTGATAGTGCTGCTATAAACATTGGGGTGCATGTGCCCCTTTGAAACAGCACACCTGTATCCCTTAGATAAATACCTAGTAGTGCAATTGCTGGGTTGTAGGGTAGTTCTGTTTTTAATTTTTGGAGGAATCCATACTGTTTTCCAAAGTGGCTGCACCAGTTTGCATTCCCACCAGCAGTGCAAAAGAGATCCTCTTTCTCTGCATCCTTGGGCCTCACCTTATCTTGATGAGGTCCGAGTAGTTCATATAGTCCGAGTGGTTGGCTATCATAACAGTTCATTATTGCCTCTGGAGACGTGTTGAGTAAGAAGTTGCTGCGGCCAAGATCAAAGAGGTTTTTGCCTGCTTTCTCCTCTAGGATTTTGATGGCTTCCTGTATTATGTGTCGGCCATTCATCCATTTTGAGTTTATTTTTGTATATGGGGTAAGACAGTGGTCCACATTCATTTTTCTGCATGTTGCTGTCCAATTTTCCCAGCACCATTTGCTGAAGAGACTGTCATTATTCCAGAAGATATCCTTTCCTGCTTTGTCAAAGATTAGTTGGCCATACATTTGTGGGTCCATTTCTGGGTTCTCTATTCTGTTACATTGATCTTAGTGTCTGTTTTTGTGCTAGTACCGTACTGTTTTGATGATTACAGCTTTGTAATACAGCTTGAAGTCCAGGATTCTGATGCCTCCAGCTTTGGTTTTCTTTTTCAGGATCCCTTTGGCTATTCGGGATCTTTTCTGGTTACATACACATTTTAGGATTGTTTGTTTTAGCTCTGTGAAGAATTCTGGTATTGTTTTGATAGGGATTGAATTGAATATATATATTGCTTTGAGTAGTACCGACATTTTAACAATATTTGTTCTTCCAATCCAGGAGCATGGAATATTTTTCCATTTTTTGTGTGTGTCTTCTTCAATTTCTTTCATAAGCTTTCTGTAATTTTCAGTATGTAGATTTTACACCTCTTTGGTTGGGTTTATTCCTGGGTATTTCATGATTTTTCATGCAATTGTAAATGGGATCAATTCTCGATTTCTCTTTCTGTTGCTTCATTATTGGTGTATAGGAATGCAACCGATTTTTGTGCATTGATTTTTATATCTTGTGACTTTGCTGAATTCATGAATCAGTTCTAGTTGGTTTTTGGTGGAATCTTTTGGGTTTTCCATATAGAGTATCATGTCATCTGTGAAAAGTGAAAGTTTGACTTCCTCCTCGCTAATTTGGATGCCTTTTATTCCTTTGTATTCTCTGATTGTCCAGTACTATGTTGAATAACAGTGGCAAGAGTGGACTTCCCTGTCATGTTCCTGACCTTAGGGGGAAAGCTCTCAGTTTTTCCTCATTGAGGATAATATTAGTGGTGGGTCTTTCATATATGGCTTCTATGATCTTGAGGTACAATCCTTCTATACCTACATTCTTGAGGGTTTTTATCAAGAAAGGATGCTGTATTTTGTCAAATGCTTTCTCTGCATCTATTGAGAGGATCATGTGGTTCTTGTCCTTTCTTTCATTGATGTGATGAATCACGTTAATTGTTTTGTGGATATTGAACCAGCCCTGCATCCCAGGTATAAATCCCACTTGGTCATGGTGAATAATTCTTTTAATGTATTGTTGGATCTGGTTGGCTACTGTCTTGTTGAGGTTTTTTTCATCTATGTTCATCAGGGAAATTGGTCTGTAGTTCACCTTTTTAGTGGGGTCTTTGTCTGGTTTTGGAATCAAGGTAATGCTGGCTTCATAGAATGAGTTTGGAAGTTTTCCTTCCATTTCTATTTTTTGGAACAGCTTCAAGAGAATAGGTGTTAACTCTTGTTTAAATGTTTGGTAGAATTCCCTTGGAAAGCCATCTGGCCCTAGACTCTTGTTTTTTGGAGATTTCTTACTAATTCAATTTCTTTACTGGTTATGGGTCTGTTCAAATTTTCTATTTCTTCCTGTTTGAGTTTTGGTAGTGTATATGTTTCTAGGAATTTGTCCATTTCTTCCAGATTACCCATTTTATTGGCATATAATTGCTCATAATATTCCCCTATTATTTGTATTTCTGCAGTGTTGGTTGTGACCTCCCCTCTTTCATTCTTGATTTTATTTGGGTCCTTTCCCTTTAATTTTTGATCAAACTGGCTAGGGGTTTATCCATTTTGTTCATTCTTTCAAAGAACCAGCTCCAGGTTTCATTGATCTGTTCTACTGGGTTTTTTTTGTTTGTTTGTTTTGTTTCAATAGCATTGATTTCTGCTCTAATCTTTATTATTTTCTGTCTTCTGATGGTTTGGGGTTTATTTTCTGTTCTTTTTCCAGTTCTTTAAAGGTGTAACGTTAGGTTGTGTATCTGAGACTTTACTTCCTTCTTTAGGAAGGCCTGAGTTGGTATATACTTCCTCTTATGACTGCCTTTGCTGTGTCCCAAAGGTTTTGGGCTGTGGTCTTGTCATTTTCATTAGCTTCCATGTACTTTTTAATTTCCTCTTTAACTTCTTGGTTATCCCATTCATTCTTTAGTAGAATGTTCTTTAGTCTTCAAGTATTGTTATCTTTCCAAAATTTTTCTTGTGGTTGATTTCGACTTTCATAGCATTGTGGTCTGAAAATTTGCATGGTATGATCTCGATCTTTTTGTACTTGTTGAGGGCTGATTTATGTTCTAGTATGTGATCTATTCTGGAGAATGTTCCATGTGCACCCAAGAAGAGGGTGTATTCTTTTGCTTAAGGATGAAATGTTCTGAATGTATCTGTTAAGTCCATCCAGTCCAGTGTCTCATCCAAAGCCATTGTTTCCTTGTTGATTTTCTGTTTAGATGATCTGTCCATTGCTGTGAGTGGGGTGTTGAAGTCTCCTACTATTATTGTGTTATCAATGAGTTTCTGTATGTATGTGATTAATTGATTTACATATTTGGGTGCTTGCACATTTGGCGCATAAATGTTTACTATTGTTAGATCTTCTTGGTGGCTAGACCCCTAAATTATGATATAATGCCCTTATTCATCTCTTGTTATAGTCTTTATTTTAAAATCTAGATTGTCTGACACCAGTATGGCTACTCCGTCTTTCTTTTGGTGACTATTAACATGATAGATGATTCTCCATCCCCATACCTTCAATCTGAAGGTGTCTTTAGGTCTCAAATGCATCTCTTATAAACAGCATATAGATTGATCTTGTTTTATTATCCATTCTCTTACCCTATGTTTTTATTGGAGTGTGTAGTCCATTGACATTTAGAGTGAGTACTGAAAGATTTGAATTTATTGCCATTATCATGCTTGTAGAGTTGGAGTTTCTGGTGGTATTCTGTGGTCCTTTCTAGACTTTGTGCTTTGGGGTTGTTTTTTTTTTTTTTTCATCGTTTCTCCCCTCAGAGAGTCCCCCTTAAAATGTCTTGCAGGGCTTTAGTGGTCACGATGCCCTTTAGTTTTTGTTTGTCTGGAAAAATGTTTATCTCTCCTTCTATTTTGAATGACAGCCTTGGTGGATAAAGAATTCTTGGCTGCATATTTTTCTAATTCGGCACATTGACTATATCCTGCCACTCCTTTCTGGCCTGCCAAGTTTCTGTGGATAGGTCTGCTGAGAACCTGATCTGTCTTCCCTTGTAGGTTAAGGACTTTTTTTCTCTTGCTGCTTTCATGATTGTTTCATTACCTGAGTATTCTGTGAATTTGACTATGATATGCCTTGTTGATGGTCTGTTTCTGTTGAATCTAATGGGAGTTCTCTATGCTTCTTAGATTTTGATGTCTGGGTCTTTTGCCAGATTAGGAAAGTTTTCTGCTATGATTTGCTCGCATAAACCTTCTACTCCTTTTTCTCTCCATCTCTGGGACCCCTATGATTCAGATGAGTCATTGAGTTCCCTAATTCTTATATGCTCTTTCGCCTCAGTCTCCCTCTTTTTTTCTGCTTCATTATTCTCCATGAGTTTGTCCTCTATATCACTGATTGGCTGCTCTGCCTCATCCATCCTTGCTGCCATGGCAACCACTTGAGATTGCAGCTCAGTTATAGCATTTTTAATTTCACCTTGACCAGATTTTACTTCTTTTATCTCTACAGAGAGGGATTCTTTGCTTTTTTCAAACCCAGCTGGTATTCTTATTTTCGTGATTTAAAAAAAATTTTTTTAAACATTTATTCATTTTTGAGAGACAGAGACAGAGTGTGAGTGGGGGAGGGGCAGAGAGATAGGGAGACACAGAATCTGAAGTAAGTAGGCTCCAGGCTCTGAGCTGTCAGCAAAGAGCCCAACACAGGGCTTGAACTCATGGACCGCAAGATCATGACCCAAGTTGAAGTTGGATGCTTAACCAACTGAGATACCCAGGTGTCCCTTATCGTGATTCTAAATTATGGTTCAGACATCTTGCTTGTATCTGTGTTCAGTCCCTGACTGTCATTTTTTCCTGTTCTTTCTTTTGGGGTGAATTCCTTTGTTTCATCATTTTGAAAGAAGAAAAAGAGTTAATAAAATAATAATTTTAAAAAGTTAAAAACAACACAAAAAGTAAAATAAAGGATGCTGGCTCCTATGTGTGTTTTGGTCTGGTTGTTGAAAGAAGCATAATAGAATAGATAAAAAAAGGGAAATAAGAGGGGGGAAGGAAAACAATTGAAAATTTAAAAAAATGAATACAGTAAAATAGAATAAAATGAAATGATGAAAGTAAAATAGAATTTTAAAAATTTACAAAGGGGCACCTGGGTGGCGCAGTCGGTTAAGCGACCGACTTCAGCCAGGTCACGATCTCGCGGTCCGGGAGTTCGAGCCCCGCGTCAGGCTCTGGGCTGATGGCTCAGAGCCTGGAGCCTGTTTCCGATTCTGTGTCTCCCTCTCTCTCTGCCCCTCTCCCGTTCATGCTCTCTCTCTGTCCCAAAAATAAATAAATGTTGAAAAAAAAATTTTAAAAAAAATAAAAAATAAAAAAAAATAAAAATTTACAAAAAAGTTAAAGATATAGTAGAAAAATTAGAAAAAAAATTTTTTTATAAAACCGGAAATAAAAATAAATTTTTTCTATTTCTGTATTCAAGAATAAGAAAAGAAAAGAAAAACTGAATAGATGGACCAGCAAACAGAATGAAATACGATTGAAATTACATCCAGTTTCCCCTAGAAATCAAACTATTAAGAACTTTGTAGTCTGTAAACTTAGCAGGCAGAGAGACTTGTGTTCCTCAAGAGAAAGTTTGGCTCAGTTGGGCAGGACTTAGTGTAACAGCTCCATTCTCCACTAGATGGTGCTGCTTAGTTTACTGGTGTGGATCATTCTGGTGTGTGAAGGCATGTATGTGCATGCGCTGGAGGGGTGAAAATGGTGTCATCTACTCTCTAGTCTCTGGTATCAGAACTCTGTGCTCTTGCTGACCCGCAATCAAGTATTCCTCCTTTGTCTCCGGCTTCTGTCCACTCCCTGCTTCTACACTGTCCATGATCAAGTCGTTAGTCTGCCAGGCGGTACCTTCCTCCAAAGTTTTATCTCAGATGGGACTGTGTTTCCAAATGCCTCACTTTTGAGGCTTCTGCAGCTTTGACCTGGGCAGACCCTCTCGGGGAGAGATGTGCCAGGCAGTGGCTGCTGCCAGACCGCCCCCTGGAAAGTCTGCACGACTGTGCTGCTGCTGATGCCCAGAGACTAGCCAGGTGCCAGACCGCCCCAGAAAAAGTTTGTGCAATCACGTAGCAGCAGTGTTTCAGAGATTATGGTAAATCCCGACTTCAGCAAACCCTTAACGTCCTTGTTCCAACGCCACCAAATGTGGCTGCTCTCCAGGTCCGCTGGGACCTTCACCTGTGGGGACACCACACAGCCTCTACCAAATGTCATCCCAGCAGGGAAACCACCTCTCCCCATGGACCCCTCAGATCTCGCTGTCTGCTCCTGGGGGATTCGCCCTTCCCACCAGAGCTCCACCAGGTATGAGCTGTGGAGTTTCAGACTCTGCACTCCCCTGTTTATAGCATTTTAATGGAATTTAAACCCTCTCCTTTGTCCTTTCTCTGTTCATTCCCTTGCAGTCCCTTTCTCCTTTCTCCCTTTTTTGTTCAGTCCACTCTCTCTCTTTCTCTCCAGCTGCTTTTGAGGGGGAGTGCTTTTCCTGTACTCTCCCCCCTGTCTCTGTTCTCTCTCCACAAGCAAAAACAGCCCCCTACCCTCTGAGCCTTCTCTCTCCCCCAGCTCACCTCTCTGTACTGTACTTGCCAAGTTTTGTGGTTCAAGTTATGCAGATTGTTATGTTAATCCTCAAATCAGTTTTCTAGGTGTGCAAGGTGATTTGTGTTGATCTAGCTGCATTCAGGGATGAGAGAGGCAAAAAAAAAAAATTCCATGCTGCTCTGCCATCTTTCATTCTATTAATGTGGTGTATTACATTGATTGGTTTGCATATGTTAAAACAGCCTTGGGGCACCTGGGTGGCTCAGTCGATTAAGCGTCCAACTCTCGGTTTCTGCTCAGGTCATGATCTCCTAGTTTATGAGATGAAGCCCTGCATTGGGCTCCATGCTAACAGCATGGAGCCTGCTTGTGATTCTCTCTCCCTCTCTCTCTGCCCCTCCCCTGCTCATGAGTGCCCTCTCTCTCTCTCTCTCTCTCTCTCTCTCTCTCTCTCTCTCTCTCTCTCAAAATAAACTTTAGTAATAAGAATAATAATAAAAAACCAACCTTGCATCCCAGGGGTAAATCCCTTTTAGTCAAAATTGAGACTTAATTAATGAGATGAAAAAGGTAAAGATGATCGTATGAGGAAACAGAGACTTTCGTGTGAATTAGGGGACATTTGTGAAGATGCAATGGTGAAATTTGTGAAATGGTTGGTCAGAGAACTTCTAGCCAAATTTTAATTCAGTGCTGAACAAAGACTGAGACCTGGAGACCCAATAGGCTGTGACACCACCTATAATCAATGAAGCTGTGATTTGAGTCTCAGTTTCAAGCCCTGCAGGAACTCTCCTCACCTGTATTCACTGTAGCACAACCTCATGCTTCCTCTCTTGAGATTCTTCTTTCTTTTCAGGGGTTTCTCCCAAGACGTTTTGCTTCCATTCCAGAATCTTCTCTCCACTCTACCCATCGACTTTACACAGAGCTCATTCTCTATCTCTTCATTTTAACTAAACCTTGTTGTCTGAGAAGGGCACAATTGCTTCTCAGCTCTGTTGAAGAGAAGTCTCTCACTTCCTTATTCTATAGGCCAGCCACAATTTGGCATTCTCCTCGCTTCTTACTATATTTCTAAATCATTTGTTTGCATATTTATGACAAAACATTTCCCTCATTGGCACCAATCTTACCCAGCTAAGAAATAATATATCGTTGACCTTTGAATAATGCAGAGGTTTAGGGCACTGATCCCCACACAGTCAAAAACTTTTGACTCCCCCAAAACTTAAGTACTCATAGCCCACCGTTGACGGGAAGCCTTGCTGATAACATAAAGAGTTGATTAACACATATTTTGCATGTTATATGTATTATATACTGTATGCTTACAACAAGGTAGGGTAGAGAAAAGAAAATGTTAAGAAAATCGTAAGGAAAGAAAAGACATTTACATTACTCTACTACATTGAAAAAATCCACATTTGAGTGGATTAAAACCTATGTTTTTCAAGGGTCAACTGCACTGTTGTCCTCAGAGTCTTTTACTGACCACCCCACTTCTTGTTATTTATTAGCAAATTGCCACCAACCTCTTGATCTTTTCCCATCTCAGACCTTCAGCTTTGGCAACTTCATATCATCTGGCTGTGCCATCAGACAATGTGACTTCAAAATGCTTAGACTTCCTGACATCATCTAACATCTTCCACAGTCCACATGAGAACCTTACCACAATGGCCTCAGTTAGATTCTTCAGTTATATATAGCACCTTCCACCTCTCTGATTTTTATAAATTAGAAGCTATTTATCTTTATGCTCTAACTCAAATAGCGTTTGAATTATTTGCTTTTTGAGGGCTTGAGAAAGTTAATTATGAAACCATCCGGCCTACTCCTTTGCTGGGCAATAGGAAGAATAGCTCTTTGACAGACTTTTCTATATTATTCCTGAAATTTGGTATGTTAAAAATGTCTGTTTTGCAGCAATTTTCATGAGTTTATTTTTCCAGAAATTCTTCCATTCCCATCTAGTTTCCTTATTTCTTTGAATAGAATTGAGCAAGGTATTTCTTAAAATTCCTGGAAATTTCTCTATATTTGTAGCCTTTCACTCATTTCAAGTCTAAGTTTGTGTGCTTATAGTTTTTCCTCTTTTGACTAAGTAAATTCGTGTTTTTTCTTTCCTTCTCCATTGCTCTTTCATTTTTTCTCCTTTTCCATTTTAGTAGTTTTTTTTCTTCCAAAGACAACAAAGGTTATGAAAATAGTTTTCCAAACTGCTTTTTGATATGTTTACTACATGCGTGTGTGCCTGTATGTATATGCATTTATATGTGTATATGTACACATACGTGTAATAACATTTTAAAATATTTTTTCATTTTAAAATATTGTAAAACTACCTCTGGTTTTGTAATAGGAAAGAAGTGAGACCAGGGCATATCAGACAATTAGAATACACTTTAATTGCTTTGCACACAAACTAATGATTTTATTGGAAATACTCTACTTTTTCCACTTTTATTTATCAACAGTCTGTACATTTTTAATGTCCGGTGTTCTTCTACTCCCCATCTAAGGGATGAACCTATTTGTCTTGCCTAATACCTTCCTTAGGGCTGTCTGCATGTCTTTGTTTCTGAGACTGTAAACGATGGGGTTAAGCAGAGGTGTCAGCACTGTGTATGTGACCGCCATCAGCATGTCTTCATGGAATGAGTCCCTGTCCTTCGGCCTCAAATAGACAAAGCCAGCAAATCCATAGTGTATGCACACCACAGTGAGGTGGGAGGAGCAAGTGGAGAAGGCCTTATAGTTCCCCTTGGTAGAGGGCATCTTCACAACTCTGGACACAATGAAGACATAGGACATCATAATGAAAACAAAGCTGCCCACCAACACGAAGGCAGAGAGCACAAAAATAGCCATTTCGTGATGGGAGGTGTAATCACAGGCAAGGCAGACCACAGGTGAGATGTCACAGAAGAAGTGCTCGATGATGTTGGAGTCACAGAAAGACAAGTTGAATACAGTGATGACGATGCACAGAGAAACCAGGAACCCAGCCATCCAAGAGGCCATCATGAACTGAAAGCAGATCTTATGGGTCATCAAGACCTTATAGCGCAGTGGGCTGTGAATGGCAGTGTAACGGTCGTAAGACATGGCAGCCATGATGAAGCAGTTATTGGCTCCTAAGCCAAAGAAGAAAAACATCTGTGTGGCACACTCAGGAAGAGAGATGGCCTTGCTATCTGATAGCAAGTCCACTAGCATGCGGGGGATGATTGCCATAGTGGTACAAGTTTCTGAAAAGGACAGACCACAGAGGAAAAAATACATGGGGGTGTGAAGGTTGTGACTCAGCTTGATGGCCACCATTATGCACACATTTGCAGCTAGGATGGTCACATGGGAGAAGAAAATCATCACAAAGAGGAGACCCTGCAAGTCTGGGAAACTGGAAAACCCCCACAGAAGGAATGTGCTCACTGTGGTATGATTGTCCATCATTCATTAGGCTCAGTAACTTTCTCCCACAGGTGCAGACATTCTTGAGGTCAATACTCAAGATAATAAAAAGCACTGAGGTCACCTGACCTTTAATCAAGGGCTCCTGGGCAACAGCAAGACAAATGTTAATGAGAGAACCTAAGCAATGGGAGCTAAATGCATCTGGCTGAATTCAAGTTCAGAGTGATGAGGAGAAAGATTCTAGTAGAAGAATCTGCCTAAATGCCACAGAGTAGGCTAAAATATATTCTGGGAACGCCCTCATATCACCCCTTTCTGTCCTGTACAGTGAGAATCTGCATGAAAGAGGGAAATATGAAGGAAAAAATGTTACTTTCTCACCTACAGGAGTATGAGAAGTAACAGGCGTAAAATGCTTATGTGGTTTAGTCCTAGCTTGGCACACGGAAGTGCCTAACAATGTTGACTGAATCACTACTAGTTTAAGAAGTAAGGAAAAGATTTTGAATGGCTTCCAAACATTCCTGGAATCTCTAGAGTTATTCCCCAGAAGGCAGTGGCTGCTTGACTAACAATTATGCCAATGAATAGATGTAATAAATGAACTTACCATTTTGAAATTTGTGTTGGTTTCCTATTTATGACAGTAAGTTGAGGCTGGAGGTGTCCAATCCCTGTCTCCCATTCAGGCATATCTTAGAGACAAAATGGTTATGGAGAGGCTATGCCATCCTGGATGGCTCATTTGTGTCCATGATACCCTGTTGAATTCTTGAACTTTCAGGAAAATTTCCAGGACATTTTCTAATGGGCTCACTGGTGGCAAGAGCTTCTTTGCAGCCCAGCTCTTAGAGGAACTCAAGTTCTTCAGGTCATTTCCATAGCTTCTTAAACTATCCACTCTGTGTTTTAGATGACATGATGAAAGTAACACAGGTACTTCCCACACATTGTGGGTTTTGGTTTCAGGCACTATTGTCTGGAAAGGAAAGGAAAACATTGAGAAGACATTGGTGTGCAGTTGAAGTTTGGGGAAAGAATGGTAGAGACACTTGTTTTGTAGAATCCACAAAGCTTGAAGAGAAAAAAAAGAAAATATACCTTTAGCTGTAAAGTTTGTATAATCCTTGTGTAGTCAGTTACTGGGACAAAAATATACAAGGAGGCAAGTCAGGTAACCAGTATTTACTCACATCTGAAATATGCTGGTCAATATGCTTTGCGTTTGATAGAATTTTCTCACTAAATTTCTTCCTGTGACTCTGTGGTAGGGATGTCGGTCCTAATGTTACAAACATGGACTCTAAGGTATAGGTTTGCTTAACTGGCTATCCAAAGCCAATTCATGAATTCCACAAATATTTATTTGATCAAATAGCACACAATTGTCACAGCTTCTCCTATAATAGGGACATATCTAGGTCATCAGGGAAGCATTCTTGGGAGTTATATAACCTCACTCACATCCATCCCAGGTTTCTGGCATGTTTTTCAAAGAGGAGAAAAGAAAAACATAAGGAGAAATTGGGATTATTTGAAACTCTATGACTCTGTTACTTTCTTTTTTCCTTTGTAGTGATAATAAATCCTGCTTTCCTCCTAATACTCAAGGGAGCTAGTGATTGAGAATACGTCAGTATGACATCATTCTCATTACTTCCAATCACTCTCCAAGGGCAGAGTTCGAAGGAGATGTTTTGTGATCAACTCACCCTCCTTGGGCTATAACACTTCTGTAGACTGAAAGGGACCTAAGTGATTTATTTTTCTGAAAAACCCATTTTCTGGTTTATCCGTGCTCCCACCCTTGCAGGTGGATTTAGTATGTCTAATTTCTCTGAGTTAGCAGTGAGGCCTACATAATTTGAGGCTGCATCTCGATGTAAGCCACCTGGCAGATTCTTTTGTCCCACTACCATTCAAAACACTGCACAGTGGACACCATAAGCCAATCTACCTCCCAAGAGGTACATCAAAACCTTGGCCAGTCTGGGGAGTGCTGGGATCACTATGTCACTATTGTTCCTCACCAGCCTGAACTGGAGAATTTTCCTGACAGCTACGCTTAATTTGTGATCATAGGGCAACATTCAAAGGTGAATATTTACAACCAAGTGTTTGGAAAAGTGCATTTAAGTTTCTTTCAACCCAATCAGAAGAAAAGTCAGCTTTTAGGTTTTCAACAATTTTCAGAGAAGATAGGGATATTTTTAGAATTTTAAGTAGGATCCATGCCCAGCGCAGAGCCCAACGCAGAGTTTGAATTCACAACCCTGAGATCAAGACCTGAGCTGAGATCAAGAGTAGGATGCTTAACCCACTGAGCCACCCAGGCACCCCTGATATTTTTAATGGGAAAATAAAGGAGTGCTTTATTGATTTATAGGTCTGAATTCTTATAGGAAATTAACAAGATTTACATAGAGTTTCACAAGGCTTATGTTTTCTCTAGTTGTAAATGGCTTTCTGAGTTCATATATGTGTGTGTGTGTGTGTGTGTGTGTGTGTGTGTGTATGAGAAAACTTATTTCCTTGGCTCTTTTTTTTTTTTTAATTTTTTTTTCAACGTTTATTTATTTTTGGGACAGAGAGAGACAGAGCATGAACGGGGGAGGGGCAGAGAGAGAGGGAGACACAGAGTCGGAAACAGGCTCCAGGCTCTGAGCCATCAGCCCAGAGCCCGACGCGGGGCTCGAACTCACAGACCGCGAGATCGTGACCTGGCTGAAGTCGGATGCTTAACCGACTGCGCCACCCAGGCGCCCCTCCTTGGCTCTTTTAATGAAGCTATATATTAGATCCACCAAAGAAATACTTGTTTTTAAATATCACAACTGCTAAATATGAAATCAAATGGTCCACCAAGTAGTCAAAGGGAAAAAGGTATGTAGGGTGGGGGAGTCCCACAAAGAATCAAATTGCCAATGGTTCACAGTGAAATTTATGATGAAATAATGTGTAAAATATGGAAAATGCAGGATTTTATAAATGTTTTTCTTTACTCTTTCCTGCCTAATTCTTTTGATACAATGAAAACACCAAATTAGCCTTGAGATTAGACCTGGAATTATATTGCGGTCTGTTTTGTACGGCGGCGGTGGGGGCGGGTGGGGTATTGAGCAGAATTAGAGGGACCTGTGTTCACATCCAAACCCTGTTCTGTTACATATGTGTAAGTAGCTACTTTTATCCATGGCCCTAAATATGCCTCCTAGCAGGGTTACAATGCTATGCACATATCCTTATCTTATCAGATAATAAGTGACAAGTACCTGCTGGTTCCATTCCCGTTTGCTAAAACATCACATGGCGTAGAGACAACTTTTCCAACAGGGGCTCAGCAACACTTGCCTGCTCACAAGTCCCCTGTGATGCTGTACTTGCCCTTCTGCTTATTGGCTGTGTGGAGTCATTCCCTCTTGGCTGCGCACTTGGCTTTGGGATGGAGTTTGCAGTCCTGTTCTCTGCAGCTTTCTAACCTCTCATAGCTTCGTCTGTGTGCTAATTGTGCCAGGAATAGGAAAACTACAGCATTTCTCTCCATCCAGTTGTACCCTTAGTATATTCATTACTTTTAACTGCTGATTAACCTCCACAGCTACTTCATTATTAGTGGATAGAGCACAATGTTTGTGATAAATAGAAATATAAAATAAAATTCCCACCTTATGTCAAAGAGGAATCACTTCCAAACTCTTAAAAAGAAGAAAACAGTAAGCTGTATGAGGAACTTGTGCTCATGTACAGTTTTCTATAATTCTCTAGTGCCCTTTAAAGATTAGCGTTTAAGCCATTTTGCCCTTTGAATGACTGTGATGAGCTCACTCTGTCTGAAATTACAAAGTCTCTTATAACCTTAGGGCAGCATCTTCTCTATTACTTATGGTCGGAGCTGAGTTCCATGCACATTCCAGTGAGAGGTTTGTGGTCACTTGAGACCATTACCCCTTGACACTACTCCGAGTTTCTTCCTTTCCATTAGATACCAGGAGGATTGTTCTCTGTGGACCTAGAACTCATTGTGATGTCCACAAAACCTTGTTTTTATTTTGATATAACTTAGTGATTATTCAGGGAAGTTTGCTCTTATTTATATGAAAAAACAAATCAAGTATTTGAAATTCAACTTGTTCAAATACATTTTAGAATATGAAGGAGTCCCTCAAGTATTTTACTTCATATTCAATACCATTATTTTTTTTAGTTTTGAAAATGTGCCAAGTCCTGGAAGTCTTTCTGTCCTATGAGCAAGGCAAGGGAGAGGAGCCTGTCATACAGGCTGTTGCCTGGGGAATTGGCCAGAAGAAAGGTGGAGAAAAAAATAATGAACACAGAACGTTTGTTGTGACTGCTTCCTTGTGAAATAACTCTTGCTGAAGAGGAAAATCCACTGTAATTGAAACCTCCATTGACTGCAGGGCCACTCAAAAATTTTTCCCAGTATGTAATTAAATTCTTATCTATCTATCTATTCTAAATGATTATTTGTGTGAGAGAGAACACAAGGGGGAGGGGCAAAGAGAGAGAGAGAGACAGAGACAGAGAGAGACAGAGAATCCAAAGTGGGCTTCAGGTTCTGAGCTGCCAGCACAGAGCACAACTTGGAGGCTTGAACTCAGGCGAGATCAATGACCTGAGCTGAAGTCAGACACTTAACTGACTGAGCCACCCAGGATCCCTGAAATTTTTGAAACACAAAGCCATGCTACAATAATTATCTTGTTGGCATCTGTGTATCCAGGACCTAAATTGTTCTTAGTATCCACTATTGTATTAAACAAACCCAAATCTTAGTGGGTCTAACTAAATTCATGCAGAGAGGTTCAACAGGGATTAACAGAGATCTCAAACATCTTGCACACTCTAATCAGGTTGTTGATGGTTAGCTGTTGTGTGAGACCTTACATTGGGATTGAACCTTTCTGCATGTGCATGGTGGCTGGGTTCAGTGGGTGAGCATTCCATGAGAGCCAAATGGATGCCATATCAACTTTTATATTCCACCTCACTTGTACTGAATTCTTTTCATTCAGACAGCCTGCAAGTAATACCCAGGTTCTAGAAGGTAAAAAGAGATTACGGCCCTTGATGGGACAGTGACAAAGTTCTGGAAGAACATGTGGGACTGGAATTATTGCTGTCACCATTTTTGGAAAATACATTATGCCACACATTAAGATTTTACTATATTGGCTTTATCACATGTCTTTTTGTACCTTATCCATGCATTAATCCATCTTACGGTACAAAGGAAATTGCAGACATCAGTACACTTCCTCCTTAATACCTTTGTACACATATCAATAACTAGAGTTCAATACCTCTTACATGTTTTATTCTATGCAACTTTATGGAAATTTATATAAAGTAAAATATGCTAATCTTAAATGTATGATCACTATGAATTGGTAAATGCATCATCTGTGTAACTCAAACACCTCTCATTATATAGAATATTAGTGGGAACCTGGGTGGCTCAGTAGGTTGAGCATCTGACTTCGGCTCAGGTAGTGATCTCACAGTTCATGGGTTTGAGCCCCTCATTGGGCTTGCTGCTATCAGTTCAGATACTGCTTTGGATCCTCTGTCCCCCTCTCTCTCTGCCCCTCCCCCCACCCATGCTCGCTCGTTCTCTCTCAAAAACGAATAAACATTAAAAAAAGAATATTAGTATCAGCCTGGGAACAGTATCCCTTATACCCCTCCCCAGCGAGTCCTAGCTTCCCCCTAAGAGAGGCACCCATTGTTCTGATTATTTTTTTCACCATGGCTTGTCTTGTAGGTTCTGGAATTTCATACAAATGGAATCAAATCATATGCCCTCTACTTTATAAGATTTTAGTTTTCCTTTTTTTGTATACAAATGCAACTGATTTTTGTATGTTGATTTTGTGTCCTGCAGCTTTACTGAATTCATCTATTAGTTCTAACAGTTTTCTGTAGAGTCTTTAGGATTTTCTCTATATAAGATCATGTCATCTAAAAACAGACTATTTTATATCTTTCATTTCATGTTCCTTCTATTTTTTTTTTTACCTTGCCTAATTTCTCTGACAAGGATTTCCAGAATTGTGTTGAATAAAAGTAGCAAGTTTAGGCATCTCCAACTTGTTTCTGATCTTACAGGAAAAGCTTTCAGCTTTTCACTAGTAAGAATGATGTTAGCTGTGGGCTTGTCATACATGGTCTTTCTTATGTTGATTGTTGCTTCTACACATAATTTTTTGGAAGTTTTATATTATGAAAGGATGTTGTATTTTGTCAAATGCTAGTTCTGCATCCATTGAGATATGATTTTTATCCATTACTTTGGTGTAGTGTATTACATTATCAGACAAAAAGATAGCTTATGGAGTGGGATAAAATATTTGCCAACCATGTATTTGATAAGGGATTAATATCCAAATATATGAGGAACCTCATAAATTAATAGCACAAACTGATTAAAAAGGGGTTAAAGGAATGGAATAGATATTTCTCTAAGAAGATGTACAAATAGCCAATAGGTTTATGAAAAAATGCTCAACATTAATCAACAGGGACATGTGAATCAAAGCCACAATGAGATATCATCTTACTCCTATTAGAATGAAAATTATCAAAAAGACAAGGAATAACAAGTGTTGGTGAGGATGTGGAGAAAACCCTTGTACACAGTAGGTGGGAATATAAATTCATATAGCCATTATTGAAAATAGTATAGAGGTTCCTCAGAAATTTAAAATAGAACAGAAATCTCACTTTGGGGTATATATATGAAGGAAAAGAAATTAATATCTCACAGAGGTATCTGCACCTCCATGTTCATTGCCACATTATTTGCAATAGCTAAACTGTGGAAGAAACACCCTAAACATCCATTGATAAATGAACGGATAAAGAAACTTACATATATACATAATGGAATATTAGTCAGCCTTCAAAAAAGGAAACCCTACCATTTGCAATACTGTGTATGAACTTGGAGGACATATAGTTTAGTGAGATAAGCAAGAGATAGAAAGAAAAATATTGCATGGTATCTATGTAGAATCTAGAAAAATTGAACTTAGGGAAACAAATTGTAGAAGAGTGGTTATCAGAGGTTAAGTGGTGTTCGAAATGGGATAATATTGGTCATAGAGTACAAACTATTAGTTCATGTACAACATGGTGACTATCGTTAATGTATTGTGTCCTTGAAATTTGCTTAGAGTAAATCTTAAAAGTTCTCATTACAAGAGAAAAAATTTGTTTATGTGTGGTGCTGGATGTTAACTAGGCTTATTGTGATGATCATCTCACAATACATGCATATATCTAATCATTATGTTGTATACCTGAAACTAATATAATATGTCAATTACATCTCCACAAAAAATGATTAAGAAAATAGAAAAATCTAACTTTACACTTCAAGGAACTAAAAAAACGAAGAACAAACTAAGACCAAAGTTAGCAGAAGGAAGGAAATAACAGTGATAAGAACAGAAATAAATAAGAGACAAAAAAAAAAAAACAATAGAAAAGAGCAACAAAACTAAGATCTGCTTCTTTGAAAGTAAAAACAAAATTGGCAAATCTTTGAGTAACTAATAAAAAAAGAGAAACTCAAAATTAGAAATGAAAAAGGACACAGCACAGCTGATACCACAGAAATACAGAGGATCATAAGGGACTACTATGAACAACTAAACACCAACAAATTGGAGGACTTAGAAGAAATGGATGAATTCCTAGAAAGAACATAACAAAACTGGACATGAAGACCTAGAAAATCTGAACACCAATAATGAGTAAAGAGATTGTTGGAAGGTTTTTGATTATCACTTCAAAGAAAAACTGAGGACCACATGGTTTCATTGATGAATTCTAACAAACATTTAAAGAAGAGTTAACACCAATTCTCCTCAAACTCTCCCAAAAGAATGAAGAGAACATTCCCAGACTCATTTTGCAAGGCCCGCATTACTCTGATACCAAAGCCAGATGAGGACACTATAGAAAAGAAAATTAGAAGCCAGTTCCCTAAGGAACACAGAAGCAAAAACTCTCAATAAAATAACATCAAACCTAATTCAACAGCATGTTAAAATGACTAGATACCATAATAAACTGAGATTTATCCCTGGCGTATAGGGATGGTTCATCATATGCAGGTCATAAATGTGACACACCACATTAATAAAATAAATTAAAATCTCATCATCTCCACAGATGCAGAAAAAGAATCCACAAAATTCAACATAGTTTCATAATAAAAACTTTCTACAAATTAGGAATTGAAGGAACGGACCCTGACATAATAGAGGCCATAGATGACAAGACCACAGCTAAAATCATACCCGATGGTGAAAGATTGGAAGCTTTCCTCCAGGAATAGGAATAAGAAAAGGATATCCGCTCTTAGTATCCCTCGTTTAACATGGTACTGGAAGTCCTGGCCAGAGCAATTAGGCAACATAAAGAATTAAAAGGCATCCAATCAGAATGGAAGAAGCAAAACTGTCACTGTTTTTAGATAACATGATCTTACATATAGAAAATCCGAGAGACCCACCAAAGAACTGTTGGAACTGATAAACAAATTAAGAAAGTTGCAGAGTATAATATCAACATACAAAAATCAGTTGTGTCTCTGTATGCTAACAAGGAACAGTCATGAAAAATTCTGTGTTCTGTCTGTCTATGAAGTAAGAGTTCTGGGTTTTGTGCAGAGAACTTTGAAAGGTGGTACTTATAAAATCACTGTTCATTATTAATTTTTCTTTATTTTTTTAAGAACTCTTTTTTTAATGTTTGTGTACCTATTTTTGAGACAGAGAGACACATAGAGTGTGAGGGGGGTGGGGCAGAGAGAGAGGAAGACACAGAATCTGAAGCAGGCTCCAGGCTCTGATCTGTCAGTGCAGAGCCGGACATGGGGCTCAAACTCACAAACTGTGAGGTCATGACCTGAGCCGAAGTCAAATGCTCTGAGTATTCCAGTTGAAAACATAGGATTTTTACTGGGACCCTCCCTCCTTGCTTGAGCTTGAACTATAACTTCCCCAGCCTCTTACAGCTTCAAAAATCTCTGTTTGGTTTATCAGCAAGTAATCTTGGTTGTATGCTTTTTAGCCTCTCAGACACTACTTTACATTTAGCCAATTCCTCAAGGTGAAAAGTGATACAGGATGGTGAGCCCCCAGAATGGGCTTTTTCTGCTTTCCAGGATCATGGGCACTCAAGCCATTTTTGCTTTTGTAGCTCTTGTATGCCTTCAATATTTTTAATGAGGACATTGTCCGTTTCCCAGCCCTTGTGTACTCTCAACCCAATGTCTCCTAATGGGAACGTCTTGTGAAACTATAGTACAATACTATATCTAGGATGTTGACATTACTATCGTCTTCTTTATCTTTTTTTTTTTTTGTAAAGAAAGTATTATTACAGTCTGTGTCTATTAATTCCCATATCTTAAATCTGAGTGGTTCTGTTTCTGCTGTTTGTTGTTTGCACTGCCTCCCACGTTTGGTACCTTGTTTCCTTTCTTGCTAGTCGTTATCTTTCATTGTGTGCTAGTTATCGTATTTGAATAGTCATTGATAGGAATAATTGAGGCTTGAGTTCTTTGCTTATTCAGTTCACCTTGAGGCACTACCTGCCCTTGGCCATCTTCTATCCAAGTCAAGGCTTGAGACTCTACATCTCCAGGGCTGCAGATCTGCACAAAATTTGTTCACTTCAGTTTTCCCTTTATCCTGAGGATACAGGTGAGGTGTTTCATTCAGAATTGTCACCTAGACGTTGTCCTAGATGTTGACTTATCCTCCTCTCGTCCCAAAAGAACACTAAATCCACAGCCTGGGTTGATAACAACACTTCCTTCTGACTTGTCAAATTCTCTCATGGCAAAAGCATTTTTTAATAATGATTTTTTAAATGTTTCTTTATTTTTGAGACAGAGAGAGAAAGAGTGTGTAAGCGGGGGAGGGGCAGAGAGAGGAAGACACAGAATCTGAAGCAGGCTCCAGGCTCTGAGTTGTCAGCACAGAGCCGGACATGTGGCTCCAACTCACAAGCTGTGAGATCATGACCTGAGCTGAAGTCAGACACCTAACTGACTGAGCCACCCAGGCACCCTAATAAAGATTTTTTTAAGTAATCTCTACACCCAACGTGGGGCTCAAACTTATAACCCTGAGATCAAGAGTCAAATGTTCCACTGACTAAGCCAGCCAGGCACCCCCAAAAGTATTTTTGAGTGTTAGGTCTACTTCTCTGGGTTCTCACAGTCGCTGGTGAGGCAATTCCTTGTTATCCTCTAATGTGGTGTTAAAGATATGCTTAACATTGTATCATTTGTTTTGGTTGTGCTCACCACTGGATTGGTCAAGCTAGTCATTGCCTCAAAGGTAAACTATATGCATATGAGTGGAAGACTAAACTTGCACATATGCACACAGGTAACCATATGGCCTGACAAGACAAGAAATGCCCTTACCTCCTGCATCTGTGCTTAGATGTTATCTTCCGAGTGAGACCTGCATTGACCCTTCTCATCTCCTAACACATTAGTCTTCCTTACTCTGCTTTATAATAATCTGTATTACCTTCTAGTAATCTGTATCACCAACTTCTTTATGTTATTGCCTTTCCCATGCTAGAAGATACATTCCAGGTAGGCAGGTATCTCTGCATGCTTGCCATATATATTCCCTAGCCTAGGACAATCCCTGGAATATAAGATCATTCAGTATAATTATATTTCTTTCATGCATTCAAAAAGATCATTCAATATAATTTTTGAATGTATGAAAGAATAGATGAATGAATGAAATGATTAGTGCCCTTTGAGTTTGTCAGCAAAAAGAGATTGTGTGTCTGAAACGCTAAAGAGGGGACAGGAAAAGTAAATAAGTGTGGTTGTTTTCAGCCTATGAAAGTGGTTAAGTCTATGCAGGGGGCAGTCAAAATCCAGTTCTCTCCAGTTTCCTGAGCAGGATAGGGTTGCCATGAATGAGTCACTCCAAGAGTTTGTTCACTCCTTGTCCCTAAGGAGGCCAGGAACCCTGCTCATTCCCACAGAGAAGTCACCTGTTTTGGCCTGATATAATTCACAGGTCAGTCAGGGACACTCCTTCCTCTTCTTCTCTTGGTACCACCATATGGTTACGGGGCCAGAGATCAGGTACACAGGCCAGAATGTCATGGGTTCACAAAGCCCATCTTCTGCAGATAACCTTCCTGTAAGAAAACAGTTCCATCAATTTTCTATCTGGTTCCACTTTGTCATTTCCTCTCAGAGGTACTCGGTCATACTTAGAATTATCACACTCATTGCAAGATAAAATGTTATAGAAAATGTCTTAAAGGTTTGGAGGTACAAGAACCCTACCTTATGGCAGAGAACAACTTTTGAAGAAAATATGTGAATTATATTTTGAAAGAATTTCAACTTTGATAAGGTATTTTTCACATGAATCAATGTGTGTTTCTAATTATGAATCTCATTTCATTAAAGTAACTCACCATGGGCCTCTGATTTACAATTTGATATAAAAAAAATCCACCCCCTTCATTTACTAGAAAACTCCATACTGGCTTATGACATATGGACCAATATATTTAGAACATAGGCACTATTTCCTTTTATTATTATTTTTTTACTGTTGGTTTATTTTTGAGAGAGTGAGACAGAACACAAGTGGGGAGAGACAGAGAGAGAGAAGACACAGAATCTGAAGCAGACTCCAGGCTTTGAGCTGTCACCATAGTGCCTGATGCAGGGCTTGAACTCACGAGCTGTGAGATCATGACATGAGCCAAAGTTGGATGCTCAACCAACTGAGCCACCACGCACCCCTCCTTTTATTATTATGGTATATTATTATATCAAATACCATAAAATAACAGATTGCATTGAGAAAATATTTTTCTGCCAAGGGCATTCTTCAGAGTCCCTTTCATCTCACTGTTCCTGAGTCTGTGGATGAAGGGGTTCAATATGGGGATCATCACCATGCAGAACACAGACACCACCTTTTCTGGTCCATTGAGTAGCTGGACTTGGGCATCACATAAATGGATGTGATGGTCCCATAGCACAGAGTGACCGCTGTGAGGTAGGACATACAGGTGGAGAAGGCCTTGTGGCATCCCTTGGTGGAGCACATCTTCAGGATAGTGATGAGGATACAGATGTAGGAGGCAGCTCTGACACACCGTGACCACAATGATGGAGCCAGCTGTCAATGAGGGGATAACTGCAGGGATACTGATATCATAACAGGAGAACTAAACTAAAGGAACAAAATCACAGAAAAAATGGTTGACTTGAGTTAGTCCAGACTCTACTAATCAGAGCCAGTTTGCAGCAAATAGAAATCCCCACAGCAAGGAGCAAGTGCAAAAAGACTCATAGACAGAAATTCCACCGACATGACTGTCAGTGATGGGTGTTAGAACTAGTCTCTCAGGGAGGAGGAATCTGAGGCAGCAATCAGAACCTGATGTTTATATTTTTTTATTTTATGTGTGCATAGTAAAGTATATACAGCCCTCATTCCTGCATATGCATCGAGACTGTCTTATGACAAGTTCTCCAAAAGCAAAGCCTTAGAGACCACTTCTTATGCAAGTGGTTTAGTGAGGAGTGATCTCTAGGGAAAACTATTAAGGATGAGAGAAGCAGGAGAAGCCAGATAAAGCTGTGGGCTCTGCTGAAGTGTAGCTTCATTCTGATCCCACAGGGAGCACTGGAGCAAGGAATGGCACCTCAGAGTTGTCCTACCCTGCAGCAATAGGGTGTGTTTGTCATTATTGTTCCTAAATCACTGTTTCATTCAGTTGTTGGCTATGGGCCACCCTGGGAGTGAGAACATGCACCCCCAGATATTTCCAGTCTCCTTTCAGCGGGGAGCAATTTTCAAAAGAGTGTGTCTGTGAACATTAGCAGCCAGCTCTCAAAGAAGCTGTTCACTGGCTTGGCAAGAGACATATAGGAAAGACATAAAAAATGTCTCTCTGGTTTAAAAGTTCCATCGTACTGTTATCTACAGCTCACTAGACTGTTGCATCACATCTGTTAGGACTGAGGTTCTGGAATGCAGTGGAGGACATCCAAAGTAAGTGCCTCTTAGGGCACCTGCATAGTTCAGTCATTTGAGCATACAACTTCAGCTCAGATCATGATCTCACGGTTCCTGAGTTCCAACCCCGTGTTAGACTCTGTGCTAACAGCTCAGAGCCTGGAGTCTGCTTCAGATTCTGTGTCTCCCTCTCTCTCTCTCTCTCTCTCCTCCTCCTCCTCCTCCTCCTCCTCCTCCTCCTCCCCCTCCTCCTCCTCCCCTGCTTGTGCTCTGTCTCTCTCTCTTTCTCAAAAATAAATAAATATTAAAAAAATTTTTAATAAAACAAATTTTAAAAAAAGTGCCTCTCAAAGACATGAATAGACACTTTTCCAAAGAAGACATCCAGATGGCCAAGAGACACATGAAAAGATGTTCAACATCACTCCTCATCAGGGAAATACAAATCAAAACCATGAGATACCACCTCACACCTGTCAGAATGGCTAAAATTAACAACACAAGATTGAGGATGCAGAGAAAGGGGGACCCTCTTGCACTATTAGTGGAAATGCAAACTGGGGCAGCCACTCTGGAGAACAGTATGGAGGTTCCTCAAAAAGTTAAAAACAGAACTACCCTGTGATCCAGCAATTGCACTGCTAGATATATACCCAAAGGGTACAAAAATACAGATTCAAAAGTGTATATGCACCCTGATGGTTATAGCAGCACAATCAATAATAGCCACACTATGGAGAAAGTCCAAATGTCCATCAACTGATGAGTGGATAAAGAATAGGTGGTATGTATGTGTGTACACACACACACACAGAGGAATATTACTCAGCCATCAAAAAGAATGAAATCTTGCCATCTGCAATGACATGATGGAGCTAGAATGTATTAGGCCAAGAGAAATAAGTCATTCAGAGAAAGACAAATACCATATGATTTCACTCATAAGTGAAATTTAAGAAACAAAACAGATAATGAACATATTGGGAGGGGGAAAAAAGAGAGGAGGAGACAAACTATAAGGGACTCTTAAAGATAGAGAACAAAGTGAGGGTTGATGGAGGGAGGTGGATGGGCTAACTGGGTGATGTGTAATAAGGAGGGCACTTGTTATAATGAGCCCTGGGTGTTGTATGTAATAGATGAATCATTGAATTCTACTCCTGAAACCAATATTGCACTATATGCTAAGAAACTAGAATTTAAATAAAAATTTGGAAATAAAAATATCTCTCCTAATAGAATTCCTTCTTAATGACCTTAGTTTTTCTCTTGTTTTTTTTAACTTTATACAAATAAAGGGCTTCTTGGATAGGTATTTGTTCTGAACCTTTAAGAATGGGCAAGAGTTTGGATAGGTAAACTCAGGAAAGGAATTTCCAGACAGAATAGACTTCAGAATGAGGAAAGCACAGAATGTAATCAAGAGACAGGGTAGTGACTGGCTTGCCACAATTATTGAGGGTTATGATAGCAGATATTGGAGAAAAGACTTGATTGCACGTTAGGTGGACAATGGCACTGATGGTGGAAGAAGACTTGGAAGTCCAAGCTGATGAGAGAGGCAATTAGGAGCTGTTGTGAATATCATGAATAGCAGTTAGTGCTTGGGAGTTTCTTTTTTAGCAAGTTTTTCCCCAGCAGAGTTGCCTCATGAGAGAAAATCACAGTGCTCCTGCTGTGTGTTCATTTTCTTCCTACTCCCCTTCCTCTGAACATTTCCCCAGGCAATAGCTTCTCCAGACCTGTCCTCCCATTGCCCTGTGTATAGGGCAGAGGAGATCTGAGGAACTTGGCAAATTTTCAGAATTACAAAATAAATGATATTTGACAGGGAGTAAAACATCCCTGAGGGAATATCTATATCCCAAGATATATTTTCAACATGTTGGATTTCCATCATTCTGATTGTTATTCAGAAGAAGTACACATCACTGGAAAGTCTCTATGGTATGTCGAGATTTAAAAATATTTTTGAGGACATCACACTGGGTACTAGATACATAGAGCACGAGACTCCTGGTGTCAAAAACAGTGGTCTCAAGATAATGGTCTCCAGTGGCCCAAGAACTCTCATTAAAATCTTCATGGTACAGAGTTCCATTCTTAAGGAATGGAGAAAACTCAACCTTTTATGTTATAGGAGACTCTAGTGTCAGAGGGGACTCATCACAGGCATTCAAAGGGAAAAATAGCCTTAAAACTTATTCCTGAATTTGGAGACACATGAACTCACAGCAAGAACTGTAGAAAATCACCTGAGTTGCAAGACTGTACGTTCTTGTAGCTTAATACCTTGTGATTTTAAAGGACTGGAGGTGATCTTTCTGTGGAAGGTAGGAATTTTACAGTTGTTTTACTTCCTATAATGAACATTTTTCTATATTCTTTAATAATTAAGTACCCATGGGGTTAATAGCATGTTAGGAGGTATTAAAGAAACTGTGGCCTCAGAGAAGCTAGAAATCAAAAATGTCAACTCCCTACTTCTGGGTAGAGAGGGAATCCAAAAACCCCACAAGGGAAGATTTGGAGAACTGAAAACAGAGAATAGGATAGTAAACTCAAGGCAAAAGCCAGGTTAATAAAGAGGGTAGGGCTTGGGGAAAACAAACAGAAGGGCTGAGAAATTGGATAGGCGTCTTGCTCTCCAGCACCTAACAAAGTCATCGGGAAGAATGGAAATAATGTCATATTGACATAATTTTCTACCACTAATGTACTAGAATAGTATTTTAAAAACAGAATTTACCATCAACATATATTAAAACAATGTATCATGAAAGTCAAAACTTTTCAACCAAAAACCACGAGAAAGATTGTGCAGAGTACATATACCCTCACACCCTGGACGTTTCTCGGAGAAGCTTGCAAAAAACTTGTGGATATGAGTGGAGATGTGTTGTTTTCAGAAAGCTCCTCTAGCAATACTGGGATGCCCCTTAGTAGATGATCACTTATGTGGGTCAAATGTGATTCAATACTACAGTAAATAGGGGTTATGTCCAGACTTCACAAATGGTGGTTTCTCCTGGACTTTCCGCAATCACTGCTAGAATTTTGAGAAATTTTTTGTTCACCTCTTGTAAATTAAAATAAGAATGTATAAAGCATCTAAATATGCACTCACACTACTAGGTAACATTACTCTTAAAATCTATTTAGAGAGCAACTAATTATCTTCAGTACATGTCTGAATAAAATAAATACTGAGTCGGCCAAGTAGTGTATTGATGAGTACATTGAAGTGGTAACCATGGAGGCTTTCTGGAGAATATGCTATTCCATTTGTTCCTTCAGATTGTGAACAAATCTTAGCAAAAACTGCATTCATGAGGCTTAGCCTGTAACTTGGCAGAGACAAAATTTTAGAATAAATCTCTGCCCTATCAAATATAGGAGTCAAGCTAAAACTTTTTTTTAATTTAAAATGTAAAAAAGCCTCATCTCATCACAATAAAATGAGATGTGAATCTGAAAGAAGATATGACCAACACAACCAGGGAGGCCTGAGGAGGCTTCAAGAGGGAGGAGACATTGAATCATTTGCTCCTGAGAGCTAAGTTTTAGCAGGCAGAGAAGGGAAGAAAGAACATTACAGGTTATAAAAAACATATGCAAAGTAGGAGAGCCTTGAGGGACATACTATTGGAAACAGTGGGATGTTCCCCATATGGAGAAGGTTAGCAGCAGGAAATGAGGCTGGACAGGTAAGACCTTGAATGCCATGCCAGGGCACTTTTCGTGAGGGAGGCTTTATTATCAACTAGCCCTATTATCAAGCAAATAGGTCTCCAGACTCACTGCCTTGCTGTAAACACACTGTACGTGCACACTTACAGCCTTATCACCTTTGGCAAATTACGTACCTTGCTAAGCCATAGTTTTATTACTGCAAACATGATCATAGTAATAGTACTTATCTCTTAGGATAGCTATGAGGCTGTAGGAGGTTGTGTAACTGACTCGTGCAATAAAGATTAGAAGTTATTAGAATTATCTGGTGTGTAAGCAAAGGAGATCTAAAGTCTACACTGAAGAGATGTAGCATGATTGTAGGTAGAACATAGAAAAGCTGGCGGTAGACGAAGAATAGAACTGGGAGAGGAAAACGTGAGGCTGTTATAAAAATCCAAATGAGAGGTAGAGTAGAATGCAGGAGACACTTTTTAGTTAGGATCGTAGAACCTAGAAAATTTGGACAACAAGAGAGAATGAGGAGTCAAATTAATCTAAACTAGGGCCTGGAAAATGAGCAAAAGTCTGATAGGAAATAAAATGGTGCAGGGAAAATGGAGGCAGAGAGAACACCATGTAAAAAAGGCAGAGCAGGAGCCCCTGGGTGGCTCAGTGGGTTTGGCGTCTGACTCTTGATTTTGGCTCATAGTTCGTGGGTGGGTTCAACTGGCAGGTGGGACTGTGTGCTAACTGTGCGAAGCCTACTTGGGATCCTCTCTCTCTGCCTCTCCCATGCACGTGCACTGTCTTTCTCTCTCTCTCTCTCTCAAAAATAAATAAACTTAAAAAAATTTGAAAAAGAGAAAAGGCACAGCAGCATAAGGATTGTGAGGTGCATGGAAAATGGAGGGTACTTTGCCTAATTGGGTAGATGGAAGGATATGATAGAAACTGAGGCAGGAGCAATATTTGGGGATCAACTGTGATGAGGATTGGACATCATGCTGGGGTATACTGATTTCCTCCAATACACAGCTATTCACTATTTTTGATGCTATCAGTGACTTAACATATCCTGTGTTTAGGAATCTAACATCTGGTTACAGGGTGGTGAATGAAATAAAGATGCAACAGATTTACACCTAATAACAACTATGCAGGCACCATATCCACCCTGTGGGAAAGTTCCAGAACAATAGCAGGGGTAATTAAAAAAAAAAAGATGAGGGCAATCAGACATCTGGAATTTTGGAAGTGGCTTAACGGTAAATAAAGGTGAGGAAAGAGTCAAAATTGGGTCTGATGGGGGAAATATGAAAATTCTGCATTCAATACTTAGAGGGGACACTGGCACTGGGAATGTGCCAGAGGACATTGGGGATTCTTTTTTGGTGGGGGCAGAAATTGGAGAATCACACAAGGTAAGTGGTAGCTGAAGCAATGAGAATGGAAAAACATTTCCTTTAGAGGTGAATAGACAGGGAACCTTCCAAGGAAACGCAGCATGGTGTGGTCTCAAAGACAAGCCATATGGGTCTAGGTTAAAGATCGCTTGGGTGGATGAGTTTGCCACATAGGATCTTTGTGTTGGCTCTGAACCGTACCCGTAATGTTCTCTCCCCTGACTTCACCTGTTGGTGGCATATTGCCATTCTAGTTTTCATTTAAGCATGTCACCCTCTCAGAGAGGGAACTTCCCTGACTCCACAGACAAAAGCAGTCATTCACTCTCACATCACAGAGATCCTATGGGTCTGGTTCCATGTTGTTTCCCATGTAGAAAAATGCTTGGCACATCATATGCATTTAGTCAATATGTATTGAATGAATTCATGACTTCTATAGTCATTTAACCACTCTGTGCTTTGGTTTCATCTTTTAGAAATCAGAATGAGAATTCCATATAGACTGGTGAGGATTATGTGAGACAGCTCTATCTAACCCCAGTACATTATAAGTATTAAGCAGGTACTGGTTACCTGGCCTGACTCCTCTTGTATTCTTTGCCTACAAACGACAATGCAAATAGAAAACAGCAACTCTTCAACTCACAATATATTTGTTTTCTTCTTGTCTTCTTTTGTTTTTAATCTTTGTGAACCCGATGGAATAATTTCCAGACAGTGTTTATTTCTTTCTCTTGTACACTCCTTCATTTTCCACTGCTGATACTTTACTATTTTTCTTTCCCTTCACCTTTAACAGTGACTGAAGTTAAATTAAAATTCTCTTGGAGCATCTGGGTGAAGCGTCTAACTTCCGCTCAGGCCATGATCTCACAGCTTGTGGATTTGAGCCTTGCATCAGGTTCTGCGCTGATAGCTCAGAGCCTAGAGCCTGCTTCTAATTCTGTGTCTCCCTCTCTCTCTGCCCCCTCCCTGCTTGTACTCTGTCTGTCTTTCTGTCTCTCCCCCCCATTTCAAAACAAATAAACGTAATAATACAAAAATTTTTAATTAAAATTCTATCAAGTGTCTTCCTATCACTTCTTTGTCCTCACCTGTTATAAGACCAGATGTTTAATGAAAAATCTAAATAGAAATATGATTTCCCAAATTGATCTGAGAAATTTGAGCTGATTCTATTCAGATCTGCAGTTCAGAGCAAACCACATAACAACTATACCTGCTAGAAAATATCCTGGATGTTTTGCTAAACACTCAAAAGTTGACTAGAATGTTATGACCAGAATATGCCATTCTAGAATGAGACAGTACTTTCAAAATCGCGTTAAGTTCAAACTACTCCATTATATTATATATACACAATGGAAAAAAACTTCAATGAGAAGTTTTTAAGAACTTTAAAATTATTGATATGTATTAAAAAGCAAATAATATTGTATATCTCTTTGTTTTTAATCTTTGTAAACTGAATACTGCTATGGATAGAAATCTAGCAGAAGTTACAACATGTTATCTTCATTTCTATGGTCTAGTCATTGCTACAGTTATCACCTTTGGAGCTGGGTCATGGTGATGTACTGATGAAAAAGTATTGCATTAACCTCCTTACATTTTTTAAATGACATATTCATTTTATACAATTTAAATTTTTGAATTATATTGCTCACTGAATCAATAGTTTACTAAGCACACCAAACTACCAAGTTACCAGTAGATCTCAAAAAGTATTTGAAAATGTGTCATCACAAAATCCAGTCGGTGAGAACAAAGCAATTTTATTCCTATTTTCCTGATTACATTCAGATCCTGATTGGAAAAGAGAGAGATAAGAGTGCTTTTGTGAGTAGGATCCAAGAAGATATTTGGGCCCATCCTCAGTTATTCATACAGATTCTCATACTAGAATCATTCTGATCACTCTAACTCCTGAACTTGACATCAATCCAGTGTATTTAGCATCCCTTTCTCAGACTCTCCCCTGAAGAGTTGCCTGAAACTTCCTCCAGTTCCCCTGATTAAAGTCTAGGTGAGATCTGTGCAGTGGCAGGTTTTTATAACCATCTCAGAGTCTTAACCTCAAGAAGCTCTGCATCTTTGGAAGAAAGTTGCTGCCTGCATTAGGATGATGGGCAATCATACCACAGCGAGCACATTCCTTCTGTGGGGGTTTTCCAGTTTCCCAGACTTGCAGGGTCTCCTCTTTGTGATGATTTTCTTCTCCCATGTGATCATCCTAGCTGCAAATGTGTGCATAATGGTGGCCATCAAGCTGAGTCACAACCTTCACACCCCCATGTATTTTTTCCTCTGTGGTCTGTCCTTTTCAGAAACTTGTACCACTATGGCAATCATCCCCCGCATGCTAGTGGACTTGCTATCAGATAGCAAGGCCATCTCTCTTCCTGAGTGTGCCACACAGATGTTTTTCTTCTTTGGCTTGGGAGCCAATAACTGCTTCATCATGGCTGCCATGTCTTACGACCGTTACACTGCCATTCACAGCCCACTGCGCTATAAGGTCTTGATGACCCATAAGATCTGCTTTCAGTTCATGATGGCCTCTTGGATGGCTGGGTTCCTGGTTTCTCTGTGCATCGTCATCACTGTATTCAACTTGTCTTTCTGTGACTCCAACATCATCAAGCACTTCTTCTGTGACATCTCACCTGTGGTCTGCCTTGCCTGTGATTACACCTCCCATCACGAAATGGCTATTTTTGTGCTCTCTGCCTTCGTGTTGGTGGGCAGCTTTGTTTTCATTATGATGTCCTATGTCTTCATTGTGTCCAGAGTTGTGAAGATGCCCTCTACCAAGGGGAAGTATAAGGCCTTCTCCACTTGCTCCTCCCACCTCACTGTGGTGTGCATACACTATGGATTTGCTGGCTTTGTCTACTTGAGGCCCAAGGACAGGGACTCATTCCGTGAAGACATGCTGATGGCGGTCACATACACAGTGCTGACACCTCTGCTTAACCCCATCGTTTACAGTCTCAGAAACAAAGACATGCAGACAGCCCTAAGGAAGGTATTAGGCAAGACAAATAGGTTCATCCCTTAGATGGGGAGTAGAAGAATACCGGACATTAAAAATGTACAGACTGTTGATAAATATAAGTGGAAAAAGTGGAGTATTTCTAATCAAATCAACCCTTTGTGTACAAAACATTTGAAGTATTAACTAATTACCTAATATATCCTGGCACCAGCATTTTTTCTAGTACAAACTATATATAGTTTTAAAATATGTGTAAATATGTGTGTATGCATATATACATACAAGAATGCATGAGTGAATCAAAACATGTTTTGTGACACAGTATTTTCACAGTAGGAGCTGAATGAATCTGTTAATGGATTATTGTTTTGGTGTCATTTCTAAGAACTTTTTGACTAGTTGTACATTTTGAATATGTTCTCCTCTTTTCTCCTATTCTTAAGGTTTATCGTTATACATTTTACATCTAGGTCCTTATTGTGTTTTGAGTTAATACTTATATAAATTGTGAGGTTTTATGTTGAGGTGCTTCTGCCCTCCATGGATGTCTCATTCCTCCAGAGCCATTTGTTGAAAGCCCTTCCTTACACTGGATTCCTTTGTACCTTTTAAAAAAATCAGCTGAACACACTTGTATAGGTCTTTCTCTGGGTTCTCTTCAGCCTCAGTGGTTTATACATCTATTCTTTCATCAGTACCACACTTCCATCAGTATCCTTCACTTTATTCTTCTCTTTAAAAATTATTTTATATATTCTAGGACCTTTCTTTTTTAGTGCTTAGCATTTAGTGCCGTGAATTTTCCTCTTAGTACTGCTTTAGTTGAGTCTCACTTGTATTGATATTTGCCTTTTTATTTTCATTCTGTTGTATGTTATTTTTTAAATACTGAGGTCCCAGGTCTTTTTTTTTATCATTTATTTTTTGTTTAGAGAATTACTTTAGCAATCACTCAAAGGTAGTTTTGTTAAACAGAGCAAATTTTCATAGCTTTCCTTCATCTGAAATGTCTTTATTACTCCTTCGTTTCTGAAGGCTATATCTTGCCAGTTGTAAATACATTTGCCAATTCTTTGCTTTTAGTACAGATGGTCCCTAACTTACGACAGTTTTGGCTTGTAATTTTTTTTTAACTTTACATCGGTGTGAAGGCAATTTTCATTCAACAGAACCCATACTTCAGTTTTGAATTTTGACCTTTTCCTGGCACTTGTGATACTGGGTGGCGGCATGGAGTTACAACAGGAGAACACACAACCGATAACACTCAAAACCATTCTGTACTCACACAACCATTCTGTTTTTCACTTTCAGTACAGCATTCAATAAATTACATGAGATACTCACTACTTTATTATAAAATAGGATTGTGTCAAATGGTTTTGCCCAACTGTAGGCTAATGCTAGTGTTCTGAGCATGTGTAAGGAAGGCTGGGCTAGGTGTTCTGTAGGTTAGGTGCCGGGGTCCAGCCCTAGCAGGTCCAGGGGTTCCCGAATGATGAACAGCATTGGCGAAAATAAAATAAAATAAAATAAATGGATACAGACAACAGCAGTGTGTTAGACTGGCCGCTTTATTGTGGCAAGCGTGGCATTATATTTGTTAGCAAAATCCTTGTAGCATGTGTTATCTATGTTTCTCGTCATTACCTAATTCTAAAAATGTTCCTTTGTGTAGTCACCCATTAGGGAACAACATAGTTATTTTCTTGTAACATTCCCTCCTGCCCTTTCAAGGTCATCTAGCTCTCAACACCTCAAGTGGAATGTTTTACAAGGACATGACTTCTTAATTGTTCCTTTGTACCATTTGCAGTACAAGGGACAAAAGTATTCACTTTGGGGTGCCGGGAGGGAGCCAGGAGGGTCCTGGGAACCCACGCCTTATGTGCTCCCAGAGAGACAATGTATACCTAGGAACTAATGAATCATTCTGTACCTTAACCCACCAGGTCCAGTTATCATCTGGAATGCCTCCTGGGGGCCAAGTGGGCCTAGGGGTTGGAGTAACTTGTATCCATAGATACATTCCTTTGTTGCTGAGTGGGGATTTTGAACCCATTTGTCCCCCTCCTTGGCTGGGAAATATATGGGGCTATCCTTCCTTTAGGTAGAGGAGAGTGGCAAGGGCTGGATGTAGGGCCGCATAATTTCCCTGCGTAATCTTCTTCTTTCCCCGATGGTTCTTTTCCTGGGGGGTCTGTCATGGGCAATTCCCCAACCGACAGATCCCCAGGTACTTTCATTGGTAGGGGGGGTTGCCCTGACCAACGCTAAGGCCACATTACATAAAAGCAGGAGTACAAGAAGCTTCACTGTCAGTGGGCCGCCATGCAGTGCCGATCCGTCCACTGCCCGGGCTCTGCCATCAGGCTGGTTGGATAGCTTGGCTTCCAGCAGTTAGGCATATGAAACGCGTTTTCAGCCCTGTTGAAGTGTAGCTGCAAGCACTATGTGAGTGTGTGTGTTCAGCTTCCTACTGGGCACTACTGACACAACTCTAGCAAAATGGAGTGCCAACTCACGCTGCCTGCCTACACATGGCTGAGATCCATCTCAGCCCTGATCTTCATCCCTGATGATGAAGCCATCTTCAGCCCTGATGGCTCTTTCTCGAGAGTTTGACACTGGCACATGCCTCCTTGCCTCCAGGTAAGCTCAGCTCTTTTTTGGGCTCCACTGCTACTAAGCAGGGGAGCAGAGAGCTGGTTCACGCTGCCTTATTGTTGCAGGGTATGGGGGAAAGCTCAGCTACCCACTGGTGCACTCCCAAGTAGGGCTGGAGGCACAAGGAGCAGATACCATTACCAGTCACCTCACACTCCCTCATTAAGTCTCATGCTGCCAGGTGACAGTGGAGGCTCATTTTGCCCCTGGACTCCGCTGACATTACCCTGGCAAGGGATTCAGAGGGTGGGTGGGGTGAACATCAGCAACCTGCTTGGCCCCACCGAAACCTGGAGGTGGGTAGCAGGTATGATTTTCCACAGGTATTTGTCTGGAGTAGGGCAGGTATTGCCAAAAGGTTTTCTGTTCTGTTAAGGCCATTCTTTTCCACTTTGGCTAGGAGAACCTGGGTTTTCTTAGCGTCCTTTTTGTCTGAGTCTCTTGGTGGTTCTGGACTGGAGGCTTCTGTAGCATCCTGTCCAGGATAGAAGGAAACCCAGGGACTCACTGCTGTTTGTTACTCAGTTCCTTTGCTTATTTGTTTTATCTGTAAGTGTTTAGGGGGATTTTTCTGTTTTTGTTTTTGTTTTTGGGGGGTTTTTGTTTTTGTTTTTGCCAACAAGAGGGAGGCCCTGAGAGGAATGGAGCTACTTCATCTTTAAGAGAACCAGAAGTCAATGCTTTCAAACATTTAAAGATATTTATCCACCTTCTTATTTATGTTGTGATGACAAGCTGGTCTAATACAAGCTAGCCTGACATATCTAACACAGAAATGTCTACCCTAAACTCTGAACAGAAAGAGTTGGCTGGAAAGGAATGTACCTGGGACAGATGAAAAAATCCTCTAGCGGTGAAGATGTTTCAAGGAGCCCCTCACTCCAGCCCTCCAGAGAGTATATGCCTTAAAAGAAGGCAAAATATTTAGAGGATATTTGTGACCTTGAGCTTTTGCTTAACCTTTATGCACCTCAGTTACAGCCTCTGTAAAAAAACAAAAACAAAAACAAAAACAAAACAGGTTAGAAAAAAGACTTCATAAGGTTATTCTGAGGATTAATTGGGTGAATACGTGTAAATCACGAACAGTACCTGGAGTGTAGTAAACAATCCCATCGTGTTAGCTCCTGTTGCAAATACCGCCGTAGCTGGTATTACTTCTTTCGCTAACATTTGATTTCTAGATCTTCTAACTCTGCAGCCATGCACATACATGAGGGAGATATCATTTGACTGAGGAGGGCGATTACAAAACTTTTACTAAACTAGGATGAGATTCTAGTTGCCAGTCTGTTAAACAATGCGGAGGCAGTGGCATAATTGTGGTGAGCATGAGTTTGTGTAAAAGCCTCTCATGACCGTAGCAGGATCTGACCCAGATGTTCACTTACTTGAGCCGGTGTGACGCATTCAGCAGCTCAGTGGCCAAGACTGTAAGGCAGTGGAGTCAGCGGTTCATGCCAGAGCAAAAGCTCATTCAGTCATCCATTCACTTATTAATTTTTCATTCACCCATTTCAAATACGCATTTAGGCTGGCTGTGTATAAACTAGATGCATGGAGGAAGAGCAAAGACACTGTAGTATCTGTGGAAAGCTTCCAGCATTGTGGAGAAAGCAAATATTAAATCTGTAACTGTAAGTGCACTGAGTATTCTGAAGAAAATATACAGAGTTCTGCAGGTATAGTTAATTTGTTCTGGAGCCTCAACGAGGCTTCTCAGGATAAGAAACAACATTCAAGTTGGTATCTATAGCATAAGTAGGTGTTACCAAGGTGAGAGGAAAAATGAATTCAGGTAGAGGCACTGCATGTAAGAGGGTCCTGCGGCAGCAAAGAATATAGACATATTTGAGGCACCTAGATGGCTCAGACAGTTAAGCGTCCAACTTCGGCTCAGGTCATGATCTCATGGTTTCAAGCCCCATGTCAGGCTCTGTGCTGACAGTTCAGAGCCTGCTTCAAATTCCGTGTCTCCTTCTCTCTCTGCTCCTCTCTCACTCATGCTCTGTCTCTTTCTTTCTCTCAAAAATAAAATAAACATTAAAAGGAAAAAATAATATGCACCTGTTTAAGGATTTAAAAGAAGACCGAGGGGTCAAGTAAGATTCATTCCCGGGATGCAAGGGTGGTTCAGTATTTGCAAATAAATCAATGTGATCACATCAATAAGAGAAAGGATAAAAACCATATGATCATCTAATAGATGAAGAAAAAGCATTTGATGAAGTACAGCCTTCATTTAGAATAATAGCCCTCAACAAAGTAGGTGTAGAGGAAACATATCTCAACAAAATAAGGGTCATATATGAAAAACCCATAGAGAACATCATACTCAGTGGGGGGGGGGGGAGGGGGGATGAGAGCTTTTCCCTTAAGGTCAGAAACAAGACAAAGATGTCCACTCTCACCACTTTCATTCAACATAGTACTGGAAATCCTAGCCGCAGCAATCAGACAACAAAAGGAAATAAAAGGCATCCAAATTGGTAAGGAAGAAATAAAACTTTCACTATCTGCAGATGACATGATGCTTTATATGAAAAACCCTAAAGATTCCACCAAAAAACTATTAGAACTGGTAAATGAATTCAGTAAAGTCACAGGATACAAAATCAATATTCAGAAATCTGTTGCATGTCTATACATTAATAATGAAGCAGCGGAAAGAAATTAAGAAAACAGTATTATTTATGACTGCACCCAAAATAATAAGATACCTTAAGAATAAAACTAACCAAAGAGATGAAAGACCTGTACCCTGAAAACTGTAAAACACTGATGAAAGAAACTGAAGACAACACAAATAGACATTCCATGCTCATGGGTTGGAAGAACAAATACTGTTAAAATGTCTGCACTACCCAAAGCAATCTACACATTTAATGCAATCCCTATCAAAATACCAGCAGCATTTTTCACAGAACTAGAACAAAAAAATCCTAAAATTTATATGGAACCACAAAAATTTGGCTACCCCAAATATCCAAAGCAATCTTGAAAAAGCAAAGCAAGGCCAGAGGCATCACAATTCTAGGCTTTGGGTTATAGTACAAAGCTGCAGTAATCAAAACAGTATGGTACTGGCACAAAAATAGACACATAGATCAATAGAACAGAATAGAAAACCCAGAAATAAACCCACACTTATATGGTCAATTAGTCTTTTGATAAAGCAGGAAAGAATATGCAATGGAAAAAAGATAGTCTCTTTAACAAATGGTGTTGAGAAAACTGATCAGCTGCATGCAAAAGAATGAAACTGGACCACTTACACCATACACAAAAATAAATTCAAAATGGATTAAACACCTAAATGCAAGACAGGAAACCATCAAAATCCTAGAAGAGAGCACAGGCAGAAATGTCTCTAACATTAGCCGTAGGAGCATTTTTCTAGATATGTCTCCTAAGGCAAGAGAAACAAAAGCAAAAATAAATTATTGGGACTTCATCAAAATAAAAAGCTTCTGCACAATGAAGGAAACAATCAATAAAACTTAAAGGCAACCTACTGAATGTGAGAATATATTTGCAAATAACATCTGGTAAAGGGTTAGTATCCAAAATATATAAAGAATTTATAACACTCAACACCCAAAGAACAAATAATCCAATTTAAAAATGGGAAGAAGACATGAACAGATATTTCTCCAAAGAAGACATCCAGATGACCAATAGACACATGCAAAGATGCTCAACATCACTCATCATCAGGTAAATGCAAATTAAAACCACAGTGAGATATCACCTCATACCTGTCAGGATGGCTAAAATCAAAAACACAAAGAAACAACAGGTAGTAGTGAGGATGTGGAGAAAGGACAACCCTCTTGCACTGTTGGTGGGAATGCAAACTGGTGCAGCCACTCTGGAGAACAGTATGGAGGTTCCTCAAAACGTTAAAAATAGAACTACCCTATGATCCAGTAATTGCACTACTGAATATTTACCCAAAAGATATACACTAATTCAAAGGGATACATGCAACCCTATGTTTACAGTAGTATTATTTACAGTAGCCAAATTATGGAAGCAGCCCAAGTGTCCATGGATAGATGAATGGACAAAGACGAGGTGGTATATATATACAGTGGAATATTTTTCAACCATAAAGAAGAATGAAATCTTGCCATTTGCAAAATGTATAGAGCTAGAGAGTATAATGCTAAGTGAAATAAGTCAATCAGAGAAAGACAACTACCATATGATTTCACTCATATGTGGAATTTAAGAAACAAAACAAAGGAGCAAAGGAAAAAATAGAGACAAAGCAAGAAACAGCCTCAATTATAGAGAACAATCTAATGGCTACAAGAAGGAAGATGGGTGGGGGATGGGTGAAATAGGTGAGGGGGATTAAGGAGTGTATTTGTCATGATGAGCACTGGGTGATGGATGGAAGTATTGAATCACCATATTGAACACCTGAAACTAATATAACACTGTATGTTAACCAAACTGGAATTAAAATTAAACGGATAAATTTTGCCTCTTTTCTAAGCTCTCTGGGGGATATTAATTAAAGAAGTAATCTGTTTAGGTTTATGGTCATGGTTGGTGTATGGAGAATGAATTGGAAGAGAGTAAAAGATGGTAGAGGAAAGCTAGTCAGGGTTGTATTAGTCAGGATTCACCAAAGATACAGAACCAGTAAAAAAATATATATGAGTATGTAAGTACGTATACAGAGAGAGAGAAAGATGTTAAGGAAGTGGTTCACACAGTTGTTACAATCAGCAGTTTCAAAATCCACAGGGCAGTCCAGCAGACTGGAAATTCCATAAGAGTTGATGTTGCATTCTTGAGTCCAAAGGTATTATCCTTCTTTTTCAGAGGACCTCAGTTTTTTTCTCTTCAGGCTTTCAACTAATTGAACAACCCTAATTGGACAACTAATTGAATTACCCTTGGAGGGTAATGTACTTTACTCAAATTCTACTGATTAAATATTACTAACATCTAAAAATACCTTCACAGCCACACATAGACTGGCGTTTGACCAAACAACTGATCACCATAGCCAGGTAAAAGTAAGCTATCACAGTAGTTCTACTGTACAATAAATGTATGAGGTAGTAGTTTGAAATAGGATTGCTGACAACAGAAATGAAAAGACGTAGGAATAAATATTGGACTCTGAATGTATCACACTTTGTGATCGGATGTAGGAATGTGAGGGTGGGGAAAGAATTCAATTTCTTTTTGGGGTTTGGAATCCATAAGCTGATTGAATGAGGTACCTCTTACTGGGTTACAGAATATCGGAGGGAGCAATTTGGGGTGGGAAATAATACTTTAGTTTGAGATAAGCTGTGCTTGGCTTTTATTAGACAAAAATATTTTTGTCTAAAACATTAAAGAGAGGACTAGGAAAGAGAAATAAGCATGATAGTGGTCAGCACATAAAGGAAAGTTAAGCTTTATGGGGGGGGAAACACAACCCAGTCGCTTCCAGCTGCCTTCACAGGCTGTGAGTCTCTCCATGAACAAGTCACTCTAAGAGTTGTTTGTTTACTCAGTCTCTGAGGAGTTCAGGAGTCACACTCACTCCCACAGAGAAGTCACCTGTCTGACCTGACAGAGGCATTCACAGGTTAGGCCGGGGCATCTCGTCCTGTTCTTTTATGAGGCCCTCTGCAGCTAGGCTGGAGCCAGGGTCCACAAACAGGCCAGCATTTATGGGTCCACAGAGCCCGTCCCCAGCAGATAACCTTACTGCAAAAATGTTTCCAGTTGTTTTACTGTCTGGTTCCCCTTAGTCATTTCCCCTCAGAATATACTCAGTCCTAGTAATTATCACGCTCATTTCAAGATAAGCTGTGATTGAAATGGACATAGTCTTAAAGGTTCAGAGGTACAATAACCTTAACTAATGCAGAGAACAACTTTTGAAGAAATATGAATACAAGTTATGAAGGATTTTCAGTTGATTATGTTTTCATGTGAACCAATTTGTGTTTATAACTTAGATTTAAATTAATTTTGTTAAAGGTAACTCACTATAAGCCTCTGATTTACAAATTTTACTTGACTAAAAAGCTGCATGCTGGCTGACATACGGACTGATATATTTAGACCACAAACATTCTCTATCCTTTTAATTATTATATTTACAGCATATTATTATATCAAGTATCATAAAATAAGCTTTGCCAAGCTCTCTCTTCAGAGCCGCCTTCATCTCACTCTTCCTGAGGCTGTAGATGAGGGGGTTCAATATGGGGATCACCACCATGTAGAACACAGACACCACCTTGTTCTGGTCCGTTGAGTAGCTGGACTTGGGCATCACATAAATGAGCGTGTTCGTCCTATAGCACAGAGTGACCGCTGTGAGGTGGGATGTACAAGTGGAAAAGGCCTTGTGGCGTCCCTTGGTGGAGCACATCTTCAAGATGGTGATGAGGATACGGATGTAGGAGGCAGCTCTGACACACAGTGACCACAACAATGGAGCCAGCCGTCTACGAGGGGACACTTACAGAGGTGCTGATACCAGAGTGGGAGAGTTTAACTAAAGGAGCAAAATCACAGAGAAAGTGATGGACTTGACTTGTTCCACAGAAGAGTAAAAAAAGAGAAGCAAATAGTAGAAGAGAAGCATTGAGAAAACTACCTACACAAGCCACCGTGAGTAAGCGAACACACACCTGTGTGGACATTTTGGTTGAATAAAGCAGCGGGTCACAGATGGCCATGAAGCGATCAGACGTCATGGCAGCCAGAAGGAGGCACTCACTTGACCCAAAGAAAACAGCTGAACTCACCTGGACAGCACGTCCAAGACAGGAGATTGTATGTCTTTCCATCAGGAAGTTTACAAGCATATGAGGTGTGACAGAAGATGAAGAGCCTATATCAGCCAAGGGCAGGCAGCTCAGAAAAAACTACCTAAGGTGGTGGGGCTGAGAGGCGAGTCTGATAAGAATGATTGTACTGAGGTTGCCAGATATGGTCGCCAGGTAGATGCAAAGGATGGTTATGAAGAGGATGGCTCAGAAGACAGGTTATCAGTTAGGCCCGATGAAATGAACCCTGTCATTGCAGTGTGGTTCCCATCCCCCAGGGAATCCACGAGGCCACAGAGCTGCTACCAAACTGAAGCTCTGATGAAAACATTACAGAAGTTACAAGTTTGATGGTTTCATTTTTGTTAAGACACCAAGAGGTTATTATAAACAGGTAAATATTCAGGGCGCCTGGGTGGCTCAGTTGGTTAAGCGTCCAACTTTTTTTTTTTTTAATTTTTTTAAATGTTTTTATTTATTTTTGAGACAGAGAGAGAGCATGAGCAGGGAAGGGGCAGAAAAGGAGAGAGACACAAAATCCGAAGCAGGCTCCAGGCTCTGAGCTGTCAGCACAGAGCCCGACGCAGGGCTCGAACTCACGAACTGTGAGATCATGACCTGAGCCGAAGTCAATCGTTTAACCGACTGAGCCACCCAGGCGCCCCAAGTGTCCAACTTTTGATTTCCACTCTGGTTATGTTTTCACAGTTCATGGGTTTGAGCCCAGCACCAGGCTCTGTGCTAACATCTCAGAGCCTGCTTGGGATTCTCGCTCTCTCTCTTTCTCTCTCTCTCTCTCTTTCTCACTGCCCCCACTCATGCTTACATTCTCTCATACCTCTTTATCTCAAATACATAAACATTTAAAAAAATTCAATAACAAAGTTAAAATTGAAGCTAAGTTTGGACTTTTTTTTTATTTTATAGTACAAAACGTATACACTTTATATATGATTTTAGAGTCAAAAGTTTATATATTTATATGAGTATTCTATATCTTAAGAATAGTTCTCAGCAGAAATACTAGGGAAACTCCAAACAGGGTACACTCTTGTCTTTATATTATATATTTATAAAATGTATTTAAAGTAGCTTTAAAGCTAAAGATAAAAAAAAGTAAGATTTATGAAAAGAACAAAAGGAATGGTAAGCATAACAGAAACGATAATAATATGTAGATATAGGCCTATTTATTTATCGTATAAAAAAGGTACTAGGAAATCACAAAGTTTACAGTGCCAGTAAAACAAGACCATTTTTTTAAACATTTATTTTGAGAGGGCGAGAATGCGTGCACGCGTGCGAGTAAGCAGAGGAGGGGCAGAGAGAGAGAGGGAGAGAGAATCCAAGCACTGTCAGCACAGAGCCCAATAAGGGCTTGAACTCATGAACCGAACTGTGAGATCATGACCTGAGCTGAAATCAAGAGTCAGACACTTAACCGACTGAGCTACTTAGGCACCCCCAAACAAGACCATTTTTTTAAAGGAGAAATACAATTTTCTTGATAGGACAAATAAGAAATAGAAGGGAATTTCAAGTTAAGGTTATAAATGAAGTCATCTATTGTAAATTTGTTATGTACATGTAATCACCATTAAAATATTGTTTTACCAAGTAGATTGATATATCAACCTAATTACTATGCAATATAGATGATTAATATCTAGGACATAATTAAACTACATTTATTCAAACAAATCAAATCGTTTCCTGATGTAGCAATGTTTTCTCACTGGAGAATTATAGAATGAAATAATTTTATTTTTGACATAGTAAACACCTGAATAAATTTCCAGCCTGAAAAGTTAAGAAGTTTACCCAGGTCTGCCCAGCCGGTGGTCAGGTTGAACCTCATCTCCGTTGCTTTCTGGTTTTATATTCTAGACTTTGTCCAAAGTATCTGTTTTCCTGTAAGCTAAAGCATTCAGAACAATAAACAAAGGAAATCTTTCCACGAGATATTTACAAACAGTAAGTCCACAAAGCATCACAAATCTAGTGAATTTATTAGCATTATGGCTGAGTTCCAAGTTTGGATAGAGTAAAAAGACCTTGTGAGTTTCTGATCTTATGAGTGGATAAATGATGAATCCCGGTACCTTGAAGTATGCCTGTTTATATGCACTAAATAGACCACAGAAATTTAGGTTAATTCAGCTCAGGTCACTTGTTAGCTGACTGCTGGGTTACATCTGCCCTGTTTCTCCACAATGATACAATTTTAGAAAATAGTATTAAGCTGTAAAAGCCAAAACCTCACCTCTTGAAATAAGAATTCATTCATCCTAGAGCAATAAATTCAAAGTCATTGTTATTTAGCAGCCATGCTATCTTATATTATTGTTTGTCTTTGGGGATAAATCTCTCAGAAGATTCTGAAGTTTCAAATGTGAATTCACAAGCACCAGGGTCATTATCACATTCTCCAGTGAATATTGAGCAGTTCCCTTCACACAGACACAGCTAATCTTTAAAGGTTCTGTCAGTTCTCAAATGATCTCTTTATTTTTTTTCTTTTTATCTAGGTATTGGTGCACTTTCATTTGATAATTACTGGGAGTGTAATATAATAAATAATCTCCTGGCTAAATATTGGCTCTAAGTTTACTTTGATATTTCAGGTTAAGGAATACTAAAAAATATATAACTTTAGCTCCATTCATTCAACATGTGTTCATTTTGTAAGCATTTTATAGTGATGTAGGTAAGGCACTCCATTAGCTACCCAGGGTAATTTGGGATGGAATGCCATATAAAGTTGAATTTTAAATAACACAATTTTAAAGACATGTATACATTTTTTTCTAGCAAAAAGTATGAAATGAGTATCTTTTAAAATTGTATACACAGGGAGCTGTGAAGTAAGATGATGTTTGGGATGACTTCCAGATTGGATTTAGCCTGCATGCCTCAAAGAGCTGGCTAGTGGCTTATCTGACTAGAAGAATAATGGTAGAAACAGCTGTCTTCAACCTGAGACTCATTCTAATTCTCTTGCTAATCCTAACTGGAGAAAGTCCTATCTCGCTCTCCTGATGCACCTTGATGGGTTTCCAGTGATAATACTAACCAACTTTCATCCAGACTTAACTCCTTGCCAAGCGCTGTGCTTTACTTTTTACTTACCTCTTCTCATTTAATCCTCATGATAATTTAGTAAACCAAGTATTTGCATTATTTCAACTTCACCAAGAGAGAACTGAGGTTTAAATTAAGCCACTTGTCCAAATGTGCTCAAATGGTAAAACTAAACCCAGGTTCAAAATCCAGGTCAGACTAAATGCTAAAATGTGCACTCTTAATAGGATTGTCATCTAGTGAACTTCAAGACTTGAGTGCCTCAATGATGACCACTGGTTCCAAGCTAGTCCTCCATTTACATTTTTCTCTCTGCCCTTGACACTCTGTCCAATTCCCTAAAACTGGCGGGACCTACAGGCCAGAACTCAGGACCCTCATTTCCTGTCCTGTGTTCATTAGTGGGCACCTCCTGTTGATTTTACCTCCTAAATTCCTATCGAATGTGTCCACTCCCTTTGGATCTCAACACTACACTAGCTGTCCTTATTGATTTTCCGACATGCACATCTGGCCTTCCACACAGCAGCCAGAGAGAGTTATTTATTAAAAGAATTTAATATTCATTTTTTGTACTTTCACATAATTACATGCGCTTAGTTAAAATGGCTCATAAAGAAAACAATGGCCCACTGACCAGTTCTTTACAAATCCAAATTCCCACTCCCAGTAGGAAACCACTTTGGACTCTTTAAACTACTTCATGGTTGAGATTCATCAGTGTCTGTAAATCAGAGCGTTCCTAAAGAATAATTAGGATTTCTGTGTTTTGTTTGTGATATTGTGATGAATAATAAGAAATATATATATTTCTTGGTTTTGGTTTCTAGCACAGAGCTCCTAAAACCTTCAGAATTTCCTAAATGGTGAGAGCAACCAAGTGCCTTTTGTTATGTTAATGAGGCGACTTTTGGATTGAGTGGGGATTAGCGCTCATTGCCCTCAGAATGAACCCTGTGATTAGACGGAGGAATGGAACTGAAACTTTCAGTTCTACCCCCTGACTTCTGGGGAGGAGAGAGGGCGAGATATTGAATTAGCCACCATAAACAATTATGCCTATGAAATGAAGCTTCCATAAAAGCTTCATTGGGAGAGCTTCCGGGTTGGTGAACTCATGGAGATTTGGGGAGATTGGCCTGCTCAGAGAGCAGGGAAGGTCCGCACCCTTTCCCCATCCTTTGCCCTATGCATCTCTTTCATCTGGCTGTTCCTGAGTTGTATCCTTATATAATACATCAGTAATCTCATAAGTAAAATGTTCCTCTGAGTTCTGTGATGTGCTATAGCAAAGTGATCAAATCCAAGATGGGGGTGTGGGTACCTCTAATTTAGAGCCAGTCAGACAGAAATACAGGTAATAACCTGAACTTGTGACTGGTGTCTGAAGTCCAAGCAGGGGTTGTAGGAACCTCTAATCTATAGTGGGTGGGTCAGAAGCACAGATGATAACCTGTGCTTGGTATTGGCAGCTGAAGTTGGATAATAGGGCAGTAGTTTTGTGGGACTGAGCCCTTAAACTGTAGGATCTGATGTTACCTCCAGGTAGATAGTGTCAGAATTGAGTTGAATTGTATGACACTCAGTCAACGTCCAGAGAATTACTTGGTGGTTATGGGGGCTCCCCCACCCACTACATTGGAATTCATGACCAGAACCTTTACTGCTATTTTCCCTACTTATTTAATTTGAACATAATTGTTACAAGAAGAAAAACAGTGGTTTTTCCAAGTCTAAGAATTATTACAGATATTATTAACATTAAGTTTATTAAAACTAGGTCAGACAAGAGTAATCAAGGATTGGATATCAAGAAAGAATACATTTAGTTCAATATTTTTCAAAGATAAAACACAAAAATAATTTCTCACAGCTGACAAGCATTAGAATGGGGTGGTGTCAAGTTTGAAAGATACATAGCAATCAATAAGTCGAGGTAAAATGAATCTCACAGGCAAGTTTATTAAAAGCAAGTGTTGCAGGATCCTTTACCTCAATACCCGGGTTTCGTTGTCTCACCACTTCAAAGAATGAAGAGTGTAATGTCCCCGATTTTGAATCCGAGAGACCACCAAGGAGCCGATACCGATGGAAACGCAGGAGGGTTTATTTGCAAGCTCGAGCTTGGGCCCAAGTATACCCGACACAGCGGAGCAGGGACTTGGACCCCTAGGTTAAGAGGCATGGCAGTTTTATAGGGGCCAGTGGCCAATGGGATTGTAACACACACAGAAAGTTGCATAGTCATGTCAGTCCACACGCAGGTGGCCAATTGAATTACAATTTACCCTATAGTAACTGTTTGAACTAGCCTATCACTCTGGTCAGAATTAGCGCGAAAAAGTCCATGCTTCCAATTCTGTCTCCCTCTCTCTCTGCCCCTCCCCCGTTCATGCTCTGTCTCTCTCTGTCTCAAAAATAAATAAACATTAAAAAAAAAAAAAAAGAATTGGCCTGAAAGTTTGGCGGGCAAAAGGTGGGGTTTAAGAATTGGCGTGCAAGTTTGGCGGACAAAATGCAGGGTTTACATTCTTTGGCGGTTAGGGGTTCCACATTCCTATATGAGCCGGTTTCCAGTAAGGGTGTGCTCAGCAGCTTGACTAGGGTGGGGGAGTGTCTTAAGCAATAAGTAGGTCATGTGGGGGTTATACATGAGATGGTGGGTGTAGCATAAAATGGAGTTAGTCTTGCTCTGTTTGTCCAGGGGTAGGGGATTTTTGTTAAATTCCTTGGGTCCCACAAAGAGGTGGACACAGAACAAAATGGTAGCAGGCAAAAGTTTATTAGAGTATAAAATTAGAAAGTAAGAATAGTATGAAAGCTCTCTTTGCAGAGAGGGGGGCTTTCGAAGCTGAATACCCCCAACTATAGGCAAGGGTCTTTGCTTTATAAGGTTCTGAGCTACCCCCTGCCCCCACTTCCCTTCCCCCTTGTTCCTTCTCAGGTTCTACCCTTATTGGCTTGATAACTCTAGGTGCTGGGTTGTCATTCTTGATTGGCCTGACTCCGCTGTGTGAGGAGTCACACTGTGGTCATACCGTCCCTTGTATAACATGAGTTTCATGGTTTAGTTATTTTGGTTAGATATTTTGATTGTCAAACTCCTGAGGGGAACCTGAGGGGGGGAGGGAGAGTAGGTGCTGTCTGTACATTCTTTTTTTTTTTTTTTTTAGCATTTTTTTATTTGAATTTAAGTTAGTTAATATACAGTGTAGTCTTGGCTTCAGGAGTAGAACCCAGTGATTCATCTCTTACATGTAATAGCCAGTTCTCATCCCAACAAGTGCCCTCCTTATTGCCCATCACCCATTTAGCTCATCCCCCCATCCATCTCCCCTCTCTTTTTATCTTATTTTTCTTTCCCTTCCACTATGTTATCTGTTGTGTTTCTCAAATTCTACCTGAGTGAAGTCATATGATATCTATCTTTCTCTGACTTATTTTGCTTAGCATAATACCCTCCAGTTCCATCCACATTGCTGCAAATGGCAAGATTTCATTCTTTTCCATCCTCCAAGGAGTGACTGTTACATTCTAAAGAGGAACCTTAAGCTTACTGTGGTCAGATGCTCCCAGCATTGTTTCAAAATATGTGTTTTTGCCCACCCAGAGACCTCAACTTCTAACCTTTCCTTCTCTGCCTATTTTTTTAAATTTTTTGTGAGAAAGAGTGAGTGGGGGAGGGGTGGGGACAGAAGATCCGAAGTGGGCTCTGTGCTGACAGGGCAACAGCAGCAAGTCCGATGCAGGCTCAAACATGAACCCTGAGATCATGACCTGAGCCAAAGTCAGACACTCAACACCCAGGCAGCCTCCCTTCTTGGCTATTATATCCTATCTTTCCCTATCCTATAAGCATCTCAACTTTATTCTAGCTAAGAAATACAAATCTTACTCCCTCAAAATGGGTCTTTAGTTTCTTTAATTATGTATATGTAAAAAGTATTTTTCCAACATTTTACTCATATCTATACAGCAAGATGTAATGGCTAGTTCAGTTCATTTTCATCTCAAAGTCTGTGTTACTTAAAACTTCAGTTTCTTAATCTTTCAAGTTTGCAGCTAGTGATATGAGCCCTCTGACTGTAACTCTAACTTTAGTCAAGGCTGAATTAAATAGCTTGGAGGTTAAAATTTGTATTTCTATAGCTTATGCCATTTTTTTAATTGGGCCAAAGTTTTTATATAGTCATCAACTGACATTCTGAACACCTCTGCCATTCACGTTAATACACATACACGCTCCTATATCGTCCACTCCTTCCATCTTTCATGATCTTGGATTTAGTAATGGACACGTAGGGATGATATCAAAAACATGAGCAACAAAAGAAAAAATAGGTAAATTTGCTTTGTTGAAGTTAAAACTTTTGTGCTTAAAAGGAGTCTATCAATCAGTGAAGAAACAACACACAGAAGAGGAGAAAATATTTGCATGTCATACATCTGATTAGGGCCTTGTATCAAATTATAAAGAACACTTACAATTTAATACAAATAGCTCAATTTCTTCAAGATTTTATTTTTTTAATGTTTATTTTTGAGAGAGAGAGAAGAGAGCGCGTGCTTGAGCAAGTTGGGGAGGGGCAGAGAGAGAGGGAGACAGAATCCAAAGCAGGCTCCAGGCTCTGAGTCGTCAGCACAGAGCCCGACGCGGGGCTCGAACTCACTAGCTGCGAGATCATGACCTGAGCCAAAGTCGGACACTTTAGCGACTGAGCCACCCAAGCACCCCTTAAGATTTTATTTTTAAGTAATATCTACACCCCGTGTGAAGCTCAGACTTATAACCCTGAGATCAAGAGTTGCATGCTCTACCTACTGAGCCAGCCAGGCGTGCCAGAAGTAACCCAGTTTATAATGGGCATTGTTCTGCTTCTAGGACCCTGGCCCCCTCACTGCTCCAGCTGTAACAGATGCCTGTCACTCACTGGTTTCCACTCTCAAAGGAAGAAAGAATGTTTGCACTAGAATTAATTTATTGCTACCACTACTACCTATGATGCTACTCTTATTTTTTATTAGCATTATTATTCAGTCCTACAAGGATGCTGGCTCGGATCTGAAACCAAGGCCTACTTACTGCAATTATAAGCAAATAAGTTTTCAAGCTCATTAGAACAACAACTTGCCTTTGATGAGGAAGTTGTTTTCCTGAAGCTAGACTTTGGGTTTGGATTAGATGGCTCAGAGTAGATGGCTTTAATGACTCCTCGGGGAGCAGGGCAGCCTTTGCTCATAGTCAATTTTAGAAAACACGCTGTGTCTGAGGATTAGTTCAGGGATTCACATCTCCTATATTCGGAGCTGAAGTTGAGGTACAGAACTGAAGACTGGTCCCAGAGGCCTCATAGGTGAGACACAGTCTCTGCCTATCTCTGTCTCCCCAGCAGTTCAAGGTAACACATCTACAAATCATAGCACTTACCCAGATAACAGGGGCATTAGACCAACAGGGGATGTCATTAATTCTTAACTCTCTCTCTCTCTCCATATATATATATACACACACACACACACACACACACACACACAGAAAGAGACATATATGTGTATGTATTCAAACAGAAATTACAAATACTAGAGAAATTCATCTTCTCTTGAGGCCTGAAAGTACCTGGCTCTTTGGAATTAAACAAAACTGGCCTTTTTTTTTTCAGATAGAGCTAGAGAGAGCAAGTGGGGCAGGGGTAGAGAGAGGGAGACAGAATACCAGAACCAGATATGGGGCTCGAACTCACAAACTGTAAAATCATGACCTGAGCCGAAATCCAGAGTTGGATACTTAAACAACTGAGTCACCCAGGTGCCCCCAAAACTAGCATTTCTAGTAAAATCTCTAAAATCTCTGGGGCGCCTGGGTGGCTCAGTCGGTTAAGCGTCTGACTTCGGCTCAGGTCATGATCTCACGGTCTGTGAGTTCGAGCCCCGCGTCGGGCTCTGTGCTGACAGCTGAGCCTGGAGCCCATTTTGGATTCTGTGTCTCCCTCTCTCTCTGCCCCTCCCCTGTTCATGCTCTGTCTCTCTCTGTCTCAAAAATAAATAAACATTAAAAAAAATTTTTTTTTAAATCTCTGTTAACGACTTCATGGATGACTGGTAAGTACCATCTGAACCTGAAGCTTGCCCCACCACTGAGAGGGGACACCCGGTTGGGTTTCATTCAGGAATCAACACAGGCTTGAAAATCCTCTCCTACATCAGCCACGTTCTGGGCAAATGTGTGCATGCTGACTAAACAAGAGATGAGAAAGATTCTAGGTATGGTAGGATCTAGGTTTCGAGCAAATACAATCTGACTTACAGTGAAGCTAGAAGAGCATAAATGAGGCTAACGAAGGCATTTGAAAACTCACATAAAAATATTACCTTTGGGGGCGCCTGAATGGCTCAGTCAGTTGAGCGTCCAACTCTTGATGTCATCTCAAGTCATGATCCCAGGGTGTGGAATGAAGCCCTGCATTGGGCTCTGTGTTGAGCATGGAGCCTGCTTAAGATTCTCTCTCTCCCTCTCTCTCTTTCCTCCCTCCCTTCCTCTGCCCCTCTTTCCCACTAGCATGCTCTCATTCTCTCTCTCTCTCTCAAAAAAAAAGCCTTTGTAGAAATAACCCATGGCCAAAAAGATACCGAATCTTTCACCATTTTGTTGCACCATAAAACGCTTAAAAGAATTACTGACATCTTCATATTCTGTCCTCACAGATGTCATATTCTGCCCTGTTTTATCAAATTGCCTTTCTCAGCTGGGTTCTCTCACAATTAAGGAGATGAATATTTTAATTTTTGTTTTTCTTTTCAAAATACATGCAAAGTGTATTTTTAAGCTTGTCCATTTACTTAACTTTAAGTACTTGGGGGAAGAATATCCAAACATATAGTAATAGTACAATAACAAATGCAAAAGCAATATGGACGCACAAAAAAGGAATTTGAAATTTCATATTGGGCACAAGTAAGTACATGGACTGAAGCAAAACGTTCCTCTTATTTAACTCCATGTGCTTGTGAATAAGCTAGAATAACTCTGAAAAAAGGAATGGCTAGAGACAATAGAGCTGAGTATGCAACAATAGCTTTGAAATATGAATTAGCTATTTAATGTTATAGTTCTAGGAATTCAATTGGTCAATATGGGACATTTTTCACATAAATTGGTATTGCAAAGAGCAGAAAGAAACGGATGTGATGGTTTAGTCTAGCAATGAACTCTACTGTGAGCTCTTTGAGTATCTATCCGTAGGGGAGGAGGACACAAATGGAGTACCAAATACCAACATCTTATTATCTGATTCATTCAATCTTTATTTATCTTACCATCGCTCTTTAAACCATATGAAGATGTCAACAGTACCCATTCCAGTTATATCTTAATATCCTCTTTTTTTCGAGGTTGAAAATACATTCTATCTTTCACAACTGAGCAACAATTTGGCTAGTTACTGAATTCTTGGCTGGAAAGAAATACTTTTACATTAGCATTTTGAACCAATGTATTGTCTTCCAGTTTTCAGCATAGCTGTTGTGAGGTGTGTTGATGCTTTTCTAACACCTTTTTAAAAATCTCTCTCTCTGAAAAGTTTTTAGGATTTGAAATTTTATGGTGGTATAACTTGGTGTGTGGCTTTTTTGCACTTACTATGCTGGGTAGCTGTTATTTTAATATCTTCTTGGGTAAAGATCAAACCATGATCTATCATCAGAATTCCTTCCATTGAAGATTTTTAGATCATCTCTTTACCCGGACATTTTTATTCTTCAGAAATCAATTGCTACAATTGGTCTATAATGTAAGTGGGATGTTATCTGAATGCAAGCCTGTAGTGCTTAATTCAAGGAAGGAGTGAAGAAAATATGACTGAGAAGATCCATAGGAGCAAATGTCATTTTTTAAAAGTTTATGTTCAATGTTCTTTATCCACACTAACGATACGGGAGGGGTGGTGAGGGATCGCTGTTGACATCTAATCTCAATTCTTCTAATCACTCATTGTTTCCCTTAATGTCTGTTATTTTCTCATTCTCCCCTCCAGAAGAAAAAAATTCAAGAACAAACAAAATGACTGAAGAAATTCAGTGTACCAGACCCAAACACTTCCCACATTAGTTCCCAGAAAAATCAAGAACATCAAAGGTCCCTCTTTGTGTTTTTCTTAGCATTGAATGTCATCATCCTTGCAAGGAAACAGGAGACAATCCTGATAAACCCCTTTGGTTGGAATTTCTCTTGTCTTATGCACATTTTAGTCTGCAGGGGGCGCTGCCTTTCCCTCAGGTTACTGCACAGTCTCCTGTTACAGAGAACAACCATTGTTACTATGGGCACCTTCACACAGATGTCATTTCTTACATGCTCCCCTCACCAGGAATGATTGTCTCCTGGCCAGAGTATCCTATGGGAAATGCATGTCCATCGGTCACCTTATGAACTATGCAATCATGCTGTCTAAAGAAATCCAAAATAACTTGCTGGCCAGGGCTCACTTGAGTTCAAGGGCACATGCAATCATAGCCTTTTTTACTGCTGCTTGCTGACTGGACCATCATCCACCTCTTGTCTTATATAGTCCCACAGACTCTAGCTCTTGGATGTTAGGAATTTTACTCAACAGAAAACCTACTTTTTTATTGTCTCTGTAAAGATCCCTAGTGCTATTAGGACTGTCTTCATCTCTCAGGTATCCATCCTGGCTTTAGTCCCAACAATTCTCCCATCTGAAACTTTTTTTTTAGCTACATCTTCCACTTCTCATTCCTGGGTCTATCCAACTTTCTTCTTTGAGATTCTAAAACAAACTGGCTCAAATCTTGTCCTGACTTGGACCAGGTAACTCTGGCCCTAAGTATTCTGGCTCCCCTGTCACACACCTCAAGGCTTTCTTAGGGAAGGAATTTCTCAGGGACAGCACCAAAGAGAAAGATTGTTAAGTGTACTTCAAAGGAAAGCAGTTCTTGCCGCTAATAATTAAGCTGAACTGGTGTCAGTGGCCTTGGAAACTGGGATACAATGTTTGAATTACAAAATCTATCAAATGCAGAAAACCAAAATGTTGTGCATAAAACAAGAGTAACAGTCCATATTAGAAATTTTGGTTAGCGGTTGTTTATTTATTACTTTCTCAAATAAAAATTTTCTTTATACCACTCCTTTTTTCTCTGTTGCACACTGTGGGGTCTGTGGATAGTAAATACAGAAGGGGTTCATTTCTCATATTGTGGAACGTACCTTGTTTATTTTGAGCTTACAAAGTAAACAGCGAAAATCCTGAGTTACTCTCATCTGCAGGCTTTTCTATCTGAAGGAAAATACATATCAAATTAATTGTCATTTCCAAGGGTTCTCATTTTATTGCAAAATTATTTGATAGCACATTATTGAACAAATCCTATAGGTCAATATGTTGATACCACTCAAATTGGCCACAGGTGGATGTCATCAGTCAGGCACCTGAATTGCAATACCCCCAGTAGAATCACTGGCCACTGTGTCTCTTTCCTCAGATCGTAAAAAGGCCAAGCAAGCCAAACTGATGGGAAGTCGCAGCACGAGCATGACTCACAAAGAAAGTAAATATACGAGTGAAGAAGCCTTTCTTTACTCTGAAAGCTGAGCTTTTTCCACTCAGATGATAACACCCACATTTCTTTCAGGCCTATTTAAATTTTTAGTAACAGTAGGACAGAATTATAAGTGAACACTCCCAGTTGCTTAACTTACTCCACCCTATTAACATGGGGACTTTCCACCAAGGAAAATCTAAATGTATACTTAAGCCTCAAACCAAGTGCAACGCTACTCTGAGGCAAACATGGTAAGTCAGAGCACCCACTGATTCACAGTTCGGTGAAAGAATCGACAAACCTGTATGATTCCTGGTTGTGGTAGAACAAAAAATATGAACGGTTTTGAGTTATGCCTCTGATGCCCTTACTAGTCACCACCCTTAGATCCAAATGTTACCAAGATTCTTGCCCACCCAGACAATGCTCTTTCTTAAAGTTTGTCCCCAGCTGAATGCATGAATCATATGTGCACCTTCCTTTAATACGAGTCCTTCCTAAAAACTGCAATGAAATCTCATGACTCAGATTCTTCAAGATGCCTTCCCCTTCAGAATCTCACTGGAGACTATCCGCTAGTCTTAGATCTAGAACTTCTTTCCCAGTTGGGCTGAAGAATGGGGCACAGTGTAAGTTCTGGCTCAAAAGTGCCATGACCCACTTTCCCTCAGCTCTGTCAGTATTGGCTTCTCTCCTCACCTTCCCCCTGCTAGGCATTTGCTCAGACAAGATGTACAATGTCGCCTGCATTTCTGCAAGAACAGCCTTTAGGAGGCCTAGCTTTTCCCACATCCAGATATTTAATTCCTGTAATTGGCTCATTTGGGAATGAGAAATCCTTAGAAAAAAACAATTCTTGATAAAAAGGACACTGATTATCATTTGAACTGGAACCAAACATGAGATGTGACAGAACAGGAAGTAGTTCAGCTGACTCTTGCTTTGTTCCTTTCTCCAGCCCTCTTGGTCACTACATAGGGGAGCAGTCCTAGGGAATCTCAAAATAGAAGTCTGGTTTCTTAGTGTCAGGGTAACCTGCTTGTGATCAGATATGGCATTTGCAAAATCATGGACTACTTCAATTACCAAATCAAACTTCTGTTTCAGTCTATGCCCTCTATAGCCTAGAAATTTTCTCCTCTAACCAGAATGAAAAGCCATATATTTACCTGCTGTAAGTTACTTAAAATGGCAAAAATTGACTAGGAATGGCCACTAGAACCATGTCTCTAGGTCTGACACAAACACATTTCTCTTCCAGCTTCCTCCTCCTGTGTGGTGAGTTAATGAACTTGGGAAATGCCCGGAGACAGCAAATGCACTTTCCAGTTGGAGAACACTCTCACATTAGCTCTGCCTTGCTTTGAGTGCCAACATTGAGGGCAATGTTCTTTGCAGCAATAGTTTACAGAATGTACCAAATCACTACAATTAATGACCTAGAGGGCCAGGATCCAAAAACCGGAAAACTGCCTCTGGCCATATCAGGTGTGCTGATTGCCCCAATTTCAATCCAGAGGGGAATGGGGAAGGGAGAGAGAAAGGGAGGGAGGTCTATGGAGCCATTAGAACATTTAGTTGCTGACCTGGCTTTGCATATGATTTTATTCCTTAATTTGGTTCAACAGGAAATATATAGCCATAGGGAAAATGAAGACTGCTTTTCCCTTTCATTGTCTGTTGTGATAAATATGCTAGCCAAGGCCACCTTTTATTTGAGAGCAAAAAATGTCTCATGTGCAACCTGGTCCTACAATCTGCATAATCTTACCTTGTCCCCTAAAACACATTCCCTGGGCACCCACCCCAGCCACAGTTTCAAGGCCACCCCACTGCATATGCCCTGCCAAGGGCAGAAAGGCTGTCTCCAAGTATCACACCGAAGGTTCTGGACTTGAGAGTCATCCTGAGTACATGCACCAAAGCATCATAACCCAGGCCATCATTATGTTACCAGGATGATTCAGGGATTTCATTCCCAAGGGTGGTTTCAATCAAATGTAAAGTATCTCATAGAAACTCTGTATACACCTTTCCCTTGGTACCCAGGAAGCTCTGGAATAACAAGACATAACAGACTCATTACATTTTATAAATACTCATAGGTTTGCCGGTGCGGAACATAGAAACCAAGTCCTCCAGGCAGACATGAAGAAGTCTGTTTGTCTCACTGGAAATACTCGAGGTGGATGCTTCCAGAAGGTTGGAAACCCTGACTGACTGCCCGATAGGTGCTTGGTACGTTGTATTCATTTCCAAGGCTGCTATAGTAAAAGCAAGGCAGTGAAAAGAAGGGTTTTAGTTCTGGGATTGTGAAGAGTACAGGGCTTTAGGACAGGTATGCTTTCCTTCTGTCGGAGAAGCCAATGGGAGAGGATTGGTTGACTCTTAGGAAAGCTGGGATTTTTTGTCAGTGTATCATTCTATGAGGAAACCATAGGCTAGACCTGATAAACTCATGAAACCTCTGAAATTGCATGCAGGATGTTGTCTGAGTGAAACTTTCCTAGGATCAGATACTTACTTTTTACCAGATTCTCAAAGTAGTTCATGTGCCCCTCCCTTCCCAGGGGCTAAGAAGATTTCTTAGGTCATTCAACAAAGTTACTTGAATTACTCAAATAATGAGTGGTAAAACACAAACCAATACTTTGAATCATCAGACATTGAATATATTAAACACAATAAATGTTATATATACATATATCATAAGGGAATCATAAATGGGGACGCAGTATAGTTTAGGCTGAGGGCTCTAGAATCAGCCTACCTGGTTTCAAATCCTGGCTCATCTACTTTCTCTACTTTGTGAATTTGGAAAAAACTAATGAATATTTCTGTGTCTCAGTTTCCTCATTAGGAAAATGGGGAAATGATAATGACATATTTAATAAAATAATGTGTAAAATTGAATGATTCTTGGCACATGAAAAAGTATTTAATCACTGGTTATTTTCACCAAATTTGAGAGTAGTTAAATCAGAATCCTCAGTATTTTATTATATTTATTTTTGATTTTGATGTTTTATTTTTGAGAGAGACAGAGTATGAGTGGGGGAGGGGTAGAGAGAGAGGGAGACATAGAATCCGAAGCAGGCTACAGGTTCTGAGCCATCAGCACAGAGCCCAACACAGAGCTTGAACTCATGAACCATGAGATTATGACCTGAGCCCATGTCAGACGCTTAACGGACTGAGCCACCCAGGTGCTCCATTAGTATTTTATTTCTTAAAAGGACCATACGTTTTCTCTTAGGTAGAAAATTACAGGTCAAATATTTTTTATGAGAAATTTATTATTTTGTTTTTCCCTGAATTTATCATAAGGTCTAGTTATATTCTAAGAACTAATAGGCTAAACAATGATGTTATCAGTAAGCCTCAAACTTAATTGTCCAGGAAGAAAGTCAGAGTATGTACTGGGTTGAAAACTGTTAAAAAAAAAAAAAAAAAAAAAAAAAAGCATTCAATTAGAGGTCTTTTGGATGCAAAAAAAAAATTTCTATAGGATAAATGATGAATAAATATATGGCTATTCAAAAAGAAAACTTTTTAAATCTAGAAATTAGAATGCATGAACCATGTTTTAGAAACTTCATAGGCAAATGTGCAATTATATCAATGATAGCTAACATAGGAAAAATATTCTATCACACAATAGCTGTTGAATAAAGCCAGAGTCAATCTACTGGCTCTTTGGGTTCTTCCAGACTTACTAAACTGCTTTGCGTCACAGCTGAAGTGAGAACGGTCACACTTTAAATGGAGGCGGAAAGTCTTGACTGATTCTAGAAATCTGCAAGAGTGTCTTCCTGCCTTTAGATGGCACGGAATCCAGAAGAACAAACATTTTACTGAGCAAGATTGCTTATGGGCAACAACGTGGATGGAACTGGAGGGTATAATGCTAAGTGAAATAAGTCAGTCAGAGAAAGACAGATAATCATGTTTTCACTCATATGTGGAACTTGAGAAACTTGACAGAAGACTACAAGGGAAGGGAAGGGGAAAAAACAGTTTGAAACAGAGAGGGAGGCAAACCCATAAGAAGCTCTTAAATACAGAGAACAAACTGAGGGTTGATGGGGAGGGGGGGGAAAGGGTAATGGGCATTGAGGAGGGCACTTGTTGGGATGAGTGCTGGGTATTGTCTGTAAGCAATGAATCACAGGAATCTAACCCTGAAACCAAGGACACACTGTATACACTGTATTTTAGCTAACTTGACAATAAATCATATTTTTAAAAAATTGCTTATGTGTAACTCCTGAAGATCTCCATGTCTGGTTTTGCTTTAAGCTCTTAATGAGAGAAGCAAAACCACAACCAAACAGGCCCTGTCTACTATAAATACACCAGGAGAGCTAGAAAGGCCATATTAAAAGACCCCTTACTATTTCCTGATATGAGCTAACCTGAACATCTTCAGGCATCTAAGACTGCTGTTCCTTTCCCCAAACCTTAAAGATACAATTTTCCCAAAGGTCTGTCTTTGAACCTTCTGTTACCTTTTTCCCTATCCCTGAACCATCTCGTTGATTCCCTAGCTTTTACCATCCTCTGTCCATTGATGACTCCCAAATCAATGTCACCAACTGTGTCTGTGTGATAGCCATCCACAATCCTCTCAATTTGAATTCAACCTCCTTCCCTCCTACTCCACTCCTAGCCCAGACTTTCTGTTCCTACTAAAAGCACCACCTCACAGTGGACTTGTTATAAATACAGTGGGAAATCTTTTTATCTTCCCCTTAATATGTTCTCAATATTATTGGTGCATGTGTGTGTGTGTGTGTGTATTTAAATTGTGTCAGATCACCTTAGATAAAAGATAAAATTTAATTAAACTACCAATTATCAGGTTACCATTATCCTGGTCTTTCAGACTTAAAACTTGAATCCCAGTTAATTGCCAAGTGACACAGACTCTGCCTTTGGGCTATCTCTCCTTCCTAACATCCTAGCTGGTATCCCTCTGACTATTCTCTCCCTTCAACCCATCCTGCACATGCTCCCACAGTAACTCCCTTGAACACTGGCCAAGTCATTCTACTGCTCAGATGTTCACTGTGTCCACATTCACTGCTGATCTAGTCATTAAAATCTCCCTGACATGGGAAGCTCTGAACAATATGGCACCCCCTACCCCCCTCCAGTTTGTTTCTCAGTACTCTCTTTCAGATGTACTTTTCTTTTTTTTTTTTTTTAAGAATTTTTTTTTTTCAACGTTTATTTATTTTTGGGACAGAGAGAGACAAAGCATGAACGGGGGAGGGGCAGAGAGAGAGGGAGACACAGAATCGGAAACAGGCTCCAGGCTCTGAGCCATCAGCCCAGAGCCTGACGCGGGGCTCGAACTCACAGACCGCGAGATCGTGACCTGGCTGAAGTTGGATGCTTAACCGACTGCGCCACCCAGGCGCCCCATCAGATGTACTTTTCTTAACAGAAGGGATGCGCAGTCTCCCAAACATGCTCTGAGCTGCTCTGACTCAACCCCCCTCCTAAAATGCTTTCCTTGAATCCATCTTTCATCTTTTGAGGTTCTTTTCATTTTCCAGTCACCATCTCAGTTCATTTCAAGGCTTCCCACTTCCTATAGGATACAGACCAAACTCCTTAAAATGAGTGAGACCCTCAATTATCTAGTCCAGACATGCGTTTACTTATAGGCAAACCTATAAGTTTGGTTACCCTTCGAGCCAAAGAGAAGAGACACTGCCTTGATCACATTCTTTAAGGAAATTCTGGGCCTCTTCCTACTGTACCACACTCCAATGGACAAGGCCAAAGGGATGTGCCCACACAGCATTCATCCTATCCACCCCTTCTAGACCATCTTCCAGGTAACAGGACCCTAAAATTCCTTGCCCAGATGGCCCTCAACTTATTTCCAGAGTCTACAAGAGTCACTTTCCAAGATCACCCTTGTAAGGGTAAACCACAGTGCTGATATTCACATGCTTAGGCCTTAGGGGTAACCAAGGGATGGCTATTTGCAGGGGTGTGAACAGATACACACACGTGTGGCTGTGCACATGTGAGCTGGAGACAAGTTCTCCCACCACCTCATTCCAGCATGGAATTCTGAGGATTCCATCATCCAGGTTATTATGAGGGTATATTTGTTGAGGAGGAAATCTAGAACATATCTTATTAATTTGCTATTTTCATTTTTAACTTTTTCTTACTAAGGCGTAGATATGTGAGCCCCCATTTGTTATTCTTGCCCTGGGCTCTTCCAGTGTCAAAGGTGGGCTTGCTCCTGGGGAGTCAGTTTTTTAACCACACCAAATATGTGCAGTTCTTTAAAGCCTTGTCTTTCTCAAACATCAGTTATATTACATAGGCTATGCTGTATGTCTATATACCTGGGGGTCTCCTTGCACTTTTAGAGCATGCTTTAAAAGGTTGAAAGGTAATACTCTGGAAGTACTAGCCAATACAAGTTGAAAAGTGAAAAAAATGAGAGATGCTCTACAGAAATGAGGGAAGAAGTTCATATCCTTTTCATATTATATGAATCTATATTTGAAAACCCAAAAGAATCAACTAAGAACCATTTTTAAATGATAGGAAACTATGGTAAAGAAGATAGTTATAAAATCAATTTTTCAAAAATTGGTAGTTTTTCCATATGTAAACAGTACTTAAATAAACCACAAAATGAAAAAAAAAAGCTTCATTTACAATAGTTAATAAAATAAAACATTCGTGAATAGACTTTAAAGAACAATATAAGATATTTATCTGGAAAGTTTAAAGAAAACTCTAAGGAAAGACTATTTAGGGACATCATTAATAAATACATACATTCCTTAGTTATAGAAGTTTTGATTGTAAAGCTGTCAATTCTCAGCAAATTAACATATCGATTCAATGCAATAGCACTCTAAGTGAAAACAGGATTTTTTTTTTTTTGGAACTTGATAAAATAATGCCAAAGCTCATCTTGAAAATATACGTGTGAAAATAGCCAGAAATTGTATTACCAGATATTAAAATTAAATTTATAGCTTCGGATTTAAATGTTTGGTCCTTGTTCTAGAAGAGAGGACAAAGAAAAAGAATCAGAAATTGACCCAAGTACTTATGAATGTTTTACTGTACATTAAGGCTGGAGTTTTAAATAAGCAGAATCAACCAGAAAATTGTTTCACTAACGAACGGCCTTAGGACAGACACCCAGCTAGCTATTTGGGGAAATAAGTAAAATGAGTTGACTACCTCATTCTTTATATCAAACTTAAACTCTGGATAAAGCAAAGATAATGATGTAAAAATGAAATCCGTAAAGCCCTAGAATAGAGCAAGAGATCATTTTTTAAAATAAGTTTAAATAGAGAAAAATGTATCTAACTATGTCACAAAGATCAGAATTCAAAAAGCAGATCGATAAAGTTGGCAAAAACCCTTTAAAATTTACTGCGTAGCAGAAAGAAAAAAAAATACCATACCAATGTTAAGTGACAAACTAAGAATTAATTTGCAATACATGTAGCAAACAAATGGCTAATCTCCTTAATAAACAGAGGCCCTGTAAATAAAATGCTTAGAAGATCAAGAACCTAATAGTAAAATTAGCAAAGGAACTGAACATACCGGTCATGGAAAAGAAATACGCATGCAAATAATTGTTTGAGAAAATACTAATCCCTACTCATCATTTTTAAAAATCAAGAGTACCTGAGTTGCCCAGTATTCACCATCATGGGGGCAAAGGTTTAAAATTTGATAAGATTTTGGGTTGGTGGGAAACTCGGCATTCTTGTACAACATTTTTGGGAGTGTAACTTGGTGCAACTTACGTGGAGGTCAATTGGTCAATTTCCATCAAAAAAGAAAGTGAATGAATTCCAACCCTCTGAGTGAACAGAGTAAAGCCCCATGACTAATGACAGCCTTTAGCCACTGGAATTGTGAAGCCAAATTTTTGTCATCTGGTACTGGAACAAAGAGGTAAGAACCTTTTTGTTTAGTCTAATCATTTTGAAGCCATATTTCTTTTTTTTTTTTTTCCAACAAGAGAGAGAACAAAATGGCAAGAAGCAACCGTACCACAGTGACAGAATTTGTCCTTATGGGATTCACAGAGTGTTCTGAGCTGCAGCTTCCCCTTTTTGTGGTATTCCTGGTAATTTATCTCATCACCCTGGTAGGAAACCTTGGCATGATCCTACTCATCAAGGTGGAGCCAAGGCTCCACACCCCCATGTACTATTTCCTCAGCCACCTGGCTTTCATCGATGTTTGCTACTCATCTTCCATTGGGCCCAAGATGCTACAAAATTTATTGGCAAAGAAAAAAACCATCTCCTTTTCAGGCTGTTTTGCCCAGCTGTACTTCTCCAGTGCTTTTGCCACTACTGAATGCTTCCTCTTGGCCACAATGGCCTATGACCGCTACATGGCTATCTGCAACCCCCTGATTTACCCAGCCGTTATGACTCAGCGGGTCTGCAAGGAGTTGGTGATAGGCGTCTATACCTATGGCTTCCTGAACTCTGTAATACAAACAATTCTGACTTTTCAGTTGTCTTTCTGCGACTCCAATATCATCCACCATTTCTACTGCGCTGACCCTCCTCTCCTTGCCCTTTCCTGCTCTGACACCCGCACCAAAGAGAAGCAGCTCTTGATCTTCTCTGCAGTGAATCTCAGTGGATCCTTCCTGACTGTCCTCATCTCCTACATTTGCATCCTCCTTTCCATTATAAAAATTCAGTCTTCTGAAGGCAAGTGCAAAGCCTTTTCCACCTGTGCCTCCCACCTCACTGTGGTCATCGTCTTCTATGGAACGCTGTTTTTCATGTACATGCAGCAACCCAAAGCAGGGAATTCATGGAAGTACAACAAAGTGGTCTCTGTGTTTTATAGTCTTGTCATTCCCCTGCTCAACCCCCTGATCTATACCCTGAGGAACACAGAAGTAAAGGACACCCTGAAAAAGATGCTAGAAGGCAAAGAGCCATAGTGAGTGAGTTGTCATAAGGTAGCATTGGGGAAGTGTGATACTCTGACATAGTATAACCAACATGATGGAAATTTAGCAGCCCATTCCCATTTGGTCAATCCAATTTGCATGTTTTTAAGAGCAAATGTACTGGGCCACTTGCTTGATGTAGTAATATTGAATCCAACCAATTATCATGGACTAATCAGAATTGATTTACATGCTATACTGTTAACAGCTACTTCTTTTGTATGTTGAATGTGAAGTGACTTATTACCAATTACATAATAATATGAGTTCTAAAATTTAAAGGATCCTAAGAAGCAATATTCTGGGTAAAACTATAAATTAATGAACCTAAGTACAAAATCCATACATGAATATCTATAGTGCTAGAAATATTTTCCAGCTGAAAACACTGTTTTGTAGCAAATCACTTGTTGGTCTTAAATATACTTCTTCATAATGTATTATTATAGATCGTGGTTAAGTTTCAAGACCAGGTTGCGAGAAGCTTATTTATTCTAAATGTAGTTGAAATACTACATGCTTACAATGAACAATAGAAATAATAGTATTATAGTAAGAATAAGTGGAGAGGAGAACAGAAAAACCATGAATCAGTGAAATATGGGGAAACTGGGGGAATATGGGGAAATCAGTGAAATTGTTTAATTAGAAGAGATAAGGTTTTAGGCATCTGGGTGGCTCAGTCATTAAGCGTCAGGCTTCAGCTCAGGTCATGATCTCATGGTGTGTGAGTTAGAGCCCTGCATCAGGCTCTGTGTTGACTTCCCAGAGCCTACTTCAGATCCTCTGTCTCCTTCTCTGTCTGCCCACCCCCCACCCGACCCCCTGCCGCTTATGCTAGAATATGTGCACTTACACACTCTCTCTCTCAAAGATAGATAAACTTGAAAAAAAAAAAAGAAGAGATAAGGTTTAGGCTACTTTCAGAGATGCTATAAGTGGTCATTTATTCAACATCTAGGGCTTAATTTTTCTAGTCTCTGGAAACCACAGCTACAGTGATTTTACAGGGCAAGGGAGGGAGTCCTACCTGAGTTCAAGAAAGGGAAAGAGAGAGAGTCTCCTAAGGTACCAGGCCAGAGTATACATGTTTCTGAGAAATAAAATTATTGTCTTACATAATTTGAATAATCTTAGAGAAATACTTTAGTTTTGCAACATTTTCCATGTTCTTTATTTCTGTTTTTGCAGATCTGACAGTCCAATTTCCTTAGAGTTGAAACTATAAATCTACAGGTTCTTGCTGTTGTTGGGGATAGGCACAAGAAAAATCTCTTTTAATGTTTTTTTTTATTTAAGCAAGGATATGAGCATTCTCTGGTTTTTCCAAGTCTCAGTTTTAATATTTCATCCAAAATAATTCTTAAGATGTACAAATCTTCCATAAACCATTAGATTTTCTCCCTCAATTGTTTTCAAATGTGATTATTGTTTTGATTTTTTAAAAAGTAGCTAAGACCAGGGGCACCTGGGTGGCTCAGTTGGTTAAGCATTCGACTTTGGCTCAGGTCATGATCTGAGTTTGTGGGTTTGAGCCCTGTGTCGAGCCCTGCATCCAGCCCCACATCTAGCCCCACGTTGGACTCTGTGCTGTCAGCTCAGAGTCTGGAGCCTGTTTCGGATTCAGATTTTGTGTCTCCCTCTCTTTCTGCCCCTCCCCTGCTCGTGCTCTGTCTCTATATCAAAAATAAAAATAAACATTAAAAAAAATTTTTTTAAGTAGCTAAGATCATATATTGTCAATCAATTACATAGAAATTTTAAATTAATCAAGAAACTAAGAGGTTCCTATTGTCCCCAGATTAACACTTCAGATAATGTGATGTGAACTTTTACTTTATTGCTGCTTTTGATCTGGTAATTTAGAGAAAAAAAAAACAGTTAAATGTTTATAGCTTCTTTTATTTAGCTCAGAAAGCCTTTCTGAGACCTCCATTGCAAGCTGTATTCCTGAACACTTGGGAATGGGATTAAAAAGAAAGATATTACAGGATTAAAGAACAAAGGGAGGAAAGATATGAAACAAGCCCAGGAGAGCTTGCACAGGTAATGAACAAGAAAGGAGCAAGCAAAGTGGATAGGATCACACTGAAGGATAATTTGAGACAGATTATTGAACCATAAGCTCCTTGAGACTGACTAAACATTATTTCTTCACTTTGCACCCCAACACCTACCACAGTTCCTGGCGCAGAACAGAAACACCGTATCTGTTTGCTCTACCAAAAGGAACTCTTCCATACTTATTCCTGATTCTGGTGGATGGGAGGACATGGTGCCCAGTAATGGCCCTGTGGTTGGGAAGCAACAGAGAAAAGGAAGTTACAGCAGTCATGACAGGAACACCGTTTTTTAATGTCCCCCCAAGGAGGCTACATCTTTAAGGCAGAAAGATGTATGAATGCAACACATCCTGGCCAGTGAAAAAGATGCATCCAGGATGTTGGTCTGTTGGGAAGATGGCAATAGCTAGAGCTGACAATGGACAGTGACAGGCAAGGGACCGTTACAATAGGAAGAGGTTGCTTTTAGGTGAAGAAAATGAGCAGGTACCAACACTCAAATGAGAAAATTATGTTTCCTATAAAAAATCATACCCATTTCTTAAATATTTTTAGAACTAGTTTCATGTCAGTTTAGTTTAGAAACCAAAAAAATAGTAAGTAGATATCATGTTTTAACACGTGTCTCTTGGAGAATGTATTTTACTCATGTTTTTAAAGGAATATTTGGTCTAAGAGTAAATTTCATCAGTTCTTTGGCTCTTTTTAGAGAAAATTGAAGAAAACCCATCATAATTGCTTTCTCCATAATGCCTTCCCAGCTGTTGAATTTCTGGACTTTGTTCAAAGTACTTCCTTGATTTTCTGTAAAACAAAGTAGAAAATTAGTAATAATATATTCATAGTGGGGCACCTAGGTGGCTTGTTCGGTTAAGCATCCAACTTTGGCTCAAGTCGTGATCTTGCAGTTTGTGAGTTCGAGCCCTGCATCAGGCTCTGTGCTGACAGCTTAGACCCTGGAGCCTGCTTTGGATCCTGTGTCTCCCTCTCTTTCTGCCCCTCCCCTGCTCACAGTCTGTCTGTCTGTCTCTCAAAAGTAAACATTAAAAAAATTTTAATAATATATTCATAGGTTATGAAGGATATGAATCTATGTTTTCACAAATTTCCTGAAGACCTATAAAACAAAGAGTTGATTATGAAGAAGGGTCTGAATTAGTTGAATTTGAGATACTATTTTCTATTTCCTTTCTCATTGGGGCTCCTTACTCTTAAAAGTTTATCTCCCTGATTTGGGCCTTATGGTAAGAAAAGTCTCAGATGCAGAATTCTCTAGTCAATTAGTGACATTAAAAAATATATATAGCACATTATACACATGTGTAGTATTAACATGACAATATTTAAGCCATATAAGAAACCAATACGATCTTTGTTCACTTATAAAGTGAAACTATTTCAATCAATACTCATAATAATTATACTAATTTTTCAGCCCAAAATAAATAACTCAATATGTAATGTTGCCAAAATAAAAATGTTTTATCTTCATTGGATTTTCAGAGTCCAACATTTCATTAAAAGTGAAAATAAAACTTCTCTCACACATAAATAAAATGGAAATCTGTTTTCTTCATGGTAATCCTAAAAACGTATTAGTTGCCAACGTTTACCATATAGACAACTTCCATTAATAATTGTAATATGTTACCGAAACATTGGACACCTGCATATGTGTCTATAAATTTATACTGATTCACATATAAAATGCTGAATTTTTAATCAGCTTAATTTTAGATGTCTTATTTATCATCATTTACTATGCTAGTAATTTATCATACTTAGAAACATACCAAGAGGATTTTTTATGATGTTGATCATGAAAAAGGAAATATGAGAAGGCAAATACTATTCATTTTCTTTTGTATTATTTGAAGTATAGTAAGTATTTCAAAAACTTAGAATTTTAAAATCTCAAATGTGTGCCCCCAAATCTTCAACTCTGCCCTGGATGTGCAATTCCAGCATTCTTTGGAGAGCAAGGTGAGACAGGAAAATGTTAATTCAGTGCTTCAGAGTGGCTTCTGCCTACAATTAAGTGGCACATCCACCAGAGAGATAGGGAACCGCTAATGTCAGAACTTAGGGACTTTAGGCTCCTGGGAAGGTGACAGATTTAGCCTATTCCTCCAAGCTCTTTTCTTGCTGTAAAAATACAAATGTTCTAATTTTTTTTTTCAACGTTTATTTATTTTTGTGACAGAGAGAGACAGAGCATGAACGGGGGAGGGGCAGAGAGAGAGGGAGACACAGAATCGGAAACAGGCTCCAGGCTCTGAGCCATCAGCCCAGAGCCCGACGCGGGGCTCGAACTCACAGACCGCGAGATCGCGACCTGGCTGAAGTCGGACGCTCAACCGACTGCGCCACCCAGGCGCCCCTACAAATGTTCTAAAAATAACTAGAACTTCCATCTCTGGTGATATAATGCAAATTGCAGTGAGGAAATGATAATCTTTTGTTTTAAAAAACGAATAATTATCTCAGGGCACCTGGGTGGCTCAACCAGTTAAGCCTCTGACTCTTGGTTTCCGCTCAGGTCATGATCTCACAGTTAGTGAGTTCCAGCCCCGCATTGGGCTCTGCACTGACAGCACAGAGCCTGCTTGGGATTCTCTCTCTCTGTCTGTCTCTCTCTCCCTCTCTCTCTGTTCCTCCCCTGCTCATTCTCATGTTCTCTCTCTCATAAATAAATAAGTAAACTTTTAAAAATTAAATAAAAGTCAAATAATTATCTCTTTCACCATTGCAACAGCTTACCTGCCCTAACAGACACTTCCCAGATGGTTTTATTCTGTGTCCTGAAAGAGAATGTTTTATGCTTACAAGATCATTTTCTTCGCTTGGGTGTGTTGACCACTCTGGCACCTGGACACCTAACAACTTGCGGCATCTTCCCCTCTTTACAGGAAGTCCTGTTTCTGACCACATGGGACATGGTATGAGGAGAAGGGATAGGGCAAGGGGCCAGCCAGGCTTGCACTCTCCAGCCCATGTCTGACTCAACTCTGCATGAACACAGGCTTCTCATACTTGGGCAAGACTAGGGAGGACTCCTAGGTTAATCTCTGGATTTCCCATAAGTTTTTATTCCATTTTTAGTGTCTTTCCTAGTAGACTCACTTTTAACTCTCCTTATCATATCATTTCCTATTTCATCTGAAGGCTGATATCATAAATAGTATATTTTCCTTATCATCTGCTCACCAAAACTAGGGAGAAGCCTGCCTAAAAAATCTTTCATGAGTGGAGTTTAAATTAATGGCAAAATTAATATAGCCATAGAGGAGCAACTTGAAAAGAAATTCTGATTAATGCTATTTATATTGAGAGGAGTGATTTTTATAAAAAATGTTAAAGTATCTTTCACAAACATTGGGCTATCTTTCCTTCTTATATTTACCACAAATCACAAGTATGTCCTAAAGTGTCCATAGGCACAGAAGAACACTATACGCATTTATCTAAGAGTACAACGTTCTCTGTTCTCATTGATTAGGTAGTAAAACATGATCTGCTAAGCTTTTATATCCAGGCCTATCCATGTTCCCAGGACATTAAATTGTTACATTTATCAAAAGGAGGCTCTGTCTGTGTGACCACTTCGCTAAATTTATAACAGACTTCGGATCATATCTGTAAATTCACATTTGGGATATGTAACGGATGCCTGCATGCCAAACAAGCAAAATAAACCATGCGGAGGCCTGAAAAAAATGTATGGTCTGGGAGGTGAAGATTTGCTATTGAAAAAAAAAGTGGCCTCAAAAGGCAGAGTTTCAAGGATGGCAGCTTGTTGGTGGGGTAATAGAGAGTGGGGATAGAATACAAGGTCCTCATGAGTCCTAGGTCTGCTCTGAACCATGGTATTAGTCAAGTGCGTTGGTCCATCCTAGTCTCAGCTTTCATCTAGAAAATGGGGAAATCATCTCTTGCAGGGTCACCATGGGTTAAAACAGTAGAGGTATGCTAAAGTATATTTGAAATGTTTAAAAGTATAAAGCATTTAGGGGCACCTGGGTGGCTCAGACGGTTAAGCGTCCAACTTCAGCTCAGGTCATGATCTCACAGTCTGTGAGTTCGAGCCCCACGTCGGCAGCACAGAGCCTGGAGCCTGCTTCAGATGCTGTGTCTCCCTCTCTCTCTGCCCCTCTGCTGCTCATGCTCTGTCTCTCTGTGTCTCAAAAATAAAAATAAAAACATTTTAAAAGTATAAAGCATTTATTTTTAATAACCGGATTCTACTACTTCTGACTAGTATTCAACTTCAAGGATCTCTGATTTGAAGCAAGAATTTGGAAAATCCTTGCCTGTAATGTTTCTATGAAGTATGGAAGTTTGCGTATGTCTCCAATGATTGATTTTCTTTATTTCATCTGCTTGTTTGGGAAACTTAGTACAGCCCATTTCCAACTTCCAGGAGCCTCAGTCCTAATGTCTGTTCACAAGTCAGTGACTTGGAACATGGACACACTGTCCAAGGAAACACAGTTGCGTGTGGGAGCAGACCATGAAAGTCTTCTTCATTCATATAAATCTCCACAGACATTTCTTTGACCCTGAATGACTCAGCTCACATGTTCCCATAGAACAAAGGTCTGACGTTCCAAATCAGGCCACTGGGAACTCCACTTTTACTTGTTACACCTACTGTTGTGGAAGGCAGCGTTCTCATGCCCACGAATGTGGCTGCCCTGAGCTTCTCTGGCTGCACCCCAGCCTGTGAAAGAGCAACTAAGAGTGAGCTGTGGGGTGGAGGCCAGACTGTGTGGTGGAGCAGCATTGGGGCTCTCGCTCACTTTCTCCTCCTTTTCCTCAACCTCTGCTTGCCCTGGCCGTAGACTTGGAGGAAGTTTAGGGGAGATAACCCCAGAGTGCCAGTCCTCTTCCCCTCCCATCTCCTCTCCAGTGTTTTCTACCTTCCATGTGGGCTTCCAGGATGGGATTTCCACCTCCTCTCAGACCAGGAGAAGGGTGACTAGGGACATGAGATGTGAGGCTCTAAGGCTGGGCAGGAGGGGAGGGAGGAGGATGAGGGAGGACTAGGGAGTAGCTGATGTGCCATTTCTCAGACTCCATGGTGCCCCTGGCTATTGCTTTACTTCTCTGAGGAAGAAAGCAAAATCTTTCAAGTGCCCATGAACCATCCAGGAAATTGCAGCACTACCTATGAAATACAGGAGATGCTCAATAAAATTCATCTGAATCTTAGTTTAATTTACTTTCTCTCCCTCACTCTCTCCCTGGCCCTCTCCTCTCTCTCTCTCTCTCTCTCATCATCATCATCATCATCACCATCACATAGATGCTCCATGGAGTCCACAAGCTCAAAATCTTAATGATCAAATAATCATCATCTTCTATTTCACAACCAACTCCTGCTTTTCACAGTTTTATGCATGACACTTTCCTGGTTCAAAAAAAGCTATTGTTACTCTTTAGCTCTCCTTATTATCTTCACATTTCAAAGAGAAGATAAGATTTATCTATTATTAATCTATCCTTTCATTCATAATCCCCATCCTTTCATTCCTATTACCGCCCTTATCATAACTTCGTATCTGAACCTCCCTGTGTCTTTGCTTCTAATTGCCCACCTCAAAGATCCTCAGCAGATTCACAGATGCGTGAGTATAGTCAGTGATAATATCAGCATTTCAGACCAGCGGGGAAATGATGGATTTATCAATAAATTAGAACAAATGATGCCATACATATACTTTTTTGTCTTATGCCTTATATCAAAATAAATCCAATATCAATATGATTTTAATATAGTAAATGTAACTTTGAAAATACTGGAATAAAACAATAGATGACTATTTGCTAGTCTGGAAATAGGAAAAGCCTAAGGTCACAAATTGTAAATAAAAGGTGTGACAGTTTTGGTGAAATCAAAATTTTAAATTTCTATTCCAATAATTGGTAAACACAAACATCAAGTGGGAGAATATTTAATATATACATAACAGAATTAATATAGACAAATCAGGTAAATCAATACAGCATAATGAGAGGATATGAGCAGAAAACTCAAAAAACAAGAAATATAAATAGCCTAAAATATGCAAAAATTGCTCAATCTCATTAGTATTCAAGGAAATATAAAATTAACACAATAATGAGATCACTTGTCACCTGTCAGATTGGCAAAGATATTAAAGAATATTAATAACTGGGTGATAGTATAGGAAAGAGCCATGTTTCTAGTCTACTTTTGGGAGTGTAAATTGGTATAAAATTTCCAGAGGGCCATTTGACATTATTTACCAAAAGCCTTAAATACCTCTTTGATCCAGCAACTTCCTATATGAGATTTTATTTGATGAAAATACACCAAGAAATGTACAAATATCTATGCATTTTTTAAGTTGCTATAATAATGTTTATAACAGTAAAACATCAGTAGCAATATAAAGGTAAATCAATGAAGGATTTGCTAAATAAATTAAGGAATAGTGATACAATAGTATATATAATAATGTATCCATTAAAATGTGGGTATAGTTTATTTTCATGAAAATGCTCATGGTTTATGTATAAAGGATTTACAATTATGCACATGATGTCATTTTATTTTTAAAAATTATGTGAAATATATAGAGATATACAAACTGCTAGCAGTTGTTGGTATTGGTCATTTCCAGGTTCTTTTTACTGGCTGTTTAGAAATAAAAAAATAAGAATTCAGATATAGTCTTAAACCCTTAGCCAAGATTCTATCCTACATTTTTAACTCCAAATTACCTTTCTAATACCCAATTTCAAGCTCAGAGTCAGGGAGCCAAGTTAAAGGATGCTACCACAGTCTAGATATATAGTGAGTAAGGATAGCAGGAAAAGGGGGAAATTAGACAAGGAGGAGTTAAAGATGATGCTGGAGTTTCATATCTGTCTGACAGGGAGGCCCTTGGCCAAAAGAGAAGATGGTTTAGCTGGAAGATGCTGGGTATTTAGACACTTAACACAGAACCTTGAACATAGTGGTGATTGAATGTTTCTTTAATGGATGAACGTGGTTCCATATGATCCTTATTATAGTTTGATGTATCAGTACTCTATTGGCAATATTCTCTGGAGATTCCAAGAAGAGACTGATCAAGGCAGTTCAAAACAATAAAGAAAACATTGCAATCGGAATCGGATCTCTTTTACTCAGTCACCTCAGCCTTTCTTCTGTCTGGGGGTTCTGCCCTGGGACTGCAATGCCACTTTTCCAGAGAGGTCTTCCCTGACTTCCACGTTCAAGAAAAAGAAGGAAGTCCAGTCCTCCTGTTCTCACTTGTCTAGTTGTCAGAATTCAGCTGGTGCCTAGGAAAGCACAAATCTCTGCCCTTCTCATCTGGACTTGTCACTGGCATATTTCGTTTCCTTATTGTGTGCTGGACTTAACTAACATATAGAATGCACCAAGAAGTCTGCTCAGAATGCCCAGGGTATCAGCCTCAAAGAGGTGGGCCCTTCTCAAGGGTCTAACCCCCTGCACTTACCTTGCTTTGGGCTCTCAGGCAGCGCTGACACTCTGCTTGCAAGGGTCTGTCTCCCTTCATCATCACAATAGCAGATGTAACTTAAGCGAACTTAGAAAAGCTAAGTGACATATCCTGGATCACAGAGCATGCATTTGATGGAGGTCAGATTCCAATGTGGGGAGAAGAAATCTAGCAGTATGGCAGGCATGTTATTGGAATGCTGGTTGGGTATAACCCAAAAGTAAAGGGTGGTGCTGGTTTTGGACCCCATACTGCTTTCCGGAAGCGTGGTAGTGGGCTGTGACATATTGTTCCTGCCTGGTGGGACTGACCTGCTTCCCCACGGCTCAGGTGGGAGAGCCTAGTGCTGAGAACACAGGAAAGCTGAGGCCCGGCTGGCCTGGCCAGAGACTGTTCTTGGTGGTTACCCTAGCACAGCATAGCTTTCCATACACAGTCCGCCCTCTGCTCCAGAAGTGTTCTTTTGTCCCAAGTGTTCTCAGGGACCAAAATATAATAAGGAGTTATTATATTCTGCAGGCTTTTTGAAGGCTTTACCTCCTCTCTTCCAAAGAACACTCACTTCAGGCTCCTTATGGTAAGAGGTGGGTCTCCTCTTATGGGCCATTCTGGTAAATCATTGGCCTCAGAGGAGATGTCTGAGCCCTATATTTCTTTATACTCTCATTTTCTCAATATTCTTAAGCTACAGGATCAAATTACTGGCATGATTCAAAAAGCATGAGAGTGGACCCAATTTTTTTGACAATTTAAATCCCATTTAAACCTCCCAGTTTTGTAATGAAAATCAAATTTTGAGATGTGATATATGAGCACCTAACAATTGCTAACATTCTGGACTAAGAATAAAAGAAAAGAAAGGAACAGCCTCTAAAACCTTACAAACCTTTGCTTGATTAGTAGAGCAGCAACACATAATTCATAAGCCCCTGCAAAAAAAAAAAACCCATAACTAAGAAGAAACATTTTAATTAAGAGCCTTTAAAGCATTGTTTAAAAAATGTTCCAAGTTATGATAACTTAAAAACTTTGTAGAATTCAAGCATATTGTAATAAAAATATTTTAAAATATTGATTTAAAATTCAAGTTGAGCTTAAGTGTCAGATATATTACACATTCCTTCTGATGAATTCAAATCTAACTTTTTAATCTTCTTTAAGCCAGATATAATGCCTATGGGCTGTATAATTTTAAATTAACTTTTCAAAAAAGATCTGGGGCATTGTAGCTAGCAGCCATGTACATGCATGTCCTTGCTACCTTGAATGTCTGGTCTCCAGGTTCATACTGTGGTATAAATGGGGGGAGTCTGTCAAGTCTGAGTTTTAAATAACTTGAGAAAATGGGTTCTTGTAACTTTCCCCCGGGATTTAATACTAATCCTGCTATTGAGAAAATTATGAGGATATCATTAGGAAAGTTACAGCACTTGGACCCTCTTGAAAAGGAGCTGGTCTTTGTAGCCTTTGTTTAGCCAACTGAGCCACCCAGGCGCCCCTGGTCTTTGTAGCCTTTGTAAACTCTACATCAAGTCACATGTTATTTCTGCTTTTGGTAAGTGGTTTTATTTGTATGCCTTTATTAGTTATAAAAGCAGTAACAGTCTAAAAGAATCCAGTAGAAATAATACAAAAACAAAAGATTGAGCAGGCCAGAAGAAAACTGTCCACTCTCTCCTCCACAGGCTTCCCCCACTGCACCCACCACTTACGTTGCAATGGTCATTGACGTGCCTGTGGCTCCCACCAGACTGTGAGCTCCTTGAGGACAAGAAATGCATCATAATCTCATGTGGATGCTCAGTTTCTCTCATTTTTGTTGATGTTTACATCATCCTCCATTCATATCCTATGGTCCTGGTCCTTAATGAATAGTACACAGGATTGTTCCTACTTCAGAACAGTGTGCCATTTAAAAGGAGAATGTATCAGCAAAGGAAGAAAAAAGGTTTTCAGAGCCACCAATAATAGTACCATCTAAAAACTATCCATGGCCCAGTCAGTTGAGTGTCTGACTCTTGATTTTGGCTTGGGTCATGATCTCAGAGTCAGTGTGGACCCTGCTTGAAATTCCCTCTCCCTCTCCCTCTCCCCCTACCCCTACCCCTCTCTCCCCCCACCTCTGCCCATCTCCCCTGCTTGCTTTCTCTCTCTCCAAACAAACAAAACAACAAAACAACAACAACAACACATAGAACATCTATGGGAGAGGAGCCCTGTGGATCCAACCCTAATATCTGGTCCTCCTGATTTAAAGAATGGATGCATCAAGACACCAGGACCTCTAGCCATTTAATGGCTACATCATAGCAGAACTCCCCTACTCTGATTCCAGCCTTAGGGGAGAGGAAGGTTTCCAGGTTACTTGAACTTAGATTTCAAATTTTCCTTCTTGTAATTAAGTAAAGTGGCATCTGACCATATATCCATAAGCCTTTTGTGAGCTTTATTAGAGTGACTCAGAATCCACAAATCAGATCAACTCTGGGACAAAGGGAGAGTTCCTATGCAAGGATGATAGTGCATTCACAAGTTGGCCCCTTTTGGATAACATGCCTACCTCCAAAACCATTCTCTCTCATATGTCCTCAGCCCCAGGCTCAGTGCTGAGTGGATAGGCTGGATTGGACATGATCCCACATCGCAAGAGTCTCACAAGTGAAAAGTGGAAGAAATATGTCCTGTGTGCTATGGTAGAAGACTGTATGGGCACCGTGGGAGCAAAAGAAAACCATTTGTTCTATCTGGGTGTAGGAGAGGAGCCATCTACATTTTGGGAGAAAGGTGTGTTTCCCATAAACACCCTCCAGAAATAGGACAAGATTCATTAGAAGGCAATCAGGAGGAGGTACTAACTAAAGAAAACATAGGGAGCCACTGAAAATACCAGGAAACCTTGAGGTTCACTGATTTTATTGATCAAATAATGGTTTTACAAGACTGATAGAATGTGAATGTTTCAAATAACCTCAGAAAGCATTTAGAGGGTTTATGTATAGTAAATACACTTCTGGAGTCTCTAAATGCCTTTAAATCTTGGAGCACCTTTTTTTATTACGTGAATGGAGGACCCAGAAAAGTAAGAATGTAGAATTCTTTTCCGTAATGAGGAATAATGCCACAACATTTGGCCAGGCGTGGGGCCAGGAGTCAGCAGCCCATTGGCCAGAATTAGGGATGGTATTACTGGGATTACATAGTGGTTAAAGGCTCTAGAGTCAGGCGGCCTGAGTTTGAATTTTGGGTCCACCAGTCATGTAATCTCTGTGTTTCAGCTTCAAAAAATGAGGCCAACACTAGTACCAACTGCATAGGTGTCCTGGGGATTAAATGAGAGAACATGTGTAAAGCACAGAAGAACCTGGCACATGGTAAGCCCTCAGTAAGTGCCCACTTTACACAGAAGGGTGGCTGCTGGCCTCTGTAGTCTTGCAGATTACAGAACACAAGATAAAGCTACTTAATGCATAGCCTTCTTGCCTTATCACCCACTGGGTCGCTCAGTGGGTTGGTTAAGCGTCCCTCTTTGGCTCAGGTCATGATCTCACAGTTTGTGGGTTCGAGCCCTACATTGGGCTCTGCACTAATAGTGCAGAGTCTGCTTGAGATTCTTTCTCCTCCTTCTCTCTGCCCCTCCCCTGCTCATGCTTTCTCTCTCTCTCAAACAAATAAGCTTTAAAACAAAAGAAAATGAAAGGAAAGGTCGGGGGGACTGGCATGAAGGAAAGGACAATGGTGTAAGTGAAAAACAAAAAGAAAAAAGAATCAAAGAAAAAGGAAATCAAAGAGCCAGAGGGAAATATCAAGACAGAGAGGAAAGGGGAGAAATGGACCCAAACATATTCTGAGAGGAGCTAAAAGTGACAGGGAAAGAGCTGTATGGTCAATGGGGCTCCAGAAATGCCTCAGTCTTCACCACACCCATGGCCCTCAGTTACTCTGCATCCCTTTCTTGTCTGTATTGCTTGAAGTTCTACTTCATATTGGAATAGTTACCTGTGTTTGCTGGAAAATACTTGAAAATATCAGAAAGTATTTTAAATGATATAAATGACCTATAATCTCATCTGCCCAGAATGAGCATTGTAATAATATCGAATATTGAATAATTCTTTCCATTTTTTCTTACAGTGTGTCAATAACATGAATTTTTTTTATTTAATTTTTTTTTAAATTTACATCCAAATTAGTTAGCATATAGTGAAACAATGATTTCAGGAGTAGATTCCTTAATACCCCTTACCCATTTAGCCCATCCCCCCTCCCACAACCCCTCCAGCAACCCTCGGTTTGTTCTCCATATTTATGAGTCTTTTCTGTTTTGTCCCCCTCCCTGCTTTTATATTATTTTTGTTTCCCTTTCCTTATGTTCATCTGTTTTGTCTCTTAAAGTCCTCATATGAGTGAACTCATATGATTTTTGTCTCTCTCTGACTAATTTCACTTGACATAATACCCGCTATTTCCATCCACGTAGTTGCAAATGGCAAGATTTCATTCTTTTTGATTGCCGATTAATACTCCATTGTGTGTGTGTGTGTGTGTGTGTGTGTGTGTGTAAGATATACATCTTCTTTATCCATTCATCCATCGATGGACATTTGGGCTCTTTCCATACTTTGGCTATTGTTGATAGTGCTGCTATAAACATCGGGGTGCATGTGTCTCTTTGAAACAGCACACCTGTATCCCATGGATAAACGCCTAGTAGTGCAATTGCTGGGTCGTAGGGTAGTTCTACTTTTAGTTTTTTGAGGAACCTCCATACTGTTTTCCAGAGTGGCTGCACCAGCTTGCATTCCCACCAACAATGCAAAAGAGATCCTCTTTCTCTGCATCCTCACCAACATCTGTTGTTGCCTGAGTTGTTAATGTTAGCCATTCAGACAGGTGTAAGGCGGTATCTCATTGTGGTTTTGATTTGTATTTCCCTGATGATGAATGATGTTGAGCATTTTTTCATGTGTTGGTTGGCCATCTGGATGTCTTCCTTGGAGAAGTGTCTATTCATGTCTTTTGCCCATTTCTTCACTGGATTATTTGTTTTTTGGGTGTTGAGTTTGATAAGTTCTTTATAGATTTTGGATACTAACCCTTTATCTGATATGTCTTTGCAAATATCTTCTCCCATTCTGCCAGCTGCCTTTTAGTTTTGCTGATTGTTTCCTTTACTGTGCAGAAGCTTTGTATTTTGATGAGATCCCAGTAGTTCATTTTTGCTTTTGTTTCCCTTGCCTCCGGAGATGGGTTGAGTAAGAAATTGCTGCAGGCAAGATCAAGAGGTTTTTGCCTGCTTTCTCCTTGAGGATTTTGATGGCTTCCTGTCTTACATTGAGGTCTTTCATCCATTTTGAGTTTATTTTTGTGTATGGTGTAAGAAAGTGGTCCAGGTTCGTTCTTCTGCATGTCGCTGTCCAATTTTCCCAGCACCACTTGCTGCAGAGACTGTCTTTATTCCATTGGATATTCTTTCCTGCTTTGTTAAAGATTAGTTGGCCATATGTTTGTGGGTCCATTTCTGGGTTCTCTATTCTGTTCCATTGATCTGAGTGTCTGTTCTTGTGTCAGTACCATACTGTCTTGATGATTACAGCTTTGTAGTATAGATTGAAGTCTGGGATTGTGATGCCTCCTGCTTTGGTTTTCTTTTTCAAGATTGCTTTGGCTATTCGGGGTCTTTTCTGGTTCCATACAAATTTTAGGATTATTTGTTCTAGCTCTGTGAAGAATGCTGGTGTTACTTTGATAGGGATTGCATTGAATATATAGATTGCTTTGGGTAGTATCGACATTTTAACAATAGTTGTTCTTCCTAACCAGGAGCATGGAATCTTTTTCCATTTATTTGTGGCTTCTTCAATTTCTTTCACAAGCTTTCTATAGTTTTCAGCGTATAGATTTTTCACCTCTTTGGTTAGATCTACTCCTAGTTATTTTATGGTTTTTGGTGCAACTGTAAATGGGATCGATTCCTTGATTTCTCTTTCTGTTGCTTCATTGTTGGTGTATAGGAATGGAACTGATTTTTGTGCATTGATTTTTTATCCTGCAACTTTGCTGAATTCATGAATCAATTCTAGCAGTTTTTTGGTGGAATCTTTTGGGTTTTCCATATAGAGTATCATGTCATCTGCGAAGAGTGAAACTTTGACCTCCTCCTGGCTGATTTGGATGCCTTTTATTTCTTTGTGTTGTCTGATTGCAGAGTCTAAGACTTCCAATACTATGTTGAATAACAGTGGCGAGAGTGGACATCACTGTCTTGTTCCTGACCTTAGGGGGAAAGCTCTCAGTTTTTCCCCATTGAGGATGATACTAGTGTTGGGTCGTTCATATATGGCTTTTATGATCTCGAGGTATGATCCTTCTATCCCTACTTTCTTGAGGGTTTTTATCAAGAAAGGATGCTGTATTTTGTCAAATGCTTTCTCTGCATCTATTGAGAGGATCATATGATTCTTGTCCTTTCTTTTATTGATGTGACGAATCATGTTAATTGTTTTGTGGATATTGAACCAGCCCTGCATCCCAGGTATAAATCCCGCTTGGTCGTGGTGAATAATTTTTTTTAATGTATTGTTGGATCTGGTTGGCTAATATCTTGTTGAGGATTTTTGCATCCATGTTCATCAGGGAAATTGGTCTATAGTTCTCCTTTTTAGTGTGGTCTCTGTCTGGTTTTGGAATCAAGGTAATGCTGGCTTCATAGAAAGAGTTTGGAAGTTTTCCTTCTATTTCAATTTTTTGGAACAGTTTCAAGAGAATAAGTGTTAACTCTTCCTTAAATGTTTGGTAGAATTCCCTTGGAAAGCCATCTGGCCCTGGACTCTTGTTTTTTGGCAGACTTTTGATTACTAATTCAATTTCCTTACTGGTTATGGGTCTGTTTAAATTTTCTATTTCTTCCTGTTTGAGTTTTGGTAGTGTATATGTTTCTAGGAATTTGTCCATTTCTTCCAGATTACCCATTTTATTGGCATGTAATTGCTCATAATGTTCTCTTATTATTATTTTTATTTATGTTGTGTTGGTTGTGATCTCTCCTCTTTCATTCTTGATTTTATTTATTTGGGTCCTTTCCTTTTTCTTCTTGATCAAACTGGCTAGTGGTTTATAAATTTTGCTAATTCTTTCAAAGAACCAGCTTCTGGTTCATTGATCTGTTCTACTGTTTTTTTTTGGTTTCAATAGCATTAATTTCTGCTCTAATCTTTATTATTTCCTGTCTTCTGCTGGTTTTGGGTTTTATTTGCTGTTCTTTTTCCAGATCCTTAAAGCATAAGGTTAGGTTGTGTATCTGAGAACTTTCTTCCTTCTTTAGGAAGGCCTGGATATACTTTCCTCTTATGACTGCCTTTGCTGCATCCCAGAGGTTTTGGGTTGTGGTGTTATCATTTTCATTGACTTCCATATACTTTTTAATTTCCTCTTTAACTGCTTGGTTTGCCCATTCATTCTTTAGTAGGATGTTCTTCAGTCTCCAAGTATTTGTTACCTTTCCAAATTTTTTCTTGTGGTTTATTTCGAGTTTCCTAGCATTGTGGTCTGAAAATATGCACGGTATGATCTCGATCTTTTTGTACTTACTTAGGGCTGATTTGTGTCCCAGTATATGGTCTATTCTGGAGAACGTTCCATGTGCACTGGAGAAGAATGTATATTCTGCTGCTTTAGGATGAAATGTTCTGAATATATCTGTTAAGTCCACCTGGTCCAGTGTGTCATTTAAAGCTATTGTTTCCTTGTTGATTTTTTTGATTAGATGATCTGTCCATTGTTGTGAGTGGGGTATTGAAGTCTCCTACTATTATGGTATTACTACCAATGAGTTTCTTTATGTTTGTGATTAATTGATTAATATATTTGGGTGCTTCACATTTGGTGCATAAATGTTTACAATTGTTAGGTCTTCTTGGTGGATAGACCCCTGATTATGACATAATGCCCTTCTGCATCTCTTGATACAGTCTTTATGTTAAAGTCTAGATTGTCTGATGTAAGTATGGCTACTCCAGATTTCTTTTGTAGACCATTAGCATGATAGATGGTTCTCCATCCCCTTATTTTCAATCTGAAGGTATCTTTAGGTTTAAAGTGGGTCTCTTGTAAACAGCATATAGATGGATCTTGTTTTCTTATCCATTCTATTACCCTATGTCTCTTGATTGGAGCATTGAATCCATTGGCATTTAGAGTGAGTACTGAAAGATACAAATTTATTGCCATTATAATGCTTGTAGAGTTAGAGTTTCTGGTGATGTTTGCTGGTCTTTTCTAATCTTTGTTGCTTTTGGTTATATAAATATATATATGTGTATATATATGTAATATATATGTATATGCATACATATATATTGCATATATACATATATATGTATGCATATACATATATATTATATATATATTACATATATACATATACATATATCTGTATACATATATATATTACATATATATTACATATATATATTATATATAATATATATGTAATTTTTTTCATCTTTTCTCCCCTCAGAGAGTCCCCCTTAAAATTTCTTGCAGGGCTGGTATAGTGGTCACAAACTCCTTTAATTTTTATTTGTCTGGGAAACTTTTTATCTCTCCTTCTATTTTGAATGACAGCCTTGCTGGATAAAGAATTCTTGGCTGCATATTTTTCTGATTCAGCACACTGAATATATCCTGCCACTCCTTTCTGGCCTGCCAAACTTCTGTGGATAGGTCTGCTGCAAACCTGATCTGTCTTCCCTTGTAGGTTAGGGACTTTTTTTCCCTTGCTGCTTTCATGATTCTCTCCTTGCCTGAGTATTTTGTGAATTTGACTATGATATGCCTTGTTGATGGTCAGTTTTTGTTGAATCTAATGGGAGTCCTCTGTGCTTCCTAGATTTTGATGTCTGTGTCTTTCCCCAGGTTAGGAAAGTTCTCTGCTATGATTTGCTCACATAACCCTTCTACCCCTATTTCTCTCTCTTCCTCTTCTGGGACCCCTATGATTCTGATGTTGTTCCTTTTTAATGACTCACTGATTTTCTAATTCTTAAATTGTGTTCTTTTGCCTTAATCTCCCTCTTTTTTTCCTGCTTCCTTATTCTGTATAAGTTTGTCCTCTATATCCCTGATTCTCTGTTCTGCCTCGTCCATCCTTGCCGCCGCTGCATTGATCCGTGATTGCAGCTCAGTTATAGCATTTTTAATTTCATTCTGGCTATTTTTTACTTCTTTTATCTCTGCAGAAAGGGATTCTAATCTATTTTCAACTCCAGCTAGTATTCTTATTATCGTGATTCTAAATTCCAGTTCAGACATCTTGCTTGTATCTGTGTTGGTTAAATCCCTGGCTATCCTTTCTTCGTGCTCTTTCTTTTGGGGTTAATTACTTTGCTTTGTCATTTTGAAGGGAGAAAAGGAATTAATGAGGTAGAAAAACTGAAATTAAAAAAATTAAAATTAAAAAAATATTAAAATTAAAAATTAAAAACACACACACACAAATCGAATAAATTATGCTAGGTCCTAGGTGTGTTTTGGTCTGGGTGTTGAAAGTGGTTTGACAGATTGGAGAAAGGAAAAGGGAGGGAAGAAAAAAAAGGAAATCGTTTGAGAATTTGAAAAAATGCATACACTGAAGTAGACTAAAATGAGATGATGGGGATAAAATAGAATTTGAAAAAATATACCCAAAAGTAAAGAATATAGTAGAAAAAAATTAAAAATATTTTTAATAAAAATTTTTAAAAAAATGAATTTTTTCTTTTTCTGTATTAAAGAAAAAAGAAAAGAAACAAAAAAGAGAAAAAAAGATTTAAAAAATTTTAAAAAGTAAGTTGTTTGAAAATTTGAAAAATTTAATACACTGTAGTAGACTAAAATAAAATGATGAAAGTAAAATAGAATTTGAAAAATTTATATAAAATCAAAAAATATAGTAATGAAAATTAAGAATATTTTTAATAGAAATTGAAAATAAAAATGAAGTTTTTCTCTTTCTGCATTCAAGAAAAAAATGATAAAGAGAAAAAAAGAAAAAGAAAGAAAAGAAAAAAAAGGAAATTGTTTGAAAATTTGAAAAGGTGAATACACTGAAGTAGACTAAAATAAATTATGGAAGTAAAGTAGAATTTGAAAAAATTATACAAAATTAAAAAATATAGTAATAAAAATTAAAGAAAGATATTTTTAATAAAAATTGAAAATAAAAATGAATTTTTTCTCTTTCTGTATTCTAGAAAAAGATAAGAATTGTAAAAGAGAAAAAGAAAAAAGAAAGAAAATTCAATAGATGGACCTGCTAACAGATTGAAGTAGGACTGAAATTACTTCATTTCCCCTAGAAGTCAGTCTATGTAGCGCTTTATAGTCCATAAACTAAGCCAGTGGTGAGACTTGTGTTCTTGAAGAGCGAGGTTGGCCCAGTTGGGCAGGGTTCTCCACTAGATGGCGCTCTCCACTCTTCACTAGATGGCGCTGCTAGCCTACTGGGGTGGATTGTTGCCGTGCTCGTAGGTGCATATGCACATGCGCGGGAGCGGTGAAAATGGCACCACCCAGCTACCCAGTCTGTTCTCCCGGATCAGCAATTGTACACCCATCCTCTGTCTTCAGCTTTCGTCCACTCCCCACTTCTTCACTCTCCATGACCAGGCCCCAGGCAGTACCTGTCTCCCAAGTTTTGTCTCGAGTTTTGTCCCAAGTTTTGTCCCAAGTTTTCCCCAGTCCCTTACTTCCAAAGGACTACAGCTTTGACCTGTTCCTCCCCTCTGCAGGAGGGTCTCACCGAGCAATGGCTGAATGGTCAATGGCTGAATATCGACTGCACCCAGGAATGCCCGCTGGGCCCTGTTGTTGCCAGTGCCCTGAGACTGTGGCCAGGTGCTAGCCCACCCCAGAAAGTGTTCGCGAGACAGTGTAGCAGCAGCACTTCAGGGATTATGGAAAATCACAACACACATCTGGCACCTGGCTTTACCCTTAATGACCTTGCCCCAGTACCAGTGAATGTGGCCACCCTCTGGGGTCTGCTGGGACCAAGTGGCTTCAGTAGTCTCTACCAAATGTCCTTCCAGCAGTGGAACTGATTTTCCCCATGTGGCCCGAGAACCTCCCGGACCCCACTCTGTTCCTGGGGATTTGCCCTTCTCACCAGAGCACCGCCAGGTATCGAGCTGTGGAGTTGCAGCCTTTGTGCTCCCCTTTTTTACAGTCTTAATAGAATTTAAACCCTCTCCTTTCTCCCTTTTTAGTTTAGTCTCTGTGGCTGTTTCCAATTTTCCACTTTCCCTCCAGCTGCTTTTGGGTAGGGGTGCTTTTCCCATATTTGGCTCTCTGGTTCCATAATAGTCATAAAGCATATATCATTATTGATTCTTCCCTCTTTCTAATGTCTCATGACCTATAAAATACTGGTTTTAGCGATTCCAGTGAACATTACTTGAATCTCTCCACCAGACTCCATTTTTGTTTTGGACTTCCGAGACTATCCAGGTTCCAGCAGCAGTTGAGACGTCTCTACAATGGCAGTGACTCTGGATGAGGCACTGCAGGCAGCTAAGACTACCAGGCTGCCTGGAGGTCAGCAGCAGCACAAAGGCATTTGAGCTCCTGCCCGGCCAGCAGGTGGCTGCAGGCAAATGATCAAGTGCACTGATGGGTGACGATGGAGCAGGAAACATGAGATGTACCTGTGAATGCATGTGTGTGAATGTGTGTACTTAACGTGAGATCCCAATGCGAACGCATATGCTTTTCAAATGCCAGTGATACACTTACATAAATTAATCACATATGAGGCTGCAAAGAAGATCTAAATAAATCTCAAGAGCTAGAAATCATATGGTACAGTGTTTTACCAAAATAAATGAAAGCTGAAAATTGATAGTGGAAAATAGAAAAAAAAAAGGTTTCTAAGCCCTTGGAAATAAATGCCTCTCTTATAAATGACTTGAGTTTTTAAACAGCTTCCATTTTATGGCATAATTAGAAATGAACCATTGTCATTAAAAGAAAGCAATGCATATCACTGTGTGTCCAAAATGGTACACTGGAGATAACTTGTAGCCCTAGCACTATTTAAAAATGAGAATTATGTATAAAATGAAACATTCACTAAATGTATTATGCTAAGCAAAATAAGTCAGTCAGAGAAAGATAAATACCATATGATTTCACTCATACATGGAATTTAAGAAACAAAAGAGATCAACATATGAGGAGAAAAAAAGAAAAGAAAAAATAGAGAGGGAAATAAGACACAGGAGATTCTTAATGTTAGAGAACAAACTATGGGTTGACGGAGGGAGGTGGGTGGGAGATGGGCTAGATGGGTGATGGGTACTAAGGAGGGTACTTGTGATGAGCACTGTGTGTTGTATATAAGTGATGAATCACTGAATTCTACTTCTGAAACCAATATTGCACTGTATGTTCACTAGAATTTAAATAAAAATTTTAAAAGAAAAAAAAAGAAACATTCAGTCAGTGTGAGAAAAATACTAGTGCTAATATAGTAAAAAAGAACAGGGGTGTCTGGGTAGCTCAGTCGATGAAGCATCCGACTTCGGCTCAGGTCATGATCTCACGGTTCATGGGTTCAAGCCCCATGTCAGGGTATGTGCTGACAGCTCAGAGCCTGGAGCCTGCTTTGGGTTCTGTGTCTCCCTCTCTCTCTCTGCCCCTCCCCTACTCATGCTCTCTCTCTCTCTCTGTCTTTCTCTCTCTCTATTGAAAATAAATAAACATTAAAAAAATTTTAAGAGAACAAACTGATACATATAAAAGTACCAATTAGATAAATTTCAGGAAATGCGTATTCTTGGTTTAAAGGGGAAAAATACCTCCTTCTTTGAAATGACCTATTGGCACCTCCTGGGCAAGTCAGCCTGAGGAAGATTTTTTTAAAAAGAAAAGAAAGAGATATAGGAAAAGAGAGAAGAGAACACAAAATTAGAATGAGGAAAAAATATATCACCACAGATAAAAAGAATTTGGTAGGTTCAATATGATGCTATTTTGTGACATGATTAAAAACATATAAATGAAGGGGATTATTTTCCACACTGTTTTAGAGCAGTAGTTTCCAATCTTTTTAACATTATAGAATATTTGAAAAATGATAATGTGTGTGTCATAATGCTGTAAAAGAGATTTTATCTGTGCCTGGACACAACAGACAAACAGTTGATTATCTGTGCTGGCCATCCCAGCACATCTGTATTTATGGTCAGCTGGTGGGAGACTATATTCTAGAAGTCCTAGTCAATGCAATGTGCCAAGGTGAGGGTAAAGGGAGCTGAAGAGGAAGAAAATGGCAAAAGAAGGAAAGAAAATGACCAAAATTGTCATTTTTTCCACATACTATTATCTACTTAAATTGATGGAGAAAAACATGGAAACACTCTGAGAAAAAAACAGAAGCAGAAGAGTTAGGAGTTGTCCAGGGGAATTCTAAGTTCAGAATTCATAGATGCAAGCAGGAAGAAGAGACATTAGAGCTAATTATTGGAATGATTAAATTACCAATGGTTGTTCAATCCCTTCTCCTCTGCTTATGCTGAGCAGCAGGCCAAAATCTCATTTTCTGTGAAACTAAAGCAGTGCATCTAGATAGTGGGAACAGAGACACAGGATAGTTTTCCAAGTAGGATGGGGAAACCATGATGGATGGAGGCACTAAGAAAACAAATTTTAAAACCATTGACATACTCCAGATGGCAACGTGTTCTGTTCCTCCAAACAATGAAAGGAGGTTCATCAGAAACCAGAGCCATAGCTAAATAAATTGGTAATTTCAATCTAAAGGTGAGATGAAAATCAAAAAATGCCAAGCATTCAAGGAAACCCTTTGCTTTGAAAAAGAGGAACCCAGAAGCACCTTGGTGGCTCAGTTGGTTAACCGTCCCACTCTTGATTTAGGCTTAGGTCATGATCACGGTTGTGGGATCGAGCCCTGCATCAGGCTCTGCGCTAACAGCACAGAGCCTGCTTGGGATTCTCTCTCTCCCTTTCCCCCTGCCCCTCCTCTGCTCTTGTGTAACACTCTCTGTCTCTCTCAAAATAAATAAACATTTTTTTAAAAAAGAGGAACTCAATTTTATAAACAGAAGAGATAATACCTAATAAAATCACAAAACAAAAAGATGTGAAAATTATTTCAGTTAATATAATCACACATGTGTTATAAAACAATACCTCCATTACATGGGAAATACTTTATGACCGTTGAAAAAATACTGGAGAACTTAGTAGACAGGAAGGAGAATGGGCTGAATAGGCAAATGAATAATGTTGAGGAAAGGATGAGTGGGCTAGACAAGTAAATTGAGTTATTCTCCCTCAAAAGCAATACAGAGAGAAAAGATGATATATGAAAGATATATCCAGAAACTCAAGCCCTGTTTGGGAGGAGTTCCCAGAAAAGCAAATAAAGAAAATGGAAGAGATGAAATAGTCAAACTTTAAGAAAATTCCATACAAGCTGAAGAAACAAAGTCTTCAGGTTAAAAAGTCCCATTGGATGGTGAGCCTGAGGAATGTCATAGAGGATCAAATCCAAAAAATGTCATAGAGGATCAAATCCAGTAAAATTCAGAATACCAAGAATAAAGGGGAATGCTATAAATTTTTCCTGAGAGAAAATATAATTTGACTCTCAAGAAATAAAAAAAAATCCACGTTTCTCTTCAGCAACACATTTTTTTCAAGAATGCGACAAAGTAGTACATCAAAAATCTGAGGAAAGTTCATTTTGAACCTAAAATCCTATACCTAAACTACCACATAAATAAAGCATTTTCAAACATAACTCAGAAAATTTATTGTTTTCAGAATCTTCCTGAAAAGACTACTCAAAGATATACTCCAGGTATATCAGATTAAGGGAAGATGTCTCTCTCTCTCCCTCTCCCTCTCTCTCTCTCTCTCCTTCTCCCTCTTTCCCTCCCACCCTCCCTCTCATTCTTTCTCTCTCCCCTATCCCCACACACCCCAACGTGATGAAGTAAAAAAATAAGTAAATCATATAATTAAACCCAATTGATCACTGCTGGAAACAATCTCCACATGACAGGTAATAGTGCAGGGTGAGAGAGTGGGTTTGGGGAAGAAGGAAATAAGAGTATTCTATGGTTTTAATCTTACTGAAGGAGAAAGATATAGTAGACAGAGATATTGGTGAACAATGTGTCAATCTAAAATATAAGTTGGAATTTTTCAGAATTGAACTCATTCAAAAACTTAACACCAATTTACCTTGGGATGCAAATTAGTACAACCATTCTAGAATACAGTTTACCATAATCTAGAAAAAGCGAACATACACATAATCTAACTGTATACTTTCAACAACCACTTTATTTGTTCTGTTTCTATTTTAATTTGTCTGTACTTTGTTCTTAATTCTGGTGATCATCATTAAGGATAGATACTTTCCCCCCTAGAAACATTACTTTATTTCATAAGAGAGTATTTCAGAAGTTCTCTTCAGCCACATTCTACCACCTTACTCCTCTTCACCAATCAATCAATGAAGCCTCACCGGTTTTATCTTGATCCCTCCCCAGGCTGTCTGTTCTTTCTGTCCCTTCTACCATCACCCCATTCACTAGGACAGCCTCATTCATCAGCTAGCTGGACTCTCCACATCCATGCTTGTTCCCTTTTAATTCATTCTCCACAACGACGCACAGACATTTTCAAAATGCCAATCTGTTCATGTGTGCCGTTGGCTTAAAATTTTTCAATGTCATTGGGTATACAAGAGATTTCAATGATAATTGAGGCCATATTATTCAAAAGCATCCTCTAAGTATAATGCTTTGTTTAATTTGGTACTGGTTAAATGAATAGTCCTTACATTCTTCTTTGTCCTTCATACATGAACTATTTCTCACAGAAGAAAACACAGCCAAAGAAATTTCAAACCAAACAAAACTCCAAATGAAAACATAGCAACGGAACTTTTTCAATACTTCTTTAACACAGCTATTCGGTTCCTACGTGCCCAATTCCTGCTACCTCTCCAATCATAAATCACACACTGCACCTCTTTGGGTTCTTTTCCTGGGATTTGCTTCTTGCTGCCACAGGCCCTTTGTTGTTTCTGCTCACAACACTCTTTCTACCACCTGCCCTCCACAACCTTTCTTGTAAATTCGTACTTAAACTTCAGATATTAATGCCAGTATTGCTTTCTTAGAGATATCTTTCTTGACCTCTCCAGACAAGGTGAAATGTGTGTGTGTGTGTGTGAAGTTCTTGGTTTGTATTATATATTCCTTCAGACACTTACCTTGAACTTGCAATGATGTGCTCATTTGTGTGGTTATTTGATTTATATCATTTGTGATTTACCATGAGCTCCATGTGGGCAGGAACACTGTCTACTTTGGCCCCATATTTTAGAGTCTGGCGTAGAGAGATGCCTGAGTAAATATTAGTAGAAGAAGTAAAAGGGAATGATGAGTGGAGGCTGTGGTCAAAAACTTGGAACTTGGAATTAGAGGGAAAGATATTCTGTTTCTACTTTTGCCACTTAGCCTTGGACAACATATGTAAGCTCTCCAAAGCTAGGTGTCCTCCTGAGTGAAATGAGCATCACAGTAGGGACAGAGGATTGATTAAGAGCATTAAATGCAACAGCACAAAAGCACTCAGCACCTGCCCAGCTCCTGGTAGGCACTCAGCAGTGTTATTTATTGTATTTTCATACTTCCTTATTTTTCTTCTTCTACTGTTCAAAATCTTCAGGTTGAAATGTTCACCTTGTCCACTCATACTTTTTTCAATGTGATTGGATAATCTTTTAGGTGCTCCTAAAACTCTTCCATTTCAGGCCATCTATAAAGCATTTGAATGACACCCAGAAAGAGGAGATGATAGCACTACCAGAACTGGGGTTCAGGGCTGGGGTCCCCAGGCTGCAGCCCCCAGCATGGACACCTTCTGGGGGGTGACAGGATATGTCACTGAGGCAGAGGCCTCTATGCTCTGCTCTTTGTCTTTTCTTTTCTTTCTTTTTTTTTTTTTCACTTCTGTTGCATTCTCAGCATTTTTTTTTTCAGGAAAAATATAGGTGTGTTTTGCTTATCAATTTGTTTCATTTTTACCTTAGGTTCATATGCTTATGTTAGACAAGTCTTAATGCCTTGAAGAGTTAGCTAGGGAAAACTCCATTGGTTTCTACTCAGACTTGAAACTGATCAAGTTGTTAGAAATTCATGATTGACTGAGACTATCTGAAGTGTGGCCCACTTCTCCAGGATCAACAAGCATTTGTTACTTTTACTTGCCAGTGGTAACAAAAGGGGCTCAGTGAAGGGGACATCTGGATTGAAATAGACTTTAATTACACCGCACATCCCTCCCCTAGACCAGTGTTTAACTCTGGGAAGAGACTTCAAAGTGTGGCTTCTTAGAAATGCAGGAATCATTTTTAACATAATTGCTCCATCATCACATCTTAAAACTGACACCTAAACCTTTAAGAATAAACTCATAGTCCCCGATTCCTGACACCATTCACCCTTGGTAAATGTTCTCAGGGGACCTGAACGCTATCACTAATTTCAGTAAATGTTTTCATGATTTGGCTGTGGAGTTCATGTCTAACAAGTTCCAGAGGAACCAATTTCCTGCCTGAGGAAACTTCCTTACCAAGTTCCCTAATTATTCCCAGACAGGCATCACCCTATGGAATCCAGCCAGCAGAGGGAGGTTAGGGTTAGGCCACACAAGGCAGCTACCGTTTAGTCACCAAGGAAACAGATCAACTGTACCGAATGGCATGTTTAACACGAGGAGACCAGGGAGCTGTAAACCTGTGTATTTCTGCTTCCTCTTGCTTTCTTTTAGCACGAGGGGGATGCCAAGTCAATCAGGACATGCATCCTCCTCTAAAAAAGTCATTGAGAAATTGTCTACAGTGAATTCTCCAACCACCATTCTCAAACTGTTTAGTCTCAGGACCCCTTTATAGTCTGACAATTTATAGAGAACCTCAAAGAGCTTTTATTTATACAGATTAGAATAACTGATACTTACTATACTAGAAATTAAAACTAAGACATTTATAAATATTTACTTATTCATTTAAAAATAACAATAGTATAACCCATTGTACATTAATAGAAATAACACATTTTGATGGAAAATAGTTGTATTTTCAGAAAATATTTAGAAGAGTGGCATTGTTTTGCATTGTTGCAAATCTCTTTAATGCCTGGCTTAATAAAAGAACATAGCTGAATTCTCATCTTCTGCATTCAATCTGTTGTGATATAATGCATCATGTAGCTTCTGGAAAACTCTGCATTTCTGAGAGAATGATAGATAAAAATCAAATCATATTTTTAAGTAATTTTGACCTCACAGAACCCCTAAAAGGGTCTCAGTGTCCTTCAGGGGTTCCCAAACCAACTTTGAGAACCACTACTCTAAAGAAAACTGCAATAAAAGATGATCACTGAATAGCTTTATTCCTGAATGAAACATAAAGAAATAGACCAAGAAAAAAGGCTGAAAAAAGTGTTTAAGATGGAAGTGTCTATGTCCTACTCTTGATATTTCCGCTACTTTTGACCATTGCAACCTACAAGGAGTTCCCGTCTGCTGCTGGGATGTTGTTACAATGACATCAGGGATGGTATGCTCCTGTTTCTAGATGGTAATCAGAAAAACAGAGAAATAGCCCATCTAGAAGCCCTCACACCAAAACCAAGTTTGCTATATTTTTTATAACACTGACTTGATGTTCTATAAATCGCCAAATATCATAAGTCCACAGAGTGTATTAGCAAAGGCTAAAATCTTAGGGGAAAAAGCAGGTCATACTTGGAAACAGGAATGACAGATATTGAAAGAATTTTCATGTGCAGTGAATGTCTGGTGTCGCCTTTTAAGGCCAGGCGGGAAAGTGGAAAAAAAAAGGGGGGGGGGGGGGAAACATGAACTTTCTGAAAAGAATTGCCTTTGTCTACTTCCCCAAAGCAACAGTTTGTTATGCCCAAATTGCCCACGATGATGGGATGCTGGGAGACGTGCACAAGGACCTGTGATGACCCCAGGTGTTGTACCTCCCAAGCAAGAATGATCAGTATTTGATCTGAACAACTCTGCTGACAATCTGCTGAAACCTGTCCTGGGACTACAGGTCTACTCAATGAGGCCACCTCCAGAAATGAGCTCCAGCCAGGGATGTACACTAGGGACAACAGCTCAGTGCGTGGCCATTGGAGAAATGCCTGGGGCATGTAAGCCCAACTTGAGAGTGTCTTCAGCTCCTTTTCTTGCACCATATGAGATGCAGTAAAGCAAGCTTCTGGGCCAAAAGCATGAACTCTGACGTCCATGAAGTACGTTCTTATCCCATACAGCCACAAAATAATTTTGAATATTTGGACAAATTATTTAGTATCTCTTGGCTCCTCTGTTAAATGGTATTGTTGTGAAGAATAAAATGAGTTCAACCATGTAAAGGGCTTAGCCAGGTGTATAGTAAATGCCTAATAAATACTAGCTATTTTTACTTATTTTTTTATTAAAAATTTTTTTTTCAATATATGAAATTTATTGTCAAATTGGTTTCCATACAACACCCAGTGCTCATCCCAAAAGGTGCCCTCCTCAATACCCATCACCCACCCTCCCCTCCCTCCCACCCCCCATCAACCCTCAGTTTGTTCTCAGTTTTTAAGAGTCTCTTATGCTTTGGCTCCCTCCCACTCTAACCTCTTTTTTTTTTTTTCCTTCCCCTCCCCCATGGGTTTCTGTTAAGTTTCTCAGGATCCACATAAGAGTGAAAACATATGGTATCTGTCTTTCTCTGTATGGCTTATTTCACTTAGTATCACACTCTCCAGTTCCATCCACATTGCTACAAAGGGCCAGATTTCATTCTTTCTCATTGCCACATAGTACTGCATTGTGTATATAAACCACAATTTCTTTATCCATTCATCAGTTGATGGACATTTAGGCTCTTTCCATAATTTGGCTATTGTTGAGAGTGCTGCTATAAACATTGGGGTACAAGTGCCCCTATGCATCAGCACTCCTGTATCCCTTGGGTAAATTCCTAGCAGTGCTATTGCTGGGTCACAGGCTAGGTCTATTTTTAATTTTTTGAGGAACCTCCACACTGTTTTCCAGAGTGGCTGCACGAGTGTGCATTCCCACCAACAGTGCAAGAGGGTTCCCGTTTCTACACATCCTCACCAGCATCTATGGTCTCCTGATTTGTTCATTTTGGCCACTCTGACTGGTGTGAGGTGATATCTCAGTGTGGTTTTGATTTGTGTTTCCCTGATGAGGAGTGACGTTGAGCATCTTTTCATGTGCCTGTTGGCCATCTGGATGTCTTCTTTAGAGAAGTCTATTCGTGTTTTCTGCCCATTTCTTCACTGGGTTATTTGTTTTTCAGGTGTGGAGTTTGGTGAGCTCTTTATAGATTTTGGATACTAGCCCTTTGTCCAATATGTCATTTACAAATATCTTTTCCATTCCACTGGTTGCCTTTTAGTTTTGTTGGTTGTTTCCTTTGCTGTGCAGAAGCTTTTTATCTTCATAAGGTCCCAGTAGTTCATTTTTGCTTTTAATTCCCTTGCTTTTCGGATGTGTCAAGTAAGAAATTGCTGTGGCTGAGGTCAGAGAGGTCTTTTCCTGCTTTCTCCTCTAGGGTTTTGATCGTTTCCTGTCTCACATTCAGGTTCTTTATCCATTTTGAGTTTATTTCTTGAATGGTGTGAGAAAGTGGTCTAGTTTTAATCTTCTGCATGTTGCTGTCCAGTTCTCCCAGCACCATTTGTTAAAGAGACTGTCTTTTTTCCATTGGATGTTCTTTCCTGCTTTGTCAAAGATTAGTGGGCCATACGTTTGTGGGTCTAGTTCTGGGGTTTCTATTCTATTCCATTGGTCTATGTGTCTGTTTTTGTGCCAATACCATGCTGTCTTGATGATGACAGCTTTGTAGTAGAGGCTAAAGTCTGGGATTGTGATGCCTCCTGCTTTGGTCTTCTTCTTCAAAATTCCTTTGGCTATTCGGGGCCTTTTGTGGTTCCATATGAATTTTAGGATTGCTTGTTCTAGTTTCGAGAAGAATGCTGGTGCAATTTTGATTGGGATTGCATTGAATGTGTAGATTGCTTTGGGTAGTATTGACATTTTGACAATATTTATTCTTCCAATCCATGAGCAGGGAATGTCTTTCCATTTCTTTATATCTTCTTCAATTTCCTTCATAAGCTTTCTATAGTTTTCAGCATACAGATCTTTTACATCTTTGGTTAGATTTATCCCTAGATATTTTATGCTTCTTGGTGCAATTGTGAATGGGATCAGTTTCTTTATTTGTCTTTCTGTTGCTTCATTATTAGTGTATAAGAATGCAACTGATTTCTGTACATTGATTTTGTATCCTGCAACTTTGCTAAATTCCTGTATCAGTTCTAGCAGACTTTTGCTGGAGTCTATCGGATTTTTCCATGTATAATATCATGTCATCTGCAAAAAGTGAAAGCTTAACTTCATCTTTGCCAATTTTGATGCCTTTGATTTCCTTTTGTTGTCTGATTGCTGATGCTAGAACTTCCAACACTATGTTAAACAACAGCGGTGAGAGTGGACATCCCTGTCGTGTTCCTGATCTCAGGGAAAAAGCTCTCAGTTTTTCCCCATTGAGGATGATGTTAGCTGTGGGCTTTTCATAAATGGCTTTTATGATCTTTAAGTATGTTCCTTCTATCCCGACTTTCTCGAGGGTTTTTATTAAGAAACGTTGCTGAATTTTGTCAAATGCCTTTTCTGCATCGATTGACAGGATCATATGGTTCTTATCTTTTCTTTTATTAATGTGATGTATCACGTTGATTGATTTGCAAATGTTGAACCAGCCCTGCATCCCAGGAATGAATCCCACTTGATCATGGTGAATAATTCTTTTTATATGCTGTTGAATTCGATTTGCTAGTATCTTATTGAGAATTTTTGCATCCATATTCATCAGGGATATTGGCCTGTAGTTCTCTTTTTTTACTGGGTCTCTGTCTGGTTTAGGAATCAAAGTAATACTGGCTTCATAGAATGAGTCTGGAAGTTTTCCTTCCCTTTCTATTTTTTGGAATAGCTTGAGAAGGATAGGTATTATCTCTGCTTTAAACGTCTGGTAGAACTCCCCTGGGAAGCCATCTGGTCCTGGACTCTTATTTGTTGGGAGATTTTTGATGACTGATTCAATTTCTTCGCTGGTTATGGGTCTGTTCAAGCTTTCTCTTTCCTCCTGATTGAGTTTTGGAAGCGTGTGGGTTTTTAGGAATTTGTCCATTTCTTCCAGGTTGTCCAGTTTGTTGGCATAGAATTTTTCATAGTATTCCCTGATAATTGCTTGTATCTCTGAGGGATTGATTGTAATAATTCCATTTTCATTCATGATTTTATCTATTTGGGTCATCTCCCTTTTCTTGGCTAGAGGTTTATAAACCTGGCTACAGGTTTATCAGTTTTTATTTTTTCAAAAAACCAACTCTTGGTTTCGTGGATCTGCTCTACGGTTTTTTCAGATTCTATATTGTTTATTTGTGCTCTGATCTTTATTATTTCTCTTCTTCTGCTGGGTTTAGGCTGCCTTTGCTGTTCTGCTTCTATTTCCTTTAGGTATGCTGTTAGATTTTGTATTTGGGATTTTTCTTGTTTCTTGAGATAGGCCTGGATTGCAATGTATTTTCCTCTCAGGACTGCCTTTGCTGTGTCCCAAAGCGTTTGGATTGTTGTATTTTCATTTTCGTTTGTTTCCATATATTTTTTAATTTCTTCTCTAATTGCCTGGTTGACCCACTCGTTCGTTAGTAGGGTGTTCTTTAACCTCCATGCTTTTGGAGGTTTTCCAGACTTTTTCCTGTGGTTGATTTCAAGCTTCATAGCATTGTGGTCTGAAAGTATGCATGGTATAATTTCAATTCTTGTAAACTTATGAAGGGCTGTTTTGTGACCCAGTATATGATCTATCTTGGAGAATGTTCCATGTGCACTCGAGAAGAAAGTATATTCTGTTGCTTTGGGATGCAGAGTTCTAAATATATCTGTCAAGTCCATCTGATCCAATGTATCATTCAGGGCCCTTGTTTCTTTATTGATCGTGTGTCTAGATGATCTATCCATTTCTGTAAGTGGAGTGTTAAAGTCCCCTGCAATTACCACATTCTTATCAGTAAGGTTGCTTATGTTTATGAGTAATTGTTTTATATATTTTGGGGCTCCCATATTCGGCGCATAGACATTGATAATTGTTAGCTCTTCCTGATGGATAGACCCTGTAATTATTATATAATGCCCTTCTTCATCTCTTGTTACAGCCTTTAATTTAAAGTCTAGTTTGTCTGATATAATTATGGCTACTCCAGCGTTCTTGTGACTTCCAGTGGCATGATAAATAGTTCTCCATCCCCTCACTCTCAATCTGAAGGTGTCCTCAGGTCTAAAATGAGTCTCTTGTAGACAGCAAATGGATGGGTCTTGTTTTTTTTATCCATTCTGATACCCTATGTCTTTTGGTTGGCACATTTAGTCCATTTACATTCAGTGTTATTATAGAAAGATATGGGTTTAGAGTCATTGTGATGTCCATAGGTTTCATGCTTGTAGCGATGTCTCTGGTACTTTGTCTCACAGGATCCCCCTTAGGATGTCTTGTAGGGCTGGTTTAGTGGTGACGAATTCCTTCAGTTTTTGTTTGTTTGGGAAGACCTTTATCTCCCCTTCTATTCTAAATGACAGACTTGCTGGATAAAGGATTCTCAGCTGCATGTTTTTTCTGTTCATCACATTGAAGATCTCCTGCCATTCCTTTCTGGCCTGCCAAGTTTCAGTAGAGAGATCGGTCACGTGTCTTATAGGTCTCCCTTTATATGTTAGAGCACGTTTATCCCTAACTGCTTTCAGAATTTTCTCTTTATCCTTGTATTTTGCCAGTTTCACTATGATATGTCATGCAGAAGATCGATTCAAGTTACGTCTGAAGGGAGTTCTCTGTGCCTCTTGGATTTCAATGCCTTTTTCCTTCCCCAGATCAGGGAAGTTCTCAGCTATGATTTCTTCAAGTACACCTTCAGCACCTTTCCCTCTCTCTTCCTCCTCTGGAATACCAATTACGCGTAGATTATTTCTCTTTAGTGCATCACTTAGTTCTCTAATTTTCCCCTCATACTCCTGGATTTTTTTTTATCTTTTTCTCAGCTTCTTCTTTTTCCATAATTTTATCTTCTAGTTCACCTATTCTCTCCTCTGCCTCTTCAATCTGAGCCGTGGTTGTCTCCATTTTATTTTGCAGCTCATTAATAGCATTTTTTAGCTCCTCCTGGCTGTTCCTTAGTCCCTTGATCTCTGTAGCAATAGATTCTCTGCTGTCCTCTATACTGTTTTCAAGCCCAGCGATTAATTTTATGACTATTATTGTAAATTCACTTTGTGTTAAATTATTTAAATCCTTTTTGATCAGCTGTTGTTATTTCCTGGAGATTCTTTTGAGGGGAATTCTTCCGTTTCATCATTTTGGATAGTCCCTGGAGTGGTGCGGACCTGCAGGGCACTTCCCCTGTGCTGTGGTGTATAACTGGAGTTGGTGGGCGGGCCGCATTCAGACCTGATGTCTGCCCCCAGCCCCCTGCTGGGGCCACAGTCAGACAGGTATGTGCCTTCTCTTCCTCTCTCCTAGGGGCGGGATTCACTGTGGGGTGGCGGCCCATCTGGGCTACTTGCACACTGCCAGGCTTGTGGTGCTGCGGATCTGGCGTGTTAGCTGGGGTGGATCTGCAAGGTGCACAGGGGCGGGCAGGGCAGGCTCAGCTCGCTTTTCCTTCAGAGATCCGATTTGGGAGGGGCCCTGCGGCAGTGGGAGGGAGTCAGACCTGCCACCAGAGGGATGGATCTGCAGAAGCACAGCTTTGGGTGTTTGCACTGTGCAAGCAAGTTCCCTGACAAGAACCAGTTCCCTTTGGGATTTTGGCTGGGGATGGGCAAGGGAGATGGCGCTGGTGAGTGCCTTTGTTCCCCGCCAAGCTGAGCTCTGTCGTCAAGGGCTCAACAACTCTCCCTCCTGTTGTCCTCCAGCCCTCCCGCTCTCCGAGTAGATCCGTTAACTTATAACCTTCCAGATGTTAACTCCTGCTTGCTGTTAGAACACACTCCATCTGGCCCCTCCGCTTTTGCAAGCCAGACTCGGGGGCTCTGCTTGGCCGGTGGGCTGCCCCGGCTCCTTCCTGCCAGTCCGTGTAGCGCGCACCATCTCACTGCCCTTCCTACCCCCTTCCATGGGCCTCTCGTCTGTGCTTGGCTCCGGAGACTCTGTTCTGCTCATCTTCTGGCGATTTTCTGGGTTATTTAGGCAGGTGTGGGTGGAATCTAAGTGACCCGCAGGACACAGTGAGCTCAGCGTCCTCCTCCACAGCCATCTTCTCCGGAAGCCAATACTAGCTATTTTTAAAATGCAAGTTTGATTTTGTTTCTCCCCTCTGTATCATCTTTCAGTGACTCTTCCATACCTTTCAACACTGAGTTCAAACTCCTTTGTTTAGCTCATGAAGTCATTTATAGTCAGAATTCGTTTTCTTTCATGCCTCAAGTATTCTGTGCTGCTGTCACATAACTCTACTCAAGATCTTAAAATCTATCATGCTTTTTAAGACCAGCTTTTCTCTATATGTAGAATCTTCTTGCTTGTTTTTTGCCGTATAACTAACTCTTAATAGTCTTTATAAACTTTGACCAAAATCATCTCCTCCAGGAAGCCTTCCCTGACTCCTAGTCTTAAGAGTCTTATCCAGTGAAGTCTCACAGCACGAATGTTAGCCACAATTATGACATCACCACACAGTGGGGTTAAGTTTATTTGTTTGCTTCAATCACTCAAAGTAATCTAGAAGTTGTGCCTAATATCTAGCGCAGCAACTGGCACATGGTAGGTACCCAATAATCAATTTTGAATTTATGAATGGATATTGAAATGAGATTGCAGACATAATCCACTTGTGTGAATATATAATGTGTGGGATGCGAGATCATGATTATGGTGATGGTGAAGATGGTGGTGGTGATGGCGGTGGTCATGGCAGCGGTGGCAAAAGAGATAGGAAAAGGAGAGAAGAACTGGGATGTCCCTCAGCCCTTCTGCTCCTAAGCCTAACAAAAAGATACATCTATACCTATTAAGGACATGAAACCTGCCGCTGCATTTGTCCAAATTCTTTGATCCCAGAACTGATGTGATTGATTCTCTTACTTTCTATGAGTTCATCAGAGATGGTATTAGTGAATCCTGAACAGTTTAGCTCGCTGAGCTTTCAGCAGTGAGGTTGTAACAATTATATGCTTGAGCCACTAGATGGCACTGAGACTTTATTCTATCTTTGGGCATAGTTCACTAAATCCCTCCTGGAGCTTTCATCCATGTAAGGCTTGAAGGCACCATCCTGAAGCATCTTTCCAGATCCACTTCCTTTACTCCTGATACCCTTCCTGTAGTCTCCTAAAATCAGCTCCTTGGTCCCTGGAACCCCTACAGCTGCACAGTTCTGTCTTCCTCTCTCTGTGATCCATGCAACACTTTATTCATTTGTATCTATCTCTTCCTCAGGTAGAAACATTTCAGTATCAGGCCTGAGCCACACTGAATTCCTACTTCTTCTCTTCTGGATTCTTTCCACAGAACTTCAAACATTCTGGAGTCTCCCCACCTTGAGAAGACCCTCCCTGAATCATGTATCCCTCTCTAGGTATTGCCCTGTACCCATCTTCCCCTAACTCAGAACCTCTGTTCTGAGCTTGACCTATATATCCCAACTATCTACTTGACTTTGACTTCACACTGGTATCTAAACTTTACTCATCCAAACTTGTATTTCATCCCCAAAACTCTTCCTTTCCAGTGTTCCCCATCTCAGCAAATGGAAACTCCATCCACTTTCTGCTCCAACTAGAAATATGTGTTCATTTTTCACCTCTCTCTTCTACCCACACCCATTCCCCATACAATCCATTACCAAGTCCTGGCCATTTGACTTCTTAAGTATGGGTAGAACCATCCACACTGCTCCAATTCACTGCCACCACCTCAGCCCAAGAACATCACTCTCACTTGGGTTATAACAATTGCCTTCCCTGCCTATTTCCACTCTGGAACTGCTTCCATCAATTATAAGCCAGAAAGACATTTTAAAAGTATGAACATATCCATGTCACTGCTTTGCTTAACAACTCACGGCCCACCTGTCATTGGTAGGTAAGTTCAGAGTTCTTGCACTGACAAGATTTTATTTGGTCTGGCTTCTGCCTACCTCTTCATATCATCCCTCCCTCACTCTACAGTCTCCTTCCTTTACTGTAATGACATCAAGTTCCTTCCCATCCAAACCTTCATACCCATCCTTCTTGGACGACTCCATCCCCTTCCCCCTCACCCTGGAGTTGAGCCTGGATAACTCCTACCTGCCTGTGAGGCTCAGTTTCAATGCTGCTTTCTCAGAGAGGTCTTCCTGGTCTTTCCAGTGACCCTGCTCTCCCTGCACACCCTCCAGGTAAGATAAGATCTTCCTGTGATGATCTCAGGGTGTATTGTGCAGTTTCTGTTTAATAGTTGTCACAAATATCACAATTATAGTTATATTTTTAGTGTGTGTATTTAATAGTTTTGTCTCACATTAGATTATCTCACTAATCTTTGTGCTCTCAGGACCTGACACAGTCCTTGGTTCATATAGGTCATTCAACAAATGTTGTCAAGTAAATAAATGACCTTCAGAAGCAATCCCATGCTGCTTTCTAGTCACACAGTACATGAATACATTCTAAGACAACCTGAAGAAAGCTAGATGTGGTCTATAACTTCTATAGGTCTCAGAATGGAGGGAGTGCGATCTCCCTTCATAAGGAACTGCTCTTTTCAACTCCTACATGGAAAAGATCTCTCCAAAGATTAAAAGACCATCTCTTTATTTGTCGTTTTCTTGGAGCTCAATCCAGTCAGTAGGACAGTGGGTTTTCAAAGCAAAAATTAATTACATTTTTAAAAAGTGATTAGGTGATATTTATAAAGTTTGCAAATTTATAGCTGTTTTGGCCCATCAAATCCACACTGTAAAACCTACTGTGCAGGAATTAAAAGCACAATATTTATATTTGTATAAAACTAGTTTCTTTATTTAACACACTTCAAGGGACAAAAAACTAACAAACACTAGTATGGCCACCAATAAACAAATTTAAAGAAATGTTTACACCCAATATTAACAAATATTATACATCTATGAAAAAGAATAAAACATTATATATGATGATAGCCCTAATATATTATCAAATATGTAGAAATTAAGAGGTAAAGCATAGTCAATACCAAGAAATGCAAACTGTTGCCACCATTTGTTATATTTAAACAGAGTTTAGTCAGGCAGCGACCAAATAGCACATAGCTTCTCAGCACAGTCAGAATATATGTGAATCCACCTTTCTTCGCCACAATTTCATCAAAGCTTTTTTCATCTCACTGTTTCTCAAGCTGTAGATCAGTGGATTCAACAGAGGTGTAAGAAGTGAGTAAGACAATGACATCACCTTCTTGGTTTCTGGGGAATAGCCAGATTTGGGTTGTAAATAAGTCATACTGGCTGTTCCATAGAAGAGGGTCACAGACGTGAGATGGGAGGCACAGGTGGAAAAGGCTTTTTGCCTCCCGGTGGCCGATGGCATCTTCAGGATGGCAAAGAGAATCCGAACATAAGACAAGAGGATCAACACAAAAGGAACCATGATAATCAAAACAGTGCCAGTGAACGCATAGATTTCAAACAGAAAGGTGTCTGCGCATGCAAGTTCTAGCACTGCTGGGGTTTCACAAGATATGTGATTGATTTCATTGGGGCCACAGAAGGGAAAACTGAAAACCCATGTGGTCTGCACAGTACCTAACATAAAACCTAAGAGCCATGAAATTATAAGTAATTTCATGAAAACCCTTTTGTTCATAATCATTGGGTAGCTCAGGGGATGGCAGATTGCAGCAAATCGGTCATAAGCCATCGCCCCCAGGAGAAAACATTCAGTCCCACCAAAAAAAAGAATAAAATACATCTGTGCAAAACAGCTCACAAATGAAATTGACGTTTTCTCAGTGGAGAGGACCACCAGCATTTCAGGCATAATGACTGCACTGAAACTCACATCCACCACAGACAGGTTCTGCAGGAACAGGTACATGGGAACGTGGAGGCTCTGTTCCAGGGAGATGATGACTATAATGATGGCATTTCCCATCAGAGTCCCAAGGTAAACAACCAAGAAAACCCCAAAGAGCTGCTCTTGGAGTTCAGGAAAGTTAGAAAAGCCCAAGAGGATGAATTCAACCACAGAGCTTTGATTTTGCCTTTTCATTTCAGTGGTGGAGAGTATATTATTTTGATGGACATTGCATAAAAATTATGAAGTCACGGTCCAAAAGCTAAGAATCTATGTCTGAAATTCACCCCAGATACTCTCGACAGAAGACATAAAAAGGAACACATCCTGACTAAATTCAGTTTGCCAATTTTGGAAATGGCCAATTACTTGGATTAATAAGCTTTTAAAATAAAAAGGAAGAAGTGAAGAATACTGGCTCAGAAGTCTTGTCTGAAAAGCAAAACATAATATCAAAATGTTTTTGCAACTTAATATAATTTGATTTAAACCTAGCCTTAAAACAAACATAGATATTTTATAACCGAGGTTCCATTCCCATCACATTGCTATCACTATCACCTCTTGTTCTCAATTTTATATAAATAGGTATTTTTAAAACTACAAAAAATAAAGTATTAAAAAGTATACAAAGGAGAAAGGTACACAACAAATTTTAAAACAGCCTAATGAATCAGTGTTATAGCACAGTTGATTAACATTTATTATAAATATTCATCATGTTCAAAATACCTGTATGAAACTTGGTTAAATATGAAAACTCTGCAGGAACCTACAAATGGGTTTCTAGTTAGATGTATCTATCTTAGATGATCTGTAAATAGGGTGTATTGTCTTCAGGCTTATTGATTTTTGCAAAGGCTGTCATGGCCAATTACATTGAGATTGGCCTATATGGGAAATTTTAAGGGCCAGTTCTCTATGGCTAATCCTTGTGACCATGATAGTGAAGAATCATCCAATTTTGATCATTCTAAATCTGTGATTTGAACATTTACTCTCTGTCTCTCTCTGTCTTTCCTCTCTCTCCTTTTATCCTTCTCACGAGTTAATATAATCATTAATTATTCAACAAACACTGATTGAGCACCTACTGTTTTCTAGGTTAGGAATCTCAAGGACACAATGGATTCCTCGTCTCAATAGAGAGCTGGAAACGCTATGTAAAATAGCATTCCACTGTTACGTCATACTCCAATATTATGTCTTGTTCTGTGTTTCTCCATTATCATTATCTCCATTTCTCCATTATCATTACCAGCAGACATTGTATCTATATATTAATGGGGCAGATATGATTTACACGTATACACAAGTATAAATTACATATTTATATTTATAGATTACACATGTGTAAAATCTAACTCCATCTCTAAAATCTAAACTCCAGGAATACAAAACTTTGGTTTTTTTCTATGCTATTTTCCCAATGTCTACAACAGCCCATACCCAATAAATGATACTAAACCAACATTTTATGAATAATGGAATTAAAAAATGAGGAAATCCAATATATATGTAAGGAATCCAATCTTGAAAAGAGTGAAACCAAAAACAACACAGTTAGGAACCAGAGGTAAAAACAAGGGGGCTATTAGACATTTCTGTGAGGGATCCAACTCTTCTGAATGGAGAAGGGGGGCGAACAACTACAACCATAGCATGTCACCAGTAGAAGGTACAGTAGGTGGAAGAAGGCATAAGGAGGAGGGAGGACTCATTCAAGTCAAGAGTATTGGATGACATCCTAGCATTACAATGGAGGCCTACTGGCCTTTGTGTGATGTTTTGAAAACCAGGAGATATACACTGTGGGAGATGAAGAACCCAGGAGAACAGAAGGACGCAGCAAGCTAAAGACATTTCATGGAGTCTTGAGAAAAGACCAGTAGGATATTAAGAGTAGGATATTCGTGGAAAGCAAGTTGATTTATTTATGAATTTGGCAATATCATTCATTAAAATCACATGTCCATATTAACTATGCTGATTATAGTTTGCATTTTGAAAAGTCACCAGAAATTAGTAAAATATGGTCACAGGATCAAACACTTAAAACCCATTTCTAATGAGAAAAACAGTAATGTGTGTTAAGGTCCAAATATTTAAAGTGGTAGGTTTTGAAAATTGGAAAACTTAAAGCATAATGTAAATAAAATAGAAAAACTTTGTAGGACTGATTGTAAGCATCGGATGAGGGCAAAAAATGTTCACAACTGGTAACAGATCACTGACTACAGTGGCTGCACCTTTTCTCTGTAACTTAGAGACCCTGATGCTGTCTTGGAGAATTCCTGAAAAGAAATATTTAGCCAGAGCACTACCTAAATAGGCTTCAAACTTTCAGATGAAAAGGTAGGAGTTGCACTTATTTACCAAGTTCCCTTCCAGTTGCAAAATTCTAACATTTGATGATTAGTGTGCGCAAAGTCTTTATACCCCTAATTATTGCCCAAACTTTTCTCTGCAAAGAAGGGAAAGAGAAATCAACCAGCTACAAAACCAAGGAGTCCATGGAGTCAAATGTGTCAGCTCTGTCTAGTGACCCCTGAGCACAGAGACATCACTTCAACAGCATCTCCAATGATCCGCTAGAGAGGAAGTATACATGGGAAACCCACAAACACATACACACAGCCGGATCCTCCCTTTCTTACCTACTGACTCTGTCTCTTTAAATTTCTAAATACTTTATCTGAAGCTTAAACTCCACTCAAAAGCCACCTTCTGAATACAGTTCAGTGCTTCAGGGCACTGATTCTAGAACTATATATGACATTGAATCATATGCCCTGTAGAATCCTTCCCTGGAGAACTTGGAATCACTTCACAAACACTTTCTCATATTTTGGCATGATGACTAAAGAGGCTGGACCTTGGCCCCACAGGTGAGAAACCTCAAGAGCACACACCTGGAGCACCACTCCTTCATAGTCCTTTGGGGAATAAATGCCTCTTCACACAAGAGACACAGTTCACCACCGCATCTCCAATAGCAGGTGAAAAGAGAGTTGACTAAAGGTCGTAAATGGGGAAAGGAGAGATGAGTGGTATGACAGTGTGAGCAAAGGCAGGTGAGCTAGAGGTGGATGATGATTGGATGGAAGGCACAGTTTGGGCAATGGTGGGAAACTAGCTATGGCAAGTACATTGAAGCCCAGGGGTAGAAAACGGATTGCTTACTCCTAGCATCGAAGAACTTTTGATCATTTGTAGTAGAAATATAGAGCCACTGAAAATGTTTGACAAAGTGTCATTACAATTGATTTCATCAAAAGAGCTTTTAAAGTATGAGTCAGGAGTACTGGACTAGCTCGTATGATTTGAACAAATCATGTAACTTAACTACTTCTCTAACTTTCTCTGTAAAATAAACATAATGCGGTTAATCTCACTGAGTATATGTGAAAATCAAGGGGCTCAGGGATCCATCTACACTAGCTTGAACAATCAAGGAGACCATTTGGCTCAGTCCCCACAGAGTGAAGACATGAATCACTCTGAAGACTTGGATCAGTCCTGAACTAGACAGACGATGAGGCTGAATGCAGGTTACCTTTTTCTCTTTCTCACTGCACGTTTCTGGAGCAGCTTCCGTTCTCAAGGAAGCTCACCTCCCCTGGCAGCAATAAGGCTGCCAACAACACTTAGAGATTCATTGTGTCTACTCTGCGTCCATGGGAAATGTATCCCTTATCCTGACAAAAAGGGCTTTGCATTCCCACATTCCATCCAGGAATGTCATTCACCCTCCTGGAATGACACCCCAGGCATGAAGCATTCACATGCACCAGGCTTGGGAATTCTGCCTAAGATGTATTCTCCCTGATTCTTAACCCATGTCCCTTGGGCACTTGTGTCACACATGCTCTGTTTCTTGATGTCAGTAGCGATAATACAGGTGATATGCGGTTTGGGAGAGGTCAAGATGTAGAGTCAGGATTTGTGCACTTCCTACATGTAGATTAGATGTCAATGAAATGTGTACAAGTATGTCAGATACATGCAAAAAGAGATAAAAAGGAAGTAATATTAATGTCAAACTATAATTTTATAGCCAATAGTACTAAATAGAAGAACAACGAAAATGTAGAGAAATTAACACACCATCCTCAAAGATTGGCAGACAAAATAGACCATACAGACATAAAAATGAGAAGGTTATAATTTACCAGACGGTAATGAGAGAGTAAATATAAGAGAGAAACAACATTTTTTACATTGCTAACTTTGTTTTCTTCCCAAAATATGTATATGATATTTACAAAGAGTCATCATATACCTGTCAGAATGAAAATATAAATAAATACACAATAGTTGGCATTTGTACACATGACATACTCATACACCAAAACAGCAGAACAACAGCCAAATGTAGAAAAGAAAACTAAAGCCTTGGAAATTTCAAAACACCCTGAAAGTATCTCTTTAGCTAACAGGATGTTGGAAATGAAATTCAGGCCACTAAGATAGCATTTGCAAATGAACTTATCACATTTTCATTCATCGGTGTGTCCAGAACTATACTCCTGGTCTTCCCCTAAACCTGCTCCGCACTCAGCATTCCTCATCTCAGGGAACGGCAGCTCAAAGCTTCTAGTTCCACGGGCTGAAAATCAAGGAGTCATTTGTCCTCCAAACCCATGTCAACGCCATAACCTATCTGTGGCTCTGTCTTCAAAACACAGCATATCCCTTGCGAGCATTTTCTCTTTCTTTGAGCTAATACCCTGATCCAAGCTACTTTTGTCTTTCAATCGGATAATAGCCATGGCCTTTCAACTTCTCCTTCCTGCCTTGCCTCTGCTCAAAACCCTCCAACAGCACTCTGTCCCCTTTGGTTAGAAGCCAAACCCATGGATTAATGATCTCCTCCCCCATTATTCTGTGAGCCAGCTCCATTGCATCCCCTTGTTCCCTCTCACTCAGCCATTCTAGACTGCTTGCTGGTCCTCGATTCCAACAGCTATGTTCTCATCTCATAGCTATTGCCTTTGTTTTGCCCTGCACACGGACTCTGACTCACCAAAAGACTAACTCCCTTATGCCTCTTTGCTCCAGGGACAGCTTCTCCAGGACATCTTCCTAAGTCAGCATATGCAACAGTCAACTCCAGCCCCACCCTACTGTCCTGATTCATTTTTCTCCACAGCATTCCTCAGCACAGATACATCTACATCAGAAGGACACGGGAAGGTTAAGAACAAAAAGTTGGAGAAAGATCTTCCAAAATGCTAGCCAAGAGAAATTTAGATAACTATATCATTATCAGAGCGAGAAACATTACTAGGGATGAAGAGAGTCACACTTCGTAACGAGAAAAGGTTCAACCCCCCAAGAATATAGAACAATTCTAAATCTGTGATAAACAATAATATGGCTGCAAACATAACAAGCAAATATGGACAGATACACAAGGGAACCTAAAGCACTATCACTCATAGCAGGAGACTGCAGCATGCCTCTTTACGTAATTGATAGAAGAAACAAATAAAAATCCATAAGGACAAAGAAAATATTCACCATACAACTTACTCTAGCACACATAGAGAACTGGGTATCCAACACTGGGAAGAAAGCACATCGTCTTCAATCGCATGCAGGACGTGTTCAAATATCTGACAATAAACTGGGCCACAAAGAAATTATCCACAACTGTTAAAGCATTTACACCATACAGGATGTTGTGCGACCACAATGCTATTGCCTGGGCGTCTATAATTGAACATAACTGGGAAATAGCAACCTGTTTAAACTTGAGGATTACTTTTGTAAATAACATCTGAAACACAATGAATAGGCAAGAAAATTAGAAAGTATTCTGCAGAAAATAATAGTGAAGCACAGAAGGCATCTACTGCACAAAAGTAGGCATGAAAAATGATGAATCAAGTGTGCACTTCCAGGTGTTAGATAAAAACAACAAAACATAGGAAAGAGATAGCGAAGATCATTCATGAAGAAGCATCTCTTAGTGAAATGGAAAGTCAGCACACATAGAGAGAGGATCAAAAAAGCCAAGCCAAACACAGTTCAAAGTCCAGTAAATCATAAACCTGTGGTTGGATTAATAAAAGATAGAAAAGAAATATAACCATCATCAGGAACTTTAAAACTGGGCATCACCACTGAACGTGCAGACATTATGAAAAATATTGTGCCATATATTTGAAGGTTAGATCCTACGAATGCTCAGAGATATAGAACTTACCAAATTGCAACTAGAACAGAAAATTTACGTCCAAAAACTATTCAAGATATGAAATTGGTAATTAAAGCCTTACAGAACAGGAAACCCCATGCTTAATAAATTTGTTCATAAATGTTACCAAACATTGAAGGAAGAAATAAATTCAATCCTCCATAAATCTATCAGAAAATTAAAATGGGGTAAAGTTCCCAACTACTTTTGGAGGTAGCATAACTGTAATATCAAAACAGAACAAGGACAGTGCACAACTGGAAAATTTGCAGGCTAATCTTCATGAGTGTGGATACAGAAATCCTAAAAGGGAATCAGTGGAATGTATATTAGAAAAGTAATACATTGTGACCAAGTTTATTTAGTCCCAGAAATGCAAAGTTGGTTAAATATAGGAAAACCAATCAACTAATTCACCACATTAATGGATTAATGGAGAAAAATCTCCTAATCATTATGATTGATACAGAAAATATATTGAAAAACTGAACATCCATCCATGATGAACTCTCTTGTAAACTAGGGATGTGAGAAAGCTCCCTCAGTCTCATCATGGATATCCTCATACTGTAGCAAAAATTATTCTTAAGAGAGACACATGAAACCTCATTTCCTTTGAGATGCTGAGCACAGGAAAGATGCCCACTATCACTGTTTCTACTCAATATTGCCCTGGAGCATGTAGCCTGTAAGGCAAAGGGAATAATTAAAAGGAGAAGGATTAGAAATGAGAAGATAAAACTGCTCACTTCCACATATGCTATAATTATGTGCCTAGAACACGTTAATGATCCTAGAATGATGTATTACCATTAACAACAAAGTTTAACACATGTTCTGGATAAGGAATCACCACAAAAGTAACTTTACATCTAAGAACAGCAGCAACTGGTATAAAATTGAATCCAAAAATTTCTGAAGTATCAAGTTAGTAATAAATCTAACAAAAAAGGACAGGATCACTATTACAAAAGTGTTTTTTATATACAAGGAAAAAATTTTGGAACATGAAAATTTCAAAATATTTCTAAGAATTAAGTATTTGTGAATAAATCTTAAAGCTGTATAAAGTCTACATTGGGAAAAAGTCCATAGTGAGATAGCTGAATTACAGTTTGCATTGTGTTGCTGTAAAAGATGAAAGCTCCAACTGTGATTATCAGAGTGGTTGACTTCTGATGTTGTGTTTGAATAATGTTTGAGCCTCACTAGTAATTCAAAACGCAAATCAGGTGAATAAAGTATTGAGGAACAGAATATCTAGAACTGGAAAGAACTTTGCAAAGTGACATACTCTTGTGGAGGATGTGGTTGGAATAACCTTACCTTATGTTAGAAAAATCTAACATAATACCACATTAGTAATCTAGCATGACACTCTTTGGCAGTTCTATTTCTTGAAATTCAGTAGATACTAAATGCACAAGATGTGTGGAAGGATGTTCATTACAACAGTTTCATAATCATGAAAACTTGGAAGTAAAATATTCACTTAAGGAAATAGGTCACATTGATTATGTTTACTCATTTGGAATGGAATGCATTTATTAAAAAGGATGAAGAGGGGCGCCTGGGTGGCTCAGTCAGTTAAGCGTCTGACTTCAGCTCAGGTCATGATCTCATGGTTTGTGAGTTCAAGCCCCATGTTGCACTCTGAGCTGACAGCTCGGAGCCTGAAGCCTGCTTTGGATTCTGTGTCTCCCTCTTTTTCTGCTCTTCCCCCGCTCATGCTCTGTCTCTCTCTCCTTGAAAAATAAACAAACGTTAAAAAAAAAAGAAAAAAGGATGAAGCAATATACATGCAGACATAAAATGATATCCTTAAAATATTGCATGAAATGGAAAAGTTAGAAAATAGACTGTGAACTGTTCTCCTATTCTGATAAAAAGACATGTATGTACACATACCCAACACTTCAATGTACATAGAAAAACTCAAGAGACTGGACATAAACAATTTAGAGTGATGACCTCTAGAAATGGAACTAGGAATGAGAGTTGAGATGCTTTTTCGAGACCTTTGCATTATTTTATGTATCTATGTACTCTTCCAATTTTTAAAAATAATTACCTTTGTAAAAAAAATTAAAAGCAAGGCTTTTGTTTAAAAATACAAACTGAAATGCAGCTTTGTAAGTATCAAAGTAAAGATGGCACTAGCATCCTAGAAATTTCCCCAAACAGCAATAGTAATGAGATAAATCTAAATCTCATATTCAGAAAAACTGGTACATATCTTATCCAAAATCACAATAGGTGAAAGGGGTTGCCAAAAACAGTGAGGGTCAAAACATGATGCATGAATATTCAGAGGGGATTCCACAGGGGCAGTTCGGACAAAGCTAGAAGAGTTCTCTAGAACTTAGGGTTCTGAAAGTTTAGTCCAGTCCCTGGAACAATACCTTCAGATCCGCCAAGGAACTTATTCTAAATGCAAATTAGCAGGTACCACCACAGATCTCTGAAACATACACTCTTTGTGAGAAGAGAAATCTATGTCTTTATCTCCATCCAGGTGATTGTGATGCCCTACAACTACAATGGAGAATCATCACAAGCATCACACCGTGGTGGACAGAGCAGTCATCCTGCTGTTTGAACCAGGAGAGTTGGTCGGGTACCTGGTGGTAAAGGCTTCCCTGGACCTGCTCTGACACAAGGGAAAAGCAGGTAGGCATTGATGATCAAAGGATCACACAAATACACCATGGTTTCAGGAAGTTATCTAACAGGAGAATAATACAGGGCAATGTGAGCTCTGATTATCTGATGACAGAGGATAGTAAAGGAACAACTAGCTCATCTTTATTGTAAAGATATCAGCTGTGTTGTACACCAGTGCTTCTCCAACTTCAAAGTGCATCCAAGTCACTTGGGGATCCTTTTAATAGGGATCCCTATGGATCTATATGAATCCCTTGGAATTCACTAAGTCCTGGGTAAGACCTAGAATTCTACATTGTTATATTTCATATGAAGTCCTTGTGTCTGAGCAATAATTGACTAACAGGTTTATAAAGAATGTTACTATCACGTTAATGTGACGCATACGCTTCATCCCATCAGAATCACTGTAAAGAATGTATCAGAAATAAATCATCACTACATATGAATGTAGGGAACAAGGTGTTTATTGAAGCTTCACTTTAATGACACGATCCAGTAATGGCCTAGATCATACTAGAGGAATGATGAACTGTTGTATTATATATTATATGAAAAATGAATGACAACAGTACACTATCAAAAATAGGGATCCCTATTATTGAGCCTGGAAAAATAACAAATTAGGCATGTTCATACTGAGGAATATAGAAAGTTTGGCCATTTATTAAATTTAAATAGAGTTCAGGCAGTGACCAAATAGCACATAGCTTCTCAACATAGTCAGAATGCATGTGAATCCACCTTTTTTCGCCACAGTTTCATCAAAGCTCTTTTCATCTCACTGTTTCTCAAGCTGTAGATCAGTGGATTCAACAGAGGTGTAAGAAGTGAGTAGGCCAATGACATCACCTTCTTGGCTTCTGGGGAATAGCCAGATTTCGGTTGGATATAAGTCATATTGGCTGTGCCATAGAAGAGGGTCACAGACGTGAGATGGGAGGCACAGGTGGAAAAGGCCTTTTGCCTCCCGGTGGCCGATGGCATCTTGAGGATGGCAAAGAGAATCCGAATATAAGACAAGAGAATCAACACAAAGGGAACCACGACAATCAAAATGGTGCCAGTGAATGCATAGATTTCAAACAGAAAGGTGTCTGCGCATGCAAGTTCTAGCACTGCTGGGGTTTCACAAGATATGTGATTGATTTCATTGGGGCCACAGAAGGGAAAACTGAAAACCCATGTGGTCTGCACGGTAGCCACCATGATCCCTGAGACCCATGAGAACATTACTAATTTCATGAAAACCCTTTTGTTCATAATCATTGGGTAGCTCAGGGGATGGCAGATTGCAGCAAATCGGTCATAAGCCATCGCCCCCAGGAGAAAACATTCAGTCCCACCAAAAAAAAGAATAAAATACATCTGTGCAAAACAGCTCACAAATGAAATTGACGTTTTCTCAGTGGAGAGGACCACCAGCATTTCAGGCATAATGACTGCACTGAAACTCACATCCACCACAGACAGGTTCTGCAGGAACAGGTACATGGGAACGTGGAGGCTCTGTTCCAGGGAGATGATGACTATAATGATGGCATTTCCCATCAGAGTCCCAAGGTAAACAACCAAGAAAACCCCAAAGAGCTGCTCTTGGAGTTCAGGAAAGTTAGAAAAGCCCAAGAGGATGAATTCAACCACAGAGCTTTGATTTTGCCTTTTCATTTCAGTGGTGGAGAGTATATTATTTTGATGGACATTGCATAAAAATTATGAAGTCACGGTCCAAAAGCTAAGAATCTATGTCTGAAATTCACCCCAGATACTCTCGACAGAAGACATAAAAAGGAACACATCCTGACTAAATTCAGTTTGCCAATTTTGGAAATGGCCAATTACTTGGATTAATAAGCTTTTAAAATAAAAAGGAAGAAGTGAAGAATACTGGCTCAGAAGTCTTGTCTGAAAAGTACAAAATAACATTAAAATTCTTATGTAACTTGCACAATACATAGTTTGAAAATTAAAAAGTCTTAAAACAAACATAGATATTTTATGACTTAGGTTCCATGACATTGCTAAAGAATCATCTGGTTTTCTCAGTTTTATACATGTAGAAATTTTAAAACTACAAAAAATAAAGTATTAAAAGTAGAAAAAGGGAAAAAGATACCCACATAAGTTTTGATAACAACATAAATATTCAAAGTTACAGCAGAGTTGATTTTTACTTATCATAAATATTTATCATGTTCAAAATGCCTGTTAATGGCTTGGTTAAATATGTAATCTCTACAGGAACACAGAAAGGGACTTGTACTTATGTACCTATCTTAGCTAACCAAAGGTATAAAAGATCTGTATGCTGAAAACTATAGAAAATTTATTAAGGAAATTGAAGAAGACACAAAAAAATCAGAACAGATCCCATGCTCATGGATTGGAAGAATAAATATTGTTAAAATGTCAATACTACCCAAAGCAATCTACACATTCAATGCAATCCCAATCAAAATTGTACCGGCATTCTTCTCAAAGCTAGAACAAACAATCCTAAAATTTTTGTGGAAACACAAAAGACCCCAAATAGCCAAAGTAACAAAGTAAGAGGCATTACAATCCCAGACTTTAGCCTCTACTACAAAGCTATAATCATCAAGACAGTATGGTATTGGCACAAAAACAGACACATTGACCAATGGAATGGAATAGAGAACCCAGAATTGGACCCACAAATGTATGGCCAACTAATCTTTGACAAAGCAGGAAAGAGTATCCAATGGAAAAAAGACAGTCTCTTTTGCAAATGGTGCTGGGAGAACTGGACAGCACATGCAGAGGAATGAAACTAGACCACCTTCTTACACCATATACAAAAATAAACTCAAAATGGATGAAAGACCTAAATGTGAGGCAGGAAAATATCAAAACCCTAGAGAAGAAAACAGGCAACCGCTTCTTTGACCTCAGCCACAGCAATTTCTTGCTCAACACATTTCCAAATACAAGGGAATTAGAGCAAAAATGAACTATTGGGGCCTCATCAAGATAAAAAGCTTCTGCACAGCAAAGGAAACGATCAACAAAACTAAAAGGCAACCAACAGAATGGGAAAAGATATGTGCAAATGACATACCAGATAAGAAGTTAGTATTCAAAATATATTTTAAAAAACTTACTAAACTCAACACTCTAAAAATAAATAATCCAGTGAAGAAATGGGCAGAAGACATTAATAGATACTTTTCCAAAGAAAACACCCAGATTGCCAACAGACACATGAAAAGATGCTCAACATCGCTCATCAACAGGGAAATACAAATCAAAACCGCATTGAGATACCACCTCATATGGGTCAGAGTGGCTAAAATTAACAACTCAGGAAACAACAGATGCTGGCAAGGATGTGGAAGAAGGGGAACCCTCTTACACTGTTGGTGAGAATGCAAACTGGTGTAGCCACTCTGGAGAGTGGCTTTTCCTCAAAAAATTAATTTTCCTCAAAAAATTAAAAATAGAACTACCCTACAACCCAGCAATAGTACTACCAAGAATTTATCCATAGGATACAGGACTGCTGATTCATAGGGGCACATGTACCCCAATGTTTACAGTAGCACTTTCAACAATAGCCAAATTATGGAAAGAACCCAAATGTTCATCAACTGATGAATGGATAAAGAAGATGTGGTTGATATATACAATGGAATGCTACTTGGCAATGAGGAAGAATGAAATCTTGCCATTTGTAGCAACATGGTTGGAACTGGAAGGTATTATGCTAGTGAAATAAGTCAGTCAGGGAAAGACAAATATCATATGTTTTCACTCATATGTGGAACTTGAGAAACTTAACACAAGACCATGGGGAAAGGGAAGGGGAAAAAATAGTTACAGAGAGGGAGGCAAACCATAAGAGACTCTTGAATATGGAGAACAAACTGAGGGTTTATGGGGGGAGGGGCTGAAGGAGAGGGAAAAATGGGTAATAGGCAATGAGGAGGGCACTTGTTGGGATGGAACTGGGTGTTGTATGTAAATGATGAACCATGGGAATCTACCCCCAAAGCCAAGAGCACACTGTACACACTGTATGTTAGCCAGTTTAACAATAAATTATATTTAAAAAAAAAAAAGATGTACCTATCTTGGTGATGTGTAAATCCTGTGAATTGCCTTCAGACATCTTGATTTTTGTAAAGGTTTTCATGGTCAATTATAGTGAGGTTGGCCTCTATGGGAAATTTTAAGGGCCAGTTCTTTATGACTAGTCCTTGTAACCGTAATGATTTAAGAATCATGTAGTTTCAATCAGTCTAATACTGTGATTAAAACATGCTCTCTCTCTCTCTCTCTCTCTCTCTCTCCATCTCTGTCTCCCTTTTCTCTCATTCCTACTACCATTCTCATCAAGAAAGTTGACTTAATCATTAATTATTCATTAACTGCTGATTGAGAACCTTCCATTTCCTAGACTCAGCAATATCAGGGACATATTAATTCCACACTCCACAGGAAGCTAGACACACTACATAAAATAGCATTCCACTGTTACCTCAGTACTCTAATTCTTATCCCTACTATCTTTCTCTGTTCATCTCCATTATCAGCAACTGATATTTTATTTTTATGTATGTGTATGTATATGTGTGTGTGTGTGTGTGTGTGTGTATAATTTTAGTGAGGAAGTTACATTTTACATGTATACCTATCTATATATTACATATTTATAATTTTACACATTATATAATATAAAATCTAACACCATCACTAAATTATAAACTCTAGGGATACAAAATTTTGTTTCATTCCTTGCTAGATTCACAATATCTACAACAGTCCCTGGCCCGTATTGATACTAAACCAATGTTTGATGAATAATGGAATTAAAAAATGAGGAAATCCAATATATATGTAAGGAATCCAATCTTGAAAAGAGTGAAACCAAAAACAACACAGTTAGGAACCAGAGGTAAAAACAAGGGGGCTATTAGACATTTCTGTGAGGGATCCAACTCTTCTGAATGGAGAAGGGGGGCGAACAACTACAACCATAGCATGTCACCAGTAGAAGGTACAGTAGGTGGAAGAAGGCATAAGGAGGAGGGAGGACTCATTCAAGTCAAGAGTATTGGATGACATCCTAGCATTACAATGGAGGCCTACTGGCCTTTGTGTGATGTTTTGAAAACCAGGAGATATACACTGTGGGAGATGAAGAACCCAGGAGAACAGAAGGACGCAGCAAGCTAAAGACATTTCATGGAGTCTTGAGAAAAGACCAGTAGGATATTAAGAGTAGGATATTCGTGGAAAGCAAGTTGATTTATTTATGAATTTGGCAATATCATTCATTAAAATCACATGTCCATATTAACTATGCTGATTATAGTTTGCATTTTGAAAAGTCACCAGAAATTAGTAAAATATGGTCACAGGATCAAACACTTAAAACCCATTTCTAATGAGAAAAACAGTAATGTGTGTTAAGGTCCAAATATTTAAAGTGGTAGGTTTTGAAAATTGGAAAACTTAAAGCATAATGTAAATAAAATAGAAAAACTTTGTAGGACTGATTGTAAGCATCGGATGAGGGCAAAAAATGTTCACAACTGGTAACAGATCACTGACTACAGTGGCTGCACCTTTTCTCTGTAACTTAGAGACCCTGATGCTGTCTTGGAGAATTCCTGAAAAGAAATATTTAGCCAGAGCACTACCTAAATAGGCTTCAAACTTTCAGATGAAAAGGTAGGAGTTGCACTTATTTACCAAGTTCCCTTCCAGTTGCAAAATTCTAACATTTGATGATTAGTGTGCGCAAAGTCTTTATACCCCTAATTATTGCCCAAACTTTTCTCTGCAAAGAAGGGAAAGAGAAATCAACCAGCTACAAAACCAAGGAGTCCATGGAGTCAAATGTGTCAGCTCTGTCTAGTGACCCCTGAGCACAGAGACATCACTTCAACAGCATCTCCAATGATCCGCTAGAGAGGAAGTATACATGGGAAACCCACAAACACATACACACAGCCGGATCCTCCCTTTCTTACCTACTGACTCTGTCTCTTTAAATTTCTAAATACTTTATCTGAAGCTTAAACTCCACTCAAAAGCCACCTTCTGAATACAGTTCAGTGCTTCAGGGCACTGATTCTAGAACTATATATGACATTGAATCATATGCCCTGTAGAATCCTTCCCTGGAGAACTTGGAATCACTTCACAAACACTTTCTCATATTTTGGCATGATGACTAAAGAGGCTGGACCTTGGCCCCACAGGTGAGAAACCTCAAGAGCACACACCTGGAGCACCACTCCTTCATAGTCCTTTGGGGAATAAATGCCTCTTCACACAAGAGACACAGTTCACCACCGCATCTCCAATAGCAGGTGAAAAGAGAGTTGACTAAAGGTCGTAAATGGGGAAAGGAGAGATGAGTGGTATGACAGTGTGAGCAAAGGCAGGTGAGCTAGAGGTGGATGATGATTGGATGGAAGGCACAGTTTGGGCAATGGTGGGAAACTAGCTATGGCAAGTACATTGAAGCCCAGGGGTAGAAAACGGATTGCTTACTCCTAGCATCGAAGAACTTTTGATCATTTGTAGTAGAAATATAGAGCCACTGAAAATGTTTGACAAAGTGTCATTACAATTGATTTCATCAAAAGAGCTTTTAAAGTATGAGTCAGGAGTACTGGACTAGCTCGTATGATTTGAACAAATCATGTAACTTAACTACTTCTCTAACTTTCTCTGTAAAATAAACATAATGCGGTTAATCTCACTGAGTATATGTGAAAATCAAGGGGCTCAGGGATCCATCTACACTAGCTTGAACAATCAAGGAGACCATTTGGCTCAGTCCCCACAGAGTGAAGACATGAATCACTCTGAAGACTTGGATCAGTCCTGAACTAGACAGACGATGAGGCTGAATGCAGGTTACCTTTTTCTCTTTCTCACTGCACGTTTCTGGAGCAGCTTCCGTTCTCAAGGAAGCTCACCTCCCCTGGCAGCAATAAGGCTGCCAACAACACTTAGAGATTCATTGTGTCTACTCTGCGTCCATGGGAAATGTATCCCTTATCCTGACAAAAAGGGCTTTGCATTCCCACATTCCATCCAGGAATGTCATTCACCCTCCTGGAATGACACCCCAGGCATGAAGCATTCACATGCACCAGGCTTGGGAATTCTGCCTAAGATGTATTCTCCCTGATTCTTAACCCATGTCCCTTGGGCACTTGTGTCACACATGCTCTGTTTCTTGATGTCAGTAGCGATAATACAGGTGATATGCGGTTTGGGAGAGGTCAAGATGTAGAGTCAGGATTTGTGCACTTCCTACATGTAGATTAGATGTCAATGAAATGTGTACAAGTATGTCAGATACATGCAAAAAGAGATAAAAAGGAAGTAATATTAATGTCAAACTATAATTTTATAGCCAATAGTACTAAATAGAAGAACAACGAAAATGTAGAGAAATTAACACACCATCCTCAAAGATTGGCAGACAAAATAGACCATACAGACATAAAAATGAGAAGGTTACAATTTAACAGATGGTAATGAGAGAGTAAATATAAGAGAGAAACAACATTTTTTTACATTGCTAACTTTGTTTTCCTCCCAAAATATGTATATGATATTTACAAAGAGTCATCATATACCTGTCAGAATGAAAATATAAATAAATACAAAATAGTTGGCATTTGTACACATGACATACTCATACACCAAAACAGCAGAACAACAGCCAAATGTAGAAAAGAAAACTAAAGCCTTGGAAATTTCAAAACACCCTGAAAGTATCTCTTTAGCTAACAGGATGTTGGAAATGAAATTCAGGCCACTAAGATAGCATTTGCAAATGAACTTATCACATTTTCATTCATCGGTGTGTCCAGAACTATACTCCTGGTCTTCCCCTAACCTGCTCCGCACTCAGCATTCCTCATCTCAGGGGACGGCAGCTCAAAGCTTCTAGTTCCACGGGCTGAAAATCAAGGAGTCATTTGTCCTCCAAACCCATGTCAATGCCATAACCTATCTGTGGCTCTGTCTTCAAAACACAGCATATCCCTTGTGAGCATTTTCTCTTTCTTTGAGCTAATACCCTGTTCCAAGCTACTTTTGTCTCTCAATCGGATAATAGCCATGGCCTTTCAACTTCTCCTTCCTGCCTTGCCTCTGCTCAAAACCCTCCAACAGCACTCTGTCCCCTTTGGTTAGAAGCCAAACCCATGGATTAATGATCTCCTCCCCCATTATTCTGTGAGCCAGCTCCATTGCATCCCCTTGTTCCCTCTCACTCAGCCATTCTAGACTGCTTGCTGGTCCTTGATTCCAACAGCTATGTTCTCATCTCATAGCTATTGCCTTTGTTTTGCCCTGCACACGGACTCTGACTCACCAAAAGACTAACTCCCTTATGCCTCTTTGCTCCAGGGACAGCTTCTCCAGGACATCTTCCTAAGTCAGCATATGCAACAGTCAACTCCAGCCCCACCCTACTGTCCTGATTCATTTTTCTCCACAGCATTCCTCAGTACAGATACATCTACATCAGAAGGACACGGGAAGGTTAAGAACAAAAAGTTGGAGAAAGATCTTCCAAAATGCTAGCCAAGAGAAATTTAGATAACTATATCATTATCAGAGCGAGAAACATTACTAGGGATGAAGAGAGTCACACTTCGTAACGAGAAAAGGTTCAACCCCCCAAGAATATAGAACAATTCTAAATCTGTGATAAACAATAATATGGCTGCAAACATAACAAGCAAATATGGACAGATACACAAGGGAACCTAAAGCACTATCACTCATAGCAGGAGACTGCAGCATGCCTCTTTACGTAATTGATAGAAGAAACAAATAAAAATCCATAAGGACAAAGAAAATATTCACCATACAACTTACTCTAGCACACATAGAGAACTGGGTATCCAACACTGGGAAGAAAGCACATCGTCTTCAATCGCATGCAGGACGTGTTCAAATATCTGACAATAAACTGGGCCACAAAGAAATTATCCACAACTGTTAAAGCATTTACACCATACAGGATGTTGTGCGACCACAATGCTATTGCCTGGGCGTCTATAATTGAACATAACTGGGAAATAGCAACCTGTTTAAACTTGAGGATTACTTTTGTAAATAACATCTGAAACACAATGAATAGGCAAGAAAATTAGAAAGTATTCTGCAGAAAATAATAGTGAAGCACAGAAGGCATCTACTGCACAAAAGTAGGCATGAAAAATGATGAATCAAGTGTGCACTTCCAGGTGTTAGATAAAAACAACAAAACATAGGAAAGAGATAGCGAAGATCATTCATGAAGAAGCATCTCTTAGTGAAATGGAAAGTCAGCACACATAGAGAGAGGATCAAAAAAGCCAAGCCAAACACAGTTCAAAGTCCAGTAAATCATAAACCTGTGGTTGGATTAATAAAAGATAGAAAAGAAATATAACCATCATCAGGAACTTTAAAACTGGGCATCACCACTGAACGTGCAGACATTATGAAAAATATTGTGCCATATATTTGAAGGTTAGATCCTACGAATGCTCAGAGATATAGAACTTACCAAATTGCAACTAGAACAGAAAATTTACGTCCAAAAACTATTCAAGATATGAAATTGGTAATTAAAGCCTTACAGAACAGGAAACCCCATGCTTAATAAATTTGTTCATAAATGTTACCAAACATTGAAGGAAGAAATAAATTCAATCCTCCATAAATCTATCAGAAAATTAAAATGGGGTAAAGTTCCCAACTACTTTTGGAGGTAGCATAACTGTAATATCAAAACAGAACAAGGACAGTGCACAACTGGAAAATTTGCAGGCTAATCTTCATGAGTGTGGATACAGAAATCCTAAAAGGGAATCAGTGGAATGTATATTAGAAAAGTAATACATTGTGACCAAGTTTATTTAGTCCCAGAAATGCAAAGTTGGTTAAATATAGGAAAACCAATCAACTAATTCACCACATTAATGGATTAATGGAGAAAAATCTCCTAATCATTATGATTGATACAGAAAAGTTATTGAAAAACTGAATATTTTTCTCCACATCCTCTCCAACACTTACTATATCTTACCTTTTTGATACTAACCATTCTCACAGTTGTGAGATGATATCTCATTGTGCTTTTCATTTGCATTTCCCTAATGATGAGTGATGTTGAGCATCTTTTCATGTGTCTGTTGGCCATCTGTACATCTTCTTTGGAAAAATGTCTATGTCTTCTGCCCATTTTTAGTTGGATTCTTATTATTTTTTTGGTGTTGAGTGAGTTGTATACGTTCTTTAAATATTTTATATACTAACCGTTTATTGGATATGTCATTTGCAAATATCTTCTCACATTTAGTAGGTTGCCTTTTAGTTTTGTTGATTGTTGGCTGTGCAGACACTTTTTATTTTTATATAGTTCCAATAGTTTATTTTTGCTTTTGATTACCTTGCCTCAGGAGACAAATCTAGAAAAAATGTTGCTACAGCCAATGTCAGAGTAACTACTGCCTGTGTTCTCTTGTAAAATTTTTAAGGTTTCAGGGCTCGCATTTGGGTCTTTAATCCATTTTCAGTTTACTTTTTTGTATGGTGTAAAAAGTGGTCCAATTTGATTCTTTTTCATGTAGCTGACCAGTTTTCCCAACACCATTTGAAGAAACTGTCTTTTTCTTATTGCATACTTTTTGCCTCCTTTGTAAAAAATTGATTGACCATATAATCATGGGTTTATTTCTGGGTTCTCTACTCTTTTCAATGGATCTATGTATCTGTTTTCATGCCAATACCATACTCTTTTGTTTACTACAGCTTTGTGGTATATCTTGAAGTCTGGGATTGTGATGCCCCAGCTTTTTCCCTCTTTTTAAGATTGCTTCGTCTATTTGGGGTCTTTTGTGGTTTCTAATTTTAGGGATTAATTATTAAAATTAGTTCCTAATTTTAGGAATCCTAATTTTAGGATTATTTGTTCTAGTTCTGTGAAAAATGCTGCTGGTATTTTTGTAGGCATTGCATTAAATGTGTAGATTGCTTTGGGTAGTATAGACCTTTTAACAATATTTGTTCTTCCGATCCATGAGCATAGAACGTCTTTCCATTTCTTCGTGTCCTCTTCCATTTCTTTCATCGGTGTTTTATAGTTTTCAGAGTGCAGGCCTTTCGTCTCCTTGGTTAACTTTATTCCTAAGCATTTAATCATTTTTGGTGCAATTGTAAATGGGATTGTTTTCTTAGTTTCTCTTTCTGCTACTTCACTACTAGTGCATAGGAATGTAACAGATTTCTGTATTTTGGTTTTGTATCCTGCAACCTTACTGTATTTATTTATCAGTTCTAGTAGTAGATCTAAAAGACTATTGAAGAAATCATTCAAGGGGCTCCTGTGTGGCTCAGTCGGTTAAGCATTTGACTTTGGCTCAGGTCATGATCTCACAGTTTGTGAGTTTGAGCCCCACCTTGGGATCTGTACTGACAGCTCAGAGCCTGGAGCCTGCTTCAGATTCTGTATCTCCCTCTCTCTGCCCCTCCCCCTCCCCCCCCTCTTCTCTCTTCTCTCTCTCTCTGTCAAAAATAAATAAACATTTAAAAAATTCAAAAAAATCATTCAAGGAGCACCTGGGTGGCTCAGTTGGTTAAGTGTCAGACCTTTTTTTTTTTTAATGTTTATTTACTCTTGAGAGAGAGAGACAGACAGAGGTGCAAGAAGGGAAGGGCAGAGAGAGGGGGAGACACAGAATCTGAAGCAGGCTCCGAGCTGTCAGCATAGAGCCCAACATGGGGCTCGAACTCATGGACTGTGAGATCATGACCTGAGCTAAAGTCGGACACTCAACTGACTGAGCCACCCAGGTGGCCAAGTGTCAGACTCTTGATCTCAGCTCATGTTTGCTCTCAGTGTCATGAGTTCCTGGTTCCGTGCTGTCAGTGAAGCCGGAAAGGAAAGGAAAGGAAAGGAAAGGAAAGGAAAGGAAAGGAAAGAAGGAAGGAAGGAAGGAAGGAAGGAAGGAAGGAAGGAAGGAAGAAAGAAAGAGGGAGGGAGGGAGGGAGGGAGGAAGGAAGGAAGGAAGGAAGAGAAGGAAAAGAGAAAGAGGGAGGGGGGAAGAGAAGAGAGACAAATCATTCAAGGAACAGAGATGTGAATAGTATCTAGCTCATATAGTTGTTGTGAGTATTCAATGAGAGAAGAGTATCCGGCATTTGACACAATGCCTGACACACAAGACCTTCAGCTTGCGATCCTTTTGTTGTTGTCTTCTGTAACTACTATTACTGTTATTGTAGCTGATCCTCACAGTATCTCAAATGGTATTATTACTATCCTCATGCTTTTATGATGAAGAAGCTAATGTTCAGAAAGGAGAAGTAACTGGCAAAACATGGAAGATGGCAGAGCCAGTGTTTGAGACCAGGGTTGTTTTGTTTTGTTTTTTTAGCGTTTATTTATTTTTGAGACAGAGAGAGACAGAGCATGAATGGGGGAGGGTCAGAGAGAGGGAGACACAGAATCTGAAACAGGCTCCAGGCTCTGAGCTGTCAGCACAGAGCCCGACGCAGGGCTTGAACTCACTGACCCCGAGATCATGACCTGAGCCGAAGTCAGCTGCTTAACCGACTGAGCCCCCCAGGCGCCCCCCAGGGTTTTTTTTTTTTTTAACTCTTGCTGTGTGTTCCTGGTGTTTCCTCTTAAACCACACTATCCCTCCAATCATATTCACACATACGTAATTAGCAAAGATGAGAAATGTATACTTAATCTATGTTTGTGTTTTCTAGCTCATTAAACAATCTACTATATCCTTCAAACATGCTTTTGACAAGCATATAACAGCGGTATAGGTTCTTTTGTTTTATCTGCTTTTGTTGCCAGCCAAATCCATAGTAAGTAATATCTATTTCCACATGGTTTTGCCTTGGTATATCGCTGGAAATTTATACTTTCCCTCTTGCAATTTAAACTATCTATACATCAAACGTTTAGACACATTGCGGCGGATATGGAAATGTGCTGCTCAGATCCCTCTCCAATAATAGACTCACAGCCCAGGTGAATGCAGAGGTGATGATTGACTGATACTTGCCCCTTCATGGTCAAACTCAGCTTCCAAGCCAAACCACACTCTTCTGGGAAAGGCCCCTGGTCAACAACTGAACATGGGTCTTATTAATTCTGACCCACGCAGGACGCCTCTAATGGACAATCCAGAGCTCCCTGTTGGGTGTGCAGAAGACTTTTCCAGTTCTGGTTGGCAGTCAAAGGGCTTATCCAGCACAATCTTGTTTCAACCTTTTATCTTTCCCAGGTACTTTCCTTCCCTGGGGAGGCCCCATCTCAGTGTCTGCTTGTCAGAGAACCCAACCAGCGCAGATGGTACTTAAAGAGTCAGTGAAAGCAGACAGTAAAATAGGGTTTGGAGACTGGCTCTTTACCACCTGGCTGGACTATAAATCCCATCCCTTCTGTTATGTGGAGTGTAGACATCTCCCGGCACAACAGGAAATTCAGTGATAAAAACTTTCAGAAATGATAACTTGGAATTATATAACTATGGAGGGAAATGTACTGGCTGGTGCAATGATTGAGGCACTGAAATGTAGGAGGGGATGGGAGATAATACATCAAAAGACAACAGAATTTTACAGTTGTTATAAAATTTCTTTGACCCCCGCAGGTAGATTACAAAAAAGCTGAGTGTGGTGAACAAACCATTTAAAACTAAGTGGGAGAGCTTTAGGGAAGGCGGGCAGGTGGAACTCTTCAGAGGTCGTCAAGATGGCCTGATCAGTTTGAATGAAAAAGCACACATCAGATTTTATGCTATGAAGATGAACTTCTTTGAGTTGTTGTCTTGCACTTTATCTTACTAAGCTAAGGACATCTCTACATCCCCACCATGTGTCACTTTAC